>NC_057943.1:5343969-6083969 GCF_018555375.3 Anguilla rostrata | reverse complement strand
CGTCACGCTTGTTCCCAGTCCCGCAACACTAGCAAGAACACTAATCAAAATCAAATCCTTTCTGCGCAGAAAACGAGAACGCTTTTCCATTAGAGCATCGAGATTTATTTTCCACTTATCAACGTAAAATTCCCAAATAATACATACTTTGCACTATATTTATAGAGCAGGTAAAATTATGCTTCCGTTGCAAATCATGCGCCACAGTCCTGTGATTATCGGGTCGTTCTGAGCGACAGGCTCGGCAAATTAAATTTAAGTGAGTAGCGCCGTTTCCCCGTAAGGTAAATCATACAACGGATGAGTCACCTGTGAATCTAGACTGAAGACGAGAGGAAATGTGACTAAGCTGATGAATTTGCCGTGTATAAAGCCAGAAAAAAACTGAAAGGACCCCAAGGCATTCCAGCCCAGTTCCTAGGCTGGGCAGGACATATTGCGGCATCTATCTCTGTAACTATTTAATGAAACTATTCATTGTAGACGTATGCACTGTAGGCACAAGGCCCTTAGTCACTGCCAAATGTGTCATATTAAATCATGGGGAATAAAAGAATATAAATATAGGGGATTATATTAGGAGTGAAGAAATTGGTCTACTGGTTAGGCCAGTGGCTCACGTAAAAACAAGGGTATTTCACGAGCAAACTTCAATTCGGAATGAGTCGTGAAATACAGAGGGCTGAAGATCATTTAATCACATTCAATAATAAACCGGCTGGCCATGTAATGTAAGGAAGGAGATGAGCATGAGCACGGATGAGCTCTTCGTCACTGCAAACTGTAATTCCTGTTTCGTATTCCTCCTCGGTTCTCATCATATTTACCTGTTTGCAGGACTAGGCTATGAGGGGAAATCAGGAAACACTTCCTTTCACTGTTAAAAATGTCCCGAGTCAAAAAATGGATCTTCCTCCTAAGGCTCTTCAAAAACCTTCAGTAAGACACGGTGACCTTTTATTGGACAGCATGAACACTGTGACCGTTGTACCCATTACTGAGGATAGCTGAGGCACCTGTTCCCCTCTCCTCCCCCTTTCTTTTCTCTCCTCTTCTTTTTTCCCCTCCCCTCTTCCACTTATTTACTTCCTATGTTGGGACCCTCTGGGGTTGGGGGGTGCTAAAGGTTTTGGGAACTAATTCCACCGGTTTTCTTTATTGCAAAAACATGGCTTTGTATATGGTTAAGCTAGTGTGCAAAATTCAATTAGGAATGTCCAGAATCTCCAATGTCTACAATGAAATGGTTTGACGGTCAAATAAGCAAAGTCAAACCTTTAATGTAACCCCCCTGACCATAAAAGCTATTTTTAGAAAGTCATCTGGAATCCATAAATTATCTGACTTTATCATTGATTGGTTAGGAGATGTGAAATCCTAATAACTGAAAATCGTCCGTGTCTACGGACAGAAACGCCCGTTGGGACTTTCCGACACATTCACCCTTTTGTATGATCGCTTATTATTACACACATACATATATTTAATTTTATTTTAATTTAATTAAGATATGAAGGCTTGCTCACACATTGGTTGCCAGTTTATGATGCAAGGATCACAACAACAACCATAAAGAATCAAGTTGATGTAATATACTGCATTCTCTCTATTCTCTCAATCACCTGTACATGTAAAACAGTGACGATAAAAACAGCGAACTAGGTAACTTTTCTTCACCTGCTCCTAGAAAAATGCAATTATGGATGCAACATACTGTGCAGGGAACAGAAAAGACATCCATCCCCGCTCAGTTTGTTTGGAGAAGAAGCTATATTACTTGCTGCAGTGTGGTTATCTAGACTAATGAAAAAAAAAAAAAAAGCAGTCTAACTAAAGGGTGTTTATACACCGTTCAACCGGAAACGCTGCAATGCCTAATTAGCCAATTAGTATGCTAATTAGTATTGTTCTCAAAATTCAGGAGGGTCATTTGTTCTTGGGAAGAGAGAAAAAGAGATAGGGTTGTTATTGTATTGTCGCATATTTAATACAATGTCACTGTCACTGTTGAAACTTACAGACGTTAAAAGTGACATTCTTTTTTGGTCACAGTGCTTTTTGAACGTGTAAGGCTCACCTTGAACTTAAGCTCTTGGCAGGTGACATCTTAACGTCAGCGACGGCGATACGAATCTACGAATCAACGCTAGGCGTTCCAGACAGGTCACGGTGCTGGAAGTTATCATTCTGGCTTTGCGTCCATTTGCCCTCGTAATCATAGATTATTATTCCAGGAATATACACAAACACAAAAAAACACACTGTGAGAGTACCATGCTGACAAGTGACCTCACAGACAGACGGACAGACAGACAGACAGACAGACAGACAGACAGACGGACGGACGGACAGACAAAGGCACTGACCTTTGTGACTTGTGCACAGGCAGGCACCCATGTTGAAGAGGGAGAAAAGTCCAGAGCCGGCTATCTGTTCACCATTCTGTTTCCGAGAGAGAGAGAGAGACACGGAACGAGAGATGTAGAGAGAGGGAGGGAGGGAGGGAGGAAAAGACTGAGAGGGGGGTGAGCGAGACGGAGAAAGAAGGGGGTCGGGAGGGAGTGAGAGAGAGAGAGAGAAGGTTTCAAGGAATTATCTCTGAGACCACAGCAGCTCAGCTTGTCGATTCTGGGACTGATGGGATATGTGAGAGAGAGAGAGAGAGAAAGAGGGAGAGTGACAGAAAAAACTAGCCAACACACATTTGCTGTCATTTTCCAGTCCCTCCCCCTGTTTCTCTCTTCCCCCTCCCTTCATTTTTTCTGTCCCTTCAGCAACCCACCCTTTGCTCACTGAAATTATTTTGAACCCCTTCACCGAATCCAAAAGTCTCTCTCTCTATGCACACACACTCAATCTTCAGTAAATCAGGAAGACAGTGATGTGGTTTGGTAGAGCCAGTTATAGTAACAAGGTTCAATAATTCTTTGCAGTCATATTACAAATGGCCATATTCTAGCAATATACTGTCATAATTTTTCCATCAATGAAGGTCCTTAGCTTTGACTGCGTGAATGACAGACGTAAATGCACCAGTTGATGTTTATCCAGTAAGAAGTTATTGGATGAGTCATTTGAGTCAGAAAGCTGTATTGATGTACTCTGTAGCTCAACTTCAGTCCACACTTACAGATTAAAACGTGTAAAGTAAACACAATAGTCCTACAGTGCCCTCTAGTGTTCAAATGGGGGCACTGTAGACAACAGGTGCATATCCGTTGGGGAAGTGATACTCGCTCCAGCTTAAAAGTGCCATTTTCTTTACTGAAAAGATGTGTTGTTTTCCTTGTGTTCTGGCTGCTCACCAGGAGGCTCAAACTCCAGTCCTGGAGAGCCGCGGCCTCTGCTGGTTTTAGCGATTTCCTTTCAATCAGCAGTTAATTTAGGCCTTGGAAACAAGGTGTTCAGCACTCTTCGGCCAATCAGTGATGGAAAATTAAGCACTTAAGTGCAGGAAGACATGACAACCAGCAGACGCCACAGCCCTCCAGGGATTGAATTCGATATTCTTGTTCTAAACTGTAAGGTGAAAGCAGAGAAGAAAATTATACTTGGCAGAATTTGACGGCAATAATCCAACTTTTAAACATAGATTTTGTTTGTTCTATGCCCGATTGTTGGGAAATAATTACTTAAAATTGGATAGGGTGGTCAAATCTGGCTTGAGCTGAAATAAACAAATCTATCCAAAGAATATCAACAGCAAGTAAAAAACATTGACTGACAGAGATTAAACGGATACAGTAGATAATATTTGATTTAATTGATCATTTAACCGCATTTTCACAGAGTTTGCACCTTGAGTAGTCCTGTCCTTTCTTAGGCATTGCACAATAACAATTTCAACAATATCAGAAATCATTTTTTACTTTTAGTCATTTGTATTCTCATGTGAAATGATGGACAATCAATCAATCACTGAATCACAAGTGTGAGGCGGAGAACTACCGCGTGTTCCAATCGTCCCCGGCAACAACAGGACTGCCATCTCTGGGGTATCCTGTTCCCATGGCAACTTCCCGTCTTGCATTTGCTGCTTTTCTTTTGCTAATATCATTCGTAGGATGGAATGGGGGGGGGGGGAGTTTCAAAAAGGGGGAAACAAAAGGCCCGTTAAATATGACAAAGTGCCGAACTTCGGCTTTCAAAGACAACGGGAAACGTTTCAATAAACGTAACTTATTTACAGTGCCCAGGTTAATTTTAGCACTTTGCATCAGCAAACTCAAATAGAACTCAAAAATCGAGTTTGCCCGATAAATTTCCCACATGGAGCAGCACTTATCAAAAATGCTTCTGGGAGACAGCTGGCACCCTGTGGTATTTTGATAAAACTACCAGATTGTTCGTTATCTGTTCAGCAGGCTGCTGTAGCAGTGTATGCAGGCTGCTCTTTAATGAATCCAAATAAAACTAAAATGATTTGAAATCTTGTGCTCTCTTCTTACTGGATAATATCAAACGGCCAATGGGCACATCACTTTGATGTCACCAGAAAAAACAAAAGAAAAAAAAACAGATCACTTAAGACAGAATCTGTGCTAACACTCCTCAGGCACTCTGCTTTCTATGCTGCACAGGTTTTTGTCTTTCTTACTCAAACTTTACAGTCGTTCTGTGACACAGCCATTCTCAAGTCACATTCTGGAGACAGGAAGTGGACGGACACAGAGGGAACTCCAGTCACACACTGATACTCGGGCATGAGGAACGTGCTCTCAGAAGGGAAAACATCTTTCCTTGCTAGGACATTTGCTTTTAGCTTTGTAATAAGCGTACCTACATGATTGTGTACAAGAATTTGTAGATTTGTTACCTCGTACATGGTTCAGGTATTCTCCCTCCACTGACAGGCATACCAGTCTATAGTCTTACTTAGTCTGGCTGGGTTAACGCAATGCTATAAATCAACAGACTTTTTTTTTTCTTTCTTTTTTTGTTTTTAATAAAAGGATGTTAAATTTGAATATACAATTATTCAAAATTCATTGGTAGTCAAGGATCACTTTAAAGTCTCAATTTATTCCATATCCAGGGTGTCGGCTGCCAGCCAACACAAATATAGTATGACAAAATTAACATTTTAACAAAAAAAAGTTAGAATTCAGCAGGGTGATTTAGAGGCTTACTGAGTGTACTCATGACTGGTCGTGTCAAGCGTGCCTTTGTGACAGAATCCCCCCCCCCCCCATCACACATTAATCACAAAGCACCTCCTCTGAAGCAGAGCTGTAGATCACTCATAGAGACACAGGTCTGCTGGAAACTTCTGGAAACTTGTGAAACTCACGGATGACGCAACACAGCCTCCATCTTGGTGCTCGGGCGCGTAGGCAACACACCGCCGAGTGAGAAGAGTCGGCCGTTGAAAGACCTGAAGACGTGAGTTACGACAGCTTTGACGGCAAAATTTACAATCCCAGAACAAGACGGAACAATCGGCTCTGAAATACACCCCTGACATGGCTCCCATAACTCCTCGAGCACGTTCGATGTCACTGAAGCGCTGAAGCTATAACAAGCAGCGCAAGGGGTGCAGGCGGGACAATTAAGCACAAATGAATCTGCACCGCCAGGCCCACTCCAATTAGCGGTGGACGTGTGGTGAGGCCCAATATTTTAATCACTCAAAACACATTCATTAAACTTATCCAACAGTCACGCTAAACACAGGGGGAATGAATGAATGAATGAATGAATCGTTGCATTTATACAGCACTTTTCTAAACACTCAAAGTGCTTTTACAGTGATGAGTGGGAACTCACCTCACCCACCACCAATGTGTAACACCCACCTGGGTGATGCACGGCAGCCATTTTGCGCCAGAACGCTCACCACACATTAGCTAAGGTGAAGAGGGAGAGAACATTTTTTTGGTCAATTAAATCATTAGGTCATTTATTATTAGGACTGTTTGAGATCATGTAGCGTTACAGTAAGTAGAGCCCTTTACGGAGCACAAAAAGAAATGTCTAAATCCACACATTAATCCTGAAAATAATTGGCTACCGGACCCAAAGACAATAAACCATGACTAACCAATCAGGGGTGCGCGTTTCAAAAAGACTGAATTAAGCAGCACCATTAAGGAACAAAGTGTGCTACAGAGACACAAAGGAGCAACGCAGCTATAGTCCAATCCATGATGAGCCCCCTTTCATGTTATGATACCAACCCTGACAGCCAGTACACAGCAACATAGAAAGTCACCAAAATCCTTAAAAGGCACTTTGACAAGAAAATGAACACATGAAACTGAACACAAAAAATTAATATATATGCTGTTTGGCAAATCAATAAGAAACAACAAAAAAGGGGAGGCCTGTGGAACCCAATATTTTCATTAGAACCACTTAAGTCATTTTTAACTATCTCTCCACCACCAGCAAATGGTAGTCAATTTGTAACAGACCTGGGTCAAATACGTATTTGTTTTGGATTCAAATACTTTTCTACGCTCTACTGATCTTGTCTGGTGTATTGGAACCAATGAAATACTCTCAAAAACCCCTGCCTTCTGGTCATATTAGCAGGCTCAATCACACCAGGCAAGATCAATAAGGCACAGAAAAGTATTTGAATAAAAAACAAATATGTATTTGTAAGTAATCAATACCCTCACTCTGACTTCTTTTTTAAGAGATTCCAGATGATTTGTTTGTTTGTTTGGAATGTACATGTTAGAATGCATGAATGTCATACAACTAACAACTCAAGGCTTTAAAAAAAAAATTGAACAAAGATTTGTCTTCTAAACTGAACCTATAGTAGGCTATAGGCTTGGCCACTAGTCCCCAAATTCCCATGTTGATATTGTACTACATTACAAAACAACTACATATAGTACTGTATGTGGGTTTGGATTTTCTGTCCCCACCCAAAAATGCATTTTGCATTGAATATTTTTGACTTTCTGCCCCTCCTACATTTGTATTGAATGCCAAAATACCATACTTCACATCATGCACGGGTAATATGCAAATGAACACTTTCCCGACATGAAACACTCATATCCCTAAATTTAGAAACCGGTTGACAAAAATACTAGTTAATCTAACAAAAACTAGAGATCACTCGCAGAGGAAGGAGGAATATAATCCACGCAGTTTACTTGGGAGTTTTGGGAACGAGAGTTGTCTGCAACAAGGGTGTTTTGACAGTGCTCCGAAGTGCATTACAGGCCCAGTAAAAATCTCAGACTACTGACTCGGAAGGAATTCCTCCACAGTTCAGACATGAGAATCATCTCTTCTCTCTACTCTCTCTTCCCAGCGACCCTTCGTCCTTAATCAGTGCCACAGAATGTAATGGTGGAACAAAGAATTCCAGCTTTCATAGACCGATTCCAAATTCAAGACACGCATTAAAAAACAATCAGGAGACACACAAAAACATCCGTCTCTCCGCAAAAAAAGAGGGAATTAATTATGTGTCTACAGACCTCCTAGGCAACGGCATCACATCTTCCAAGGAAAGGGCATTATTTCAGAATGAGGACGGGGAAAGTTTCCTTGTGATCAAACGATTCCAACGGCAGAAGACGAGGACGACTTCAGCTGTAACCCATATGATGATAAGTAACAGGCCACGGTAGCCTGGGGGCTCACATAAGCCCTATTTTCTCTCAGCCCCCCCTAATTAGTTTAATTACAGTCATTATCTGCTGAGGTTCACTTTCCAACATGTTAAAGTGGATTCACATGGATCCGTTCCATCTAAAGCGCACGCACGCACGCTCGGGGAATCGAAAAAAGGGCCGTTAAATTAAACTTCCGCGTGCCGCAACAGGGCAGGAAGAAACAGTTGGGAAAATTAATCAACTTTGAAAAGGTACTATGGCAGCTATATTATAAGAATGTGAAGAACATAAAATGATAAGTGACTGGAAATACAACATCCATGAGAATAGAGAGGAAGAACAGCATGCAATACTAAGACAAGAAAAAATCCCTATGAGAAGTGATACATAAATTATGAAAACACCTTAATTGTATGCGTTGTATATTTTTTTAAATAATTGACTTAATTTCAGTGAACTCATTTTAAGTTTCTTGCCTGCTTTGTCTTCCTGTTGTCACCTTGTTAAACCTTAAAGGTAAAAAAAGTTTGTTTTTCTTTCTTTTGTGGGTGTGTCTAGTTGTGTGCGGGTATTTTGTGTCGGGTACTTTGTGTTTGTGGTTTTAAGTATTGTGTATTATGTGTATTAAGTGTATTATGTACATTATGTTACATTATGTATTGGGTATTTTACATACTTGTACATGATGCACATTAGGTCTTTTGCACATTTGGTATTGTATACATTATTTATTAAAATGCTAAAACTACAAATAAAAAAAATAAAAAATAAAGAGTTGAGCACACATTGATTTGAAAACAAAGGCTGCCACCAGACCATGCATCAAAATGTCTGTCCCCGCAAACCCCTTAGACCTCCTCTTCTCGTCTCCAGTTGCAGCCCGTATCCGATTCAAAGCCCCGGTGCTCGCAAACTTGCCCGTGAACCCCGTTGCCTCCACTTAACTGTCTAGTCTTTCCTCGTAAAATAACAAATAATACAAATAAAATACACGTGTGTCTGCAGCCTCGCAAATTACCCGAAGTGCGCGCATGATTTCATGTACACGTTAGAAGTTATGATTGTGGCTTATTCTGGGGATTCTCTGGAATTGCGTTCATTGTAAAGACGGATCCGGTCGGGCAGATCCTGTTAGTATCCTGCAGCCCATGTTCCATTCGTTTATTCGTCATTTATCGCGATTGTGGACTGGTCTATTTCTAACGGTCTTTTAGGCCTTCCTGAATTTCACATGACGGCCTGAAAAAAAACCATTGTCAGATGCTGCACTTTTGTGATGTGAATTACTTTACTATATTGATGAGACATAAGAAATAATTATTAAGAATGTAATAATTTAACCTGATACCACTGTGCTTGCATTCATTCCTACATCCATCTTCAAGTCCTTGAATATGGTAAAACGACATTATTTAAAAATATATATTTTTACAAGAACACAGTAATGGGTAACATGACAACAAACATGAGATTTATTACATGTAAAGACTGTACATAGAAATGTATTGCTGTGTATGGTTTTGGTACACATTGCAAACCTAGTGCTGAAGGTGGATTATTTCACATGTAGAAGCGAGTACCATTTAAACAAAGGTGCCCTACATTCCAGGTTATTCTTTTTTTTTTTTTTTTTACGACCATCTGGATTTAATTCTAGCCGATCTACCGAATATCACTTTTCCCTTTTCTCATAAAAAAACAAATGTGATTCCATCTGACTTCTGAGTCCCAAACAACCTTATGGGTCTGCCATTCACCACAGCCATGTGACAGCTTAGTTAAACCTCACATAAATCTAATATTTCTGCAGAGGGATTAGGTAAGAGACAGACAGACAGCGCTGCAGTGGAAAATGATGGCTGAAAAAAATGAGGGTGTGATATTCACGAATAAAGGACAACAGTCAGTGAGAAAGGGAGTGGGAGCAGGCCAGAGAAAGAGAGAGAGAGACCAATATAGACCCAAATTACAGGATGTGTTTTTTGGTCAGGAATCCATCCCCAAATTTAGTATGAATGTAAATTCCAAAGGTTACTGGCTTTAAACTCCACATGCAGTGGGAAGAAGAAAAAAAAAAAGACTAAACAAAAAAATAAAAACAGAGAACTGAAAGAGGACAGAGGAGAGGTAGCACAGCTGCATTGTCATCTTCACCAATTTAGGCATTTTTCATCCAAAAAATACTTTTAAAAACCCCACAGAACAAAGGAAATTTTAAGAATGTGCCTGTGGCCCTTTCATAACAGGGTACAAAGAGAAAGCACAAGCATGAGCAGAAAAACTGTGTCTGCATGGGCTAGGCTCACAACTTCCTGGTACTGAAGTACGTAAGACACACATACTCTACCCTACACTCTTATCATACACACACACACACACACACTGTACTACACTCATCATACACAGACACACACACACACACACACACACATACTCTACCCTACACTCTTATCATACACACACACACACACACACACACACACACTGTACTACACTCATCATACACAGACACACGCACACACACTCACACACACATACTCTATCCTACACTCCTATCATACACACACACATAAACATACTCTGTCCTACTGTACGGCAAACACACAGGTAAACACATATATACTGTCCTACACTCTTATCATTGACACAAAAACACATACTCTGTCCAACTACCCCGTCATACACACAAACACATGCGCACGTGTGACGTCTCCTGTCAGACATCCACAAACACAAAATTACACACACACACAGTTTACAGTTTCACAGGTAAAGATACAGAAATAGAATCACACTGCGCTACACACCCGCACACATAAACATCTCCTTGTCTTTGGTAAAGAGAATCTGTTTGACAGTTTGTGGTTTCTTTTTCTTTTTTTTTTTAAGGGAGGGTAAAAAGAATGTTTACCAAAGCTCACGCAACACTACACGAAACCCTGAAAGAAAAGTGATTTAATCTTTCCACATAAAGCCCATTTGCCCGTTCCACTCCTCGCACAAAGCAGAGTAAAGTAAAGGCTGCATTTAGCACAGGCTGCTAACTGGCTTGACTGACTGTTAACGTAACTGGTTCCAGACTACAGGAACAAGAAACGGGCAAAGAAGCAGTGTTTGAGCCCCAGTGGGCTGCTGGGATATGAAAACATGTCAAAAGTATTTTAGTTAACACCCTCCCCCCTGCTTTACCTGTTTCTACTGCCTAGGAGCGTTATCGTCGCCTTGTTTGCTGCCTTTGATTAATTCGCTAAGTAAATATTTTCAGGCCTTTTTCATCTTATCTGAAGAATGCATTAGAGGCTTTGTTACCTATATCACTCAACATGTGCTGATATATTCAGATCAGAACAGCTGAAGTCAAACACAATACACCCACACCCCTCGGTCTAAACCACTGTATAACTCTCTCTGTCAAGGTCAGGTTGTTACCATTGCGAAGGCTGGTATTTATAATGACAGAGAAGAGTATAATGCAGGCATTGTACTGACTCTCTTCTTCCTTAGCAACTTCACATCCTGGCCCCTCTGTATATATACTAACTGCAAATAGCTGTTTTAACTGTGTGCATACACTTACATCAACAATAACCACAGTTAAATATTACCACTGCTATTACTACTGCAACTTAAGTGTTCTGGTCACCCAGAGCGATTGGCTATCAGCTTTTACATTTCTACATAAAAACACCCAGGCAGATTCTGAAACTGTGATTTATCACCCAAGTGCTCTTGTCAAGTCCTTAACTGTACATACCCATATCTCACCATTCTAGTAGCAAAGGCACACACACAAGGTCCTGAGGAAGGAAACAAAGCAAGCATTTAAAATATGAGGACTACTAAATAAAGAGTGGCAACTAGCACTGTTCATCTGGTAACATGCAACTCATATTTTCATTCTGTGTGCTTGTATTTCATTTGTCTGAAGAAAAAAAAAATAATTTGAGGGCAACCCTTCCTCTGAAAATACAGGACAAAAAGAAATCAAAATCTTTAAAGAAATATATTCTGAGCCGCAGATAGCATTTAAAAACGTATATATTTCAAAACTTTGCCTTTTTAAAAACAATCATCCTTGGTACTCCGACTACAACATTATTGCAACATTAATTGCTTCCGAAAAGATTGTTCCTGTCTCACACACTTTTTTCCAAGCATAATTAAAGCCCCAACTGGAGTTAGACATGCAAGTGTGTTCAAGTGAAAGCAGACATGACAAAAATGCTAGAAAGGTTTTTTTTATAGAACTAAAAAATAAATTTAATTACAAGCAGAATCCCAAGTCAGTGTTTTTAATACAATAAATAAAAATACATCATAAAAAATCGGCTATTAAATACCATAAAATGGGCCACATTAAGATTTCATTTATTTTCTGTAAGAAACTGCCGATCTGTATGTGTCAGAACTGAGAAAGAAAAACTTAATTTCATAAGCATGCGCTATGATACCCGTACATAACTGATAAAGGTCAGAATATAGTTTTCTTTTATCTTCTGTTCCAAAGGACAATGACAGCTCAGTGGAGTATTTATTTAAGACAACAAAAAAATCATAAACATTTCCAGAAATCTGTAGTTTGAATGAAAAAAAAATGTAAATAGCCAGGAAAAGAAGAATCCCTCCCCACCTCTCCGCAAAATATTTTTTTTTTTTCCATGACAGGATAAGTTCATAATCTCAAATGCTCATGTCAATTTATTACGGATTATCTCCCCTTTCCAAAGCTCATCAGTTAATCTCCTTCAGTATTTTTTGAGTTGAATGCTTGGAGAAGTTTGAGTCTGAGGGCAGATGGCAGTTATCCGCTGTCCGTTATCTGTGCTCTGTTACAGTTATCGCTAACTGTCAATTTAAATAATCTGAATAATCCGACTCCTTTCCTGTTACCATGGTTTCCATTCTGTTTGCACGGTCTCCTTTCAGATATTGGTTTCCTGTGGATATAAGGACGTTAAAACCCAAGTTTTCCCCCTTTGGTTATACCCCGTTGTCAGTCAACTTGTATTCCATATAATACAGACCTTTTAACTGAACTGTGCTCTGAGAATACTTTTGCCATAGGGTGCCATGCTAGATAAAATAGTCCACTGACTGACTGGCCAGTGCTAAGTGCTTCAGCAACATTTTAAGATAGTTTTTTTGTGCCCTCTAGAAAAAAAAAAAAAAATTTTTTTTGAAAAGCTATGCAGGTGTGAGCGGAGGGGGTGGGGGCTGGGGGCTGGGGGCTGGGGGCTGGGTGTGGGGGTTATGTCTCATTTTTCCTCAGTTCTGCTCCTTCACCTTCAAATCTCACCATAAATCAAAACTCAACATATCGAATATATACTTTTCCAAGTGCACACTGAAAAAAAACATCAACATCCCCTTGAAATTGTCAAGCACAACTGAAGATGAATTCACTGCGGGTAGCGCAGCAACCAATCAGATCGCAACGGAATGCAGAGGAGTGGAACCCGATAGTGGCGGTGACGGTGGAGTGGGGGGTGGGGCGAGGGGGTGAGGGCAATGGGGGGGGGGGGCATTCTGCTGTACTCTTAACCGTGACATATAACCGTGTTCATAATGTCCCACAACTTATCCGGTGACCTTTCCCCACAGTGTCAGTGTGGCAGCCCCCCCCCCGGAGCAGAAGCCTGCCTCACTGTCTCGCTGAAATGTCAAACTTCCTGTCCCTTCCTGTCCCTGGAGTACGGGAAAGCTACGTGGCGCGGACGCCGCGAGGCCCTGAGTTAGCCTAGCGTTAGCCTAGCCCTCAGCCGCTCACTGCACTCAGAGTCCACTCCCACAGACGAGCTGGAAGAAGCTCTTCTAAATGGACTGGTAAATGGACTGCATTTATATAGCGCTTTTATCCAAAGCGCTTTACAATTGATGCCTCTCATTCGCCAGAGCAGTTAGGGGTTAGGTGTCTTGCTCAAGGACACTTCGACAGGCCCAGGGCGAGGTTTGAACCGGCAACCCTCCAACTGCCAGCCACTCGGTCTTACCTCCTGAGCTATGTCGCCCCATCTTCTAAACAAAAGAGTTTTATAGCTGTTTTTTTTGTTCCTTATTCTTTGCAAAAAAGAAGCATGCACCGGACATTACACAATAACCAAAGAAAAAAATGCATGAAAATTTTTTGCTGCTACAAAAAGGCATAATAAAAATATACATATTCAATATACAGAATTTACACACATGCACACACACACACATATACACATATATACATGTGTGCGTGTGTGTGTGTGGGGGTATATATATATAAATACATATATGCCCACACATACATACATCCATACACATATATATAGATTTTTAAAACATTTTATCCTCTTAATAAGTACATAAAGTCTTTTTCAAGTGTGCAGTCACTTCAGAGTCTATGTGGGGCTGGCAGGCAGGTCATCTCCATTCAAGCTTGGCCTGATCCGGTCCTGAACAGTTCTGTTCAGCTCCTGTCCTGTCCAGCTCGTAGCTTAATCAGTCATTGGGTCCAGCTGAGCGGCGAAAGCCTGGTTCTGGTCAGTCCGGGTTTGGGCTCACACAACAAACGCTGGTTCTGGTCAGTCCGGGTTTGGGTTCACACAGCAAACACTGGTTCTGGTCAGTCCGGGTTTGGGTTCACACAGCAAACGCTGGTTCTGGTCAGTCCGGGTTTGGGTTCACACAGCAAACACTGGTTCTGGTCAGTTCAGGTCCGGGTTCACACAGCGAACACACTGAGCGTGCTCGTCTGGTCTTTCAGGCCCAGGATGCTGTACGCGATTCTCTTAAGGTGGCCAGGGAGCCGCACACCGATGTTCCGGATGTCCCTGCGAGACACAGTGAGGAGGGAGGGAGGGAGAGAGAGGGAGAGAGAGAGAGGGAGGGAGAGAGGGAGAGAGAGGGAGGGAGGGAGGGAGGGAGAGAGAGAGAGAGAGAGAGACAGAGAGAGAGAGGGTATGAGGGCTTGGAAACAGATAGTCTATAACAACAATCAAAGGCTAATCTCATGGAAACACACACACACATACACGCAGACGCACGCACACATACATACATACACACACGCACGCACGCACGCACACATCGACAGACAGACAGACGGACGCGCGCACACACGCACGCACACATACAAAACTTGCACAAGACACGCCAACTCGTGCAAAAAACCAGCCCCCTTCTCATTACATCTTTAATTAGGGCCCTAATTGCCTAAAGAGGATCCACCAGGACTGCCATGAATCAGTTGCTTGGCGTGCCCGGAGAGTTGGGAGAGACTCGTAAATAGTTTCTGGTTTTCAAACAGAGTGCTACCAGATGACAGCGGACGGTAATAAGCACGGCACAAACATACATCATAAACATTTCGATGACTCCATTTTGTCACATTGTCCGTGTCCCTTTCCGTGAGCTCATCCCGCGTCCAGTGTGGATGTAAATGTGGATTTGGCCTGCTATAAAATCTGTGTGTGCTTTTCTCCCCATAGGTGACTGCGATCCATAACTACACTCTCCTCAATTCCCCTTCACCCCAAACTCCCTCTCTCTCTCCATGACAAGCTCCAGACTGGAAGAGGACTTCCTGGTGGTCACTTCCCACTCTTCCTCCCCCTCATATTTCCCCTGATCTGTTTTCTCTCTCTCCACCTCTAACCTCTGTGTCACCTCCTCTTCACCTCCCCCTTTCTCTTTTCTTCATCCCTTCTTTCCACTCCCTTCCTCTCTCCTCCCCCAGCCCTCCTCCCTGATGTGGCGGAGTTTGGGTGGACTCCCTGGCCCAAACATGGGGACATGTGGTGGTTTGTGGCCACAGAGAAAGTGTAGCTCTGGGCTGGCACTGTGTGAGAGATGGAGGGGGTGCATGGACGAGAGGAGAGAGGAGAGGAGGGGAGAGAGGACGAGAGAGGAGGGACAGAAGAGGAGGAGGAGGAAGGAGAGAGGAGGAGCGAGAAAGAGGAGCGGGACAGACAGGAAGAAGAGAGAGAGAGAGAGAGAGAGAGATGGAGGGAGAGAGCAGAGGAGAAAGAGGGAGAAAGAAGAGGGAGGGAAGGACCGAGAGAGAGTAGCGGGGAGAGACAGAGAGAGAGAGGGAGGGACAGAGAAAGCGGGGGGGAGAGAGAGACAGAGAGAGAGAGAGGGAGGGACAGAGAAAGCAGGGGGGAGAGAGAGAGAGAGAGAGAGAGAGAGGGAGGAACAAAGAAAAAAGAGAGAGGGGGAGGGATAGAAAAAGAGGGGGAGAGAGGGGGAGAGAGAAAAAGAGGGAGGGAGGGAAGGAGGGAGGAAGGCCACGAGCCACCACAGCCAGCCACCACATGTGGCTCTATTCACTCTGTAAGTTTACTTTGCCTTCTCAATGCTGAGACTCAAGAAGGCAAGAGGCAAGAAAAATGCCCAAAATTCCCCCAGACTATGTAATAAAGCAATCACACACACATGTCCCACAACATAATTCATCCGATACAGGGAGTAAAACACATTGTTGTACAATTCAACGTTATTTATTACTATTTACCCTATTAATAATACTGATTTATTAACATATGGTGTCATTAAAGATATTTACTGTAAAACCGTCCATAGAGGTATTATCTTTGAGGTAAATTAAACTCCTTGAGGAACCGCAATCTTATCTCAGCCCAAAACTGCCATGCTCCCCCACGCATTGCACATGTGACACGTGCGTTGATTTACCACTGCAGTCATCGCCCGCATGCACACTCCCCCTCCCGGGGCGTGAAAAAACAGATCCTGGGTCATTTTCTCCACGTATTTAGGAGCGTTCAGCAGGGGGCGCTGGCTATCCTGAGTCTGTACTCACTCGTTCTTCATCTGTAGCACCTGGTCCATGGTCACAATGCCGGCACATGCAAAGTTTTCACTGTACTGGCTCATCTTGATGGACTCCAGCCATTCCGACACCGACCTGAAGGGGGAGCCGTCCGAGCCACTGGTGCTGGGCAGGCGGATGGAAACACTGCAGGAGAAGAAGAAATTACTGGTGTTTACCTCATATTTAACTCATCGAGGGCATCTCTGCCACCGGCAGTTCAATGTTTGCCTTCTGCCTCACACTCACACACACACACAAACACACACGCACAGACACACACATACACATACACAGATACACACACACACATATACATATACATACACACACACACACATTTTAATTCTTTATTTAGGTCCACATTTATAAAATGCATCATAAAGTCTGATGTCCTTCACTTAAGCAGAAAGCATGCCAGTAGGGATAGTAGATTCTACCGCTGCTCAATGCTTGTTTGTACGCAGATTTTATCGCGGAAACAGCGTGCATATTTAGAACGTCTTTTTGCAGCTGACTACATTAACGACGGCAGTTACGACGGGCGCGCGATAGTGTGGAGTTAGATGTTTAGATGTTTAGTTTAGATGTTTAGAGCAAAGGCACGCGTGCTTGCACCTGCAGCTAGGCTCCAGCCGCCATCTTGCATCAGACAGACACACAAGACACACACACACATACATATGCACACACACAAACACACACACACCCCACATTCGTAAAAGCACAAGTTCTCATGGCCTTCGCTAAAGAAATACGACCTGACTACAGGTTTACATTTTTTTAAATCGCTTTTAGTTCTATTTGTGCTCTTTCATCTTCCATAATTACTGACAAGAAGAAAAACCAGAAACCAGAAACCTGTCCGAGCAGTTAGTGAATCTGATAAAGATACGAAACGTGATTTTCACACGGTCACAAACGCATGCAGGCTCACACTCACATACAGGTTTTTGTTGATGAACACTTTCCCTCTGTACCCATCTATAGTGAAAAACACGTCAATATCATTCTCACTTTGCCGAGGGTGCCCAAACCTTTGCAGTGCTAACCCCGTTATATTTATATTCAGTCTTGTCCTTGGCCCCTTATGTTCAGTGGACATTTTCTTTTGAAACTACAGGAATGCACAACACTGAAAATGTGTGTGAAACAGACTGAGGAGCCACAGCCAGTGTTCAAACTGTCTGCTTGCCCTGGCAATGCTATACGCGCCTATTGTCACCTTGGCAAAAAATTAAATATGAGAAAAGCCCGCAGGCTGAGAAGGAGCTTACTCGCCAGCAGCACAAACAAGAAACAGTAGAGAACACAGACAATGCAAACAGAACAGCCTTGGTATCTGCAGGAATAAACAGAGTGGCCGACCATTTTAAGATTTTATCCAGCCATGTGTACATATCTGGCGCTGCCAAGTCAGCTGATAAAGCAGCGATAGAACGCTGAACTTTAACCCGTCAAGAAATTCCCAGCCATTTGCTTTTTCTGATTTTTATCAGCGTGCTGTTGTCCAGAAATCGTCTTGTGAAATCTGACACCTCCCCGCCTCTCCCAACTGGCTGTACCCACAGCAAGCTGGCGTGAGAACTCCGTCCCCATTAACCACCGTCACGTGCCCCCCCCCCCCAAAAACAAAACACCCAACTCGAGAGATTCGCTGGTGTGAGAACTCAAGCCACGGCCCACGCCAACCGTCCCCTTAAACCACCATAACGTGGATCCCAAAAAAACACCCAAACCGACAGATTCGCAGTATCCCCCATTAGCCACAATCACGTGTGACCCAGAAACAAACACCCCACCCGAGAGATTCGCAGACCCCCTCGGTTCCGGCCGGTACCGGTTCTGAGTGGTTCTGACTGGTTCTGAGCGGTTCAGAGAGGCCCCTCGCGACGCTCACCGCGGGTCGAAGTCGGCGATGGTCTTGAGCGAGTCCGGGCTCCTCAGGAACTTGTCCAGCAGGTTGACGATGTCGTTGAAGCACGGCCGCTTGGACCGGTCCTGCAGCCAGCACCGCAGCATTAGCTGGTACAGCGCCGACGGGCAGTCCATGGGCGCCGGGAGCCGGAAGGCCTCGTTGATGGCCTTCATCACCTGGCGGCGGGGAGAGAGGAAGAGCGGGGTCGAGTTTTCAGACGTTTCCATTATCTCTACGGCTTCATCGTTTTTATCGTTCACTTTCTGTAGGCCTTCATGCCATTGAACGGTCACATCTGCAGCTCACAGGAATGTAGTAAAGGAAGACTGGGCTTTCGCTGTATTCTCTAAAGCATGGAAGAGAAGACTAGTATTTAAAATTAGGGTTAATGACCGGGGCTGCTGTGACACAGTTCTTCCCAGTGACGCACCAGGTACCAACATACTACCCATTTTCATCAATGGGTGATACATACACTCCATCCACACTACCTTTCCTGTGCATCTGTAACACAGTCACTGTCTCACACACACGCACCAGAGGAGTGCCTGAACTTTAGAGCCACCGCAGGAAATCAGAACGCAAAACCCCGAGCAAATCTGAATCAGCTGAGGATCAGATCCGCACTGTTTGCCAGACATTCTCAATCGGGATTAAAAGGATTCTGACGGCTATTCACACATTTGTTCCAGGAAGGTGAGAGGAGGTACGCACGTATAACAGCACTGCTCATTTCAGACTCTCTCGTTCTCAGGATCGAGCGGAAGGGGGGGGTGGGGTGGGGTGTGGCCCCCCCCCGCCGCAGAGCAGCCTATGCAAACCAACGCAGACGGCCCCCGGGGGGGGGGGCATTTTACCTCGTGGTTGCTCATGTCCCAGTAGGGCCTCTCCCCGAACGCCATGACCTCCCACATGACGATGCCGAAGCTCCACACGTCGCTGGCCGAGGTGAACTTCCTGTACGCGATCGCCTCCGGTGCGGTCCAGCGATGGGGATCTTCCCTCCCTGGGGGGGGGCAGGAACAGGGGGTGGGTCAATCAGGAGGACAAAAACCAAAAAAAACTACATTTGAGTCGTTCCGTTTTTCGCGTATGTATTGAATAAATGTGTTTGTCGTACGTTGGGGGAAGCTTCTTTTGAACTTTGCTTCGTTATGAGCACAACAGACTTTTGTTGTTGCGTCCAAGCTCTTGTTCTTCGCGTTATATTGTATCATGGGCGAATTTTGGGACGTCATTATAATAATAATAAAGGCATACGCACATCCTGTATAAAGACATAGCAGAGGTACGTTGGCATAGTTCGTCAACCTCCCTTTTAAGTGATTCTGAAAGCACATTACACCAATCCGCATAGCTATAGTCCTGGGAATACAGCAAATTTAGGCGGATACACCGCATTTTGATCACTTCTTTCTGAAGGAAAAAAAGACGGAAGGCGCTATCGCTGGCGTCATCGCAGACTCCGCTGGTGAATACGCCCTTCTGGCGGAACCTCGCATTGTGACAGCTTCGAAAGCGGACACTTACGCAGGCCGTGTTGACCAGGATGTGTGCGCGCCCATCCTGGTGCCGTGCTCATGCTCCGACAGGTACTTGCCAGGCCGCGGCGATTGCCTCCTCAGCATGCCGCACTTCAGCCTGGTGTACTGCCAAGGTCAGTCTCTCCCGTCGTGATCCTGCCAACCGACGCAAAGGGAGAGTTTGTTCAGTCGTGTTCAGTCTCAACACTCCCTTCTCTGCTATCAGTCTTATCCTACCCTTCCCCACAAAAACAGCAGTGTGTGTAGTAGCAGCAGTGTAGTATAATGGGTAAGGAACTGGTTTTGTAACATAAAAGTTCACAGGTTCGATTCCCGGGTAGGACACTGCCGTGGTGCCCTTGAGCTAAAGGTACTAAACCTGCATTGCTTCAGTATATATCCAGCTGTGTAAATGGATGCAATGTAAAAAAAGTTGTCTAAGTATTATCCAGAGCGTCTGCTAAAAATGCTGTAGTGTAAAAACAAAAACACTCTTTGTCCGTGTGCCCATCTATTTCTACGAAACGTTACCATCCTACGCTCCCAATCCAGGTGAGGAAACAGCCACAAACGCACAGTGCACTTACCCTCAGGTACTTGTCCAAAGCCCCATTTTCCATGTACTCCGTCACAATCATGGCGTGCTTATCTGAAATGGGAGAAAAATTACAGTCACGCAAAGTGCACGCGCAAACACACACAAAAAGACATGAACAAGCAGAGGCTGATCCGCTCAGTAGAACAGGAGATGGAGAGACAGGGGCAAAATGCATATAACAAAAAAATAAGTCTGTCTTAAGTATTAAAGCCTTGCAATGAGACTTCAAATCTTTTTTTTCCTCTCAATTACAAAATATTAGCTTGTCTTAGGCTACGTTTTGCTTAACAAGTGGCCAATACTGAAATGTGTCAATCTGTCTCACCTCATTGGCAATATTTTTTGTCTTATTTAGCAAAAAATGTAATAAAAATAAGATTAAGTCTAAATCTAAGACCAAAATACTTGTTAAGGCAGACTTATTTTTTGGTCTCTGCCATGCAGTTGTTCCTCCACACAACAGACAGCAGAGACAGTGACAGTTGAAGCAGGTGGATTTTGGGGAGGGGGGGCAGCGTCAGCGGGCTTGTCACACCGGTCAAGGTGAAAGAGGCGCAAGAAGGCGGGATGAGAGCCGAGGAGGAAGGGGGGTGCGGTGGGGGGGGTAGTTACATTTGGTGACGACGCCCTCCAGGCGGATGATGTTCTGGTGGCAGAACTGGCCCATGATGCTCGCCTCGCTCAAGAAGTCCTGCCGCTGCTTCTCTGTGTAGCCCGGCTTCAGCGTCTTGATGGCCACCGCCACCTCCTTGCGCCCCGGGGCCTTCAGCACCCCGCGGAACACCTCCCCGAACTCGCCTGCGGGACGCGGGGGGGCAGAAGGACAAAGACACACACCAGAGACAATGAGATGAGGGAGGAAACTCTCCTTCCGGCAGGGCTACTTCTGGATTCCCAGAATTCCTGGGAGCTAGCCGCACCTCTCTGCGAGACCGACGAAGCGCGAAGCATCTAACAGAATGGCAACGAGCCATCGCAGTAAAAACCGCACTTCCATCCGGTTAATTAGCTACCGGTGGCGTCTGCTCACCGCAGTAACCTCGCCGCGTGTGCTTTCGGTTAATCAGAAGGGCGTGGCCGTAACAGCAAACGAGCTGGACTTCGGACACACAGGTGGCTGGTGAGCCACATGCTCGAGCACTGATTCAGTAAATGCACATCTAGCAGTATAAAGGGGTAAGACATTAACAAAAATGAAAGCAAGAGTTCAGGAAGTTACTGTGGAAAACAAAATGCCAAGCAAACGAACATGATGGAATACATCAATGGTTATGAAGGAGGTAGCAAATGCCAAAATGGCTGAGATGCAGTGTTTCAGCATGTAAGTGGAGGGACTGAAACAGCACACTGGTCTCTGTAGTTCATTAGGCGGGAGCATGGGGGGGGGGGGGGGTGGCATGACTCTGGGGGCCATGGGAACCAGGTCTCGTAAGAGTGGAAAGGAGAGTGGGCGTCAAAGGGAAAAGTTGACCCCGCTGACCCCCGTGTCTCCTTCTTTCAGTTTCTCCTTCAGATGGGAGTTGCACATCACAATCCAGTTTTTTCCTTCTTCTCCTTCCCATAACCATTGTTGGGTGGTGAGATCACAAATATGTGATTACTGTATAATGTTCTTAACGGAACGTTCTAATGCTGATGTAACGATTACTACTGGTAATGAAGTTCTCCAACTTCACTTCAAGTTCTAGAACACTGACTTAGAATTTTGACAAAAAAAAAAAAAAAACATTCCGAAGAACCTGCTCCTCAAAACGGGGAATATGGAATACCCAAAGTGTAAGTGCAGGGCTGTCTCCTTACTGCAGGATCCGGCTCGGGACAGCAGCACACACAGCCAGCCTAAAACCCTTCCCACAGCACAGATCCCTGCGCGGGCTGATCTGTGCAGTTAATCCCCTGGAGCAGGGGGTTTTCCTTTACCTTCTCTGACCCTGGGAACCCACACTGAGGCTCAAAGACATCCAGGGTACAGAAAAACCCTTCTTTGGTTTTTTTTTTTTTTTTTTGCTTTTTTTTTTTTTAAAGGCTAAATATTTTTTTCCCCCCCAAGTCTATATATAATCACTGCATATCAAGCCTGGCCAGAGACCCCCCCCCTACAGTACCTTCATGGACCCCCTGTTGAAAACCACAGCCCCAGAGGACAGTTTTCATTGACATACTAAAGCTCAGCTCCATTGCACGCATCTGACCTATCAGAATATCTGCTGGTGAGGCAGGGAACACTACACTGACCAATCCAGGGGCGATGCTGTGGCCGATAATAAGGCAACTCATTTTTCTACAATCTTGCTAAATGCATGCTAGTGCCAACTGACCTAAAACTCAAAACAGCAGGGCTTCAAAGGAAGCTTAAAAGCAAATGGAATCCGACAGCCATTTCCACCGTGGGGCTCCTGGTCCATTAACTATTGATGAGCACTGGCACTCTTGTGCTTGTCTACACACGCACACCGAGAAAAACGATCCCCAGATATCGATCTACACCACGGGTGCACAACTCCTGGGGGCGGGGGGGGGGGGCAGTCAAGGTACTTGTTCCAACCAATTACCTTTAGTTTTTAGTTTTCTGACAGCTGTATAAACTACGCTGGTTCACTCCCGCATGCTTGGGAGTTGTGCTTACAGGAGTGAACCAGCGTTTTGCAAATGTCAGATCAAGATACGGATTGAGTAATTAAATAATTAAGAGCAGAAGTAGGCACAAAATCCTGAAATGGATCAGGCCTTCTCGTGCACCCCTGATCTACACTGTCTACAACCATCCCTCCGAGCTCCACATCCGCCTGCCTATGAATAGCAGCTTTATACATTCAAGCTGACAAAATAACGTTTCTCACCTTGCCATAGCCAGGTAATAATTATTATGCTCCACCAATCACAATGGAAAAACACTAATCCGACTCACCTGCTCCGATAACCTTCTGCTTGGCGATGTGGCTGGGGTGAATCTCACTGGCAAATTTGAGGACGGCCATGTTGGGGTCCTCATACGTGTGGGGGTCCACGTAAGTCTTCAGGGGCTTCAGTTGCTCTGCAAAGGCGGCAATTAACAGATCAAAGGGGTGCTAAATCTTTCGGAGACGACGCTGCCGACGGGAAAGACGGTGCGTTCGAGCGTCCTACCCGAGCTGGAGAAGTACGTGTCCTCAGGGCCTTGCCTGGCTGTGGGATTCCTCCTCCTGTACAGAACAACCGCAGTGTTAGCGTGGTATTTGGATTAATTATCGTTACACTCCAAATGTACAATTTATCATCATTGTGATTAATATTTCTTGCATCGCTGCAGTGCATCCCAGGGTATTTCAATTAAACGGAGAAACTCAAAGAGTTCTAGGTAAAATAAAGATAATTTAAAACATCGTAACATGTATAAACAGATTCTGTGTAACCGCAACTAGATTGTGGCAGATTTTTTAAAAATATTTTTGGTTTGAAAGAGGCAGTTTGAATACTGAAGCACCTGTCCGTTCAAGAGCACTTCAGAAAATGAAGTGTGCAACCACACTGAGCATGTGCAGAGGGGGTGTTTGTCACAGGCAGGCATACAATGGGGACCAAACCTGTGAGGACATTACCAAGGGCTGGCTGTTTTCATTACTTATCAAAGCATAATGCAATTGTGATACTCCAGCTGCACTTCTTACTCAAGAATACATTTCATTGAGAACAAGGGGAGCTTATTAGGATGCCATTCCCACCACAGTCACTGGACCTGAACCCGACAGAACATCTGCGGACACACCAAGTACGAGCAATTTTTCATCTTCAATAAATACCGACACTTTTTAAAAACTTATATTATTAAAAAATAATGTATTCTTGAATAAGACGTATAAATGGAGCATCATAATTATTTATTAGCCCTTGATAAATAACAAAAACACAATCAGTTCTTAGTAGCATCCTCAGACTTTTGGTCCCCACAGTATCTTCTGAGGGCAAAGTCTCGCTGCAGTGACAGGGTTCGAATCACAGGGTTCTGTTTCCAGGGCCACCAGGGTCTGGAGACCAGAAGGAGCGGCAGGACCTCGGCTGATTCACTTCCTCTCGGGCGCGCCGAGCGTGAGAGCACAGCCTCGGAAGCAGACGCACTACGCACACGTTTCGTTCCCGCAGCACCACACGCTCGCGAATTCATGTTCACACGGAGAGAGGTGTCGGGAAGTAGGGAGGACTAGGCTGAACAGAGAGAAACTGCGTGTGCGTGTGTGTGTGTGTGTGCGTGCGCGTCTGCGTGCGCCTGTGTGTGTGTGTGTGTGTGTGCCGGTGTACATGTTTGTGTATGTGTGTATGTGTGTGTGTGCCTGTGTGCGCCCCTGTGTTTGTGTGTGTGTGTGACCACTGATTGCTTTCACCTTGGAGTGAGCCAGAACAAAGCACAAGAATGCCTAAGATGTATGTGCATGACAGAGACAGATAGACAAATAAAGAGGGAGACATAGAGAGATAATGATAGTATTTGTTCATAATTCATGCCATTGCACCGTAGTTGTGAAGTGTTTTGTAGAGCTTTGGCACCATATATATTGAAACATGCCATGCCAATAAAGCAGTTTGAATTGAATTGAATAGAGAGCAAGAGAAAGAGACAGGGAGAGCGAGAGAGAAAGAGAGAGAAAGAGAGGTAGAGAAAGAGACAGGGAGAGCGAGAGAGAGAGCGAGAGAGAGAGAGAGAGAGAGAGAGAGAGAGAGAGAGAGAGAGGTAGAGAGAGAGGGAGGAGGAGAGAGAGGTAGAGAGAGAGAGGTAGAGAGAGAGAGAGAGACAGAGAGAAAGAGAGAAAGAGAGAAAGCGAGAGAGAGAGAGAGAGAGAGAGAGATGTAGAAGAAAGGTTCAGCTGTTCTCCTGACCGTTTGCGTATCAGCAGGACCACCACAACCAGGAACAGCATGGCCCCTCCCCCTGCCGCCGCGCCCACGATCACCGCTGTGTTCCCCCGAGGCGTGTCCTCCACTGAAATAAGCACAGCAACACAGTGTCAACACAGTCATACAGCACAGTGTCAACACAGTCACACAGCACAGTGTCAACACAGTCACACAGCACAGTGTCAACACAGTCACACAGCACAGTTGTATACCACAATCACACAACACAGTCATACAGCACAGTTATACACCACAATCACACAACACAGTCATACAGCACAGTCTCACAACACAGACACACATCACAGTCATATAGCACAGTCATACAGCACAACACCAAAATATAATGCACCACAACAAAGCAACAACACAAGTGAGTGTGACTCCATTTTACCAATCTAAGAGCAAAATGTGTCTGGCTGTGAATGAAGGTGATGTCACGGCTCAGTTGGTTCTCATATATAAGGGTTAGCTTTAATAATACAGCACATTATACACCATAATACTATAAAATAACAAGCTGGGCACATCCGCTGTGCCCCTGAGCAAAGCTTTTCATTCTAATTCCTTCAGAAAACCACTGGCTGTGAACACTAAGCTATGTAAAGTCCCTCTAGGTGTAAGTACGGGAAGCTTCTAACCAAAATGTATTACAATATTATGCAGAGACAGAGAAACCTTCCAATAAAGCGAGGTTTACTCATGCAGTAGTCTGCATCACACAGATCACGGTCACAGTTTCCACATGACCGTTTCCACGCGGTCACAACGAAACGCCGTTCTTCTCGAGCGAAGACGGAGACGGCCGGCGAAGTGCCGTTTCGTTCCCCTCACCTTCCAGAGTCTCGAACCTGAACTCCTCGCTGTACGTGCCCCCCCCTCCCCCGGGGTTCAGGGCCTGAACCCGGAACAGGTAGGCGGTGGCCGGCACCAGGTCCATGATCTGGACCGAGTTCTTGTCCAGGACCAGCACCGTGTACGTGGTGATTTCCTTCTCGCTGTCCTTCTCCTGGAGGAGAAGGTCACAAGCACAACCTCGCGATCACAGAACAGCCAGAGGCAGGCCATCCGCGTTCTCAAACCGGTTTCCTCGTATAATTCCACATATGACCCTCCCTGGTTTCATCCAAAAGCCCGTACGACTCCAATAACAACAGAGACTGATATAATACTGTAATTATGACTAGGACTCCCGGGGCCTGTATCACAGCGTAGGATTATTGAGTAAGCTGGATAGCCGCGCTGAGTAAAACCACGGAGTTCTCACCTTCTTGCGATACATGAGCTCGTAGCGCGTGTTTCGTGGCAAAGCCCTCTGGGATACGGTCCAGGACAGCGCCAGGCTGGTGGATCCCCGCTTGTCCACATGCATGGACGTCACCTTGGGGGGATCTGGGGGATTTAGGAAGAACAGAGCATTGGATTTCATGAAAACACGTACGACGGAAACGTTCCTCCGAGATCAAACAAACAGGACTCAAAATGAATTCTCACCTGTGTAGTGTAATGAACTCTCACCTGTGTGGAGTAATGAACTCTCACCTGTGCAGTGTAATGGACTCACCCAAGTAGTGTAATGGACTCTCACCTGAGTAGTGTAATGGACTCTCGTCTGCATAGTGTAATTCACTCTCACCTGTTTAGTGTAACACACACTCACCTGTGTAGTGTTAATGCATCTCACCTGTGCAGTGTTAATGCATCTCACCTGTGCAGTGTTAAGGCACACTCACCTGTGCAGTGTTAAGGCACACTCACCTGTGCAGTGTTAAGGCACACTCACCTGTGCAGTGTTAAGGCACATTCACCTGTGCAGTGTTAAGGCACACTCACCTGTGTAGTGTAAGGCTGTGGTGACGCTGGTGGCGGCCCTCCGCGCGCTGAACTGAGACACCCCGTTGTGCGCCTCCACGGTGAAGGTGTAGTTGAGGAGCGGCTCCAGCTCGCTCACCCCCACCCTGGGGTGCAGCAGGCCGGACGGCCCGGGCTCGAAGCGCACCTTGTCCCCGCAGGGCAGGCAGACCGCCCACTCGCAGCGCTCGCACGCCACGCTGTACGTGATGTCGCCGCGCCCGCCCGCGTCCGAGGGCGGGCTCCACGACAGCTGCAGCCGTCCGGCAGACGCCTGGGTCGTTATGGCGACGAGGTTGAGCGGGGCCGAGGGCGGAGCTGACAGATGAAAACAAACTGGTGTTTTAGTTATATATACTGCCATCTGGGGAAAGGGGAAACCATCCCCACACCCACACAAACACACACACACACTCGCACACGCATGCACACACACGTACACACACATTCCCTCCCTACACACACACACACACACACGCACACACGCACGCACAAGCACACACGTACATACAAACACACGCACAATACACACATGCAAACACACACACACAGGCACATACACACACACACACCCTCTCCACACACACACACACACACACATACACCCTCCCCACACACATGCACACACACACACACACACACAAGCACACACACTCCTTCAATCTGAGTGAGCTGCATTTGCGGTTTGGTCATAAGAGAGTAAGAGAGAGACCACGGCTTACACACATCTTGGTCAATAAGTTAATGTACCCTACATCCCACACCCACACACACACACCCACACAGATCCCCCTCACACACACACACAACCCCAACACTTTGCAAACCTTGTCAGGGTACAACATAAGAGAGGGGGTCCTCACCCGAGCACGCTGCAGTTTGGGGGTCCTCAGGGGCCCGATAGAACCCCGTTTCGCACTGGCAGGACAGGGCCCCAGGCGCAGACTGCTCTGTGTTCTCCGGGCAAGGCTGGCACGGCTCGGTGGACACGGACTCCTTGAAGAATCCGGGCTGGCATTCTGCGGCACACAGAACAGCAGAGGATAAGCAGGGAGACAGGAATGCCATACGCAGAACACACGGAGATGTGCTATAATGCACCCACACTAAACAACCACACCAAACTCAAAACAGGCCTACATATATCTACACAATTATTTTATTTGCATTAAGTTATGTTTTATATTCAGTTACTATTCATATTTGAATATGTCCTTTACGATATTTCTGGACCGTGTGTCCACATTAATTTGCGGCTGGAACCCATTTTCTTGTTGTGCAGCTAAGCCCGAGGAAGGCATTATTATGATAATCCGCTGGCTTTTGAATTTCAAAACCGCTGATGCACACTCCTGCTTCTTGTTTTTCTACAAACAAGACCCGTCGTCCCACATTCCAGCAGAAGAGCACTACCATCAACACGTTGCAGAGCAGAGAAGGATTCGAGTCACACCAAGAAGACAAACACGCTCACGATGAGTAAAACACAAACCAAGAGGAGCACTACCCATCAACACGGTGCAGAGCAGAGAAGGATTCGAGTCACACCAAGAAGACAAACACGCTCACGACGAGTAGAACACAAACCAAGACGTGCACGAGAAAATGCAGAACGTCATCAAACATCTCGGATAAATTCAGCTGCTTCCCAGCTCCAGTTTCGACACATTACACTTTCCACACAGGCCCTCCTGGGCCTGAGAAAGGTTCAGCGCTCCTCTTTAAGAACTGTGAGAGAGGGGCTCTGTCCCGCGGCAGACGGACGGGGTTCGATCTGCCGTGAAATCTTAAGCCCGGCGTCAATAGGGGGATTAGAAGTTGGGTAAACAACGCGGGACAATGGGCCCGAAAGAGCAAAGGGAAAAGGAGAGATAAGACGCCCCCCTTCTCCGGCCTCCAAAAAAGCCCCCACGCGCACCCAGTCACCTCCTCCCACCCCTTCATCCCTTCATACCTCCATCCCTCCCCCTCCTCCTCCCCCTTTCATTGAGCCTTTTGATTCCAGACCACCAGTCTCTTCTCCCGCAGCTTGTCCTGACTTACACCCCTCTTTCGCCTCCTGGATCACACTCACCCTCTTCCCATCTTCCCCTCACCCTCTTCCCATCTTCCTCTCACCCTCTTCCCATCTTCCCCTCACCCTCATCCCTTCTTCCTCTCACCCGCTTCCCATCTTCCCCTCACCCTCTTCCCATCTTCCCCTCACCCTCTTCCCATCTTCCCCTCACCCTCTTCCCATCTTCCCCTCACCCTCTTCCCATCTTCCCCTCACCCTCATCCCTTCTTCCTCTCACCCGCTTCCCATCTTCCACTCACCCTCTTCCCATCTTCCTCTCACCCTCTTCCCATCTTCCCCTCCCTCCTCTCCCATCTTCCTCTCCTCCTCTCCTCTCCTCTTTCTCCTCACCCTCTTCCCATCTTCCTCTCACCCTCTTCCCATCTTCCACTCACCCTCTTCCCTATCTTCCTCTCACCCTCTTCCCATCTTCCTCTCACCCTCTTCCCATCTTCCTCTCACCCTCTTCCCATCTTCCACTCACCCTCTTCCCTATCTTCCACTCACCCTCTTCCCTATCTTCCTCTCACCCTCTTCCCATCTTCCTCTCACCCTCTTCCCATCTTCTGTTCACCCACTTCCTATCTTCTGTTCACCCACTTCCCATCTTCTGTTCACCCACTTCCCATCTTCCTCTCACCCTCTTCCCTTCTTCCCATCTTCCTCTCACCCTCATCCCATCTTCCTCTCACCCTCATCCCATCTTCCTCTCACCCTCTTCCCATCTTCCTCCCACCCTCTTCCCCTCAAAGCGTCTTGCTCGAGGGCCGTCAAGTTAACCAGCTCCTCGGTCTCGGCCTCCCTCTTCCCCTCTCCTCTCCTCTCCTCTCTTCCCCTCTCCTCTCCTCTCCTCTCCTCTTTTCTCCTCTCCTCTCCTCTCTTCCCCTCTCCTCTCCTCTCCTCTCTTCCCCTCTCCTCCCTCTCCTCTCTTCTCCTCCCTCCCTCTCCTCTCCCTCCTCTCCCTCCCTCCCCTCCCCTCCCCTCCTCTCCTCTCCTCTCCTCTCCCCCCCCTCCCCTCCCCTCCTCTCCTCTTTTCTCCTCTCCTCTCCTCCCCATTTTCTATTCCAGCGCTTCGCTTCGTTCCGGGAGAGAGAACAAAATCAGGCGAGTCGCACGCTGAATTGCGCAAGAGCGCAACCGCTCCGTGTGAATCAGACCCGTTGAGCCCGGGGGGCAAAATTAAAAGCGGCAGAACCGTGGGAGGACGACAATAAAAGAAAGAGATTAAGAATGCGAAGAATTTTGAAATCTAGAGGGGGGGGGGGGGGGGATTCGTGCAGGTGCGTCAAATTCACCCCCGAACTGCCGTCGGCCGCGATGAAGGGCATACTGTTCCTCCTCTGAGGAAATCCGTCTGTCTGGCGCGTACGAAACGGAGGAAGAACGGGAGCTGCTAGACATGACCGGCCATGCCCCACCGTAAAAAGGGGCGCTTTCTCAAACAAACGCGTCCGTCACTACTTTCACAACTGCATCAATACTGTTTTTGTTCATGCATCTATAGAGATTTAAAAAAAGATGAGGCTTTAATTGCTTATATTCCTGGTGTTTAGCAAGTATACTGGGTGCTTACAACCTTTTTATTTTTCTTTCTTTTTTTAATGCATACCACATATTGTGAGGATACCACAATGGCATGTAATGCACGTCTACCTATTCTTCTCCACGTTGGACCACAATGTCAGCCAAGGCCTTTGAGCCACCCTTGGTCATGCCTTTCAAGCAATATTTATCCTGTGTGTAACTATGGATGTATTAGTGTTTGTATATCGTATTGTTGAAAGACATTTTCAAATAAGAAAACAAACACAGCTCCTCCGCATTGTGCCGTGTGAATCGAGGTTAGTGTTCCATCAGCTTATGTAGGCTCAGGATGTGCAAAACAGAACCTACGCCTTGCAATTTACCCACCAGGTTCAGAAACCGCAATGAATGCAAACGTGCTAGGACCGCTCTGTCGCTAATACCGCCTATGTGCGGTTCAGACGAACCCTTCAGACGTCTTTTTGGTAGGAAGAAAATCGAGTGGGGGGTTTGGGATCATTTGACATGAAAGGGTTTCAGGTTCAAAGTCTAAGCCCCCCCCGCCCCCTCCCTCCGCAGAAAGGCTTATTTTTCTGACTGCGCCCCTGCAGAGTGCGCAGTCCCCCCCTCTCCCCACCAGCTGTTTCGGGCGCCTTTTTAAGGACGCCCCATAAACACCCCCGCGGAGGACGTGACTGAAAGGAGGGCGAGATGGTGACAGAATGTCCGAAAGGGACCGCTTGGCACCCCCCCGGGAGAGAACTGCCCCCTTCGCTGAGAAAGGGTGGACAGCTGCTGCCCCGTGCCAACCCCTCACACAACCCCACCCCCGCAACACCCCCCCCCCCCCAAATTATTATTGCGCCTGCCCTTGCCCTTCGCGTTCACCAAATTCCAAATCTCCCCGATACCCCCACCCCTCTCCCCAAGTCTCCTGCTGCTAGCACAGGTGAGGGTCTGGGCTCTTTTCATAAGCAGCTACCCACCCACCACCCCCCCCCACACACACACACACACACATGCTCACACACACACACACACAAACACAAATGTTCACACACACACGCACGCACACATGCACACAGAACAGCAGTGCGTAGAACACAGTTCCATTCAGCTTCGGGGGGGAAAAGAGGCAACAAAAAAAAAAAAAACGAAAAAACAAAACACTTGTCGCAAATAGCGGAGATGCCGCACACCACACACCACACAAACACACACGCCACACACACACACACACACACGCCACACACACGCACACACACACACACACACACACACACACACACACACACACACACACACACACACACACACACACGCCACACACACGCACACACACACACACACGCCACACAAACACACACGCACACACACACACACACACCACACAAACACACACGCCACACACACGCACACACACACACAAACACACACGCCACACAAACACACACGCCACACACACGCGCACGCACACACACACACACACCACACGAATACACACACGCGCTGGGTTGCACCAGGAGACGCAGCGGATTGCATCAGCCTGTGTATAAGGGCTACCGCGCGCGGCAGCCGTGTCCTCCAGGCAAATACAGCCCAAGTAAACACGACCGCTGAGCGTCCGCATGAGACCGCCAGGCTTACACTGCGCCCCAAATATTTAAAAACTACAGTCAGAACGCAAACATCTGACACACACATATAAAAACATAGAGCTGGCGCGTCTGAATAAAATGGAAACTGAAACCCTGAAGTGCTGAAAGTCAGACTTTGAGATTAATAAGGGTTTCGGGGATTTTCTTTGTGTGCTGAATTCCAGTCGTGATAAAATACAGAAAATCGTTTATAAAAAAAAAATCATGTGAGCCCAACAACAGACTGCTCTTTAGCAAAGAGGGGGCTGGGTCCATCTTTTCGGACACAACAGGAAGCAGGAACAGCGCGGCCGACACTTCACTTCCTTCCTCGAGCAGCCAATCAGCGCGGGCGGGCAGAAAGAACGGAACAGGAGGCCAAGACGCAGGAGGAGGAGAGGGAGAAGAGAACAGAGAATGCGACCCGAAAACAAAAAAAAACACACACACAAGTACCCAGGGAGAGCTACATAAAAAGTTTTTTTTTTTTCTTCCCTCTTTTCTTAAAGGTCATTAAATGGGTCAGGAAAATAAGTCTGTCCAGACCTTTTATTGGGGCTGAGAAACAAGGGGGAGCAATTGACCCAAACATGCGTGAGAAAAAAGGATTGTTTCTCCCAGTCCCCCCTTTCAGACCTCTCCCTTGGGGTTTGCCTTTCACCCTTTTATTAGCCAATGGCTGGAGGACCGAATGGGGGGTTTCCAGGGGGGTGGGGGGTTGGGGGCGGGGGTGCTGACGTGTGTGCTGCAGTGGGAAGGGGGGAGTGGTGGGGGCTGTTGGGAGAACATTGCTGGGATAGACTGAATGGATGGATGGATGGATGGATGGATGGATGGATGGGTGGGTGGGTGGGTGGATGATGGATGGGTGGATGAATGGATGGATGGATGGACAGATGAATGGATGAGTGGGTGGGTGGAGGAAAGACAGTAGGAATCTCTCCGTAGCTCAGGGTGGAGGTCACTGTTTACATAAGAAAAGAAACGACACAAGCCTACACACTGAGCAAAAACAGCAGGCCTGTATCCCCCACAGGGCCAGCACAGAGTTAAATCTGTCCCCGTCTGTGGGGATGCAGTGGAGTGGTGGCCAAGTAAAATAAACAGAGGAGAGGGAGAGGAAGAGAGAGAGAAAGACTGAGTGAGTGAGAGACAGAGAGAGAGAGGGAGAGAGAGAGAGAGAGAGTGAGACACAGGGAAAGACAGAGAGAGCAAGAGAGAGACAGAGAGAGAGTGAGTGAGTGAGACACAGAGAAAGAGAGAGCAAGAGAGAGAGAGAGAGAGAGAGAGAGAGAGAGGACAGCAGCCAGTGACTCATTTCCAGGGGGAGGAGGCTGAATTCAGAAGCTTGGCTCTAATAAGAAAATACTTGAGAGAGAAAAATTAAACAAGATAAAACAAAGATCTTTATGTAACAGTACAGAATCATTAATCAAGTGACTCAGAAAATCCCACAGGATAAGGGGGGGCGGGAGGTAATTAACGCACAGGGCTAAGCCTCAGCTTGACGCTGGTTTCGGTGTACTACTTCACTTGTTTCGGTTTTTGTTTTATTTTTTTGGGAAGGTGGGTGAGGGGGATATTTCCCTTTACATATAAAGGTACTTTTTTTCATAGGCAGCTGTTGGGACTGCAGAGGAAGCCAGTACATTGTTGCCCAATATGCTGTTCTGAAGTTATGGGTAAAATATAAGGTTGCCTACGTCATCCAGAAATGTATGTAGCGTAGATACAGTTATGAACAAGACACTGGCAGTCTTTTTTTAACGTTTAATTTAAATTCTTGACTGCTGTCTATCCCCCCCCCCCTCCTCGATCTCAGCATTTAATGGGATCCTTTTCATTTGTGTTTTTTTTAAATCCATTTTTTAATTGCTGATGTTTAACTGGGAATACGCCTGGTTTCATTCAGCGCTGGAGGACTTCACCATGTTTGCTTCCCCTCGCGCAACGCGAGCGGTCAGGGGAACGCTGTCAATATTGACCGAGTTCCCCCAGCCCTGCTAGCACCTGCCGCGCCGCGGTATGCGCACCACCTGCACATTCGCTGCAACACGCATCCCTCGTCCTGCGAGCGCGTTTCAATGCGACAGGATCCCGACGGACCAGCTGAGCTGGATCACACGTGTGTGTGTGTGTGTGTGTGTCTTCATTAAGCCGGGATCTAACTGGTAGATGCTTATATTTTACGATCTTAATGTTTATTTTCTCTTACGCAAGTCTCTCGTGTGCTCTTTGTGCGTTTCCTATTCTTTGTACCCTTTTGTGAATATATATATCCAGTGGTGCTGCATGGGGGGCGAGGTGGGGGGGGGGGGGTGTGTTAGGACAATTCCAGGGTTTTTGTCTGACAGGAGCCCTCAAAAAAACTGTGCAGTAATTGTGATGGGATGGGGGGGGGGGTCTGGGGTGGTAGAGCCCAGTGTGAGATCTTTTCATGGGCCCAAAATCCCAGGCAACGCCCCTGAATACACTCATGCGTACGGCTCTGTCTTAGACGGTAAAGGGGGGGGGGGGGGGCACATGTTAAACTCTGTGTGGAGGGAGTGCAGGGGCAGAGAGGGCCAGACAAGAAATCAGGGGGTCGGTATTGAGAGGGTAAAGGTGTGCGGGCAGTCAAAAGGACCATCAAATCAAAAAGGTCAAATCAAAAAGACAATTACACCCCTGCTTTGCATGTCTCCTACCAGCAGGGTGCTGGCCTCACAGGTAGCCCAAGCTACAGGTGAACTCCCCTACTGGACAACACAGTGCCACCCAGGTAGCTTGTAAAACTGCACAGCCAAGTCATCTGAAGGAATGTAGGAGAACATGTGTAGCCTTACTTTGGAATAATGGCTAGTTTTAGTTTACGTGAAAACATATCAGATGAAAACTGTATCTTAAGTATGCAGGCAGGAACTTAAATATGCAGGCAGGAAATAAAGGCATATCTCCCTCATTCTCTATCTAAAAATCAGACCGTAAGCAACTAGAACAGGTACAAAATCATTTTCGCAGGTTGACAATAAATGGCATAACACAAACTTTTATTTTCTATCGGTTAACAATTTGCGTTCAAATTCTGGGTTGAAACATTTTAAATTAAGGTAGAAGGTACACTGCTTGTGTATAATTCTGTCATTGACCCGGTTTGATTGTCCACAGCTGTTAACTGGGCGCAGTTTTGTAGATAACTGTGCCGTGCGGGTTATAGTCCGCTGACTCTGTTTGGCACACCACGGCAACAATCTCATCCGTGCCTCCACTGCACTCAAGCTGAAAAAGTAGGTTGTCACAACTGATGCATTAAATCAAGGCGGCAAGCACGCCAGGGCTGTACGCATTCAAATACTTTCCAGCGAAGAAATGTAATCTAACCTTCACCGTGTCAACGTGCTAGAAACAAACGCCCTCTTGTTCCCCATGTTACACAGTACTATGCCCTGGCTTTATGACATCACAACCAAGTTTTTCTGATATCAAGCCACCAAGAGAGTCTACTGAAGAGCAGGTTTTCTTAGAATGTTTCTTAGAATGTTTTTTTTTCTTCAACATTCCAAGTCAGTGTTCTAGAACTCCGTTGCTTTCAGTCACCAGCAGTGATTGTGACTTCAGCATCAGAATGTTCAGATAAGAACACTCTAATCGCTTGCACCAGCGCAGTACAGCGTGTATCTGATGTTTGTTCACGCTGTCGAGATTTCCTCTTTGTCAGACTCCATTTACTGCCATTGTGAAGAGAGCAAACGGGCCCCAAACCCCAAGGTATTATGGGGAAAAATACAAATGGGCGAGTTAGCGGGAGGGCGGCAGAGGAACGAAGCACAGCGACAATGGAAAAGCCCTGAGCTGGCGGGATGGACCGCAGCGGATTAGCCAGCCCGCGCTTCCGCTGGGGGCCCATCCTGTTTGGGGGGGGGGGGTGTCGCTGTGCTGACCTGTGGGGGGGGGGGGGGGGGGGGAGCTCCTGCACATCAAGGGCAACAAATTCTCTGGCTATTCAAAGCCCCTACACAACACCATCACAAGCATGCCCCATAAAGGAAGCAATATGGGCACAAAAAGTAAACATGAAAGGTGGCTGCAAGCATAAGCAACTGGGGAAGCAAGCAGCTCAAATGTAACAATGCACCACAGCACTGAAGAATACAAACCCAGCATTAAACTGGGAATATTTAATTAAACGGTCACTTGATTTTGATTTTGCACGGTAGAAACACAGCTAATATATTTTTACACTTGACTTCAGTGTGTGAAGTCAAACCACGCCAAAGTCAGACCATTTCCATGTAAATGGGAACTCTTTTTCTGTCATGCCATACTTCTATCAGGACCAAAACAACCACCAAACTACATGCCCAATGACAAATCACTGGTAGACAATACAGAATAATAAGACATTGCAGCTATTAAGCCACTACTAAACAATACCAATAACTAAAACTTTACTATTATGCCAAGACGAAATGACTGTTTTTCGTAATAATTATTATAAATTCTCAACAGCCCAGGGGAAACTTAGTATATTTCTATCGAGAATTTAGCTAAAGGTCTAGACAGTGACACTATACAAGGCTCCTCAAAACTGCCTCACATTAACAGGTTGCTGAGGGGTGCAATTCAAATCTTTTACACAACCTGCAATGAAGGCACCAGATCATGTGACTGGAAACATTTTCGACAATCACGAAATTGCTCCCAGCGGTGAACAAAATGCAAATATTTGGAATTGGGTCTACACACACGAGGACCACGAAACGCCTGAAATCATACCGGTGGTGTAGCAAAGACACGCCTAAACTGGGACAGGCATGCAAAGTTTCTTTTGATCCTTCAAAAGATTGTGCAAGTTCAAAAAACATTGTTTAAAAAAAATGTGTTGAAAGGTGAGCAGGGGGGGGGACACATCCTGAAAAGACCTGATTTGATTGGCTTTCCCCCCCACAGAAAAAAGGAATCTAAAAATGAAGTCTCCTCTAGACATTTACAGATAGTTTGTTCTGTTGTATTCTAAAAGTCATAGAGAAACGGAACGAAGATCGAAGGACTTCTGCTGGAATGTCCAAACGAAACGAAGAATCTGAGACAAATCTCCGCCACTGAAATTCATTACGAGAAAAATTCTGCAGTAAGACGCTGCGAATGAAAGTTTTAAAATATATATATATTTTTTACCCGTTTTATTTCCAATGAAGTTTTTGAAGAAAAGAAAAAAAACATTTCATTCCTTTCTGACGGACAATGGTGTCTCAGGAGGTTGCAGATTACAGCAGCATTTCTCGGGCATGACGGCAGTGGAATCTTCCGGATCCGCGAGTGCCAGGCGGCTTCCGCTTCAGGTGCAGCATTCCTTCGCGCTGCCGCGGGTCAGGGACCTCGCTCCTGCATCCTCGGCACGTCCTGCCACCGCCGCTCAGATCTAAGGCCACCTTTCCTCATTTCCTCACTGTGGCCCAGTGGCCCCGGGGGGAAAAACAAGATGGCCGACCCGAAATCACAACCCTGCAGGCTTCTCTTCTCTTTAACAAGACTATGGACAGACCTCTGGTGTTTGCCATGATTAAAAAACTAAGAATCACCCGTGATGAGAAACAAGAGCATAAGTTAACATTATTCACTGATAACAGCATACTATAGCTGATCTAGATTTGCTCCCAATTTAAGCTTTAACATTAGAGCTTTAACATTTTTTCCATGTTAAATTAGTAACTTTAATGTTATTTTTTACTACAAGGTCTTAAACGTCTCACGTTTTGAACCATGTTAAAATTCACAAAGATGCAGAATAAAACTTTTATAAGATAAGCAATGTAAACAGTGGATATATCAAAGCTACTGTATCATCCACTGAAACATTCCTTTAATTCTAATATCTCAGACCTCATTAAGTAAATGACTATTTTACTGACACTGACACTGAGGGAAAGAGTAAGTCCAGATAAACTGAGAGGTATTTGAATATGTTACAAGCCAATGCTGTATAGGTCAGCCTGAAAGCATTTATCATTTTGTTCACGGGTGTGATCTCTAATGAAAAACTGCTCAAATCAAATTTTGAAGCAAACGCAAACTTGGAGGGGCACACCCAAAAATCAGTAAATCCCCCCCCACCCCCCCGCTCATTCTCTACCTTAGTTTTTATCTCTACTCCACTTTTGCCCTTTCTGAATTACCTCCTGACACTCCCTTCTTCACCCTAGTATCCACCCACAGAATTCCTGAGCCCTGAGAAGGAATTTGGCGGTAGGTACGAAGGTGACACATTTCAGCGCCTGTGTACTTAGCCTCGCTCGCTCAAACACGACGCCGCTACACGACCCATCTTTCAAACTGCCCCCCCCCCCCTCCACCGCCCAGCCCCACCTCCCCCAAATGCACTGGAATCATTGCATTACATTTGTTTGGCAGAGGCTTTCATCCAAAGCGACGTACAATAAGTGCATAACAAAAAGGTCATTGGAACAACTACAAATCACATCCAAAATCCAGGAATCAAGGAAAATTCTTCCTGATGATCTGATGGCTAAGCCCTCCACATGTTTAAAGAATCCGTCCGTTTACACACATCATCCTCTCCTGTTCCTGTGCTCCAGAATTCATAAATACACACCTGCAAGCCCCAATTCGCCAAACGAAATTAAACAAAAGACTTGCTATGAAACTGACATTATTTCAAGTACTACTATTTAAAGTCTCGGTTTTTCCATCGAGTCAATGCCCTCCGGACAGCACAGTGGTGCGGTTCAGCCATCAAGCTAGCTAGCGGTAGTTTGTGTCATTAGTGCAGTGCAGTTTCCACTCCAGCTGCATTTAAGGCCAAAGCTCGCAGAAAACCCCGGAGGGAAGTTACGCGAAAATTAGAGTAAAAGATTTACCTTTTTAGCGCGCAAAGCTCGTTATTATTACGTCAGGCATTTTTCCAGCCTCTTAGTCAGGAATTCTCGGTAAATGAGAACCTGGAGTAAAAGGAAGAGTGAGTCACGAAACAATAAAGAAATCTGATCACTTACAAATGCCATATTCATTAATTCCTCCTACTCTACACTCCACAAGGAAAAAAAAAAATTGGTTCCAAAAGGCTCCTCCGAGACTCCATAGACTAGGAACCCTAGCTAGCTCAAGCGTTCTTTGTCGGGCAAAACGGTTGGTCTGGGAGCTCTCAAACTTTTCACACTGACCATACAGGGTTCCATAATGAACTGAACATAAAGTTTCCCTATGAAGGCAAGAACCTTGTTTTTTCTTTCTTTTTTTTTTGAGTGTACTATAAATTTTCTTGTGGCCCCCATACCTTTGACCCTCCATTCGTTCTACCGTTCCTTGCCTCATTCCCCCTGTCTGTCTCACTCAATCTCATGCCTGTAGTAACTTTATCCAGGGGCCAGCGCATACAGACATCTTACAGAGTATGGCTCAAATGCAATCTAACCACAGAGTGCCTTTCCTTCAACCTTCAGTGGCAAAGTCAAGCAAGGGGGGGGGGCCGTTCTATTCCTGTTGACTTATTAGATTGGAAGTCACGGTAACTCACGGCAAATATTTAGTAATACTTGTTTAAATACTAATAAAAGAGGCAGAACGTGTTTTTTTCTGTTCTCGTGATCTTAAGAGGACTTCGAGAAAACATACGTGAGGAAATATCTGACATCACGAAATGTTTCTAGCATACAGGCCCCTCGTTGTCCATTCCATCCTTACACTAAAACATGCCCTCACTGGTATAGTACAGTCTTCCGTAGGTCTAATCCTGTCATATTTAGGCTATGACACCTCGCTCACAGCTGACAGACGTCAGACGCGTTTAAAGGCAGTGTCTCCCTCAGATTTTCTTGTACAAGTAACAATTTCCCTTCCTTCCCACTTCCTGCAATTTCATATTTTAACCGTAACTATGACCCTCCCATTCAAGCGGAATTTAGAGTTTTTAAGTGTTCTTCTAGACCTCCCAGCATCGAGTCACCTTCCAGAGACAAACGCCGGGTTGAACGAATCCATGTTAATTTACACGGTAATGAACGCAGTTTCTATGCAGAACAGTTTCCTAAATAGTTCCACTAGGCCTGTGTGAAAAGGGACGGTTGATGTTTTACTAGAAGCGCAAAAATCCAGACCCCACCGAAGCGGCCAAAAAGCAAAATGTAGACGTCGAATAACGGTGCCAACACAGCAGCTGATTTCTGGGAGTTTGTTTTTTTTTTTTTTTTCCCCAGATGTGAGAATTGTGGTATCAGAACATAGCAGAGGATAGAGAGAGAGACTATCTCAGAGCTAAAAAGAGAGGAGCGATTGAGGGGGGGGGAGGAGAAGGAGGAGAAGAGAGAGAGAGAGAGGGGTAAATGGAGAAAAGCCAGCACTTATATGCCTCATAAACGCACGCCCAAGTCCATTACCGCCCGGCTACTCACTCACCACCCACCACACCAGCACAGCCGTCAAGTCACTGAGTCACCCATAGCACTGACCCACAGGCTCGCAACAGGCCATTAGCGCATAGCAAGACCCCTGTCTCCTAACTGAACAGAGTAACCCTTCAAAGGAAACACCAATGCCCAAATCTATCTTTAACCCCTCTCTCTCTCGCTCAATTCAATTCAATTCAAAATGCTCTCTCTCTCTCACCCTCTCTCTCCCTCTCCCTCCCTCTCCCTCTCTCTCTCTCTCACTCCTCTCTCCCAACCTATCTCTCTCCCTCCCTCCCTCAATACACATTCTCACTCTACCCACTCGCTCTAATCTCCCGGGCCTTGTGGGGCCACGTTCTCGACTTTGTCCCCCCAGTCCGGCTGTAAAACATTAAAGGAAAGCCGTCGCCTCGGCGACGGTCAGGATACGACCACACCTGTCACCCGGAGTCACACCGGGGCAGTTTGAGGACTGCACCCTCAACCGTCCCGCTGGCTCGGTTCCTCACTAACGGCGTGGTATCAGTTCTAACCCCAACCCGAACCCGAACCCAGGGGGAGGACACAGCAGACCCAGTGCTGAAGCCGTCGGGCTTAACTCACAAGCCACAGGATGTTGCCCTCACTGGTAGTCAATATGCAAAAGCACACTGGCCTGGTTACACCAAGATTAGTAATGAGTCAAACAACTATGTCCTGGGAGTGTTGTTTTTTTCGCTACAACAATTGGGCTTATTTGCACACACAGATAAGGTTTATATTGATAGATTACAGTGTTATTATATATGACATTAAATTTTGGCATTTAGCAAACAATCTTAGCCAAAGCGACTTACACAGATCACACTTCTACAAACATATAATGCATTTGTAGAGCTGGGTATTATCTCAAGCCAAGTCACAAAGCTACACACATTCATAAAAAAAATAAAAAAAACTGGAATATTCAAGTCGCCAACTGAATTTTTTTGGTATGTGCCTGTGGCTGTGGTTTCGAACCGTAGCGACGGGGCATGTGCCGCTAGCTGTGTGTGAGGGAGCGAGGCGCAGAAAATGGCCGTCGGCGCGGTCGCCCGTAAGCATAAGCGTTTCTTTGGCGCGCGTCACGTGCCGCCAGCTCCTTACGCGTAGCGTCGCGCGCGGTTGTGTAACTCCGAAAGCGCCCGCAAGGAAGGGTGTTGCACGGCAACGCTTAAATGTGTCAGCGCTGGCGGTGAGTCACCAGAAGCGGGGGCTACACATCTGTACCTGCGTTACCTCACTGCACCAAAAAAAAAGACAAAAAAAAAACCTGTCGTGACAAGTGTTTCAGTCTTGTAATGAGAACTTAAAACCGTTTTTTCTCTTAAGTCTTAAGTTTATGCTTGTCAAGTGAAACTGTCTTACCCCACTGGCAAATCTTTTAGTCTTATTTAGAAAAAAAAATGTAACAGAAATAAGATTTTAAGTTTAAATATAAGACTAAACTCCCAAGGGTTTTTTGTTTTTTTTGCAGCGCTGTGCCCGTTTATTACATTACAGGCATTTAGCAGACGCTCTTATCCAGAGCGACTTGCACAACTTTTACATAGCATTTACATTGTATATTTCCTTTTTCATATCATTCCTCCACTGACTCCAGGACTGTCTGAACTCTCTCTCTGTCTCTGTCTGTGTCTGTGTCTGTCTCTCTCTCTCTCTCTCTCCTTCCTGAGCCCCTCTGAGCTGTAGTAGTGCTGGTGTTACACTGGGCTGCTCCCTATGGAACCCCTTAGCCCTGTATAAGCTCTGAGGCTCCCCAATAAAGCCAGCTGGAATGCACAAGGGCAAAGAACACACCAGTAACCCCCGGCATAAAGCCACTGCTCCTCACTCTCTGCATAGCCCAGCTGTCTCTCACTCTCTCACTCACACTCTCTCCACTTCACTCACTCTCTCACTCTCTCACTGAAAGGTAATATTGCGCATGGCATGGTGAGGGGGGTTGGGGTGCTACTCATTCTATGAGTGTCTGAGAGGCTTTCACACGAAACTCAAGCATTAGCGTAGAGTGGATCGCTAGCATGTGTGTGTTTACATCTGCCTGTGCGTGCGTTTGTGTGTGTGGGTGTGAGAGGGGGGGAGAGTGTGCGTGTGTGTGTGTGAGAGAGGGAGAGAGTTTGCGAAAGAGAGACAGTGTGTGTGTGTGTGTGTGTGTGTGTGTGTGAGAAAGAGTGAGACAGTGTGTGTGTGTATTCGCATGAGCATGCATGCTTTCTGCTACTCGTCTCAGCAGGACAAGCCAGCTGCAGGTAAACGCTGCTGCACTCAGACGCAGCTCCAGCTGCAGCGGGAACAGCTCCTGACGGGCCTCAACACGCCCCAGCACTAGAATCACGCGCAGCGCACCGATGTCGAGCCCTGAGCTCTCATGTACCACGAGAGCGAGGCGAGGCGAGGCAGAGGACATGTCGGGGGCATGCCCAAAAAAAGCCTTAACAGTGCAAGGAAAGCTAATGAGGAACAGCACTGGGTATGGTTTCCCTCAGGGGCGGTGGCGCAGCATAATGGCTGAGGACACTGGCCTCGTAACATAAAGGTTGCAGGTTCGATTCCACTTTAACCACCTTCACAGCTTGTCGACGGCACGCGAACGCAGCACTGTCACGCTCAGAAGAACACAATGTCACATTACACATTACTCAAATGCGGCTACTTTGTCAGGAAAATAAGATCGGGTCTCCTCCATTTCCCCCCAAAACTTCGGGGAATTCTTTTAACCGTCTACAAAACGTAAGCCTTAGTCATCACCCTTTCCGAATCAATTTTCATACAGCACAATATTTTCATACGCCACTTTAAGATTTGCAGGATCAAGTCAGGCAGCCCCCCCCCCTTACAGCCTGTATCGATGACGCTAGAACAGACAGACAAGCTCACGACTGACACAGCCTGGCGGCCGACTGCAACATGGACCCAAGATTCACCAACGGCCTCGAACCCCAGTCTGCACTGGCACTGACCCACGGGCACCGCCCCAACTCCCCCATCCACCGCGCAGTAAACAAGGACCCAAGACCCTCTCCTACCTTGGCAAGCATCGCCGATGGCCTCGAACCCGGGTTTGCACTGGCACTGGCCCACGGGCACCACCCACTCGCCGTCCACGGTGCAGTAGATGCGCGGCCTGTCCTGGCTGACGGCGTTCTCCACGCACGCCCCGGCGACCTCGCGCAGGGCCTGGCTCTCCACGCCGCCCGCGCCGCCGCCGCCGCCGCCCACTCCGCCCACTCCGGCCCCGCCCCCGGCCGCGGTCTCGGGGAAGGCGGCCAGGCTCTGCACGGTGGCGGGGCACACCTTGTAGTACACGCGCACGGACAGGAGCGCCACGCAGGCGCCGATGTCCTGGAAGGCCAGGTAGAAGCCCTTCTGCGACAGCGGGCCCACCGTCCGCGTCTCGGCGTTGACCCGCAGCTCTGCGTCGGCCGTCACCTCGTCGGGCGCGATGGTGGCCACCTTGCGGAACTGCGTCTTGTGGAAGCTGGTGCCCACGTCGGCGTCGGCCTCGGCGTAGTGCAGGTTGAAGGTCTCCTTGCAGGTGAGCGAGGCGCCGTCGAAGGAGCCGCAGTCGCGCACCACGAAGCCCATCTCCACGGAGACGCGCGCCGCCGCCGCCGGCCGCTGGATGAAGGTGGTGCGCAGCCAGTTGTCCTGCTCGCCCCCCTCCACCTTGCACACCGAGTAGGTGTAGAGCTGGGAGCCGTTCACCACCCGCTGGGTGATCTCCCACTGCGGGCACAGGGAGGGAGAGAGAGTGATAGAGAGAGAGAGAGAGAGGGGGAGAGGGAGAGAGAGAGAGTGAGAGGGAGAGGGAGAGAGGGAGTGAGAGGGAGAGGGAGAGAGGGAGAGAGAGAGACCGCCATGTTACCACCTGGTCTATGGTCAGACCGTAACAGAGTGAATGAAAAGGGGTTCTAACACTCCATTAGAGAAAAGGAAGGCAAGCAAGAGCAGCCATTTTGCAGTTAAGGAAGCGGAGGGCCGAAGATGTTGCGTACGGAACGCAGACAGAGGGCTATCGTTCGTTTTTTAATGCCTCTCTGAACGCAGACATTACAGGTCTTCGTAGGCCGCAGGCATCTGCCACCTGCTGCTCTCATTGTGGTTCCAGTATTTCGCAGCCGTATGGAAACCGCGTCAGTGCCGACTGTAATTCACAGCCTTATGCAAACCGCGTCAGAGCTAGCGCTGCTGCTGCTGCTGCCGCCGCTGCTCCAGTTCCCGCTCCTACAGAAGCACGTCCGGTGAAGCCCCTAGCGCACGCGTATGTGTGTGTGTGTGTGTGTGTGTGTGTGTGCGAGCATTAGTGCGCTGAAAAAGCACTCCCGAGTTACAGTGCGGAATGGGGGTTCAGTGGGTGGGCCTCCCAACGCGCGCCGGCACACGTGGGGGGGGGGGGGGAACAGACGCTAGCCGTCGCGCGCACGCAACCAGGAGCGAATGGCGGCGTAAAACACACACACGGCGCTTAAAATCCTCACACTGGCTTTTAAAAGGGTTTAATAAGAGCACTTTAAAAGCAGGGCAGTAAAAACAGCAACAAGTAAAGCTAGCATGAAAGGAACACATGAAGACCTCCCATCCCCCGACCCCACAACCCCCCACCCAAATTTCAGCAGCAAGGAACGAGACTTGTGCGCTCAACTGTTTGCAAAATGAATCTCAATATCTGTCATAACAAATTATAAGAATGTCCCCATTCTTATTACTTTATGCACATTTAAAAAAAACTATGTGGCAAAGAGGCAAATGTGATTGTGTCAGATAGGAAGCGTGAAACATGTGTGGACATCTGTTAAGTGTAAAATGTCAAGGTGCATCAAGGTCACAGGTGTCAAACTCCAGCCCTGGGGGGGGGGGGTCACGGTCCGGGAGGGCCAGCTGGTTTTTGGGATGTTCTCAGCACAAGTGTGTCATTTAAAGTTATTGATTGGCTGAGGAGCACACCTTGTTCTCAAGGCCTTAAGTGGCAGCTGATTGAAAGGAACACACAAAAATCCGCAGACACAGCGGCCCCCTTGGGATTAAGTTTGACACCCCTGATCTGGGTGGACCAGGCATTAGGTCAATTTCACTACTGCTTAAAAGAAGAAAAAACACTGTTGTGACACTAATACTGCAGAGAAATCCTCAACTTTCAAATGAACCAATAAGTCCACATGGTTTGATTTTTTTTTTTTTTCTCAAAATTTTCCTCATACCATCACATCAGAGATAACCCCGTTTTGAGTAAAAGCAAGTCTAAAAGGTGAACAAAACAGAAACCACTGATAAAACTTGAAATTTAAGACCGATCTCTCTGCTGAGCTTCTGTACAACTCTCACAACTCTCTTCCTGGGTACTAGCACACAGCTTAAGAGCCTGTTTCCTTCTGTTCCGCAGAGCACTTCGGTACGTGCTCGCAACTCCAGTCAATATTGACAGTGCTGAGAGTTCCCAGAGGGCCGTCTTTTCAAAAAGTTTCAAGCGGGCCACTGCTCTCAACCTTCGACCAGGACAAATGGAAGCAGCCACGGAAGAACGGCAGTTAAGAATAAACAGAGATCATACTCAATAAAATTACAGTGTACTTTCACAATAATCCCAACTGGCTGCTACTTATCCAAGTTTCCAAAACCAAATGATAGAGAGGTCAGCGAGAAGAAGAAAAATTTAAATAGCGCCGCTGATTGTAATGATATGGTTCTTCTGCTAATACATAAATAAATGTGAATATCATGCATACGGCCAGAGAACAAACTAAAGGGACGTTTATTTAAATAATATGACAATAAATCTTTACGTCTTTAAATATTTACCCTTCTCTACGAAACCGGCCGTACGAGGTACATCATTAAAATAACATCTCGCAAGATGCAGCATTTACTCCTAACTTTAAATGTTAATTACACCCTTGGCTGTGCCGTTTTAAAGACAGAGCTTCAACCACATGAAACCACAAGTATTCCAAACTCAGCAAGCTGCAATTTGCCCCAGTCTTCCCATACAGCGGTCCAGTCATGCCCTGCGATGAAACCCAGCACCTGAACAACTGCCATTATTTTCCGTTAAAGTACACCCACGAGAGCCATCAGATCGCCCATTTCAAAATATGAACATCTGTATTTCTACAATGTCCACTTCACCAATGAAAAACGCATATTAATAATGTTTGGAGTAACACTTTTAGATAACAGATAACCACATTGAAGATACATGGAGCCAAGCAGAGATCGTTGTATTTATCTACAAAGCAATTACCATCAGACTGACAACAGTAAAAGCGAGAAGGGGTGTTTGATAACTGAATCCAATGGAAAGTGTGTGGTTGGACTCGTCAGGCGCTCAGCAAATATATTGGTCTCACAATAGTATGAAGTAAAAAAAATTTGCCTACACTCAGCCCAACATTTTACCCGAGTTTATGTTTTTTTTTTACAGAACTTACAGCGAGCAGCAAATACAGGACAAATAAAACATGGCAAGGTAAATGAGACCGGTCCCACGTCATCACATTTAATCAACTCAGACAACTTTTATGAGTCCAGCAGGCGCCAGATGTATACTCTATTAGAGTGAAAAGCACTGTATCGGAGTCGGATTCGCTGTGTGTGACACTTACCCCGTCGTTATAAGGGGATGTAAGCCACCCCAGCTCCCCTCGTGCGGCCCTCATGTCTAGCAGGACCTCTGTGAGCAAAAGAAAAGATAATTTTGTTTATCTGAATTCTGGACATAGAAATCCTCAGCATCAAGTTACGTCGTACCCTATCGTCCATGCTAGGTCATACAGAAACCACATCAAAACAGTCAACAAAATGTTGCAATCATCACATTTCCTCGAAAAGACACGATGATTGTAATAATACTAGTTACACGTTTAAAGCCATGGCTTTGGCGTTAAAGCCGTAGCATATGGTTTTGGCTACTTGAAAACTCAAAGTAAAAATGCAAGCTGCCAGTGTAAACCAAGTCGGTAAGCTCAACCTTTTGTGCTTTGTAAACCACCAGCAAAAAAGATCCTTTAAAAACGTAGCCTATTCATTACATGCTATGGCATAATATTGTTGTGCTGCAGACATTTATTTGGATCACGTAATACAAGATGATTAAAGGAGAGAGAACTAAATCCATTTTCACGCTAAATATATAGGGGCCCTTTCGTCCGCCTGCAAAAAATAAGGACCTCCACCAGAATTAAAGCCCTTGCTTGCTCGACTAATAAACCGCTCAGCAAGTAAAACAGATTCTCCGATTTCATCTGTAATTACTGCGTATCGCTATCATTTTAACATAAGCAACGATCGAATCCCTCTTTCCTACAATGTCGCTAATGTGTTTAATGTATTTATTACACTCCGCGAGAGACGGCGGAACGGTTCTGTGAAATGCTTTGAAAGGAGACACGCGTTGGGTGCGCGCGACAGATCAATGCAATGTAATGAACCATAGTCGGTCGTTAGCCGACTGAGCTAACACGTGAAATTGGGTTCATTTTTTATTGTGTCAAAGCTGAGACTGGTGCGGCAATGATATGGCCCATGTAAAGTTGTTGCTCTTAAAAATAGTACATTTAAATGTTTTTAAGTGTTTGCGCGCGCGTGCCTGCGCTGTGAGTGGAAATAGGCTACTGACGAAACTTGGGCATGTTTTATCATGACTCTATGAGCGTCCGTTTGTTGAAATGAAGTTTTACCACTATCCATGGCTCAAAGCTGCAATCCTGGGAGAGTAGCCCGTCTGTATGCATTTGTTACAATGTTGTCGGTACAGCAATAACCGATTCGCCTACAAATATATGTTATAATTTGCCTTTTGCCTTTTCTTTCGTATTCAGTAGTAGCCTGCTGTGGGAATTTTTGAATAGTTCAATAAGAACTACTCATTTTAAAAAGCAACACCTGCTAAACGTTAAATACCTGATTATTTTCCCGAGTAGCCATCTTTTGTGTCCATAACCAGATTATTTACGAACATTTTAACTTCTAATGTTTTTTTACCCGATCTTCAGTAATACGAGTGAAATATAGAGGGGTGCGAATTGTGTTCATCCCCGCACATGCATTCGATAATGCACTAAACTAGACGAGATTCATGTTGTCTTACAATTTGAATTTAGTAAGTAAAGAAAATAGGGAAAAATAAAGATTTTGTCATGTCTACAAAGTTCAATTTTCAGTTTTCATTTAGTAATGGATTTACATATACAGAGCATACTACGCAACCATTTTAGTCCTTCCTCCGTATATTTCTACGAACATGTGAGGTAGCAAGAACGTGGATATAAGTTCCAAAAGGCACTTTTTTGTAATTAAACAACGATTGTACTTACCCTCTTTGGTCTGTTCGCTAATAAATACACTGTTAATAAATACGAATAAAAAGAAATAGCATTTAATCCCAAGAAAATCCATTTTCGAAACTTTTGCTGGTACTTTTGGTATACCGAGAACTCCCACTGTAAAGTGCACTTGGGGCACTAAACATTGGTGCTCCTGGAGTCCCATTCAGGAATAGGCGGCGTCACCAGCCCCGCCTATTGGAATGCAATTGAAATGGGCAGTAGGCGGCGTTTTGGTGAAACAACGACTGCGCTGATCCCCCCCCCAATAACCCCTCTATTCATATGACTGACATAATCGATCGTGTCGATAACGTGAGCGCGATCACGTCCCTAAGAGACAACTATAACTATTATCAAAAGTTATACTCCGGTGCTTCTGTACAATGCTGTACAGGTTAATACAATAAGTTTATTCACACAACCTATCCATGCAACTATGCATAGAAGCTTGGTATATATTCTATGTATATATCCAATACATACCTGTATATAGCCTACACATACACCCCCCCCCCCCCAACACACACACACACACACACACACATACAGTCCACTTAAATAGATGTGTCAAAAAGAGTCACCTTCAAAATGTAGTAGAACTTACAAGTACCGATGCATGTCTCAGTGAGTCCTATAATCGAATCTTCAGCACAGTAAATAGTTCAGTGTTAAATTAACTCTTACAGAGTACATGTGGTCCCTATTGGAGTTAGAGTTCAGTTAACACTGGACATTTTACAGTGCAGATACAGGAGCTGAACATTGTGTTCAAATATAATTTCTTTTTTTATTTGCTTCCTAGTGGTCTGTGAATAAGTTTGATCCCTTTTCAGTAGAATTTAGCACCCAAACACCCTTTAAATATTTTACATCAGAAGCCCCAGACCAACAGAGGATAGCGCATCGACCAGGACCGTGATTCACACGGGGAATTGGTATAACCACTAAAATTGGGGAGGAAATGTGTGAAAAACGGCAAAAAAAAAAAAAAAAAAGTATTTCACATCAGAAGTAGCGATCGATACTGTGCTCAGTCGGGTCCTTTCAGCAGCCATCTTGTAGCTCCGGTGGAATAAGTCTGTAGAATAAGTCTTTAAACAAAGGCCTGACTCTTTCCATTACATTACATTTATTTGGCAGACGCTTTTATCCAAAGCGACTTAAAATAAGTGCGTACCAAAGGTCATTGGAACAACTAGGAAACACAGGTCCGATAGGGTACAATACTTTTTGTACCCTATTTTGTACAGTTATTCATAGCCATGAACACGTTAGGTCCAGTCCACACGGTGAACATTACTCTGATTTAAGCTATGCTAAGTAAAACTAGGGGGCATACTTTCCCACGTGTCCCTGTGTTCTCACGCCTGCATTGTGTGGCTCCCCCCATTAAAATACAGTGAGCCATTCATAGTGCGTTTGGCTTGTGTCACGGCTGAGTGACAAGCTCCTGTGACACAGAAGGTGCTGGGTCTATCGCCCCCCCCCCCTACCCCCCCACCGGTCCACTGGAGCTCCAACCAGATCAGCGTCCCTCGGGCTTGGCTCACTTCCTGTTCCCTGGGGCACCGTGTCCACAAAAGAAACTCCACTCCAGGGGGGCTGGTTCCGGAGCTTCGGGGGTCACTGAATCTGTAAAAAAAAACCACCTCGTACGGCAGTAGGCACCATTGTCTTCACTACCGTGCCCCATCACTCTGTAGAGAGAGGAAACAACAATAACAACGACAACAACGAAACTTTTCAGAAGAGAGTTTGGGTGTTAAAATAAATTAACGCCGATGATTTTTTCTAATTCATTATCCTTTTAAGGTTTTCATTCAGCATACTATTTGTGGAAATGCTTTGATGGAGCAAGTGTGTTGTGCGCCTGTCATGTCACTAGAGTAAATCCAGCTGAACTGGAGAAGAACAGTGAGACAACAACACCTCAGCTGTTAGTTAATAAGTTACACACCACACACAAGTCAGGCAACAAACACCTATTGTTATTCCAATGAAAAAAATTGGTTTGAATTTGAGAGGGGAACCGGGGGGGGGGGGGGGGGGGAGCAGTGGGGAGAAGGGGAGGCTGGGTTTGCCCGGACACAGGTGTGTGCCGTCAGCAGAAGGGGGAACAGCAGGGCCTTTGTTGCCAACCTGCTGGTCCCTCCACGCACCGAACAGGTGTCGGCTAAAGCGGGGAAAAGGGGGCGCGCGGTATCTGTGTCTCCTTTGTGAATTTATCAATTAGCATTCCTTCATTGCATTCCAGCATGCTATACATGTAGCTGCTACACGTGTGTACAATGGCTGCTATACATTGCGTGGTGAAGCGAAGACTACAACGTCCTTTTTTTTGTGTTATATTCGCAGTCCGCGCTTTTATGCACGCATGCATATGAAACGTGTAATGTTGACATACGTGCATTTTTTTTTTGTCTGTTTATATTTGTGTGTCAGATATTAATATTTATGCGTGCTATTTGTTGTTGTGTCTTGTAATGTACTGGCTTGTCTGCGGCAGGGCCCCTCGGTCTCAGTTGGGACTTTCCTGCTTAAATAAAGGTTAAATAATAATAATAAGTGAAATAAACCGTGGTCACACGCTGCATTGTAAATATTTGAATAGGTCGGGGCGGAAAGACTTGGAGCGAGAGAGAGAGAAATTCCTGCAGTCATTCTTGCGACTAGTCCAGTGGACAGGCAGAATTTCCGGCATCTCTGAAACAATTCGATATTTTCTTGGCGTGTTTTTTTTTCTTTTTTTCTCGAACCTCCACAGCACTTCCTCCCGGTGACCTCAGCTTTCCCGTTGCAGCTTCCGCAGTTCCACTTCCTCTTCCTGTCCTCCTGTTTTTCTGCTCTGCTTGTCTCGTGATTATCCGGAGGTATGACTCCGGTTTTATGTGGAGGGGAGGAAAATTAAAACTGATTAAGAGAACGCGCTCATACATACCCAGGAAGGGCCGACTCCAAACAGTTGCAGGCTTTGAACAAAGTCTTCTTTGTAGGCCCCCTTTAGAGTTACATCCTACCCACGACCAGCCCTTCTGCTAAATTGACCTTTCAGGTCAGGTTTTTGTTTCTTTTTTCCAATACCAGACAGGTAACCTGGTTCAGTGACTGGCCCCATAGTACAATCAGTGTCCAAGGCTTCACCATAAGCTCCTGAGATTCGGCAGAAAAAAAGTGAAGTATTTACTTAGTGTCTTGACATTAGATGACAAAACACGTTGCTGTGAAAATATTTTCAAAAAATATTATTCATTTAATTTTTATTGAATGTGCTATGTAGTGAAGGTTTCAGCACAGTAGAATATGTGGTTCTTGAGAATAAAGACTTACACACTCCTGCACACTACAGGGGGGACAAAACATGAATTGGTGGGTCTTTGGAGGATAAGAGAGACAGTTAAAAAACAAATGTGCTTTAAGGGGGCATCTGTTGTGGTCTACCAAATACTGTACTAGGTTACTGTATCCCTTGTGGCCTACCAAATACTGTACTAGGTTACTGTATCCCTTGTGGCCTACCAAATACTGTACTAGGTTACTGTATCCCTTGTGGCCTACTAAATACTGTACTGGGTTACAGCACTTTCATTTACTGCATGCATGATTTGTGTGTATTCATGTGTGTGTACGACAGAGCGAGAGTGAACGGCAACGTGTGTCCGTCCGCGTGCGTCCGCGTGTGTCCACGCGTGCAGAAGCTGTCGACGTCTGTCTGCCTGCGCGTCTGTCTGTCTCTCTGCGGGGTGAAGAGAAAGGAAGGAAGCGAGCTGCCAGCTTCGCCAAGGGGGTGTAGACTTTGGGACAGGAAGGACCGCTGTTCCTGCTATAGGATTACAAGCAGCGGTTGGTTTGACAGGGATCCGTTCACACCCAGGAAAGGTTTCCTTGTTTGCTTTTTTACACCTCGCAAACGAGTGGGTGTCTTGCCGTGCAAGCCACTGCCATGTGTGTGGTTATGAAGGCAAGGCAAATGGGGGGTGTGACAGTACTGATGTATTAATGTGTAATGTAGAGCTAAAAAAAATCTCACTCACTAAAAAAAAAAAAAAAAAAAAAAAAAGAATTGAGTTGCTCTGCTCTACACCAGCTGCCAGTGTATGTTTGAGAATGTGCGTGTGTCTCCAGTGTCATAAAACCAGACCAATCTCCCGGTATCTCAAATGAAAAGGAATACCTTCCACTGCACCCCAAAGGGCATTGCAAATCTCCCTGCTCCCCCTGAATGAGTATTCTTTGTTCGTTTGGTCTCTCCATCACGGCATTCCGATGTCCTGACATGGAACAGTCCGGAATTCCTCCTGTTCAGATGGAAACGCTGGAGATTCACGCAAGAGCAAGCCGCCAAGTCAGATGTTCCGCGTGCGCTTATTCAAGCAAAATGCCCTCATCCCAAATGCATACCTTTACAAAGTTCAGTCATGTACTGTACCTGTATCTCACACAGTTTGTTTAAAAAAAATTTTTAAAAAAAGGTTGTCAATCTTCATCTATGTAGTTCCATATCCTGTACATATTTTAAAAACTGGTATTTGGCCATGAAGGGAATGAAGCTGTCAGTGTTTTGGGTTTCGGTTGGATATGATTCGATGGATGGCTGCCTGTTGATACAGCTCCCACGGCCTTCTCCACATCAACTGAGCCCTAGTCATGCCTTTAACAAGATGGGCTGTGTATGTGTGTGTGTGTGTGTGTGTGTGTCTGTGAGTGTGTCTGTGTATGTGTGTGTGTGCCTGTGAGAGTGTGTGTGTATATGTGTATGTGTATGTGTCTGTGTGTGTGTGTCTGTGTCTGTGAGTGTGTGTGTGTGTGTGTGTGTGTGCCTGTGAGCGTGTGTGTCTGTGTGCCTGTGAGTGTGTGTGTCTGTGTGTGTGTGTGTGTGTGCACGTGTGGGTGTGTTCACATGAGTCTCTTCCTCTTTCTGATTTTGATATAGCAGTGGTTTTGTCATTTATAATCGTTCCATGGCACCTGGGGATCAAGGCGCAGAGTTCTTGTTTCATTGCATTACGTCACATTTGCCATTTAGCAGACACTCTTACCTAGAGTGAGTCGCAAGGACTGAAATGTATGTATTCATTTATTTATTTATTTATTTATTTATTTATTTATTTAATTAATTACATACAATCCGTTTGCACAGCTGAATATTTTCACTGAGGAAAGTCAGGTAGGCGTACTTTCGCTCGGGGGTGCGACGGCAGCAGCCCCAGCCAGTAACGCATCCCATAATACTCTGAGCTACGAGCCCAGATCCTGAACCTTCGTGCCACAACAGCACTTCGGATTACTGCTGCTGTCGGATTTTCCTCATTAATGGGGCCAAAAGAATATGCAATGCTGAGCAGCCTGGCAGAGCCGTACAGCATTGTGTGCACCCCCCTGGGGGTGGGGGCGGGGGGCCGGGGGGTTGGGAAGGTAGGGGAAGTCCGCGAGCGGTGCAGTAACTGGGAGCACGCCAGTCATGTGACACCCGCCCGTGTGGTGCCCAGGGGCTACTGCACGGCTCAGCGTTCCCTGTTTCCTGAGCCTGTCTGTTGGGGGGGGGGAACGGTCGGGACGGCGGCGGAGTCACAGCTGTGGGGGATGATGGGGGTGGGGGTGGGGGTGTGATGGGAGGCGGGGGGTAATGGGGGGGTGGGCAGGGACAGCTGACAGGCCTGGAGGAGAAAAAAAAAAAAAACTTATCAACCTCACATGTATCAAGAACGGGTGGCGGGGATGGGGGTGGGGGGGTAGAACGCGGGCCAACCAGCCGTTTGCTTAATTAACATACCTTCCGCGCCAAGGGTTGATTTTCACTGGGTTACAAAATAACTAATTTCATTCCATTCAATTCCATTTCATTCCATCCATTCCATCCATTCCATCCATTGCAATCCTGTGTGGTCACTGATGCCCACTGTGCTGCCACCACTTGTACTTTCCCCCTTGCTACGTGGTCACACAACGTTCTGTCGCATTGCTTGTTGATTTATTTCCCTGCCAGTACATTCAGCACTCACAGACCAAGCCTCTGTGCTCACTCTCGATTTCAAGTGCATGGCCCCGGTCTAAGATAACTGTTGTGCTTGGGGGACTGGGGTGGAAGCTGGTGTAAGGTGATTTAAATTAATTCCCAACATTCCTTGCTTTATATATTTATGCCGTGGAATGATGTTATGTTAAATGGTTTCTATTCTTCATAGATGTGTCCATGACTAAATATACACATGTCCCTGTTTATTTTTTTATTTCAATGAAACACCACCCGAAACTGCTATCACTGACTGTTATCTGGCAATACCATGCTCTGATTCCTGGAAACTGGGCACAGTTCCCTAATAAAGCTTTTTAACCTGTGTATTGCATTGTAGAAATCACTGTTACAGTGAGAAATTACGGATGTTAAAGATGTAAAATATCGACAAAAATGAACATCAAGATGCGAAATATAAAGGGGTAAAAGACTAAGGGAGAAACAAACATACACACACAAATACATACACACATGCAAGACATGCACACACATGCATGCACAAACAAACAAACACACACACACACACACACACTCCCCCCGCCCCTCCCACACACACACACACTCCTTCAGCCTGAGTGAGCCTTATTTGCTGTTTGGTCATAAGAGACTGAGAGAGAGAGAGAGAGAGACCAAGGCTTACATCACATCTTGGTCAGTAATTTAACGTAATTCCAAAAGTTAAAAGCACCACTTAAACTGAATAGCTTAAGTGTAAACAGATGAAGCCAATAGGACTGTACAAAATTTCACGCACAAGATGGAACCATCTTTTCCTGGGGGTACGTCTGCCTCGTTCTCCAGCTCTCAGTTAATGGAGGTTGTGCCACACTGCTGCGTATGATGTCCGCCATTTTCCTCTCCATCAAGACAAGCTGTTATAGGGATGTGAACACTGACACATAGGGAGAGGGACGAAACTGGGTTACAACCCCACCCTCATCTGTCCATGGGCACATATACACTTATGTGGTGGTACCCACGGGTGCCATCAGGGATTTTGGGCCCCATGAAAAGATCGTACATTGGGCCCATTACATTAATTTGGCAGGCGCTTTTTATCCAAAGCGACATACAATAAGTACACACCACACCAGGCGCCCTCCCCCCATCCCTGCACAATTACTGTGAGGGCCCCTGTCAATCACGGCCCTTGAAATCATCCTACCAGCATCCTACCCCCCCCACCCCCAACCACCTCCCTCACCCCTCCAAATTCGGCACCGTTGCAGTATCTCCGCTCCACTCAGTGTTTCCACATTATTTCCAGGGCTGTCTGAACTCGACTCGCTGCCATTAAAACAGCGAGAGCCGTGCAGTAGCTTCAGCGCGGGACAAAGGCCTGCTTTGTTTCACCGGCGTTCAGGTGTTCGCTCAGCAGCCTTCAAAGCAGCCTTCAACAGCCGTCCGGAGCCACCCTTCTCCCTGCTACCTGAAAACCCGTTAATTATTCATTACTGCATAATGACTAGACCCGGGGGGGGGCGGGGCGGCGGAATAAGAGGGTGAATAGAAAAATTGACACGTGAGCAAACTGTGAAACAAAAGGTGTGAGGTATAAGAATAGCCTCAGCTTGCTGTAAAAATCGATGCGCTGGAGGTTAGCTGCTGTTCAAACAGTGCGGATCAGGGCTTCACACACACACACACACACACACACACACACACACACCCTGTTCCCCTGTAACATATACAAGCTCCCTGCGTTCTGCACTCTCTGCAATATTGTCAGTTTTTATTGCAAACTATTTTTTTAAAATGTCAGTTGCGCAAGCCTTCTCGTCACACAATATTTAAAATAAATGATATACGGCAAGGAAATAATGAAATTAATTTTGGGTCGGAGTGATACAAGAAAAAACAAGTGCATTTTAAGTTAGTTGTTCTATTCATTCTGTCAGAAACGATTTGAATACTTTTTTTGAAAAACGGCATACAAATACACACACACACACACACATACATGCGTGTACACACTCACACATGCACCCACACACGCACTCACACACACACCACATACAGTGGGGGAAAGGCAGGTTTCTAGTATACTGCAACCGGAATAACGCAAATGGAGAATGATTTACGGGGATTGCCGTTCCAAAGTTTGCCATCAATAATTCATAATCGAAATTGCATAATTTGCAGACCGGTAAGGGCGGATGTCACATCGCGTTTCCGTGTCAGAGTCGCGAGGCTTTCCGGCTTGGCGCTAGGCCGGAGCCATTCTGCGAAGGGACTGGACGGTGACAGCTGCACGTTTGAGGATGCCGTCGACTAGTAAAATAGCAATACAATGCTGTTTTATAATGCTATTAAATATAATAATAACGTGAAAATGGATACAGCAGGAGGACAGTGCTGGGCACGGTGACAGGTACATCTGGTGTTGCGTCGCTGGGGTGAGTGAGGGCTGGCGGTGTACGTTCAAAGCAGGTTTACAAACCTGTCCCTTCTTGTTCCTTCTGCCTTCCACATACACAGAGCTCACATCTAACCACAGGAATACGGGTTAGGCTTCTGAGGCTTCAGACTCAACGACCCAGCATGCATCTGAAAATATAAACTTTTTAATCAGACAGACAGACAGACAGACAGACAGATAGACAGATAGATAGATAGATAGACAGACAGATAGATAGATAGATAGATAGATAGACAGACATACAGATAGATAGACAGATAGATGGATAGAGAGATAGATAGATAGAGAGATAGATGATAGAGAGATAGATAGATAGACAGACACAGACAGACAGATAGATAGACAGATAGATAGATAGATAGATAGATAGATAGATAGATAGATAGATAGATAAACACACAAAGCCACAATGTAGTCAAGCCTGTGCTGCTTTTAGGAAGGCTATGAAAAGTGTTCCTCTAAACAAAATATTTTCAAGATAAAGATCACATAAAATCGACTGCCAAAAGACAGGTAGGAAACTGCAATACCTGTCCTGATTGGCCAGGAAAAAAAAAAAAAAACTTTAATTATAACCACCAGAGGGGTTTTGACAGAGGCAAAGTCTAACACTTCACTTAAAGTGTTCATTATGGGTGTTTCTTTAAGAGGGTGTAACGCCCCCTTGTCCATCAACGCCTACTGTTTCGGGTGAGCTGTGATGTCTAACCCGGACCTCCCCCTCAAGCGCTGTACCTGTATAACAGGAAGGGCTGGTCATGTTTTCGAATTGGGTTTCCTGTTGCTTTAATTAGCCAATTAGGAATGGGGGGGGGGGGCTGAAAAAGCTTTTTATTTCACCTCAGAAATCAGAAACAGAATTAGTGGGGGGGTGTTGTGGATATAGCGTAGCCATGTGAGAAGCCACGCGGGGAGTCACTGTGTACCAAATCTGAGACCCTAACTTAGGCCGAATTTATGAAAATCAGTGTTTAATGAAACTTGACCAGTAACGTTGTCCTGTGTTTCTTGCCAAAAAAAAAAAAAAGAACTTGTAGAGAACTTGTTGTGCTCACTCTCTAGCATTCCCGTTATTGAACTATGTTTTTTGGGGATTTTCGAGTAGGGCTTGGCGTGGGGCAAACAGGGAGGAGGAGAGCCCTCGTCAGCCCTCGTACCCATATGAGTGACAGGCAAGCTCCGCCCCTGCTAAAACTAGAATGAAAGAAGAAGAAACATAACTTTACGTGATCCTCTAAAGAGTGGCTATGCAGCAATTTTACAATAATTATGACTTATTTCTGCTTATTCAGTCAAAACACATCGGCTCATATTGTTTTATTTGATTGGATTAATGGACTGTATGTTTCACAGTTGAAGCACTATTCAATGGATCGACTCAGTAGACCTGATAGATTCTGTTGACATGAACGGTCCATATGGCTTCAATTACATCTGAGCGCGGGAAGCTAATCTGATCGAACCTCAGCCTTCATAACCGCTCCGATTGCAATAGATTAGACCGTGTCACTCACAAGATTCAAGCTCAAATTCAAACAGAATTTAAATTCCAACAGAATTTAGCTGTATTGCTATGACACAAGCTTTTTTTATTCCAAATCATACTAAATAAAGGTATTATGAATCTTTCCTTTCATATTCGTTCTATATAATCCTGACAATATTTTTTTTTTATCACCCAATATATTTAACCCTATTTGACACAAATTTTATGGGTAGAAAACCAGTGACGACACAACGGAAGCCAGGAGGAAAAGAATAAAAATAAATAAAAAGCAAGTGCTGAAATTAGCGTGTGTGGTCAGGACCACACCTGTGCACATAACAAACCATTGTGAATGTGAGAGAGGGAAGGAGGTACACCCCCCACCTCCCCCCCCCCCCAATCCCACTTCCCCCCACCACCGCCCACCTGGAAAAGCAGTCAGTCACAAAACTCTGATAATTAAAGCCCTTCATAAACGCTCTCATTCGAATCCAGGGAGCTGCAGCTGAAAAAGGATATATGAGGAGAGGAGAGGGGGGTGGAATGCAGACTTGGGAGAGGGTGGAACTGGGTGACTCCTGCGAAGTATGAACAATCTTGCTTTTTTCTCTTTTTTTTCTTTCTTTCTTTTCTTTTCCTAGCTATTATTTTCCATCAGACAGACCCCATTGTGAGGTTAGTGGGGCAATTTAACAGCCTCCATTTTAAGATACATTACTGGCGAGACTGTCTCAGGGTTCCATTGAATCTCGGGAACAAACATCCATGTTAATTTGTATGTTCCAGTTGAGCAGCAGAGCATTATTTTTTTGTTATAAGGTCCTTTTTTTTACATTTCTGAACGAGACCTCTTCACTGTAGTGTTATTGTAGAACATTCATTGATTTACTGTGACATCACATGAACCCATTTTTTTTTACAAGGGGTAGTCAATCTGTATGTTATTTTTTATTTTTTTCATTTGAATGTAAATTTAGGAATGTTCGGTAATACTGAAAATCTAATAAAATTTTCCACTGAACGTCTACACCGGAGGCGGTGCAGTATATAACGGGTAAGGATACTAGCCTCGTAACCTAAAGGTCACAGGTTCGATTGTACCCTTGAGCGAGGTACTTAACCTGCACTGCTTCAGTATATATCCAGTTGTATTTAAATGGATGCAACGTAAATGCTATGCTATGTATAACGGTGTGTGTCACCCTGGGTGAGAGTGTCGGTTAAATGTCTGTGATGTAATGTAAAGTCACAAGTGCGCTCTGTTGGAAACTTGAGGCTCCTGAGTGAACAAAAGGTCATTTCCTTGGCAGTTCCCATAGTAACAGGCCTCAGCCGTATTCGGTGCCATTCACAAGCGAGTCTAGAATCTCACTTATTTGCTGAGGTCAGTCGTTTTTTTCTTTGAACGTACCTTAATTGTGATTCGGTGATAAGAAAATAAAAATGATCTTGATGATTATATGGAATCAAGTGTTCCACGTGAGAACATTTTAAGATTAAATCCAAATCGAGTAAGCATTTCTTGGCAGTTCAGAGTTACTGATGTGGAATAATTAATGCTATCAATGTAGATAGTTTATCAGAAATGCTCCTGGAATGTGTATATGTTGAAGTAAAACAAGCCTGTTTTTGATAGGGTCAAACTTTTTTGTGCTGAGGTTTTCTGCAAAAGGAAGTTTCTCTTACTTTCTGTTAAAGTTCTCTGGACATTTCCAAAAACACGGTTCTTGAAATGTTCCCTGCTGCACGTGTGAAACATAAACATTTTTAATTCTGGTGTGTCCATATTCAAAAATTCAGAAAATGACTGACAGAATTACAGGGATACCACTGTTCCAGAAAGTTCCCATAAGGATCCCTAAATTACTTTCATTACTCTTTCACCTATTACCGACTTGCTTCCCAATCATGACAGCAAACAGGCAGTGATCAAAAAATCCCCTGCAGGGTTCTGTGAATGCTCACAGATATGCTCAGCATATTCTGTTTCTGCCTTTCTTTCCATTTGCTTCTTTCTTTTAACTCTTTTATTTATGGCATAATTAATTTTGTCTATCGGGTTATTCATGTTTGCAGTCAGCATTCACTTATTTCTTAAATGGAGATTCACCAGCCTCCAGTTTAAAAAAAAAAAAGAAAACACCAAAAAAAAAAAAATCCCCATTTATAATCCCCTTTCCATGCCCAGGACAGCTCTCACACTGGCACCAGATCTCTAACAGCCTTCTGGAATGTTCCCTGCTGCACGTGCGCCACCAAGCTCGGGAGCAAAACCCAAACCCGCAGCCACATCCCTGACTTTAAACAGCTTTTAAAATGGTGTCTACAATCAGGGGGACTCCCTCACAAGAGGATTATCCACAATTATCGCTGGATCACAATTATCGCGAACGCCAACAAGCTCCTTGTGTCGAGGCCCAGACCACAGGGGTGCCCAAAATTATGATGCGAAAGAAAGAAAGAAAAAAGATTTTAAAGACTCATCTTACGTTAAAATTCTTACCAAATACACACTTTAAATAAGTATGTTTAACTCATTTTGGGAAGTTAACTACAGGGCAGCTACACCCACACACATGGTATTGGTACGTACAGTGGCGCCTTGTGGGGGAACGTCATAGGATGATTCCAGGGGCCCTGAATGGCAGGGGCCCTCATAACTTTTTATTTATCAGTTATTGAAAACTGACATTAATGGAAGATTTTTATTTACAATGTACTAATGAAACTAATTCTGTTTTTTTTGGCTGGACCGCAACAGCGGGGCCAGCCCTACAAACGCGAATGTCTGTGACTGACTGAGTGACTGAGTGACTGAATAATGAAGTTACACCATTGGTCGGCCGAGTTATGAAGTTACACCGTTGGTCGGCCGGATCATGTGTGTTAGGTCCAGCCATATACTAGGTTTCCTAGTCTTGTTGAAAGGGTGGCTTGGGGTGGTTGGGTCCCGATGTGAAATCTTTCCATGGGGCCCGAAATCTCTGGCAGAGCCCCCGGGTACATAAATAAAATATGTTTGACTGATATGTTTGACTAAAAAAGCTTTAGCTGAAAAAGTACCATCTCCCTGACTAGCTTACTAGCGTGAGAGTGTAAGCGTCCAACTTCCAGCTCAACAGCTAAATTATATTTTGCTTTTGAACTTTAAAGGGCATTTTTCTTTTTTTTTTTTTTCTTTTTTTAAACAAAAAATTTAAATTCCGTCTGCAAAGACATGGCTCGGGGGATCAGCTGGGCTTGACCCATCCAGAAATGCCAGGCATACACAGAATACATGCAGAGGCTGATCACACTGATACTGTGTATTCTTGCACGTTTCCAGGCAACCATGAATCCTTAATGTAACAAAATCTTTTTCCTTTTATTTTATTCGTTTCAAAATATGACATTTTAGCAAGATCACTGGCACACAATCCCGCCCTTGTTGTAGCTGCTGTAGACCATCTTGAAGCCACACGGGGAAGACAGATTTTTAACATTTATTAGCTACTTCAAGAGAGGCTTGTATTCTCTCTGACAGCGCCCCCCCCCTCCTCTCCCCCCCCCCCCCAATCACACCTGGATTTTTCCTGGCACAGACTGGGCTTTGACAGCACCCCCCCCCCGCCCAGACTTACACCTGGGTTTTACCTGGCACAGACTGGGCTTTGACAGAACCCCCCACCCCCCACCCCCTCTCCCTCACACACACCTGGATTTTACCTGCCACGGACTGGGCGCTTTGATGCAGTTCACACACACTGCACTGATCCCTCGTGGGCAGGGATCTGGCACCCACTGCCTGTTTCCTGTTTCCTGTTTCCTGTTTACCTACCTGTTTCCATGGTGCGTGTGTGTGTGTGTGTATGTTCGCGCACGCGTGTGCTCTCATGTTTCTGTGTGTATGTGTGTTTGTGCGCGCATGCTTGGTACCTGTTTGTGTGGTGTGTTGTGGCCTCTCTTACCTGTGTGTGTGTGTGTGTGTGTGTGTGGTGTGTGTGTACCTGTTTGGTGATGTTGGTGTGTGTCGCTTTTCTGTACCTGTGTGTGTGCTTCTGTGTGTGTGCATGTGCGCTAGATGGATTGTGAATGGCACAACAGGAAAGCTCAGGGATTAAGTGCTTTACAGAAAGTCTGCAGTCAATGTTTTCTTTTCTGTGCTGTTGCATAGGGCCCGGGGGCTTTCTTTCTCTGACACAAATCACTCTCCTTCTCTTTCTCTCCTTCTCTCTCTCTCTCTCTCTCTCTCTCTCTCTCTCTCTCTCAAAATGTTCATCTTCATTTTTCACAAAACAAAGTTTCCAGTCGCTTGACAGTTAACGCCCCACAACTCAGTCAAGTTTTGAATCCACATTCCAATTCACACAACTGAAAACAGAAGAATTCGGAATGATGCAATCCGCACATGAGCGAACAAAAGTCCAGTGTGCGAGGGTGCGCTTGTGCCAGGAACCCAAGTCAGCTTGTTTGGACACGTCGACGCAACTCCCACCTCCACCACAAGGTACATTTCAATCAAGTGCAGTCATTTGCAGTAATTTTGTTTTCCCAGGCCTTGTGTTGGAGATCCCCCCCTGCATTATCACATCTCACATTATTCATTTAACAAATTACTTCTCAAACGCTAACGCCTAAAACTAAAAAATGTACAACATCTGTGGGAACATAATGGGCATATAATGGGTAAGGAACTGGTCTTGTGAGGTCGCAGGTTCGATTCCCCGGTAGGACACCGCCGTTGTACCCTTGAGCAAGGTGCTTAACCTGCATTTCTTCAGTACATATCCAGCTGTATAAATGGATGAAATGTGAATGCTATGTAAAAAAAAGAAAAAAAAAAGAAGTTGTGTAAGTCGCTCTGGATAAGTGTGTCTGCTAAATGCCTGTAATGTAACGTAATGAAATGGAACAAAAAAAACTGAATTGAGATTTGCACAAGTAGGTATAAAACACAATTGCATCCGTCTAGATTCATCAGCTTTGCTTTGCATCCTGCAGCGTGGAGGACGATAGGATTTCACTCAGTGGACGCACTGATTGCGTGAGGCCCCGTAATGTGAAACACATGAGAACAGACACACTCCAACGATCCCAGAGATCTCCCGCTCGGCGTGGCAAATTCCAAAATCCAGTAAATCTATCATATATTTCTGACCAGGAATAACTAGCCTGTAATCTCCTCTGCCGCCCCCCCTTCCAGACAAGCAGCAGGTCCCTCAGTCATAATCTCACCCCCCCGGGGGTGCTTGTCCGCAAGGCACGCAAGACAGACCGAATCCCCTAAAATTAAGAGATTATACGCCCGGGGCGCAGTCAGCGCCCCTGATCCCCCCGGGAGAGTCCCGCTGTTCGTTTCCATAACGCGTTTGTGTTTGAGCGGCTAAATAAAGGCCCACAGGGCTGGCACAACACACACTTCCTGTACGAAAAAAAAAAAACGGCCTTCAAAAAAAGGGAGAGTGCGTCCTTAAATTAACATCCTCGACACTTTAAATACTTTAAAGGATCGATATTTAAAGACGTGGGGGTGCGTGACGAGTTCGGCTAACGCACACTACGGCATCACCATATCATACAATTTCGGGATTAGATAAATTAGTGGGTGTCGGGGTTCAGAGGAAGCAGATGACAGTTTTCATCTGGGTTGATGAGAGAAGGACCCCCCAGGTTGTACACACTGTACTCACTGTACATATTACTACCGTACTCCTCTATCACATCATCTACATCTACCCACTGTATTTACTCTTACATACCGGTATTCTACCTTTTACTTCCCACCTGTTCTATTCTACCTTCTACCTATCTACTCACCGTCTATTCTACCATTCTATTCTACCTCCACTGTTCTATTCTACCCATTCTATTCTACCTATTCTACTCCACCTGTTCTATTCTACCCATTCTATTCTACCATTTCATTTCTACGCCAATTCTATTCTACCTATTCTATTCTACCCATTCTATTCTACCTATTCTACTCTACCTGTTCTATTCTACCTATTCTATTCATAGCACAGCTTCACTGCTCATAGTTCACCCGCCCTTACCTTACTGGGTTTATTCATTCCAACAGCCTGCTATACCAATATCCAGTTAGGTAGCGAAAAATTCTTTAATCTTATTTTTATTTGTAATCTTACAGTATCTGCTTTGTAAGTGGGCTTTAAATGGTTTTTGCGAAGACTTGTGTGTACTAACTTGAGTAAAAACAAATATAATACACACAAATAATGAGACTAACTTCATAATTGCTGAATGACTCTTGTCTATCAGTGTTCAGCAAGTAATTAAAAAATTAGGTTCGCAGAATTTTAAAGCGTATAAATTTTTCGTGTATAATATCCAACGAAAACAGAAGTGGAGAAAAAAATGAACTTATTAGAGACGGAACAAATGTGTTTGCAACATTCCTCACAATTTCTGTTGTTTTAATTTGGCATTTTGCAGCTGAAAAGTACTCCTACCCAGAGATTATACACCACGAGAGGGAGATGCCAGTCCTCTAGGGATAATCTCCTGTCTCAGTGGTCTTGTATGTCATCCAACTAAAGCAGAGGAGGAGGAAAAAAATAAACTTATCAGAGATAGAGCCACTGACTTTGCAACATTCTTTGTGCTTTTTTTTTTTTTTTGTTGGTCAAAATTTGGCATTTTGCAGCTGGACAGTCCACGGACCCCAGAGGGTTATACTCTGTGTACCATGAGAAGGAGATGACAGCCCTCCAGGGAGGATCTCCAGCCCCACTGTCCGCGGTCCACATTCCTCCACACACTCTGTGGTCACACAGACAGAGAAAGGGAATAAAAGAAGAGGGAGAAAAACAGAATGTGGAAGGGAGGGCTGGGGGGGGGGCACGTTTCGGACCAGGGGAGTTTATTCGGCACATTGTCGGAGTGGCTCTGCCTTCTTGTCCAGTCCACTAAAACGGTCCCTGCTGCCCCCGATCCAGGCCTGTTTTACTGTGATTAAAGATATGGGGGAGCCCAAAATTTTTTGCCCCCCACCCCTGCCATCCCATTTCGTCAGCTTCCCTCTCCTTTCCTGGCTTTTGTCTTGTTTTTGTTTTTTTGCCATCCCCCTCTCACCTTTGTACTCTGGCTACGCAACGTTAAATTTAAATTCCAGGTCTTCAATTCAACTCACCTGATGCACCTCTCCTGCCTCTGAGTTACCTTCTTCTCTCCCCCCCCCGCGGGAAAGGGTACACACGACACTGCGTACACGCGGCTGCTGTCTGCACGGACTCGCCCACAGCTCTGCTCCTCTCGTACAACCCCGTTCCCTACATCACCCCACGCACACACACACACACCACACACACACACACACACACACACACAACAATCTTACACGCGCTCAACACCACACACACGCACACACACTGACACACCGCACACACACACACACACCACAGGCGCCACACACACACACACGCACACACACCACACACGCACACACAACACACACACACACACACGCACACTACGCACAACCCACGCCACACACACACACACACACACACACACACACACGCACACACACACGCACACACACACACACACACACACACACCACACACACACACGCACCACACCACACACACACACACACACACACACACACACACACACACACAGCACAACACAACCACACACAGCACGACAACTCACACACACAGTCCACCCCCCGTACAACACCTCCCACGCATCTCGCACACTTCCACACCTCACCCACCAACACGCCCCCACAAGCAATACAATACGCCTGCTTCAGACACGAGAGTCAACAGCTAACGGGACAGTCGCAACCACACGCCACACACACACACGACGCACACCACACGCACGCGACACACACACACATACGCACACACACACACACCACATACACAACGCACACCACACGCACACACACACACACAAACACATACGCACACACACATGACACACACTGCACACACACACACAAACACACATACGCACACACACACGCACACACATGCACACACACATACACACACACGCACGCGCACACACACACAGACACACACACACACGCACACGCACGCGCACGACTGAAGAGAGAGATACACGGTGAAGCCCTGCAAATGTGTGTTTTGTGTGTGTGTGCGTGTGGTTGTGTGTGTGTGGTGTTGTTGTGTTTGATGGTGCGTGGTTGTGTGTGTGTGCGTGTGTGCGTGATGTGTGTGTGCGTGCGTGTGCGTGTGTGTGTGCGTGGGTGTGCGTTTGTGAGTGTGTGTGTGCATGCGTCCGTGTGTGTGTGTGTATGTATGTGTGTGTTTATGCAGGAGAAAAAGACACACACCAGTTTGCCTGGAGGCCCAACATGTCACAGCACCAGTCACACTGCCACAGTAAGCATACGTGACATTTTGCCTCGTATTTGAAAATTGATACGCAAAAAAAATCTCATACCTAAAGCTTTACAAGCTGTAAAGACAAAAATGAATCAGTAGCCCACCAGGCAAATAGCAAAACCAGACACGGAGCTTTGTGTTTCAGTAAAGCTCTAGAGGGGATTTTCACCAAAATCACAGGCAAGCCCCGCCACTCGCTGTACTGCACTGCACTGCAGTGAAAACATCCACGAGAAAGCGCATTCAAAAGCATTCAGCCTGTGGGAGAGAAGCCCCCAGCCTCTCAGCCCTTCAGCCTGCAGGAGAGAAGCCCCCAGCCTCTCAGCCCTTCACCCTGCAGGAGAGAAGCCCCCAGCCTCTCAGCCCTTCACCCTGCAGGAGAGAAGCCCCCAGCTCTTCACCCTGCAGGAGAGAAGCCCCCAGCCTCTCAGCCCTTCACCCTGCAGGAGAGAAGCCCCCAGCCTCTCAGCCCTTCACCCTGCAGGAGAGAAGCCCCAGCTCTTCACCCTGCAGAGAATCCCACCCCAGCCCTTCACCCTGCAGGAGAGCAGCTCCAGCCTCTCACCTCTTCAGCCTGCAGGAGAGAAGCCCCCAGCCCCCCAGCCCTTCACCCTGCAGGAGAGACCTCCAGCCTCACAGCCTTCACCCTGCAGGAGAGAAGCCCCCAGCCTCTCAGCCCTTCACCCTGCAGGAGAGAAGCCCCAGCCTCCAGCTCTTCACCCTGCAGGAGAGAAGCCCCCAGCTCTTCACCCTGCAGGAGAGAAGCCCCCAGCCTCTCAGCCCTTCACCCTGCAGGAGAGAAGCCCCCAGCCCTTCACCCTGCAGGAGAGAAGCCCCCAGCCTCTCAGCCCTTCACCCTGCAGGAGAGAAGCCCCCAGCCTCTCAGAGCTTCAGGGACGATTCTCCTCCCGTTGTCTCCAGCACCCTGCAGATCGCTCGTTTGACGCCCAGCTCCCCCTCCCGGGATTCCTCGGATTCTTTGAGCGATCTCCGTCGAGCGTTCGCAAATTCTTTCCCACCGTTGCCTCCGACCCATTTAATCAAGCATAAGTTATTTAAAAAAAAAAAAAAAAGTTTTCTCCCACATTCCAGGATTTCAGCTGAAAAACAAAACAGACACGTTCTCCCTTTCAGCAAGGCAAGCCAGCTCGTTTTCTCAAGAGCCGCTGAGTGTTGCCAAACTTGGCCGGCATTAATGACCTGACATCCAGTTAAGACAGGTAAGCAAACTGACCTTGCAAAACATGGTTATTTGGGGAATGCAAGAACGACAAACACCTGCATACCTGGACTGGAGTACTGGTGCCTGTCTTCACAGATTTTCTAACTTGCGGCCAAGGCATGCTGAGAATTACACCCCTCCCCCCCATCACACACATTCATGGACACACACTGGCACGTTTTCCCTCAAAGGCAAGTTGAAAGGTCAGACCCTGTCATTAGCAGCGAAAACCAACAAGGAAAACAAAAAAAAGATTCCGAAAAATAGCTGAAAACACAGCGAACACCCTACACAGAGAATATTTTTTCTACACACAATTTAATCTCTGGCCTTAATCTGCAAATAGGCAGACAAGACAAGAGGCGAGTTCCCTAACAAATAAAGACGCAAACATGGTCACAGAACACCTGGTGCATCAGCATCAAGAAGGCACACAATTCAGAATCACTACAGATTCAGACAGCTTCCACTCAACACAGTGCACGCATAGACGATAGCTCAAAAAGCTTTTACTCCAAATTGTGTTTCTCGGAATCCTTGCTTGATAAAAGATTTTTTTTTTTTTGACGGTTTCGGTGCGTAGGGAGATACAGATACACAGTCAATCGCAATATGTCTGCAGGCATTCCTCTCGATATCACGCTGGGTTAGAAGGCCTTGTGAAACCTTGTTAAAAAGCACTAATTGTGCGCAAAGTCTCTCCTTTCATTCAATACACATCGACGCCTCCTGATAAGACTGGATTTATACACAGGAAGCAATCACTCCTTTTTACAGTGAAAGCATGTTTGACATACAGTGCACCATCTTATCCCTCCCTTGAGGCAGTATATTTATTATTACACGTAGCTCCAGTTGTTAATCCCCTCTCCCACCTCACTGTTTTTTCCAGTATATCCAAACAGACACGCACCACACCCCCTCTTCAAAAAAACCCCAGCCTTCATCCTTCTGTTATACAAGACCACATGTCTTTCTTCCCTTTTTCCTTTCGAAAAAAAAAAAAAAAACCACTTGAACATTCCGTGTTTAGACGACTGACACATTTGCCCTGGCAGAACAATATCCTTGACCTTAACAGTCAAGTTCCAGGCCTGAACACTCCGTGGAAAGTTCCTTCAGTGAGTCATTAAAACCGTGCCCAGACCTCTCCTACGCCGCGATCGTTCTGGAACTCTGTGAGGTCTTCCACCCAGGCTGACCGCTGTGTTCTCGCCCAGCGAGGAAAAGCCGAAATCTAGACATCTAAAGGGGTGGAAATTTAGGGCGAGAGAGAGAGAGTTTTTACATTAAAAAAACGGACTAGGATAACCCCAATATAACTCAGGTTTTACCCGGGTGCAGCCTGGCTATGTCATAGTCGGCGAGAAACCTTTCAGTTTTCAACCAAAGGTAGCCAGAGTTTCACCTGAGTGGCGTCTCACAGATTTTTCACCTCCAAAATGTTTACTGGTGGACGCAGGAGCTGGTCGTCTCCCTACTTCAGCCTGACTCAGGTACCAGAGTGGTTCTCACACCGTGCTCTCTCTCCCTCTCAGCATCATTAGACTGGGCACAGCGTTTCTCCATATTCTTCATAAAAAAATTCTCTGATGTTTTTGACTCATAAAACTCCTCGTCTTCGGCTACAACAGGGCGCACTTGTGTCAAGTCTCAAGTGGACCTCGGTCTCGAGTGGATCGCCTGCACAAATAAAGGAACGAGCAGTACTGCCTCTCAGGGCATCAAACAAGAGCCTGGGAAGATTGCAATGAGTCCCAACAGACCTATTCAACTGCTACTGCATGCGCACGCTCAGAAACACACACACACACACTCACACACACACGCACACTCATACACACACGCTCACACACACACACACACACTCACACAAACACACACACACACACACACACACTCACACAAACACACACGCGCCACACACCTCACACACACTCACACACCACACACACAACCACGCGCTCAAACACACACACACACTCACACACACACACCTCACAAACACACACACACACACCACACACACCACCTCACAAACACACACACCCACACACACACCTCACACACACACCTCCAACACACACCCACACCTACACCCACAAACACAACACACTCTAACACCACACACAACACACACACCACCACTACACACACATGCGCACACATTTACACACACACAGGCCAAACCTCCGTTAATTTCCGCACAACTGACTTGTACCAAAACAGAATGCCAGGGTGTTCCTTCCCCCGTGCGAAATACAACTGTTGCCCACTTGTTGTGTTCCCCAACTGGTCCATTCCACGCAGCAGTTGTACACCAGCAGTGCTCCCTTCTCCACAGCTGAGAGGGTGGGAGTCTTTAACCTCTATCTTCAAGCAGCGCCATTAGGACAGCAATCACTTCCACAGCTGCTGTTCATTGCTGTGGGCTTTGATGTGCATTCAGAGAATTTAAGGAACGATATAAGTTGAATAAGCCTTTGAAGAGAGATTTGTGTTCAGAGGCATTTATGTCAACACCCAATATTTTTGTGAAAACACAGATTGTTTATGCACTCTGTCAATAACAAAGAAATTTCACAAATCTTCTAGAATTACTGTACAAATGTATGATGCAATATATGATATATACACCCATATATATATATCATATATGCCTCAAGATTGCATGAAATGTTTTAGGTCAAAAAGCAAGACATCTTAAATGCTCAAGCAGCAATGGGGATATTTTACCGTGCGAATATGCTGCCACCATGTGGTTCGAGAGAGCAGTTGCACCTTAATCCACGTTTGTCCCCCCTTGTCGCCACAAAATCACTGGTTCCAGGAAATCTTCACCAAACCTTAAACATTAAACATATGTAGCGCATTCGCCATTCTTTAATGGCACATCAAAGCAAGTTATAGAAAATGTATGACTCGGTTTTGGAAGAAAACAAAATAAATCATTTAAAATGGCTGTGTCTACAATGCAGAGATGGTTGTACAGCCCCCCCCGAATGTGACTGAATGGCTTGTGAACTCAGAATCTAAGCATAAAGGGGTGTGGTCCTGTGGTCCGAGTGAACATTTCAAAAACGTGTAGGCCGAACTGATCATTATGGCTCTTTGGCGAAATGACCTGGACAACGATGGCCAGGAACCTGGTAATGGCAGGTGTGTCCTGGTCGGTATTTGTGTACACACGCTCCAACTAAACAGACTTATTACAGACAGAACCATGTCTGAATCTGCAGTCATTTTTTAATCGTGTGCTTTCTTGATGCTGCTGAACCAGGTGTTGTTCTGTGACCATGTTTGTGTCTTTATTCTATATTTAGGGAATTCATCTCTAGTCTCATCTGCCAGTTTGTAAGGCCAGAGATAAAACTGTGTGTAGAAAAAGTATTTTCTGTGTAGGTTAGATGTGTTTTCAGCTATTTTTCAGAGCCATTATAGTTTTATTTATTGGCATTCACTGCTAATGACAGGGCGTGACCTTTCCATCTATGTGAATCAATGCAGGCAGTTAAAAAAAGACTTTTCATCCAAATCTAACAGTATATTTTAGTATATTTTTACACAAAGGTCTAATCAGTCTCCTTCAATGGAAACAATATTCTGGCAACTATATCAAGGATTATGTATTAAAACTTTTTTTTTTTTTTGTTTAACTGCATATAGTAACACCAGAATGGTTTAGTTTTGTGGCTGTACCATGAACTTAAAATATACAAGGACAACTAAAAACTAAAGCACGTGCAAACACTTCTCTCCAAGGGCATCAAAGTTAACGAAGGAATGAGTTAACATGAGAAAATACTGTATTCAGGACTTAAAAAGTGTATGACTATGATTATATAACTAGACAAGTCTGATACGACCATTTGAGCGAAATGGATGCATGTGATGTTCCTTCCTTTCATTAATGGCATGTGCACTAAAATTTTACATCTGCTAATTATGAAAATTTTTATGAACGAAATACAGTATCCACAAACTGAAGCACACGGAAAACCCTTCTAAATAGAAAACATGGCGACTAATCATTTAACAAATATGTGGAAGTGTGTGTAAACCAATTTATTATACAAACATCTTAAAATGACCTCATAGAGGCACAATTAAATACACTCAAAACAATGAAATGAGATGGCTCCAAAGACAACATATAAGATTGATTTTTTTTTTGTTTGTTTGTTTGTTTGTTTTGGTATTTCTTTTTCTTTTTTTATTTGTGTATCAAAATTATAAGTGCCTTCAACATTACCACGAGAGAGAGAGAGAGCAGTCAGTCTGCAGTCGTACAAATATTTACACCACAAAACTGAGAAACATGGTTTTGCTTTCAGCTTCGGCTTTGCACCTGGTTCTGCCTTTTTTTAGACTGCTTTTGTTTTGTCTGACAAAACAATGACCCTGAAAAAAAACAAAAAAAAAACAATAATAAAAAATAAAAATGAACACAGATAATGGATGCGACTATGTACAAATGAGGTTCAGGGAGACACCAGTAGAGAAGGGAGTCCATACATCCATTCTCACGGCTCAGCTTCAGAGTTCCAATCCCGACATTCCGGACTCCGCCATTTTCCTTTTGCGTTTGCAACTGAAGGAAGTGGAGTGTCCCTCCTTTTCAAGCACGGGTACATCGGCAGCCCAACACCCCCACCCCCCAACTTCTGGGCCATGTTCAACATTAATTTCAGATGCATGTTTTTAAAAATCCAAAAACATACAGGCATGAGGGACAGGCAACATTGTGGGGAGGGAAAACACTGACCAGTTTGCAGAACAGTATCCGTGAAATTTATAGCCTATAACCATTACAGACTGGCTTTACAGCAAATTCCTCAAAAACACAGAGAGAATGGACACAGACATGGGAAGAAAGGACAGAAATTTAACCGTAAAAACAAGGCAAAGTAAAACAAAAAACAAAAAACAAAAGAAAACAGAATCAATTACGAATGAGTGACAAATACAAAGTCAAGTATGAAAATAAGATCTGATTTTTGTCAATTCCATTTAAGTTTCTGGTCGGTTTACTTATTTATTTATTTATTTACTTATTTATTCCCGCTGAAAAGACAAATTTGGCACATTTTTTCTTAAAAACAAAAACAAAACACTTTTTGAACGACACTGCCGGGAGGCGCCCGGGTGTCCTCGTCCTGGTCTGTTTCCACAGCTGACGACGGCGGCGGCAAGTTTCGCCTTTTTCACAAAGTCGTCCCACCCGGACTCCCAGCATTCTGTCTGAGTCTTTAAATATTTATAGTATTTACACAGTCCTGCGTACTCCCCCCCCCTCGAACCCTCAGCCAAAAAAGAAGAAAAAAGGAGAAGGAAGCAAAAAAAAAAAAAAAAGTATGTATATCGTCCCCCGTTGAGGCATATAGTGTAAACTGTACAACTCCGAACACCCCCACGCGTGTCCCAGGGGCGGGAACAGAGTGGAACCGGAGAGCGGTCTTTAGTAAAGTAGTAGATTAATAGTCGAATGGTCGTTAAGCAGTAGTAAGAGTAAAGACTGGTTAGGCTGCCATGATTCGCCGCAATTTTCTTACCTAGATTCACAAAAAAAAAAAGTTTTGTTTGCTTTTTCCAGAGCAGTTTTTTTTTTTTAAATACAAGCAAAGCGTGTCAATCCATCCTGTCGTATTATGCATCTTTTTTTATTTTTTTTTATTTAATCTGTACAAGGTCCAAGTTTTTTATGAAAAAGGTATTTTCCTCCAACATAGTGCAATGACTGATCCGATCCATTTTCTAGTTTTTTTTTTTGTTAAAAAATAATAAATCACAATCATCATTTGAATTAAAAAAAAAAAAAAAAAAAAAACAATCCACCTGTTGACTGTCCCCCCCCGCCTCCACGTTTGCTGTTCCAACAAATCCACCTCCGATTGCCTCGCCAACAACCTTAAAAACAGGAATGTGCAAAAAGCACTCCCAAGCACGCTGGACCAGAGCAGGGAAACGCGGCCCGCAGGATCGACTGCAAATTGAATTCCACCTTTTTTTTTCCGGTGCGCTCTCGGCGAAAGCCAGAGGTGGAACGCAGACCAGGAAGTGCAGGCAGAAGGCGGCGGCGGCGGCGGAGTAGGACGAGGAGGGACATCATCGAGAATGTTAAAAACAGAGAGCCCAGCCAGAACGGTGAGCCAGGATTCCCCTTTCTTCTTCTATTTTATTTTATTTTTTTTTGCGACTGCTGGAGTGCGGAGGTCAGGGTGGGGTGGGGTCTGCGGTCCAGCAGGTTGTAAACAGAGGCCTCACACCGAGGCGATGACGATCATGAGGTGCGGCGAGATGCTGGAGATGCTGTTCAGGAGGTCGGGGGCGAGCCGGGACAGGTGGCTCTCCGAAAACTCGCAAGGCGGGAAAATCTGTAAAACGTAGGCCGGCTTGGGGGAACGGAGAAGGAAAAAAAATAATTAACAATTAACGTACGTACACAGTAGCAACGGCTCGTTAAATCCCAAGATTCAATTCAGCTTGTTTTGTGTAGGGCTGTTTTACAGAGGTGTCACAAAGATGCTTTACAGGGTAACAGAAGGAGAACTGGGCAGAAACCCCCCCCCCAAAAAAAGCAAGAGAGGCAGAAACTCCCCAGTGGGGAGAAAAACACTCAAATGATGGCACAAAAAAGTGACTTTGCAAATTAACGTGTTCTCACTTTTACATGCGTTCCCATCACCTGCCACATTACCTTCACGTTTGTGTCTTTACACTCTTGTGGAACGCATTCTCACCGAGTCCGTCTAGGACAAGGGACACTCAAACCCGGCCCACGAGGCCAGAAGCACAGCTGGTTTCCTTTCGCACCTGATGGGTAACTGATTTACTAATGCTGCTAACTGGCCAGAAATTGAGCTCACCTGGAGTGCCAGGTTTAAATCAGTCCTGATTAGAGGGGAAGAATGAGAACCAGAAGCACTACTGTCCCCCGAGGGCCAGATTTGAATATTCCCGCTCTAGATGCAGGAACGCAGGCAGACACGCACACGCACACCACACGCGCGTGTGCGCACACACACACACACACACACACACACACAAACACACACACATACACATACACGCACATGCACATGCACATACACACACACACACACACCGACACACGCACACGCACACGCACCCACACACACACCTGATTGGAGCCGGGGTTGGGGACGTTGATGATGCCAGCTGCCTGCTTGGCCTGCAGGTAGGTGATGAACCCTCCCTTCAGGGCGTGAGTCTGGTTCAGAACGTCCTCCTGGTCGCGGCCACAGGGAAGCGCCAGCAGGAGGCAGTAATCACTCTCCACCTGGAGAACACACAGGCCACACCGTTTACCTTCTCTGGTTTCCGTGGAGACAGACAACTGTCGTCTCAATATGTCCGCAGTCCTCGATAAACAAAAGTAATATATCGTCTAAAAATACCATTGCATAGCTTAGGGAACACATCTGAATGGTTACCATGGCACTATTGCCAGATAGTTGGTAAATGGTAAATGGACTGCATTTATATAGCGCTTTTATCCAAAGCGCATTACAATTGATGCCTCTCATTCGCCAGAGCAGTTAGGGGTTAGGTGTCTTGCTCAAGGACACTTCGACACGCCCAGGGCGGGGTTAGAACCGGCAACCCTCCGACTGCCAGACAATCGCTCTTACCTCCTGAGCTATGACGCCCCACAAATTGTTCTACAAATTCCCAATTTGTTGGAACATTTCCATGGAACGGACAAGCACTGACTGATGTTAACTCTGTGAAATTCTAGTAGTCAATGTGCTTGGTGGTCATTTGGCATATTGACTTTGCAGAAACTTGACAGGCCTTTATGCTAATGTTCAATTAATGCACCTACACAGTTTGTGCGTGAGCGAGTGAGTCAGTGAGAGAGAGAGAGAGAGAGGGAATGTGAGTCATTGTGTGTGTGTGTGTGTGATATAGAGTGCAGGTGTGCGTGCGCGTGTGTGTGTGTGAGTATGTGTGTGATATAGAGTGCAGGTGTGTGTGCGTGCGTGTATGTGTGTGTGTGTGTTTGTGCGTACGTTTGTGCGTGTGCATGCACCTGGGTGCGTGTGTGTGTGATATAGAGTGCAGTGTGTGTGTGTGAGACAGAGTGCAGGTGTGCGTGCGTAATCTGGGCGCTCACCGTGATTCTGCGCGCCACGCTCTCCAGCTGCGACCCCTCCAGCCTCATCCTCTGGGCGATGCGCAGTAGGGGGCCCCCCTCTGGCGGGGGCAGGGAGCGATGCGCCAGGACGTTATTGCCCGAGACGAAGTGCAGCTGAACGGCAGCCGTGTCGTTTTTCAGCGCCAGGAGCCCCTGCCACACGATGGGGTACTTCTGCTCGAGGGGGGAGGGGGTGGGGGGGGTAGGGTGTAGAGGGGCAAGATACAGGTCACCCAAATGCAAGGCATCACGGCAGCAAGCACTGGCTAAACACTCCTTGTATGGGTTGCGACGAACCAATCAAAAAGGAGTGGAACAATCAGCCAAATATGCAGTTTGCACTCAAGAAAAAAAAAAAAAACAATCACTTAGAATTTACGCTTTTAATTTGTAAATGATAGCCAGAATAGAATACGATACTACGGCAGCTTTTCCCATGGAGTGCTGGCAGAGGGAGTTTCCCAGCTCTCCCTAAGGATAGGCTCTGGCAGGCTGGGCGTTGGGCCCTTGTGTGCGTATTCAGCAACAATAAGAGCATGAATTATAAATGACCGTACTGTTTCGCTACTAATTTTTCTGGGAGATTACAGAGGTCACAAAACGGTGATACCGGCGAAAGCAGCGACACGGGCGACGTTCTTAGCGTGCGCCACAAAACGCCGCCGCACGTCGCGTTTCCATCCTCGCCCCCGTTCGCACGGCACCCGGGGACTCCCGAGCGCTTCTAACGTCGGGATTCCGAGCGCTTGCTCACCGTCAGGAGCTGCACCATGTCGGACCGGTGGCCCGTGTGCTCCAGCTTGCCGTCGGGCCGCATCTGGGAGGAGCCGGAGGACGACGAGGACGACGACGACAGCGGCGGCAGAGGCGCGGACAGGAAGGACTGCGAGCCCTTCTGCATGGGAGGAGCCAGGTCCAGCTTGTGGGTGACCTGGTGACCGGAGGCAATGGAAGAGACGTAGGAAGGCGAGACGGTCTCCCCCAGGACCCGGGGGGCGTGGGGCAGCTTTATGGTCGCCGTGCGACGGAGGTGCAAGCTCTCGGTTTTGGGTTCGGGCCCCGCCCCCACGGCACCCGAAGACGACACCTGGGGCGTTTTGCTCCGGTGGGCGTGGTCGCGGTCACGGTCACGATCACGGTCACCCTCCTGAAGACTCTGAGTACACAACGGGGACACAACGTTTCATACAGTCGTGAGAAACACCACAGTCAAGGAACAGAACAAAAAAAAAAAAAATACTAAATACACTAAATACAAAAGAATTATGACGCAAACTTAACATTTCACAAAGGCAATGTAATCACTAGCCAAGGCAGCAATAGTTTCAGCATAAATAGTAAAAAAGAGTGATAAATTTTTACAGGCATTTAGCAGATGCTCTTATCCAGAGCGACTTACATCGTATCCAATTATACAGTTGGATATACACTGGAGCAATGCAGGTTAAGGACCTTGCTCAAGGGTACAACGGCAGTGTCCCACCGGGGAATCGAACCCGCGACCTTTAGGTCACAAGACTAACTCCTTAGCCATTATACTACACTGCCGCCATAAAGCCGTGTTCATCCTGAACTCATATTAATCGTGTTCAAGCTATAAATTTGCCACATTACAGGCGGTATCCTCTCACCTGGGAAGGGGTGATGCTGCGGGGCGCGAGGTTCATCCCCAGGGAGGAGTGACCGGAAAACTGGGAGTGGAAGCCCCGCATGTCTCTGTACACGCCTGGATATTCCGGGAAGGAGCTCCCGGCTCCCGGGTGCATGAGCTGGACCCCCTGGGGGGGCACCATGACAGGCACAGTGGGATGGACTCCCATGATCCTGCTCTCTGCGTGCGGCGAGGGCGGCATCTTCACCTCCAGCGGCTTCGGCGCGTCCTTCCCCGACTGCGTCACGCCCTTCCCAACCGGGGGCGTTTTGGAAGAAGAGGAAGACGAGGAAGAAGAGGAGATGCTGGTGGAGGAGGACGAAGAGGACTGGGCGGCCTCCGGGGTGCGCGCCTGGCGCGACTCGGGGTTGGGGTGCTCGCCGAGCTGGTGGTGCATCAGGATGCGCACGTCCCGGGACGGCAGGCCGTACTGCTCCAGGCGCAGGCCGCCGTGGGAGAGGCCGCGGTAGTCCGTCGGCATCACCATCACGTCCGGCTGCAGCTGCGGCACGGAGGGCCGCCGCAGGCTCTGGAAGTGTCGGACGTCGTCCTCGCCCGCCCCGCCGCCGCCGCCCCCGGCGGAGCCCGCGTGCGACTGCAGGACCATGTCCCGGATGCCGGCCGGCTGGGGCGTGCTCGAGCGCTGCTGGTGTCCGGACCGGGGCGAGGCCAGGGACTCCGGGTGCATTCCGTAGCCCATCCCGGAGAGCGGGGGCGTGTTCATCCGCACCTCGCCCTGGGAGAGGTGGCTCATGGGAACGGACTGGGTGACGCTGTGGGGGGGCATGATCACAGACTGCTCCTGGTGGTGCACGCCGGAGACGAACTGCGACATCGCGGGCATCCCGGGGCCCAGGACCACAGAGGTGCCGATGGGGGAGACGGAGCTGCTCGGGGGGCACACTTTCGAGAAAGGGGAGGGCGAGTGGCCCGACGTTCGAGGGGAGTGGGGCTCTTGCTTCAGGTGTGGCACTGCTCTTTCGGTTGGGGTGCTGGGACTGGAACCCATGTGGTTACCCGCCAAAGAAGGGTGGTGAGGGCTCATGACAGGGCTCAGGTTAGTGGCCTGGGGCAGCTTACCCGAATCAACCTTCAAAGGCAGACCATCAGACCCGGTCCCCTTCTTTGCATGCTGCTGCTGCTGCTGCATCATGCTCTGATTGTACATAAGAACTTGAGGGCTTCCCACAGATTGCTGGAGCATTTTCACAGCTCCCCCTTGTGGCCCAGAATGGTACGGCGAATCTGATTTATCTGAGCCAGGACTCTCCTGCTTGATGGATGAAATAACAGGCTGTGTGTTGTAAGCTTGGCCAGCTAAGACTCCCCCAGTGTGGCCATAACCAGTCGGCGTTTGGGAACCCTTAGGGGTGGGAGGCTGGGATGGGGTGAGCGGCTCCTGCTTGATCTGAGATTTAGACACAGACTGTTGGAACTCGATGTCAACCGCGCTGGCTGGTGGGATCTGGCTTATTTTGGCGCTGATTCGCTGGGGTCCCTCCGTCTTCTGCCCCGAGTAGCTCAGCAGCACGACCCCCTCCGAAGTGTTGACCCTGAGCCCCGGGCTGGAGCCCGTGCCCGTGTACGTCGTGCTCTCCACCATGGGCCGCCCGCCACTGCTCCCCTCCTCCGCCACCACAAGCCCGTGGTAGCGGTTGTTCTCGTTCACGCTGGACCGGTACTTCTGCTTGGGCAACGACATGCGGTTGCCCAGAGTGATGTGCGGCGTCTCCTCCGAGTCGAAGGGCATGTGGATGCGGCTGATGACGGAGGTGGCCGTGGAGGAGATGACCGAATTCACCATCTTCTCCCCGAAGGGCTGCTGGGTCTCAGGAGGCGGCGGCGGAGGCGGCTGCTGCAGCGTGGGGAGAGGCGTCACGGGTGAGGGTCGGTCCTCGGGAGGAGAAGGCTTCGCCGTCAGAAAATCGGACGAGTTTTCCGTCTCCGACATGCGCGAATCTCCGAGGGACGTTGTGGTTGTGAGCAGCGCCTTGGGAGCGGAGTTGCCGCACGAAGCAGACACGTATTTGGGCTCCATGAGGATTTTGCGCAGAGTGCTGGAGCTGGGGTCGATGTCTGAGGCCTTGGTGTCAGGAGGCAAAGGGGGGTTCCCCGACGGGGCCGCCACCAGAGCTGCCGCCGCCGTGGGCAGAGGGGGGGCGGCCACCGTCGCCTGAGTCGGCGGGGTTGACAGGACTCCCGCCTCTTCGGATCTGTTAAGCCAATCGGGCGGAGAGACCGGCAGTTTGGCAGGACGGGGGGCAGAGAAATTCAGCCGAGTTGGCGACGGAGTGAGGGCAGGGGCCACAGGCTCAGCCGGCGGCTGCTGCAGCTTGAAATGAGGGGGGCTCTTACTGTTTGAGTGAAAAGCAGATTCCTGGGGTTCAGGCTGCTCCGCCGCTGGCTGCTCTGCTTCTTTTGGCGTATCTACAGCCACCGACGTTGCGTGTCCCACCTCCTGCTTGCAGGAGGCAGCAGTCGTGACCACAGCTGTCGCGGCTGAGGTGGCCCCTGCTTTAGGGTTAACGGTCTGAGTGTCTTCAGGGATAGAGTCTGGCAGCTTAACTGCAGCGGGCTCAGGTTCTGTCATGCTATCCTCCACAGGGTCCCCCTTTCTGGTAGCAGGAGCCTTACGACTCCTGGACTTCTTCGGAGCTTTGGGTCTAACTTTACTCCCCCCCTTCCTCGATGTTTCTGGGGCAGGCAACTCACCTGGGACAGGTTTTTCTGCAGCGGCTGGCTCTGCATTCTTGGAATCTGCTATCAGACCTCCCACTTCTGGTTCTGCATCCATTATATTTCTAATGGCAAAGTCGGTTTCCGGTTCCATGGCCTCAGTGGCAGGGGGCAACACCAGCGGCTCGGAGGAAGGGATGAGTGTAGAGTAAGTAGGGGGAGCTGTGAAACCATCTGCATCGCCCGAGATGTCCTCTGCAGTGATCGAGTCGATAGCAGCAGCAAGTTCAGTCTCACTGGCGGGGTTAGCGGGCTTTTCCTCCTCGATCTCAGCCTCTGGCTCTTCGACAACTGGCAGCAGTAGGGCTGGCGGCTCTGCAGGAGGTTCCTTGTAGGGTGGCAGGGTGGGTACTTCTGTCATCTTGGCAATGTTTTCCACTGCCTGTTCGAGTTCCATCTGACGGGCCAGTAAGGCAGCAGCTGGGTCCATTGGGGGTTCAGGATCAGACAGCACCTCCTCTTTCTCCTCAGGGCTGGGCGCCTCTTTGAGGAAACAAGGTGCCATTGCTTCCTCCTTGACTGACACCCCAGGTTTAGGCTTTTTTGGAGAGGCCTCAAAAGACTCAGGCTCATCTTCCCCCGAGCGCAAAACACCCTTCACATCATCAACACTCAGACGAATCTCTAGGTTCTTCAGGCTTAACGACTTGTCTTCCGTCACCATCTTGGTGTTGCGAGTCAACCTTGCTGCCTTTGCCTTCCCGCTCTTCTCTGACGGCTGCCGCTTTTCCACAAGCAGGGGCTCAGATTTTTCAGCAGTCTTCTCCTCAATGGATTTCCTGTCAACCAGATCTGTTGTTTCTTTCTCTTTCTCCGCTCTCGGTACCGTCGCTTGCTGCTGCTTGGCATCATCCTCCGTAGGCTTCGCAACCGGTTCTTCCAAGGTCTCATCTTTCAACTTGGTCGGAGATTCCAGAGAACCTGCAACGTCACTCCCAGGGTGCTCCGACTGTGGAACTGCGCATTCAGGCGTTTTGTCCGTTTTGCCTGCTTTCCTGCCCTGTCCGAGCCCTCCAGGTGGCGACCCTTGATTCTGTTGCACTTTCTGCGTGCGGGGCGAACGCCACCCCTCCGCCGCCTTGGTGCATTCTCCGCTGCTTCCCAGCTCTTTGCTCTCGGCCTCTTCCCCCTCGGCCACTTTCGGTGGATCGCCCTTCACCCTCGTCTTCGGAGGGCGGCCTCGTCTAGGGGTGGTAGGGGCAGTCAGAGTTTCCTGCTGGGGCGGCTGCTGCTGCTGCTGTTGCACCTGCTCTTTGTCGGCACCCCGCTTTCGAGTGGAACGGGGGGCCTCCGTCACCTCCTTCCCAGGCTGCTGCGGGGCCTCGTCCTCAACCGGAGTGGCGTACACGGAACGGACATTCCGGCGCCGCGTCCTGCCGACGAGCAGACTAGGCTCGTAGTTCGGCTCGGTGTCGGGGGCATGGATAGGAGACTTTGATGTGGTCTTACCGTCCGAGCTAACTTTAGACACGTCTCCGCGTGGGGACGACGCCCGCTTCAGCTTCTCCCTGTCGATACGCTCGCTCTTACGAGTGGCTGGCTTCTCGGCACCAGCTGCCTGAGCCGGTGGAGGTGGTGGCGGTGCCGGGGGTGGCTTGGCCCTTTTGGTCTTCCCCAGTTTGCGGGCTGGTACCACGGGCTCCGCTTCTGCGTCGTCAGAGACTTGAGCCAGTCCCTCCTGAGGTTCTTCCAGTTTCTGGGGCATCACACCATCCAGGGGTTCAGATTTGTCAGGCGTAATCTCCTCTTCTTTCACTGTCTCTGTATTTTCGACAGGCTTGGGGGACGTAGAAGAGGGGAATTCTGGGGCGCCAGGCTCTGGCTCCAAACTGCTCAGTGTGGCCCCTGGAGTGGGAGGCTTGACATCAAAGTATGCAGAGCTCTCTGCTGTCAGTGTGTTTTCTGTTGGGAGCTTAGGTTCACACAGCTCTTCCTTTGGCTCCAATTTAATTTCTGTCTCTTGAGAAACGGGTTCTGGTGGTGTAACACTGATACTGGTGGGTGGCTGGATCTCTACCAGAGGAACCGATGTAGGTGGTGAGATTTCTGGAACAGCTTCCACCTTTTCTTCTTTCACCTGTGTGACGGAAGGCTCTTGGGGTGGAGTTTGGACAGTTGGCTTCTCCTGTGGTGGCGACATCTCTCGGGGAACCGGAAGAGATAGTGAAACAGGGAGAACTGAGACAGGGCTGATTGGTTTGATCTCTGCGTCGGGCATAGGCTCCTGTACTTTTATAATATTCTGCTGCTTCTGTTCTCCATCCTGTAGCTTCTCTTTCTCATTCACATCAACACTACTCTCTCTTTCTATCTCCCTTGGCCGCTGATCCCTCTCTTTCTGCTGCTGTAGCTCCAGGAAACGGCTGTGGAAGAGCACGATGGGTTCTTGAAGGACGTCTCCCCCAGCTGTTCCAAGCTGTGCCTCGGTTGAGCACTGTCTCCCAGCTAGTCTCCCTGCACCCAGCTCAGGGTCCTGGTCCTTGCGTTCGAGGTGCTGCAAGCGCCTTGAATCCTGCTCAAAGATTGAGCTGTGCAGAAAGCGAGAGGCAAACAGCTCCTGTCGCTCCTGCTCCTCGTGCTTCGGCTCCTCCTTTTTATCGTCCAGCTTCCCCTCCGAGTCCGTGCGGATCTTCTTCTTCTTCATGTACCAGGACGGAATCGGCCGCGGGGCGGACTCCACTTTCTCTTTGTCCTTGCTGCTGCGAAAGCTCGCGAAGCGGGAGTCGCGATCCAGGAAGGACCAGTTGTCCTCTCTGGAGGAGGACAGCGACTTCGCTCGCTCGAGCAGAGCCTTCGTGTCTGGCGTTATGGTTTGGTCCAGTGCAAAAGAATAGAACTTGTTCCTCTCCAGGGAGCCCGATAGTTTAAGGTCCGACAGCCTCTCCTCACGCTCCCTAAGAAAGTAGGAGAGAGACGTCGAGGGCTTAGGCGAGTGATGTTTGTTCTCGCCGTCCTCGTCAGAGTCCGACTGTACCTCTCCGGGCTCCAGTTCACGCACTAGGCGCTTGCGGATGCCTTCCCGTTTCACAATACTGCTGGGGAAGCTCATATCTAGTCGAAGTGGATCCTGTTTCACTCTACTCTCCCACCGGTGCTGCAGCTCATCTTCACACCCGAGAGATGAAGCCTTGATCTTAGTCAGGTCCGAGTGCGAGCCCCGAACTCTGCTAAAGTTGTACTTCAGGAGGTCTAAGTGCGAGTACACCTTTTCCTCTGCTTTTGGAGAATTCTTAGGTTCTTTCACAGTGACGAGGTGGGGCGAGTCTGCACTGCTGTCTTCCTCGTGGTAGGAGAAGTGCCGCAGTCCCGGCACGGTGGCCATGCTCCTTTCGGCTTCCTCGTTCAGCTGCCGGGAACTCCGATAGTTACGTTCCCTTTTCGAACTCATCTCAAATTCGAAAGCCTCCAGCTTCTTGCGTTTACTGGGCGGAGAATCGTCCGTGACGTCCTGAGGGGGCTTGCCCACTTCGTGCACTAAACTGCGGCGCTCAAAGTCCTCAGATTCGCCACGCGGACTGTCAGGTTTATCCGACTTGTCAGGTTCCTGCAGCTGCTGGCGGAGCCGTCGACTCTGCTCCATCTGTTTTCGGCAACTCTGGGAGTGGTCAATGTCCAGAGAGAGGCGCTCTTCACCCTCTCCAATGCCTTTTGTCTGCACTAAAGCCTGATCAGCAAGATCTAGAAAACCTTGCTGCTCCTGCTCCCTCATATCATCCTGATCGAGGCTGCCATCTTCAGAAAACATTCCAGAAAGACTTGGACGGCCTTGGGACTTTGACCCTAATACCCCAATCTTCCTGCCCGGAAAGTCCAAGGGGTCGGACGCCTCTTCTGTAGGCTCCCCTAAGCGTGCCTGCAGATCCAGACTAAGCCCCAAGCCTAGTCCAGCAGCAATGTTCTCTGGCTCAGGCCCTTCTGTGGGGCTGCACACAGTGACCAGCCTCTCTGGTTTAGCCTTGCGGTGCTCTCTCTTGGGCGCATCTTTCCTCAGGACCTTCCTGTCCCCTTCTACATCTTTGGGAATGGCACCATCAGCCAGCTTCTTCAGCCCAAGCCTTACTTCCTCTTCCTCTTGGCTGACCCTCTTCAGTCGCTCCATCTTCCCACCAGCATCTGCGAAACGCCTTTTTCGTGCCGCCAGTCGCTCAACATCCACAGATGAGCTACCGCCATCAAAGCTGGGTTCAGTTTTGTGTTTCTTGGGCTTAGTCTTCCCTTCCTTGTCCACAACCTCCACCTGGCTGGCTAAACCTTTTTCCTTGAGAACTTTTCCCTGCTTCGGCAGTTCTCCCTTTTGAAGGTCCAGGCGGGAGGACAGCGCCCTCTGTTCAGCAGGTAAAGGTGGGGGTAGTGGTGGAGACCTAACACAGTCATTCTCCGCCTTCAGCCTTTGTTTCTCCATGACAGCCTGGTCCACCAGTTTCCCTTCCTTCTCCTTGACACGCGTAAGCTGAACGACACAGGGTGGTAAGTCCAGACGGCCCTTGCCAGAAGCATCCTTCTCTTTGGCTGGCAACTTGCTTCCTTTCATCCGTGGGCCCGCTTCGGGGCTGGCTTCCCGGTCCGGTTCGGGGTCCGTCTCCGACGACGGGATGCTGGGGGACGGCACCTTCAGCTTCCTCAGTTTCAGCTTCTCTCCTTTCTCCTTGTCGGGCTTCTCCTTGCGTCCCACGCGCTTGTCCTTCTCGCCCCCGCCGCCGCCCCGCTCCGCCTCGAACGCAGGCCGCTCCTTCTCCGGCTTCTCGCCCTTGCCGTAGCGCTCCGGCCGGGCCTTGTCCGGCTTCTCGTAGCGCGGCGGCGAGAGCGAGCTGCAGCTGCCGCTGCGCTCGGAGGAGCGGCTGTAGATGCGTCGCTCGGAGTCGCTGGGGAGGCGCTCGGAGGGGGAGGGGGACGCGGCGGGGCTGGCGGGGCGCCGGGGGTGGGAGGGGCTCTGGCTGCGCTCGATCGTACGTCTCCCGTGGTCTCGCTCGCGGTCGGTCTCGAAGCGCTCCCGCTCCCGCTCGCGTTCCCGCTGCAGGTAGCTGTACTTGCGGATGTCCTGCTCGTAGGGGTCGCGATAGTCCCGGTACTCGCGCGGGTCGTCGTAGTAACGCGGGTCGTAGTAGTCGGCGCCGCCGCCGCCGTAGGGGTCCCACTCCGCGTAGAACTCGCGGTTGCGGGCCGGGTACTTCCGACGAGGGTCTTCCGTGTAGGTGCCCGGGGTGCGGACATTTTCGTAGTACGCCCGCTCAGCAGAAAACTCGTGGTACGGCGGCCTGCGCTCGTCTCTGCGAAGGAGAGAAACGGTACGACAAGTTCAAAAACGAAAATCAACTAGCTTTCGAGACAGAACACTTCCAGGTAAATCAAAAGCATCGCTGGTAATGTTTTGTGCCGATGACTACGGTCCATCAAAATCTTACAAAAAATATATAAATAATCTGGACTTGAAATACATTTTTAGTGCTTTAAACCACAAACATGCATACAGCCCTATAACAGCCACTGTAAAGCTGGTCATGTAAGATGAATCTTCCAGGCATTTCACATTTCCTGCCCCTCCATGGCAAATTAGGGAAAGACTTGTATTCTGCTGTCTCTATCACCTGGCACAGACTTCACCCAGGTAGTGTGTGTGTGTGTGTGTGTGTATATATATATGTGTTATTTTGTAAATTTAAGTGCAAATTAAATTTATGTGATGTCTTATCTTATGAAAACAATTTGACAAACTTCTTCAGCTTAAGAAATTCCCTAAAAAATGAATGAGGCTCAATGTCAAACTAATCAGAATGAATTTGAATAGGCTGTGCGTCATCTACAATTACGGCTCCAGAGAAAGACAGTAGCCACTTACACCACTCAAAATGTGTTTGAAAAAAGTAAAAATATAAAATTAAATTTAAATTTTTTTGGATTCTTTCAGTGGTGTAGGTCTGCAGGGGGATTGCCAGGAGAGGGGAAGTTAAAGCCGACAGTCTAACTACATTCATTCAAAAAACGGATTCAAACAAACCAGTTAGTATTTATAAGGACATAGAAAGCCACAGATAAGGCTGCCAATGTAATTCCAGGCGTCTTCCCTACTTGGTCACTTTAGCATTTTTTTCCCCAATTTGATAGTTATGTGAGAAACAAACCTTCGTTCTGAGAGGATTTCATAGAAATCTCGGATGTCCTGCCCAGATGTCTGCATTGAGCGATAGAAAGCCATCTGACTCTCCTGATTGGCAAAGTCCACCTAGGAGCAAACAAAATGGCGCATGCATCACTGCAAACATTGTCTTTTGAGTGTGCGCAAGAATAAAGAAAATATATATATATACACATTTTTTTAGGAATCAAATGGCGCGAATCTGCTAGCAGCAACAGTTTCCGGAATATATACTTCGGCACCTAAGTTATGAAACAGGCCATTCTTCAGCAAATCAATGCCAGAGGCCACGGTTGGCTCTCCTTCTTCAAAAGTGGGGTTCAAACACAGAACCCCCCCCCCCCCAGGGCGTACAGAAGAAACGCATTGATTCCATCCATTTTATTTCACCTTGATTTTATTGCCCCCGATTTTCCAGCCCTTGGTCTCCTTGACTGCAGCCTGTGCGTATTCAATGTTGTTGTACAGGATGAGGGCCATTCCTTTAAGTCTGTCAAACACAACCTGAGGGAGGGAGGGAGAGGGGGAGGGAGGGAGGGAGAGAGGGAGAGGGGGAGGGAAGGAGGGAGGGAAGGAGAGAGGGAGGGAAGGAGAGGGGGAGAGAGGGAGGGAAGGAGAGAAGGAGAGAGGGAGGGAAGGAGGGAGGGAGAGAGGATGGATGAAGTACATAATAATTCAGCCGAAGCAATGCTCGCCATTTTCCCACCACTGAAGTGAGCCTCGCGCTCTGCTTACCTACAGACTAGATGGTACCCATCACTGTACTAAGTCTGGTCTTAAAAACCCCCAGAATTTCTGCCTCTACTGCATGAACCTGCCAGGCTATTCCACACAGTGACTACTCTGTGTGTGTGTGTGTGTGTGTGCGTGTGTGCGTGTGCGTGTGTGCGTGTGTGCGTGTGTGCGTGTGTGAAAAAAACACATGGAAACAATAATAGTTTTACTCCATTTTTTTCCCCCCTTCTGCATTGTATTAGGTTTTAGTTTCCTGGAAAAAGCAGCTTTAATACACCCGTTTGGGGGCGACCAGTCTTTCCCACAAAAATGACCTCAGTTGTGGTAACAAACCGAGCGTGGGAGAAGAAAAGTAGTGCTTCATCGCACAGCCACGCAGTCACAAGCTTCTTATTCATTTACTTCTGGGTGTGCGGTTAAGATTTGGTCAGAGATTTTTTAAGACAGCCCCACTACCCTTCAACAGGATTCTTACAAAAAAAAAAAAAAAAAAAAATATTACCCGAGATCCGTGACACGGACAGGGAAGCGCGAATGTTTTACCTTGACCACGTGTCCGTAGCGGCAGAAGTGACGGGTGAGGTACTGCTCTGTGATGTTGGAGGCCAGGCCGTCCAGCCACACGCACGTCGTGGGCATGCTCTTCCCGAAACCCAACTGTAAAGGGGGCGGCGGGGGGGGGGGGTGTAGAGCAGTCAGCACTTTTAACCACGTTCAGCAAACCTCACAGTCGGGAGGAACGCAAATGCTACTGCTTTTCACAGAGGAGTGATAGAACCGCTCAACATGCAAGTGAATAACAAATCTTTCAAGGAAATACAACGGCAGCTTAAACAGGTTTTTAAAAAATTAAAAAAATTAAAAAAAGGAGTGAAGCGCCATACCTTTAGCCTGTTGTTGCCTAGATACTCCCCATCCATCTTTTTGATGGCCTTGCAGACGCTGGCGATGTCACAGTACTGCAGGAAGGCGTACTGCGGGGCGCCGTTCACCTTTTTAATGTCGATGTCCTGGACGAGAAAGGGGGGAGACGGGAGAATAAATCGAAAACTGAAAAAGATGAATTTTCACACTCATGTACGCATATCTCCATTCACTCATTCATAGTCGCTACACCTGCATCAAACAAATGCCGAATAAGGAAATCATTGCAAGTACAGAATGAGAATTTAGCATCTAGTGATTTACACTGGAAAAAATAAAGGCTCTTTAACGCAATTTCAATTTACTCTCGATCCAGGTGACTGCATACATTCACAATCAATACTAGCTGCAGACCACGAAAAGGGACAACAGTGTCGACACATTAACGACAGGCAAATTAAAGAGGAACAAAAATTTGGAACCACAATTTGAATACATGATTTGATAAAGCCCCATTGCAAAAAGTTACAAACTAAACAAGACCAGGTCAAAACCTAGTATATGGCTGGACACGTGATCCGGACGACCAATGGTGTAACTTCCTAACTCGGCCGACCAATGGTGTAACTTCATCACTCAGCCACTCAGTCACAGACATTCGCGTTTGTAGGGCTGGCCCCCGCTGTTGCGGTCCAGCCAAAAAATCTATCATCCTATCCCGTCCCAACACGACACTGCTGTCTTCTTATTCACCGCTGTCTGCCTATCTGTTAACGCGGACGTACCACGATCTCGCCGAAGCGCTGGAAGATGGTGAGCAGGTCGTGGTAGCTGGTGGTCTTCTCCAGGTTCCCGATGAACAGGGTGCGCGTGGCCTTGGGGTGAAACTCGTCTATCCGCTCGTCCAGCGGCCGGAACTCGTTCTCGCTTTCCGTCTCTGAAAGGGGGAAGCAGAGAGAGAGAGAGAGAGAGAGGGAAGGAGGGAGAGAGAGACAGAGAGAGAGAGAGAGAGACGGAGGGAGGGAGAGACGGAGAGAGAGAGAGAGAGAGAGAGACGGAGGGAGGGAGGGAGGGAGAGGGAGAGGAGAGAGAGAGACGGAGGTGAGGTCAGCTTCACTCAGGTGGCCAGTGAGAGACAGTGCAGGTTTCGCGCACACAAACCCCCCCTCACGTCCTCACAATGCACATCTGATACACCCACACATCCTCACCCACACAGTATTTCTTGCACGGATAAACATATGAATGTGTTATCTGAACTCACAGGGAAACATACTGTAGTCCAGGGCTGCCAAACTCTGTTCCTGGAAATTTACCATCCTGTAGACTTTCATTCCAACCCTAATTTTGACTCGACTAATAAGCAACACAACAAAATCTCTATCTGTTGAAAAAGAGGAGTGGCTTTGTTAGGGCTGGAGTGAAAACCTACAGGACGGCAGATCTTCAGGAACAGGGTTGGGCAGCCCTGCTGTCTTTTACATTACATTACATTACAGGCATTTAGCAGACGCTCTTATCCAGAGCGACTTACACAACTTTTTTTACATAGCATTTTACATTGTATCCATTTATACAGCTGGATATATATACTGAAGCAATGCAGGTTAAGTACCTTGCTCAAGGGTACAACGGCAGTGTCCTTACCCGGGATTCGAACCTGCGACCTTTCGGTTACAAGCGCAGTTCCTTACCCACTGTGCCACACTCCGTCCTCCGTCTTCAAACAGATTTAATGAATGACCCTTGATATTCAATAACTAGGATACACTAAAACCTTGCATTTGTTTGCAAATACACAGACACAGGGACACGCTCTCAGAAGCGTATGTAACAAACTCAGCAGGGAGTAAGCGGGAATCTTCTTCTCCCTAGTTTGGCTTGGCATAAGTTAGGTCAGAATAGTGTTCACTGCATGAACTGAACTGTGTTCTCGGCTAGAAATAGCTGTACGAAATGAGTATCGTACCTTGCTGAACCTGTGTTTCGTAGTTGTACAATGACCATGATATGCACTTTAGTACGTCGCTTTGGATAAAAGCGTCTCCTAAATAAATGTAACGTAATGAAATGAATCAAACCCGGGTCTTCGCGGGCGTGAACCAGGTTGACCCGACTGCCGCACTGAAGACGGATTCGCCGTTAGCGGAGCGGCTAGCCGGCGTTAGAGGAGCGGCTAGCCGGCGTTAGCGGAGCGGCTAGTTGGCGTTAGCGGAGCGGCTAGCCGGCGTTAGCGGAGCGGCTAGCCGGCGTTAGAGGAGCGGCTAGCCGGCGTTAGCGGAGCGGCTAGCCGGCGTTAGCGGAGCGGCTAGCCGGCGTTAGCGGAGCGGCTAGCCGGCGTTAGAGGAGCGGCTAGCCGGCGTTAGAGGAGCGGCTAGCCGGCGTTAGAGGAGCGGCTAGCCGGCGTTAGCGGAGCGGCTAGCCGGCGTTAGAGGAGCGGCTAGCCGGCGTTAGAGGAGCGGCTAGCCGGCGTTAGAGGAGCGGAGCGGAGCGGACCAGGAGCGGGCTGCCAGAAACACGCACCGGGGCCGTTCCAGGCGGTGACGTCGATCTGCATGCCGAAGAACAGCTTCCCCTTGGAGGCGCCGAGCGCCTTCTCCTGGTCCTCCTGCTGGCGGAAGAAGACCAGGCCGTACCGCTCCTCCGACGCCCCGTGGATCTGCACCGACGTCACCTTGCCGTACTTCTTGAACTCGTGGAACAGCCCGTCCTTCAGGCTCGTGTCTGCGGTGACGCGGACAGAGAGGTGGAAGAACCCCCGGTTAACAACCACCACCACCGCCACCGCCACCGCCATCATCATCACCACCACCACCACCACAATCATCACAACCTGGGCTGTCAATCAGGAAATATAAAAGTTTTACATTTTCGGGGAATAACTGAATAATATCCAAAACAAAATTTTAAAACTTCACTTCTATGTGGGAGCAATGCTCCCTGGGATATTCCATGCTTTTAGAAATTATATTTAGGTTAGATTCAGAAGATCCCTTTTGGATAATCCAAAACGCCACTTTTATGAGACTTAAATAGCACGCACAGATCATAACAGACAATACCCAACAGCAAGCTTTCCCTGACTGGGAATGTAGCGCAGCAGGGAGAAGCGCAGTGGGAGTGCACAGGCGTACAGGTGTGTACAGGTAGAGAGCTCACCTGTGGACCGCACGGGCAGGTTCTGGACCTTGATGCCGAAGCTCTTGCGCGGCTCGTCCTTGTCGATGGCGGGCGGGGGCGGGGCGGAGGGCGCGGGCACGGCGGCGGACTGCACGGAGCGCGCCGGCGACTCGTCGCTCGAGCTGCTGCTGGAATCGCTGCTGCCAGGAAACAAGGGCTGCGTGAGGGCGGGGCTCGCCGCTGCTGCTCTACACGCACGCACGCACACACACACGCACACACGCACACACGCACACACGCACACAAGCACGCATATACGCACAGATACACACATACACACACACGCGCGCGCGCACACACAGATACACACACACACACACACACACACACACACGCACGCGCACGCACACACACATACACACACACACAGATAAACACACACACACACACACGCACGCACACGCACGCACACACACACACACACACACACACACACGCGCATGCACACACGCACGCACGCACACACTCATACGCACGCACACATACGCACGCACACGCACGCACACACACACACACACACAGACACATACAGAAACTTGATAAAACACAACCAAGTGTAATTCCATTTCCAGCCTCAGAGTGGCACCCTCACCCCAGTTTTGTTGCATTTGTTCAAAGGGAAGAACAGTACAGTACTGTACAGCCCCGCATTAAACAAGAATTTTATTAGGTAGCGAAGAGGTGGGATGTGGGATTTTTGTGATAAATGATTACAATGATAATGACAGGAAGGGAAAGAGCCCCCAGAGTTGTCTCATTGCCAGAAAAGCTCACAAAACTAAGTTCACCAAGTTTATTAATATTTAGCGATGATTAACTTCAACAGCAAACCACGGTTTATCTGCAGCAATTTGCAAGCGAAAACCCATAAACTTTACACATTGGGCCCATTCTACACTAGTACAGATCAACGTGTAATGCTAAATAATCATTTCCTTCGCTAATGGGGTGTACAGCAGAGCACGACAGCGTACGCCGCTTTGGACAAAAGCGTCTGCCAAACAAATGAAACGCAATGTAACGACAGGCCATGGTAGGTTCACAAGGCTGCCCTATTCCTCCTGAGAGAAGAAGCTGTGCGGCAAGTGATCACGGCGTGTCGAATAAAAGGCATCGCCGAACCCAGTGAAGACCCCCCCCACTGGTGCGAGCGGCTCGCGGGTTTGTAGCGCGTAGCGCAGGCTACGGCTCCCCAGGCTGCACTCCAGCGAGGAGCGGCGGCCCCCAAATCACATTTCCACACGCCGAGCGAATCGCACACCGGCGTGACCGCCGATGACCTCGCTCACAACGTTTACAAAAACCTGCGCCATAACTCTCACTGTCCTCAGATCGGCTTTCACACCAGACCCGGCCTCGTCCTCTCTCCCCCTCCTCCTCTTTCCCTCCCTCTCTCTGCTCTTTTTCCTCTCTTTCCCTCCCTCTCTCTCCCTCCTCCCCTCTTTTTTTCCTCTCTCTCACTCTTTTCTCCCTCTCTCTCCTCTGCTCTCCTCTCCTCTCGTTCTCTCTCCCTCTCTCCACTCCCTCTCTGCTCTCCATCTCTCTCTCTCCCTCTCACTCCCTCCTCTCCTTCTTCTCCTCTCTGCTCTTCTCTCCTCCCTCTCCCCTCCCTCCTCTCTCTCTTCTCTCTCCCTCTCTCTTCCTCTCCTCTCTCTCTCCCAGTCTGCTCTCTCCCTCTGCTCTCTCTCTCTCTCTCTCCTCCCTCCCTCCCTCCCTCCCTCTCGGAAGCACTCGACTGAACAAGAATCAACCGCAGGGTCTTTTCAGTTTCCTGTTCCTCATTAGCTCTACTTTTCAAGCATTCGCTTTCTTTCTTCCGTTTATTTCTCCCTCGCTCTCTTTAAACGTGCGCTCCCTCTCCACATCAAAGCCGCGCACCAGCATTCACGGGGAGGCGCGGTGGCACAGTGGTTAGCACTGCAGCTCTGCACGGAGGAGGCTGCGGGTTCGAGTCCCGGCCAGCCCGGATACTCTGTGTGTGGAGCTTACATGTTGTTCCCTGGATTTGTCCAGGTACGGAGGGTTCCTCACAGTTAAGGACGACGCAGGCCATCATCGGAAATGAGAATTTGTTCTCAAATGACCCTCCAGGTTAAACAAAGGTCTATTATTATTATTCGCGGTACCGTCTCATATTAAAATTCACATCGGCAGACCAGTACATGGTTACAATGAAAACATTGCGACACGCCATTCACCAAAAAAAACAGAACGCAGCATTGCGAAGCCTCTCTCTGTCTCCCACCATCTCCCTTCACTTATTACTCTCCCTCTCTATCCCTCTCTTTCCCTTTCTCTCTCTCTCTCTCTCACTCTCGCTCTCTCCCCCTCTCTGCTCCTCCTCCCGGTCTGGAAGTGGAAGTGGGGCTAGCGGGAGCCTAGCCTGTGGGAGTGGGCCGGGAGCCAGCAGTGGCCAGAAATTTCCAGTTCAAACTGGATCTCACGGAGGTGGGGGAACTCACACCCATACACCCACACGCATACACCCACCCGCACACACACACACACACACACACACACACACACACGGGCGCACACTCACGCTCGCGCAAACGAACAAACGCACACACATACGCACACACAGGTGCATACTCGCGCTCGCACAGACAAAACGCACAAGCACACACACACGCACGCACACACAAACACACACACGCAAGGTAAGGAAGGCGGTGAGAAAATGCACTAGCTCCTGCTCAAAAATTCTCTGTGTAGCATCCCTCACCAACCAAAACAGAGCACTGAGACACAAGCACTCCTGACGGAAGAATAAATCAGTCCCGTCTTCAGTACTAGTGTGCTGTAAAGCCTGTAGTCACAGTGTCACGCCATTTTTAGTATGTTCATTATGAAGTTTACTAGACTTTTTAATGAGATGCAAAGATGTAAATACAACACTGAGGTGAAATGGTCGCTTTGTAGGGGCCACAGGCTGGCCTCATAGTCCTCTACAGACCAGTGAAACCATTTGGCAGTTATTTCAGTTATTTTTCAAAAGCAGAATTACAGGCAGGGAAATGGTGAAAGACAAAAAAAAACACGGTGTCTTCACATATTTACTGTACGATCTCTTACAAATATGCTTCGAACATAATTCAGACACAAAGACTGAAATGGTAAGAATTTAACCAATCTGTTGCTTACTTGACTCTTGTAAATTAAATATACATCTAAATTATTTGTCCAACTGCACCAATGCCCAAAGAAGGAATTTAAATACGAAGCAAAGTCATTTGCATGTGTCGACATGACCATGGAAAGCACATTCGTCCCATAAGCATTTCAGGTAGGAAACACTGTCATTTCAAACAACCACAGACGGAAAACTCCATGATCACAACGCTGAACACCGTAAGCAGCATTCCCATCCACCTCCACAGGACAAATACCCTCTAAAAGACCAAGAATGCAGTGACAGTCTTATTGAACAGTATACATCAGAATTTAGTGTTGTGCTACATTATGGGAAACAGCATTACTGTGGATCATTAGATTAAACAATGCCTTTCAGTCAAGAATGTTTAATTGTTCTTTGTCACTTATATACACACACAAATTAACAAACACCAAACACAACGTCTGAACTTTAAAAAAAATAAAAATATTTTAAGAACTCAATTACAGCTTCATGGAAACTGGCAAACCACAGAGGTTTGGTCTACCTTATTATAAGTCAAACTTATCTGCTGTAAAAATAACAGAACAAGCTGCCAATTTTGCTGTAAGCCATTTTAACCCACAAAAACGATAACCAGGTCATGTTTTTAAAAAAACTAACTTGAAAAAACAAAAACCAAAAAAAAAAGAAACGAATATGCCAACAAAAATATGAGATCATTATGTGGCAGTACCACCATTTGCAGGCAGGGGGAGCTGTAGCAACAGCACAGCGAATACAAGTGCACTTCCCATGGGTTGAGTAACTTAAACAATGCATACCGTGTTGCACTTTGACTCCCACTTTTTACACATTGAAAATGAAAGGGACAAAGGTAAAACTCAAACAAAGCCTTAACGCTGTGAGTGTGACCTTGCTGTCTGTCATAAAGCAACGATTAGGCTACACTAATGTTTAACTTGCATTACGCAGGCAGGAAATGCCCAGCTCAAGGTATACTTTTGTACACAGGCAGCAGTCCGCTGGGCCCCTACGCTGAGAAGCTGACCAAACCCTGGCTTCTTAATCCCAACACCGTGTTGTTTTGAGACATTCGGGCCCAACAAGCCGCACACTAATCACAGGCTTCTGCCGTCCTTAAAGGCAAGCCCGCGGTGGAAGACGCAGGACACGCTTATCATTAGCATTACGGCTACCACCGTAATTACATTAGTCATCCGGTGTCTGCGGATTTAGGAGCAAAGTCCCGGCACGTAACCTCCCTCTGTTCTCGGCTCCAAATTCAAAAACCAATGCTTGTACTACAAAAAAAAAAAAAAGCAAAAAAAAAATAAGTTCTGCACTGGAGAACCCTGTAATAAACAAATGCAACCTCAACATATATCAGAAGCACGGAAATAGAAAGAGATCTTTCCATTACATCGCATTTAATTTAACGACGCCGCGCTCGTGCAGCTGGAACCCGCCCCGTGTGCACTTTACCCTTCTTTATTTCGGCTTCGCCCTCTCACCCTCGGCCCACCTCGCCGCCGCCCCCCCCCACGCCCCATCCTGCCCGCCGCCCTGCAGCCATGTCGAAGCTGAGACCACAGGAACACACAGAGGTTTCGCAACACGCCAGCGGCTTTTTAAAAATAACTTCGGCCTCGTCGCGACAAAACGTTTTAAAAAGACTGCATTACGTTGCGTTACGGACACTTAGCGGCCTCTCCTTCTCCTCCAGAGCAAAGCCGCACGGCTTCTGCATTTTCTTACACTGCATCCACTCGTACAGCTGAATGCACGCTGAAGCGATGCAGGTCAAGTGCTTCGACTCAAGGGTATCACGGCTGTGTCCCCACCCGGGAATCGAACCTGCAACCTTCACACGGCCAGCTCCTTTAACCGTGATACTACCACCCATGTAACGGAGTGAGGTTTAATTCAAAGCCGTTTACTCTGGTCAAAGTACACCCCACGTTAGTTTTAGGGACTGAACTACTTATTGGCACTAACTATACGCTGGCATACATGGCACATGAAAAAAAAGGCCTTACTTTGGCATGGTAATGCCAGTGTCGCCACTGTTCACTGCCATATATCACATGTGAAAAGAAAGGCCTTACGTTGCCATGGTAATGCCAGTATTGCCAGAACCAATGGGGCGGGGATCTCACTGACCGCCACACTTGTAGTAGAGGAACAGTGAACTAGAGGAACACATATACAGGAAGCGATTCTCAGCCACAAACAAAAATAACAGCACAGTAGAGCCCTGCGAATTCAACTCAAAACCGTTGGTCTTATTCAGTGGCAGTTGGGAGTCGATGCGTTTCTTGCTACACTAGAAACACAGCTCATGTGACTTCACAATGAGGGTAAAGTTCACTTTTTTATTTTAAGAAAATACTTTTTAAAAAATTGCGCAACGGTACTTTCACATTCCCCAAGCCAACATTTTCACATGGTCCAAGTAATCAGGCGAGCTCTCCAATAAAAACATCCACACTGTCACAAGAAAAAAAAAAAAAAATTCAAAAAGAGAAACGCCGCTATGATTGACGCTATGATTACTCACAGACGCACAAAACAGAAACAAAAAGGTACGGTATCAGATCTGAAGTTACGATGTCAACATTTGAACCCGCTTGAGGGTGCGTCATGCTCATTCTACACTGAATCCAACGACCTGACTTCTCACGTAACCAACGTACATCTGGTCCCAACAGAGCTGGTCACGGGCCATTAAACAGCACAGTTTGCGCTTCATCATCAATTCATCATCCTCATCATCATCCATCACACGGTCGCGTGTGCCGCTGCTTCTGGGCCCTCGCTGCGGTTGACGCCGATCACACGGGCCGAGGCGACGCTCTCGAACGCTCCGACGCAGGACGGCGCTTTGGGAAGCGGTCGCTGTGTTCCCCCCCTTCGGTTTCACTAAACGAGCGCTATGAAGAAGAGCGCGCCTCAACATTTAGGGCCCGGTAAACGAGTTACACGCTCGTCACCCACGGGTGCAGGCCCGTTAGGAACCAGGACGGACAGAGAGTAGAGCCCGCGGACTGAAACTCCATTAGGCACCTTTCATTAGGGCAACGTTTCAACCTGAGTCGGATCTTCGTCAAGCCAAAGTTTTCAAGAAGATTCAACCCGAACTGAAATTATGTCAAACAAATAGAGTACAGTGTGCAGGCTTTAACTCGATTCAGGGCTACCAACACTGCATTGCATTTACATTATGTGAAGATGTATAACCCTGTAAGACCAGGGCTGCCCAGACCTGTTTCTGCAGATCTACCATCCTGTGGGTTTATACTTCAACCCTAACAAAGCCACACCTCACACAACAGCTAGAGATCTCATTGAGAAGCTAATTAGTATTAGCTTCTCAAGCAGTCAAATTATGGCGGAAGTGAAAACCTAGAGGAAGGTAGATCTCCAGGAACAGGGTTGGGCAGCCTTGCCGTAGGCTAAGAATCATAAGCGAGGCCACGCAGACACAGAGAGAGAGGGAGAGAGCCGAAGAGAAAGTCAGCCGCCGCGCGCGTCTCAGTGGCGCCCCCTACCTGCCGCTGCTGCTGCTGCTGGTGCTGCTGACGGAGTCGGAGCTGGAGGAGCGGCTTCGGGAGCCGGAGCCGCTGGGGGAGCGGGCGGGTCGCGCCGCCTGACTGGCCAGCCGCTGCGGCGAGGGGTTCCGCGAGTGCGTGGAGTGCGGCGACCTGCTGCGGCTGTGGTGGTAGGCCCGGTCGCCGCGGCGACCCCGCTCCTCGCGGTAGAGGTCGCGGTGCACGACGCTGGCCAGCGTGAAGGGCTCGCGGGCGCGCGGCTCGTACCGCGGCTCGGGCGTCTCGAAGCGGCTGGGGCTCCGGCTGCGCGACGCGTAGTAGGCCACGCCCACCGAGGCGGATGCCCCGCCCCCTCCGCCGGCCACGCCCCCTCCGCCGCCGCCGCCGGTGCCGCCGCTGCCTGGCCCGGCCCCTCCGCCGCCTCCGCTGACCCCGCCGGGGCCCCCGCCGCCTGCCCCGCTGCCGCCGCCGGAGCTGCCACCCGCCCCGCCCAGCGCGCGGTCCCGGGGGTCGCGGTAATAGTCCGTATCGTAGTGCCGCTGCCGCTCAAAGCTGCCGCCGCCGCCGCCGCCACCGCGCTCATGGTGTCCATAGGCACTGTGATCATAGGCCCGCTCCCGACCGTCCGCAGCCCTGAGAGAGAGAGAGAGAGAGAGGGGGGGAGGAGAGAGAGAAGGAGGGAGGGAGTGAGGGGGAGAGAGAGAGTGGGAGGGGGGTGAGAGAGAACGAGAGAGAGGGAGGGGGTGAGAGAGAACGAGAGAGGGGAGGGGGTAAGAGAGAACGAGAGAGGGGGAGGGGGAGAGAAAGAGGAAGGGGGAGAGAGAGAACAAGAGAGAGGGGGATGGAGAGAGAGAGAGAGAGATTCCCGTTACTCTTCAACAGCCATTTCACCCACTCAGAACACACTCTGAAATGAGCAACTGACAGACCTACATGACCCTGTAAAAAAAATAAATATTTAAATTTTTTGCCATTTCTTTCTCCATTTTGTTTTCATTTCAACACTGGATTTTCGGGGGGGAGGAACTAATAAAGTTATAGTTGCATAATTACGCAATTCAATATGAACATGCAGGAGAGGAGGGGGGAGTGCCAAAGAAGGAAAAGGAATGCTTTTTCTCCTTTCAGTAACGAAAGAAACTTGGACTGGATTAAGGCTGGGCTCCCACACAAAACTCCAAATGTATCTTTAAAAAATGTAAAAGACGAGCCAGCAATCCACATCTGGGGACAACTGTATCCGCAACTGCAACTGTACAACCAACCGTATTCATAATTGTGTATTTAAATAAACACGGGTTCATTTTATTTAGTACGATTCTCATAACTGAGAATCCCTACTGCCACAGAAGGAAGACAATGCATTATTTTATATTCTTAATTTATTAATATAATATAAAGCTTAAAATTGATATTGTTCTTTATACTAGCTTAGCTGACAAGTGTATCTGCACATGAAAGCTCAACTATTTTGGCTCGACTTGCATTTTTCTTGAAAGTTAATATCCATATTTACCGTTGATGTAATGCATTTCTTATGCGTTAGGCATGTTGTGAGCCAATTACATTCTGACATGCGAGTCGTGATTCAGTAGCTAAGCGTACTCGTTTTCTATATAACCGACGCAGACTTCAAGAGAAGCCATCCACATCAAACGTTAAGAGATGTTTCAGAGGGAAAGTGAGCTCACCCCAAGCCCAGCCTCATCGCTGGAGAAACTCCTGTGGTCGGTGCACACCTACAATTAGCCCACGCTAGTTGTGTTAGCAGCTAAGCCTCCAAGAAACGCACTCTTCAAAAGGGTTATCAGCACCACGAGAAGGATCTCCCCTCCCCCCCAGAAACTGATATTCACACTACAGCGACTTGTAAGTAAGACTACACATTCATTTGAGGCCTTTAACTCAGCCAACTCATCTCTCAAAAGACTAACGGTTCTGCTTTCTGTTAACGCAACGTGGGAACTTACTCACTTTGAAGCAGGTTACAACGTGTATCGATCGATCGACAAACCAGCAGCTGAACCAAGTGAATTCCCAGATTCTGAAAATGCGGACACTCGGTCACAACAACTAAACCAATCATGGGGGGATCTACAAGACAAACAAAATGGCGTCAAAAGCTTGAATAGTCAAAATACGTTTCGACTCAAAATGAAAGCAAAGCAAAATGGCCAAGTCAATAGTAGCCTCAGCATTGTCCCATGCACTACCTGCACTGAAAAGTTAGTTCATGCAACCTGTTTACCATTTACGGCCATTTATTTCACCCGATTCGCAAAGTGACGCGTTTTTAACGCGCATTTTAGCGAAGGCAGAAAATGGCCGCCGCTATGACCACGCTAGTAGCGTGGATCTGAACGGAAGGCCAACCGTCACCAAAAAGGGAATTGGCGGGTGGCAGAAAGAAAAGGGAAGACAATACTGTTCCTTTGGAAAGAGGAAGATGAAAAGAACTGAATGTAAACAGGAATGCAAACAAGCAGCTACTGTGTCCGCAGCCGAAGAGTAAACTGGGTGGTAGCCGAGCCCAGCGCCAACCTCGCGATCACCCCATCCGTATTCAAATCCGACGCGAAACCACCCAGAAACCAGCGCTGTGAACGAACACACGAACGGCTGCGCCTTCGCCACGGCCCGAAGAACGTGTTGTGTTCTTGCCGTTCTGAGTACATCCATCAAATATTCCGACTATTTTTTTCTTTTCTTTTTTTTTTTTTCTCTCCACTCCTACTTTCTACTTTATTGAACCTGTTCCACAGGGAGCTTAGAAGGTTCAGAGAAACCAACGTGTGCGTCAATTCAGAAATTAGGGAGGAGGTCCTTGGGTGGGGGGGTAGGGGGGGGTGGGAACAAATTAAAACACCATATTAACTGCATTTGTCCTTGAGCAGCATAACACATCTGCATAATAAATACACAACAATGAAACCTTGTTCTGGTGTCAAAGCCTGTCCTCACCCAAGTCTTTAACACTCATCACACAAAGGTAGGGGAGCACATGAGAGTCCTTGCTCTTGAGCATCTTCAGAAATTCATTAACAAAAGTCCAATTAGAAAATTTTCCTACGCAGCCAATACAGATGAACCGTGTTTATATCCACATCGGCAAAACAACAGCCCACTTATTCAAATGCTATAACTGTACTGGCCAATATTAAGAGGAGGGAAAAAAAGCACAGCAACACACTATTATTCAACAGTTTTTTTTTATTTTTATTATAGGAAATATCACACAAAACATCCGACTGCATTCCTACATGCATCCAGCAAAAATAACATCCTGCTACACAGCTGTGAAATCCCAAATAATGTAGTCCTTGTGTCTGCCAACTTGATCTGAATCAATGTGAGGTTTGGGCTCCCAAATCATTAGCTAAGTAAATAAATTTCCCACTGTGAAAATTGCTAGCTGCAAGGGAATGACAGAGCAGTTTCTATACGTAATGCAGGAAAAGTGTTGTAAGTGGCTGTTCATTAATACTGTGCACACCCACAAGGCTAGAAGAAACAAACAAAACTAAACAAAAAAATCAGAGAGAAAGAGATTTCAGGTGACTTTACTGGTGAACTCCACCAAAATCCACCAAATGTCCACCAAATTTAACAACTCAATGTTATTGCCATGATAATTCTTCAAAATCACTAAAGTTGCTGCAGCACTAAAACATAATTGTAATTCCAGACAAAATATGTGATTTCTTTAGGCTGCTGTCAATGGTGAGCTAGGTTCAAAACTACAGACCAAATTAGACCCATCTCAGCTAGGCTATATCTACACAACCAAAATTGCATACAAGACAGTCCCACCAGCTAAGAAGTGACCCAACAAGCTTGCTATGAAATGTATTTAAGAGTGTGGCAGCTAGCCAACATTACGTAGAGCGACTAGCAGTTCCTCGAAAAATTTCCCATTGTCTTTTCTGCACAAAGCAGCCAAACACGCGTGCATTAACCAAAGAAACAAGCCTGACCGGTGCGTCCAACGGGCACTTCCTTACAAGACAGTTGCCGTGTTAGAGCTTCTACAGGAGGACACTGCCAAGGAGGACGAATATATGATGGTTTTGGCTCATTTAGGACTCTCTTTAACCACCTCTTTCAGTCCAGCTTGCATGGGAACCCGACAGTAATTCAGTAAACTGTTCTAAGGTCGAGCGAGCTTGAGGAATATTTATCAAAAACAGAAAGAAAAAAAACAACTTAAACAAGAAGTTCATATTTCTGTGAAAAAGCAGAATTTGCTATTTGACTTGAGAACCGAACAGGATCTTTAAAAAAGAAAATTAAGTGGAGTGGCCAGTCTTTTTCTGCGGTAGTTCTCTCTAAACAACATCCCCAGTACAATTTAGAATTCCACTTTATGGTATAAGCTTATTTATATCAGCCACATGCGCTATTATGTGAACAGAGTATGTATACCCTATAGCCTACATAGTGTGGAGAGGGGAATATTTATGTTTTCTGTGGAACCAAAGAAGTGTGTGTGTGCGTGCACATGTGTATGTGCGCATGCTTGAGTTGGATGGAAATAGTGGGGAGGACGGGATTATCTGAATAGCCTATTATTAAAATCATAAACTATTACTTGCTACTTTTAATCTCAGTCAATCCCTGGTTATTTTAGTCATTGTGATTCGCAATGGAATAATAAAAAAATGTATAATCAATGGATCATGCTTTTTGGATAAATGGCTCAAAACAAGATTCAAATGCAGCACGCCTTAATTTCACAAACAAATGTTTTTAGGAGAACTAAAAATATCCAATAACTTAGTTGGCAGCTAAGAAGCTACCTGCAGATGTAGCTGAATGAAATGGGATTCGCTAGCGGTAGCAAGAGCTAATCGTCTAGCCATGATAACTAGGAAAAAGCATAAATAAACCTAGCAGTGTCACCAAGAAGAGGAGAGCAAGCCTTTCACTTACAACCTCAATCTCGCTAGCCTGATGAATCTGCTGACAAAGACCAAATGGTCGAAATATCTCAGCTCACAAGTGTAATTTATTTGTTATATAGCCGAGTTTGTTAAAATCTTCTTTGAGCGCATGGGTTGGTAATCCATTTTTTTTTATTGATAATATTTAGCCTACAAAGCGGATGGTAGCATCGTGAGATTCAAAGAGAAAGCACTTCATCTGAATGAAAAGTCGAAAATGAGACGTCGCACTCGCTAGCTTTTTTTATTTTTTTTATTTTTAAGTTAATGCATACGATTTGTTTAATGATTTTCCCTCGACTGTGTAGCGTAGGCTACATCTCAGCCGTCCAATTTTAATTCAGTTATTTTCTCTCATTAAGGGTTAATATATTGTGCCTGTCATGAGCAGACGCATTGCTTCATAGGAAGGGGTGCTGCATTGTTGGTTTGGCTTTATGTGGAGCCAGTGCTCCCCCCCCCCCTTGTTGCGTACTTGGTCTTACTGTAAAATAAATTTTAAAAAGAAAAGCGTACTTCCATAATTGTGTTTTTTTTTTTTGTACCACCATAAAGCGGTAGAGTTGTATTCGTTAGGACGTTGACTGCATTGTCGCTAGGAACACAGCAGTGTCCGTAGGATGCGTGCGGAAAATGTATTCCGAAATACCCTACCTAGTCAGCCGTACACACTTTTTCACAGGTTGGCCCAAAAAAGTATTTCTGCCTACACCGCTGTAGCATGGGTAACATGAGTAAATAAAACGGAAATTACACCTGGGGTTTTCTATTATCAGCAAAAAGTTGTTTTGATCAGAACGACAAAACATAATTTGTAGCTTATTACATTACAATAACATTTCATCCTGTTTCTTTCACAAGCGTCACAGTAAAATTATGAAGGACACTCACTGTGCTGTTGTTGACATTTGGCGTATTATGACAAAAAGTCATTTTTTATCAGAACGCAAGATTTTGAAACGTTCTGCGTTCCAAAGACGCATTATTCCGTGGGCTAGCGCAACCACTGAATTGCTTCAGTGTAGCCTATATCCAAGCTGTATGAACGGATACCATTTCTAAAAATGCATTTGCTGTGTAAGGCACTCTGGACGAGGGCAAATGCTAAATGCCTGTGATGTGAAAAAGAAGAACCACCCTAGCAGAACTTTCTCTCTGGAAGATGAAGCGAGAACAAATATTCGGGTTTTAAGTGGTTCCGTTGTGCCAGACTATGCCCGAAGAATTTGGAGAAATGCATGGAACAGGAATTCCATCTTGCTACACGATAGTATAAATAATTGTAATGAATCACTAGAATCACAATTTGTCCCAAAACTTGCATCAAGTTATCATTCGATCCCTGTACATCAATAACCTTTCAACGGAAGTTTTAAAATGGAAAACAAATGGTTCATCAGCTATGGCAAGAATTACATGGCAAAAACCAAGCTGTGTAACAGCACTATGATTTAATTTAAAATTTGAATTACACAGCCATAATTGACCCTACATGGAACAAACACAGGGGAGAGACAGACTGCATCAAAGTGCGCCCTATGGCTAATTTCATCTGTGACCTCATAGCACTGTTGTTATGCTCGCTACTGCATTTCCCTAAAAGCGTTTCAGCCCCGCCCACTTATCTCTCTAAAATTTCACGTAATAAGAAAATGCCTTTTATATTTTTTTCTCTCAGCAGAGTAGAGGGAGAAAAATACTACTGACTTTGGGTGGTGAAACTAGAAGCCAGGGAAGCAAGAAAGAGAAAGAAAACGTAGGAGAGAAATAAATGCAAAAGGACACAGTCTGTAAAAGCCTAGAGGCTAATAAAACAGCTTAGTTTTGGGTTTTTCTTCTATTGGCTACAGCCATTAGTGGGAAATGTGGAAAGATTGACAATGGCTCAAACTGGGAGGGGGGGGTGGGGGGGGTTAGACAATAGAGCCAAGACACACAGGGCAGAACATACCAACCTTTTCAGACAGCGGTAACCAGACCTACAATCCCAAATACAATATGGGGAGACAGACTTTGTGAGCAAAAAAAAAAATAAAGAAAAACAAAAAGTTTAAAAAAAAAAAAGTAAAATGGAGGAAAAAGTTCAAAAGCTTGTAGGAGGTTGTCAGTGTAGTAGTAATCCTCAACTGCAAGGCAGGATGCTGAAGGACTTTGGAGGGGCGGGCAGAGGCTAATCCAAACAGATTCAACTGTCACAAAATCGTTTGTGGTATACGGGGAAACAGAATGGGAAAAGGGTCCCACTAAATGTCCAAATAAAAAAAAGCAATATATTAAAACGCATGTATTTTATGATTCTGAGGAAAAAAAGGGGAAAAAACAGCCCAAGGGTAAAAGGTCATTTTCCTGCTGCTAAAAAGACACATTGCAGTTTCAACGGCGCAAACACAAAAGTCCTGCTATGCTGGATGTGGTACAGACAGCCCCCCACAGAATAAAAAGGTTCACGTCAACAGAAATCCCAGCGAGTCTCAATCTTCGCAAAAAAAAAGAAAAAGAAAAAAAAAAACATGCAGATGCATCCATTCACACAGCCCACGCAGTCCAGATCTTCAGGAGCGATCCAAACTCAGAGGTACTCCCCCTCCAATGGGAAATTCTTTTGGTAAAAACGTTTATTTTTTTTCCCCCAGAATCCACTCAAGTTGCCGATGTTTGCAGTTCCGATTTTCTTCTCTTGAAATAATCCAACTTCATCCTTCGACGGGGGGCGACGTTTCAGCTCCCTCCAAATTTTACAAATCCCACAAGGATAGCACGTCTTTGGTCAGTCCAAAATGACCAGGTACAGACGCCAAAACATCCACATTTCAGGAAGGCTGGCTACCGAACAGGCAGCTGAGACAACACATGGGGCACGGAGAGTCCTTTTCAAATTAGGATGCTGTGGATGGTTTCTCTGCTTTTCCCCTGTATGCTTCCAAGGCCCAATGTGCTGCTAGATCCAGGGGTGGTGGGGGCAGGGGGGGGGGGGTGGAGTAGAGTAATCCATCAGCAGAAGACAACTCTCAGTTTACATCCATGGGAAAATGAATGCATCTTTCTTTCATCTTCAGCCGTAGAGCAAAAATCCTACTCGCTTGCACCCGCCTCGTTTTGTAGCATCCAGAACGGTCCATCCTTAGCAGACAACTTCCCATACCCAATACTTCCACGTTCATTAGTTCTTCCAAAAAAATTAAAAATGAAAAATTAAAACAAAATGAAGAAATAAATGATTTTTTTTTTTTTTAAATGGTGGAACTAAAAGCAAGAGTAATTTGCTCACTCTGGTTTTCTGTCTGTCTTTTTGTTCTTTTTTTCTTGATCGATAGCAGACGTCTCCCCAGAACAAACCAGTAGAAACCCTGATAACCAGACATATAATCCCAAAGAAAACCGAAAAAAAAAAAAAAAAACCCACACCACCACTCTCACAAATGACTGAATATCCTTTTCTTTGGCCAAGATACATCCAACAGGGCAGTATATATCCCGGGAATATTATCCACCAGAGTCCAGACAGCCATGGAAACGCGATTCCTAAGCAACACCACCACCAGTAAGAAAGGTGGGAAAGACACATTTCTTTTTTTTTTCTTTTGGTTAAAATCCCATTTCTAATTAACGAGTCATAAAATTAACAGAATATAAAATCTTTTTTTTTTTGTGTGTGTGTTCCTCTCTGCGTTTTGTAATAAGAGATTTTTTAAAATAAAGACATTAATCCACCAAGTGCGGTACTGTACTCCAGAGCAGTACTCCAAGGTAAGGCGGCTGGAACAGAATTTCTCCTGCATCCATATATCCCTGGAAAACTGGCCCTGGGTTCTCCATAAAGGCGACATCCGACGCGCGAGCAGAATAAACCTCACATAACGCTCGGCAGGAAAAGATCCCAATCAGGCACATACGCTACACACACCTACATATAAACAAATATATACGTTTCAAAAAATACATATTTCCCGTTTCTGAAATCATTTCTGTATCTCTGAGTAAGACAGAGTTGTGGGGGGAATTGGTATCCCTAAGAGGCTACTTGTTACATCTTAAACTCCCCCACCCTCCCCTCCCCCCCACCCCACTAAAAAAAAAAAAAGAATAAATTATAAAACTTGGGAGCAAAAAAAAAAGAAATTTTTTTTAAAAAACAGAAAAGCACCCCTGGAATTTCGGGGACCACTTACCCGTCCAGTCTGCGTTCGTAGCGCCCCTCCCGGCTGTGGAGCGAAGCGGGAGGCACGTAAACGGGCCCCCCCGCCCCCCTGGTGAACCCCGAAACGTCCCGCGTGCGCGTGCCTAGCGGCAGGCTGTCGTCCAGGCCGCGCGCGGCGCTGGGGATGGTGCCCGGCTCGTTGTAGTCGGTGCGCAGGTCCCGGTCCCCCATCTTGTTGATGGAGTTGTGCGCCTTCTGGGCGCTCTTGATGTCCACGAAATCCACGAAGGCCGCCACTCCGCCTTCCGAACCGCGCTTCGGGAGGACTTTGACGCTCTCCACCCGTCCATACCTGCAAGGGGGAACAGGCGAGTGAAAGGAAAGGTTACACGGGCCCATGGGGGGGAGGGGTGGGGACAAAGGACGACGAAATTAAAAAACACTGACGTCATCGCCGACCGCGGCAAAGCAAGTTGCGTCCTCGACAAAACGGCCAAAACCATTTTTTGAGTGTTGCATGGCAACCATGATCCAATGCAGCCATCGCACTCAAATCGATCAAGCCATTCGCAGACGGGAAACCGAAAAGGTGACTGGCACAGAGAGCAACGTGCACAGCCTCCTGCGTTTGTCCACTGAATAAAATACGGACAGATAAATACAGATTTTAAGCGCTGCTAGACTAAACAGCCTATTACTGCTGCTTAGCTATGCTTATCAAAGCGCTAATTTCGGCTGTCAGGCTACTACTGCGCTGAAGTATTACATCATCAAAAATCAATTTACTCCCTTTACACAAGCGACTTCTAAAAAAAAAAAAAATCTTTATCCCAAGTAACACCGCAGTACACTGAAGTCCTAATGAAAAGTTGGTCTGATTACTTCTATAATTGCTGTGCCTTCCCCTCAAGTGGGAAATGAGTATCTTTCCCCCCTCGACAAGCATTCTGCATTCGTGTTGACTCCCAATGAAACACTGGTTGAGACTGCCGGTGCACGCCATCAACTCAAGTAGCACAGATCTTAACACACTTACAGGACACATTCTGCAATTCAGCCACGCATGTTAAACATGACCGGGCTGGCTTTCTCCACAGAATTCCTCTTCCAGGACTAATTACACAAAGTGATGAGTCTGTTGCCACAAAAACAGCCAGAGAAGAGTACTGGCAGGAAAACATCCTTAGGTAGGGCAGTATCCTCCAAACAACGCACAAACTTTTATTTAGAAAGAACATATCCCCAAACACCGTTGTAGGTACACTCAATACGAACTCTGTGTTCTTTGTTTTATGTCACCCCACCCTACTGGGGTGGGTGGGGGGGGGGGGGGATTGTTCCAAGTCACACTGTATAACTTGGGATCATTTACATCCAACTTCAAAGACACTTTGTGCCAGGATTTAAAGTATGTTTCTTTGTCTTTAAAAGTCTCTGCATGATCAATAATAAAGATGGAAATATCCTTGCAACGAGTCCCAGCATCGTTTAAGAACCACGTGTGGAGGAAAACCCCTTCTTAGGTTCGGTGGGTGAGTCGGTGATGCAAGAATAAAGACTAGAACTTATGATTTCTTCTAATAACCTTTTTATTCTCTTTAATCAATAATCCTTTTCATGTACGTAGGCCTACGGGAGGTCTCCAGTACCATAAAGATACATAGAGAGCGTCTTCGCATTATGATTTCACATCCTTTTTATACAAGCAGATCTCCTCCTAGACTGATGCATCTTCCCTTTAAAATAACCAACAGTTAACAGTTAAATGGCAAAAACGCATGAAGTCGGACTACCAAAACCGCAACTCTTTCACACAACCGAGACGAAAAAACACAGAGGATGCGGTGCGTCCTAATCGGGGAACGATCCTCTGGCGTTTTACGTTTTTCTGCGTACGCTGCTGAACGCTCCACAGAGAATAATTTAGTCATCACTTCCCAGGCAGGCAGCTTCGGCTAAGGGCAGTAAAAAGAGATTAGCTGGGAACATAAAGGAATGTAGTGCTGTCACAACGCCAAGATTTCACCTGCAATATGACACCAGTAGGGCAACGCCACACGAATAGGTCCTGATGACCCAGATCCTGCAAGGAATGGACTTTGTATCGAATCTGGTGTGAAATGGAAGCTAGTATATAGGAAGCGTATACTTTCGGAATATGAAGTCAGTTACGCCATTTACAAGGATGTCCATGTAGGCCTATAAAAATGGAGTAAGGCCAATGGATTTTGGCCCAAAAATATGAAAATGTAGAGAAACATTCCACCAAGGACATTTAATGATGGTTGAACATGCATACATCATCACACAAATCAACTTTCTTTGTAAATTGCATATCTGGGAGAAATCATAAAACACTGTTTTCAGATATAAAAAAAAGTTTGAAAAAATTGCTTAGGTTCATGTCACTCTGTAACCATGATTTTAACTAATGACCATGATTTTTTTTTTTTTTTTAATCATTTCCTTTGGTTGTTGAGGGAGGGCAATGAATGTTCTTCATATACAAAAGAAGTTTAGGTTTTGTGATCACTTTATGAAAATTGTAAAAGAGGAAAGAACATTCCAGCAAGGAAATTTAAAGATGGTTGAAAATGCGTACATCATCTTTCTCAGCCAATTTCATATCTGGAAGAATTCACAAAACACGTTTTCAGACATACAAAAAGGATGTCGCTCGTGGTTTATGCAAATATGCCATCACAATACAATGGATTGAATGAGAAATGTCCAAATAATGTGATAGTCCATTATGCTACTGTATTACCCTACACTGTTCTTGCCTATCTGCATCAGATTGAACTAAGAAATGAAATTCTGAAAAGTCTTCAATGTTGTGAAGAGTACGAAACACCGGTGACAAAAAGGATGATGAAAGTAGTGAATGTATAAAAATAATTAAAATGCAGTAAGCTGGCATTTGTGTGGATTCATGAAGTTTAAAGGTTAATTAACATTGTACCCTATTTTTTGAGTGAAAAAAAATGAAACACATTTCAAGACATTACAATTCCAAACACCCCTATTCCTGTAGAATGCTCCCCTTACAACATGTAAACCCTTCGGTATAGGCAATATTTCCCCCCAATTTTAGCACTTACAGTATGTAACCCTTCGACAAATATTCAAATTGTTCCAATTTTTTTTATTTTTCTCGACATATTTCATCCCGTTCCATTTCGTTTCATAGCCTAAATCTCAACGCACTGCGGTGGTCTCTTGAAGACCAGAACTTCATATTCTAAAAGTAGCTAAACACAGGAAGGCGACGTGTCGAGTTCACAGCGGCAGGGAAATCCAGACGGACGTCACACACAACGTCACCACCTGAAGCCCTGTTTTGAGTCGGGGAAAACTCCGGAATCCTTTTTTCTATTTTCACCACTTAACTGAGGGAAATTATAAAAATGCACTGGGGACTACTAGTAGCCTAAATTAACTTAGGGGTTGTTTTTTTTTTTTTGTTTTGTTCATATGAGAATAATGGCGTAAAAAATTATGATCATAACTTTTGTGTTCTCCGTTGATAAGATTAGATTAGATTAAGGAGGAGGAGTTCACAAGAGCACAAACCATATACGGGTATTTCGCCTGGAGAGCACAGCTTGAATTTGTACCTTTTTCTTCTATATTAGCTCACTGCATGCCAGCAACCTGTGGGCTGTGGCATGACCATCTCTCCCGTAGCGATCCTATGATGATCATCAGCAAGAAACCACAAAGAATGTATAACTACTGCACTCAGTAATGGCTGAAGAAGAGGCTGAGCACCAAAGATCTATGAGAGGTATTGGACACTACCTTTTTGGAAGAAATATGCAGTTGCTTTGGTAACGATCAAACAATACAGGACGCAGGCCAATCAAAACAGGCACGCGGAACACCTCATTTAAATGGGCGAATAGCAGCACACAACTCAGCACACACACATACGTTCTTGGGATCAGGATTTGGGGGGGGAGGTGAACTGAGAAAACTACATTAACTTCATGAAACTTTTAAAAGCTTGGTCACAAAGTCTCAACATTCCACACAAGTCATCTTAACTCCGCAAGCTAGTTTCACGCAGTCCGTGATGTACAGTAACCGACTGCAAATGTCTGATATCCTTCAGCAGCAACATCTCAGGCTGGTCCTTTCATATTGCAAAACCGCATTTATGTTTGTGCATGACAATCTCAAAGTGAGGACATTTTCTGGGCTGGCTCTAGGCCCTGTCAGCAATGGACTGAGCTAGTGCAGGATTTTGATGATGTCACACACTTTTGCAGGGTACCAGTAGACAGACAGCATTGCCTTGAGCACGATTTATCCAAGCAAGATTTATCATCTCAAAAATCTCAAAATTATAGCAAGATGCTGGATATCTTTTTTGCAGAAAAACTAGTTTTAACTTGCGTCTCTACTTTTCGCAAACAGGCCAACTGTGTGTGTGTGTGTGTGCGTGTGCGTGTGTGCATGCATGCATGTTTTTCCACAAGCTTCAGCAAAATCTTTGAATAAAAGCAAGATATACGCGCCCTGGTGTTACACGGGCTTAAGGAGGTACGTTTGATTCATGCCGATTAATAAATTTGTGACCGACATTTTGCTGAAGGCTTTTTCATGGTTCCATGTCATTTAATAAAAATAATAATAAAGGCTTCCATGGCTTTTTGGCCAGCGTGCGCTGCTGCCTTTTGTAAATCTTAAAGCTCTCTGCAGTGAGGAAGGGGGTGGGGGGGGGGGATAATCGGCTCATGCATCACCAATGAGCTGCCCCTGGGTGATGCATGGCAACCATTTGCACCAGCGTGCTCACCACGCATCAGCATAGGCCGAGATAAAGGGATTTATTTGGCCAATTAATGAGGGGTAGGGTTTAGGTGGCCAAATTTTTAAAAGCCAGGTTGGAAATATTGGCATGAGGAAACCCCCCCCCCCCCCCCCCCCCGACACTGTGCATGAAAATAAACACTGTACCAATGCCGTTCAAATTGTTTTAAATGTGGTGGTTATTGGTCAACATGCTGGTCTTCAACCTCCCCAGACACTCCCACGTCACTCCCCTGCTCACTACCATCCACTGGCTGCCTGTTATAGCTCGCATCAAATTTAAAACATTGGTCCTAGCATACCAGGCAGTCAAGGGATCAGCCCCAGTATACCTCCACAAGATATTCAAACCCTACATGCCAGCCAGACCCCTCCGTTCCGCTACCTCAGGACGCCTGGCACCTCCCCCTCTTCGCACCTGTGCTTCCCGAACACGTCTCCTGTCTGTTCTGGCCCCACGATGGTGGAATGACCTCCCCCATGGAGGTCAGAACAGCTGAGACACTGACCCACTTCAAGCGACGACTGAAGACTCACCTCTTCAGGCTGCACCTCTCCCCATCCCACCCTACCTCCCTGTAAATGACTGTAAGCTTAGAGTTGTAACTAGGTAGCTGTTTTGTAGGTGACTTAGTTAATGCACCTGTCTTAACTACTGCTTGTATTTTTTCCATAGACTGCGTTGTTGCCGTTCTCGTTGTTAGTGTTAATCAGTTTAACCTTCAGGGTCCAAGTTGAACTATGCGGTTGTTCCCTGCACTTGGACCGGTACTTCTCTCTAGGGGTTTCGAAAACACTTGTTCCTGGTTATGGTCATACACTTTGTTGTACGTCGCTCTGGATAAGAGCGTCTGCCAAATGGCTGTAATGTAATGTATCACTTTAAAAGTTTCACAGCATACTGCATGAGGTTTAACGCCTCATGCACTAGAAACCACGGCATTACTAATTCTGACACTAACGCCCTCGTACCAAGACAGCCCAGGACTGTCAGGTCTTGGGGGCTTTTTAGCATTATATTCTACACAAATTCATCCAGGGGCCTGTATCGTGAAGCAGGATGACAGAGTTAGCTGGATAACTGCACCGAGAAAAAACCTGGAAACCCCTTCAAATCTGGAACATGGACTCAAGTAAACAGAGCCCTTCTGGGTTTTACTCAGCGCAGTTATCCAGCTAACTCATCAACCCTGCTTTGTGTTACTGGCCCCAGGTCAAAAACAACAAAGTTCTCTTTTTTCCCGAATGAGCTGAGAGGCTATCCAATATTAAAAAATCCAGGATAAAGAAACAGTTTTAATCTTAATCTTGCCCATTAATCAGAGACAGAAAATTGGTGCGTCAGCCATCTATTCCAATTTCATTTCCAAATGGGGTTCACTTGATCATACACACCGAACTAAAACAACCCCCAACATTAGTCAAACCGCAGATGAAAAGGCTAATTTTCAGAAGGATCTGCTCCGTCGACAAGTGGCTTGCAGGGGATGTTTCTCAAACTCCGCCCTGGGTAATTTAAACGCTGCAGACACCGAACTTGCATTCTCCTCGCGTCAGTCCTCTGGCTCGTCTCCAAAACCATCTCTCTCTCTCTCTCTCGCTCCCTTTTCACTCCCTTTCTTCCTCTCCCTCCATCACACGGTCTCGCTGCTCAGCGGCAATTCACCACACGCACACCAGGATTTAACTATGAGGCTCACCGAAACATCGGAGGCAAAAAGACTACTTTTTTTTTTTTCCCCCCAAAAATCCACAACACTGACAACTCTATACCATATTTGCATAGAAATTGCCCTAATTGCAGCGGGACAAAGCAGGCAAGATTAATCCTTTCTGATACTGAACCTGAAAGCAGTCGATTTTACAGTGGATAATAACCCTGTAAAATCGAGACCAACCCTTTTCCTGGGAAAAACCTGCCCCTGGTCTTATGCACGCATATGCACCTACTCAGTTTTCATGAGCCATGCATGTATAGCTCACTAGGCATCGGCAAACCTGGCCAGCTCTTACCAATGTCCAACACAAAAACAATCACTGAAGTCCCACATGCCATGCAATTCCCATTCCTAAGGTTTATTCTGGCATTCTGATTCTAATTATATTCTTATCAGGCTCACTTACGGTAAACGCAATAAAGGGGAAATTTAAATGTTAAAATTTTATGCATTTTACCAAGTCGCTAAAGATCAGGAACTGTATCCAAAACCGCAACATCTGTTCGAAATGATCTGGAAGTCCGTAACACCACACCAAAAATATACCGTACACACCAAACAATATAACAATACACCAAACAATAGAAATCACTCTGTTTATAATTTGCTCTATGCATAATATACAAACCAGCCTGTTTGCCAGGTCCACTGGCTCACAGCCAAATGTGCATTTGCTGAAGAGTTTACTGGATATTGCAGGGCAGTTAGTTTCCCCCTGCACAGCAACACACACAGCAATGCATGTGCTGAAGAAGCTCAAGTAAAAGAGGCACGTTCTTCAGCAGGCTAACTCAGGCCAATTCCAAACAAAACAAAAACGGCTAAAAAGAAACCAGATCCGTGACTTTCTGTTTTCACTAAAGCTTAGACAGAAATGCTAGTTCTCAGTCTTAGAGGGCTCACGCCAGACTGGAAGAAATCCTACTTTCTCCACATACAGATGACTGAAAAAGAGCCAGAGATGTAGAACTATTCAAGGCCAACCATCACAAGGAAATGTGCAAAACGAGGGGGGGGAAATAAATCAACTATAATATGGATTTGTCCACAGTATGTGCATTTCGACACATACTCCTTACTGGGTAAACAGTGAATCAGTTTGACTTTGTGTCCTGTTTGTTGTGCAAAGACAGGCGAGAGAGAGATGGCTGCGTTTTTCTCTCTCACACATGACGCTCTTGGACAGTCGAACAGAGCGGTCCTTGTGAGACTTGTGAGAAGAAGCAGAAAAAAAATAAAAAGACTGAATCCGCAACTCACACCAGGCCCAATGAGCTTCTTCTTTTTTTTTTTTTTTTTAAATTTATTAGACACAAGGTTGTTAATAGTGTCCTTTATTGTGGGGCAAAAGGAGAGAGAGAATTTGCCGAGAGGCAAAATTCAAAGTATCCGATATGGAGGATAAGAGGGAGAAATATAGGCTGTTGGTATGCAAAAAAAAAAAAGCTTGTTGTTATACATTTTACAATGGAAAAGGCATAACTGGCATGATTTCTGAAACCATTACATGCTCATAGCATAGAACAATTCATCAATTAGAATAATCCAAAATTGTTTCAAATCACACAGAAAAAAAAGGGATTTTTAAAGCTTTTTATGGGCAATAGCCTACTCGACTGCACTTCATCCTCTGACCACTGTGCATTATGCACATCCAGTCATACGCCATATGCTCAATGACTGACAAATCAAGTGCGGTTGCATGACTTAAGTGTCGCTGCCGTCTCACACTTGCTATTGCTGCTCCTGTAAGTGCATAATATAATGCATCTTGTTAGGATGGCCCAAGACGCTCTGGGCAGGAGCAATTGCCAAATTAACGAATGAACAATCTTGCATGAGCATCCTTTTGGTGTAGAAGACATCCACGCGTTCTGGTAACAAACGGCACACCATCTTCAGGCTGATGGAAGAAAAGGTTGCGAAAAACTGAGGGATAACAAGGGCCTGGAAGCTTGAGAAAGGTAACAGCAGAACACTTGTGGAAAGGGTTAATTCAGTACCGCTGCATTTTTATGTGATCTTCCCTTCACTAAGCAACAGTAACCAAGCAACTCCAATGGAAAACCCAACACCAAAGCACTTGAAGAAAAAAAAAAAAAAAAAACAGCAACACATCGGGAAACGATGGAAATGTAACGGAATGTGCGATTTCCAATGAACAATACAGCACGTGACTTTAACACGTTCTTGTGTTTCGACATTGTTTTGCTTGTAGGAAATTATTAATCCTAAGGATGAAACCGCAGCTTCATTGCACTGTGAGAGGACGCAAAGCTGGACGACAGATCACTTTAATGTTACACTGGAAATCAGGCTTCCCAGTAGGGCATACAAATATGCATATCCGATATTAAAGACCATATTCCATCATATTCTATATGGCACTGCCCACAATTGCCGCCTCGCCTTCTACCTTTTCTAAACGGCCGTCTCCCTAAAAGGCATTTATAGAGCATGTCTTGTCAGTTCCTGATAAAATAGTGCATCCAGATGCAACACCGTTCATCCCACATCCAGGTAGCTTAAGTTATGATGCGTCCTGTTTTGGGTTTCAATATATTATTTTTAAAGTGATAACGTTTATGAGTGCGTGTATTTCTCTTAGTGTATGTGTTGCAATCAATTGTTGCATAGATATTTGTCGTATTTGCAAATACTGGAATACCAGGAACGGGACAAATGAATTGTCTTAATTTCGCATTATTTCTAATCCTTTATCAGCACACACGGAAACAGCATAATAAGTGGCAAAACTCGTAGCAACTTCGTATTTTACCCAAGCATTTTACTGCCTTCAAAAAGGGTACGTCTACAAAACAGACCTGTGCGCGTAGTCTAGTCGTTACTGTGTATCTATCTGCATGTGTGTGTGGTTTGTTTAACAGCAGAACAGTTCCCACACTGACTTCACAATCCTCGACGCCATTTTACAAACCCATTCACACTGCTTACTCACTGTCCCTTCCCCCATCTTCAATACCTTCCGCTCCCGCATTCTTCTGGCACGCTTTCGCATTTTGACTTTCTCTCGCTTGAGGGATAGAATATGCTATCCACGACCAATGCTTCGTGCAAAAAAAAAAAAAAACATTCAAGTGCTCTTCAGACTGAAACGAAGCAACCAACTGTACCATACTCGACACGTAATTAACCAATTTAGAATTTTGCATAAAAGGATATTATCAAAAATATCCCCTGATGTTTATAATATTTTTGCTAAATACAATTTGGCTATTCTATTGCTTAAATCGCCACTCATCAGTGACGATTTAAATAATCGAACGCGTTTTATCGTCGTCGGGACGAGCAAACCAAATATGAAATTGTTTACAATCAAACGGCCAAGTCATATAGCTTTACAGCGCCTAACCATACTACTAAATTTGTAATTACACCAATTCATCACTTTCGAAGTGCAACCGAAAATGATGCTCCCATTGCAAAGAGTCCAGCATTAAAAAGAGTGATTTTACTTTCGCTAAGTGACCATGGTAATTCAATAAATATGCAAATATAATCGCATTTTACCAATAATTACATAAATACAGTTTGCTATTAAGTGGGTCGATATTGATTATCCTGGTACTCGCACATTGAGAATACTTTTTCATAAATACACAGACCATTCTGTGATCGTCAGGACAATGCCCATGCCAAATGAATTAGGCTACCTAGTACGCAATGTGCAACAGCGATACGTTTTTCCCTTGAGTATAGTCTATAGCAGTGTCCAACCATATCGGGAAAAGGCCTGATGTGGGTGCAGTCTTTTTTTTTTTTAAGCCCAGCACCAAGATATCTGAATCAACTGATGAAGTAATCGGGGTCTTTAATCAAGAGGCCATGAGGAGTAGAATCAGGTGTCTTAGTGTTGGGCTAAAACAAAAACCTGCATCTACATCGGCCCTTTTCGGATAAGATTGGACAACCCTGCTCTATAGAAACCAATTGTATAGATTCACCAATGTAGTTTATTTGTGCTGACGGAGAGTATAATTATTCAATGAGTAGGTTACTACTGCTGTAGTAAATACTGTAAACCAACGTGACACACCGAGGTTAAACGGAGCTCATATCACGGAAAATGTTTCAGAAGACTAACAAAACAGTTAATCTCGTCAGGTCGCTCGGCAACATTTTCCCACCCTACGAAACCAGGCAGCTGGAGAGACAGCATTCAACAAGACTTCGGTCAGCGATCTGACGATGGAGCAAACCCAATCAAAAGGAGGGAAGAGATGTGCATACAGTACTTGGGATCGATTGTTGTCATTCTCTCCATTTCAGAGTCAGGTTAGTCTACACACAGGATTTCAGATTTTTTTAATCAATCAAAACAAATGTATCGCCTGGGCTAAGTCACAGCTCCACAGCAGTTTTTTACTTTATTTTTTACAAAAACCATAATTACAACAAAACATTTCAAGTATGCGATAAATAAGGACCATTGCCACTCAGTGAATGGGCTACCTTAATTATTGCAAACGTCAGGCATTAAGCATCAAAGTGATGTTTTTCCATTATTCAAAATGAAGCTATTCTTGCTCACTTCCTTGTGAACGACCTGCTTTGACTCCTTTCCATCGCTCTCAGCTGGATATGTACGTGTTAATCCATGGGAATTTTTTGGATCGATTTTTGGGTCGTTAATTTCTCAAAATAATGTTAGATCGGATCTGGGCCTCTAACCTATTTGTGTTTGCACAGAACTTTGCAAATAATGTTCTATTCGCACTGATGTGGCTAAAAGTAGCATATATATAACTAGCCAAGTTCATTTTACTTGTTTTACTTAACAAATCAGGTGGGAATAAGCAACCACACACCATTCAATTAATACACAAAACATACCGCGAGCTGGAACCTACGTCAGCACAACCCCATACAAGAATCACACCTGCAAATTGACCGCGAGGCTCTCAGCTTGGCAGTATTTATTTGGCGGTCTGCAAAGTTCAGCGTCGAAACTGACGTTGATGTCGCACTGATTTTGGTCTATCCATAGTGTAGAATAAATTCGCAACCAATTACGAAATTGTGTACGGTCTTGTACCTAAAAACAAACATATTTAATAGGCTATACTATGTATTAAACGTAAAATGAGGTACCTGGACATTGATGAGCATGAAGTCGGTATATCGACACTATTCCCAGTCTACCTGGGCACGGCAGAAATAATGGCTGGCTAACCGGCAAAACACGTAGCTAACTAAACTGGCCAGCAGCAAATAGGATGCACGTTTATTTTAGCAACATTTAATTCGTAATTTTGTCTAATAAAACTATTCATTTCAGCTAGCTAACTACTGTCAGCCAATGGCTCAAAAACTCTTGCCTATGCACCAGCAGTTTTAGGGTAGTTATCTGCTAGCTTGCTTCTTACCCAAGTTGTGAAAGCTCACCAACAAGCTAGCTAGTAAATTTCAACAGCAAAATGATTCGCGATCATTCATAATCACACAGCTAGTTGGACAGTAACTAAACAGCCTGCTAACATTTCAACTGAAATTACTGAAATGTGGTGTATCGCACATGTATGCAAAAACAAAGTTAGCGCTAGACTCGTATATTTGTTAGACTAGTTACTTTACGAGCTAACTAGCTAACATTAGTGCAACGAGTACAGTGAATCAACTGGTAGTACCTCAGATACAGCTTGCACATTTAACTGACCAGGTTAACTGAGCGAGAAACAGACAATGTTTCAAATGCTGCATTGCCGACTAGTTAGCAAACAAACTTAGCTAGCTACGAGTGTACAGATTGCTAGGTAGTTAGCTAACGTTACCCAACATATCTTTCGATAGAGCCCGGCGCTAGCCAGTTTGTACAGCTAATAATATTTTTGCGAACTAGCTACCAAGACAGCCAGGTAGCTAGCCACATTCTAACATTTCAGTCCCAGAACGTGCCTTGCCAAATCCTTTGCTAAATGGAGTAATTCCCATGCACAAATGTGCTTTTTACATCCACGTAGGTAAAGAACAATTTCGCTGTCTCCGTGCACCCACAGCTCATTCCTCCCAGCGAAGCGAGTAGCTGACCAGTTTGCTAGATTTCCATCCTTCTAGGCGCCGAGAGAAAGAGGCATCCGCTGGAGGTTAGCACGCTAGCTAGCTAGCCCGTTTTACAATGTGATTTTTGAAACGTTGACTCACCGTTTGAAATGTTCGATAATTTTCTCCTCTCGTACATTTTCGGGTAAATTCCCCACCCATAGGTGTCTGGTTTCCCGGACCATACTGTGCGTTCTTGTCCCCCGTTCATACACATATGTTTTATTACGTCTTAATCCTTGCCCGTTGAGTGTTCGCGTTGCAAAATGAGCGCCGAGAGATTTTGTGTACAGATCAACGCCAGCTTGCTCCGACCCGATCCCACCATTAGTTCTTGCGCTGTGTGTGATTCTCTGCTGACTAGGAGCGCGATCTCTGTTGACGGGGACGCGCTCTGTTCCAGTTCCCGTGACTGCGCGCGTCCCCGATACCACGCGACCTATGCCTTTATGAAATTATTTTCCTGCTACATAAAAGATGCTGCAATCTTGATTATTCGGACTTCAACAGCGCAGGCGTCTCCATGAAAGAAATCTCTTTTTTTCCTCGTGCGCATGCGCCGGAAAGGTGTTTGGAAACAGGTATGGTGAGGGGGAAGGGGCACAGCAAAACCCTTACTGTGCTATGGCAATACTCAGTTACCGTGAGAATGTAGTTAAAGAACAGCGTTCGGGGTGGGAGATAACCACTCAATCGCCAAATGAATATAACTATAAATTATATTAACAAAAACAGGCATTTTTCTTCCACTTTGGTCCCGGTTGTCGTGATAATCAGAAGACTATACCTTGGGCAGTGCAAAGCTGTGGCTCCTGGTGGTGCTTAACTCAGGTAAAGAGAACGGTTGTTGCAATGAGTATTATGAATGAAAGGACACACATGGACTAATGCCAACTGACATAGAGGGCCAAACCTTGGATTCTTTCAATCTCACTATCTACTCTTGTCACCAAATGGGCAAAAGGTTTCTATGAATCAGAGTTCAAATAAGACAAGAAATTCCCATCAAAAATCCCATCATAAATTTAGCAATTGTTTTACAAGCATGCATATTATTTTGTGAGCATTTCTTGAACAAGATTTTTTTTTTTAATTAAGTCTCTGTGAACTTAAGATTTTTGCTGCTGTTGTTAAAACATAATTGGAAAGAAAAATTTAAAAAAAAATTTAATTGTGTTTAGAAGCAACCAGCAATGATAAAGCCTGTTTTGATTCTTCAAAAGCAATATTTATTTATTTATATATTGCCTTAGTTTTTGGCTTATTCACCAGTGGTTCATATGCAGATTCAAGGTCATATACCTTTGTAAATTCTTTGTGCACAGTTTTGTTATAAGTGGGATAGAGGCATGCATATCTCTGTTAAAGAGAGAGTCTCATAGTGGCTAGTGTAAATGTGGTATACAACCCTGAAGCTACTGCAACGTTGGCTTGGAAATAACACATTTAGACCCCCTCTTTGAAGGATCTAAACCCTTTTTAATTGATTTATTAATTTTACAACGAAAAGGGTTAAACAGAAAACATTTTAATTGTAATCATATTTTATACATATTTAAACAAAAGAGGTGTCTGTCACCTAATGTTAATGCGAAAATGTAATCTGTACACACCATTTATGATTATTATTCAGATGAACCTAAAGAAGCATTTGTTAAAATGTTTATAGTTAAAAAAAAATAAACCTATTGTTCAAAAAAGTCCAGCCACATATATGCACTCTCTCTCTCTCTCTCTCACCCACACACACACACACACAGATTAACTGGAATTTTTTTCATTCGCTTTTTAGAGGCTGATAAACTCAACCTGAAAGAGAGAGACACCTCCAAACTTCATGCACACTATTCAACTGCAACCGTTGCTAGCTTTTCAAACTTTGATTAATTATTGATCACACAACTTCAGCATGATATGTGCACATCAAGGACAGTTCAACCAAAACAAAATGAAATACCAGATAACAGAGAAAGAACAAATAAAACTTCAATCTGAGCATGATTAAACGATGCTAGATGTCTTGCAATTTCGTTGTCACATACAGGATAACAGAAACAGGCATGAGAGCTCTACTTGCTGTACAAGTGATGATTCTCTATTTCTGCTATCTGTGCTTTGCTCAGAAGTAAATATATAAATCATGCGTGCTCTGGAAATTGGCTGAGGCTCAGACTGTTGGTTTTATAAACCATACGCTGAAACATAAAAAACGCGTTCAAAAACTGCTTGTATGTTACCTAAGACGAAATCAACATGTACACGTAACATCACATACGCACGCACGTATACATAAACTGTTCACTTGGCTGCTGTCAGTCAGCGCGCACCACATACCACGCACGCGCTACAATGCGGCAAAGCAGGGGAGCCGCAGTGGACAGAATGCGCATGCGTTTCCACGCCCTCCAATTTGCGGGTTGGTCGAGCAGGGAACGGAGCCACGGCTGGGTTCGAGTGGCAGAAATTTCTGGAAAACAGACGACGACAGGAAGGATGGAAAAGAGCAGCTTTCTGTCACTGAGGAAATTATACACAACCACCACAATGCTCTTCAGACAAAATCCAAACAGGGGAATACTTGGAGTTTATTCGCTTTCCACTCACGAATAAGATGTATACCTTGCATTCTGCAAAACTGCTGGTATCGCCATAATCATTAAAGAAACATTGAAGGGAGTAATAAAGATAGTTATAAATCTTTTCTTTTTGGAATTTATGGTGGAGATTTACTGCCTGGCTGTTACATAATATGAAATGGAACTACAACCAGACTCAGATGAGTCGCTAGCTAGCTACCTTGCTTGCTGGCTAAATCCCTCCATCCCACACACACGGGCTTGGTCTATGCGGGATTTTATTGAATTAACAACTTCGTCTTCTACCCCTCGTTACTTGTGTTGGAGCTATCACTGGAAGGACTAAAGAGTGAACAAATTGAACCAGTGGATTTACCTAACCATGTTTATCATCATCATTGTGGTTTAAACCGCCTGCAACACAGCAAAATGAAGTGACGTCCCCCATATGTAATTTAGATACACAGGATATGCAACTAGCTAACATTTTGTTGCCAAATAGTAACTAGGCTACGACCACGGCAAGCAATAGTTATGTTCCATGAAAATCGCATTAAGTTAATTTAGTAATTTAGCTCGTCAGACAAAGCTGGGTTCATTGAAAATCGCACTGGCTAAGTATAGACTATAACTTGTTTGTGGTAAAATTGCCAATGGGTTCATGGCTAGTAAGGGTAATTTACCATATTAAATTTTGTTTGTGTGCTATTTGGAATGATATTTCGAGTTCGATAACCTGTTTTCTTTTTGGGGTGTTGTAACATAAAACGCCATTTTGTATGGGCTGAAACCACAATGACTTGCTTACTTCGGCCATTTTGTATTTAGTTCAAGTACTATTACTAGTTCTCTGCGCGTACAATTGCCTATGCAATGCTGGTATGTTCGCGGATGTGTTAAATGGCTGACAAGATTTTTTTGCGACTTGTCTGGTTATCCACCAACTAAATTAGCTCGTTTTGCGTGTCTACATCTCCACATTTTCCGATTACTACGGAGTAGTAGATTATTCTATTTGTTTAAGCGTACCCTTGGGTACCCAGTAGGGCGTTTTCTGTGCAATCGAACGAGTACTTTGAGTAATTTTTGGTCGTCTTGAGCAAAACGGTTGGCAAGCTACAGTGTATTTGGTTAGGGAACCAAGCGGAGTGGAAATTAACCAGAACTATCCACTGTCACAAACTGACATGTTAAATTGGTCATGCTTGCTAGTAACATTATGTCAAATGAAAATGGTGTGCTTACCATGTTTGTAATATTGAGGTCTATGGCACAGTACTGGACCTTATCAGTAGACGTAGACTTGTAGGCTGCCTTTACATGGGCCCACACAATGTACAAATGTTGATCTATTGACACATTGACAGAATGTATACTATAGTAGCTGATTGGACTCCTGAGCAAAGTGCAAGCAAATGTATTCTTGGCAGAAAGTATAATTTTCCCGGAGTCCCTCCCATAAGCGCTCAGTGATTTCCCCCCTTGATCCCTGTGGTGTGGATTTTGCCTCCAAGATTTTCCTTTTAATATAAGAGAAAAGGTTCTGGATATTTCATGTATATTATAATTACATAATGATGTCTTGGGACATTGGCTTGTAAGGGTCAATGAAGAATATGCATTATGAACACAGTGTGTCAATAGGCTAAGTTGTCTCATTGTCTATACACCCTATAAAACTTGGGTAACATCAAAATACAGGATTGTGCATCTTTGAACTTGACAAATGGGCTACCATTTATGCTGTTTTTTCTCAATGTGTATCAAAATATTATTTTAATTTCACCATAATGAGGTGTGTTTGGCAAGTAATCAAGATAACCAGTAACTTTAGACTCTCACGTGATACGACTGTAAGATGAGCATCTGTGCAAGGCATCCCGAGTCTTTTGACAAGGTATCCTCCAGTGACAGTGTGCCTGTTTCACACGATTCCTTCATACAGCTGTTGGTAATTTGGTCTGCACTCAAAAGATTAAAGATTAAAAAGATTAAAATCCATAGCAACAGTACAGTGTTATGCCTTTGTCAGACCTTGCCTGGCCACCAGTCAAAGATTAGCCTACACTGGAATGTCTTTCGTTTGCATAGTTTCAAAAAATGCATTTGTCTGTTCTACAAAGCCTGCATGCCCCAACACCCGTACAGCAGCACACATAGCCACACTTAATAACGTCACAGAAGATCTGCAGGTTTAGATGTGTTTCAGATAATTATGAATTCACAGAACCAGCATTGCAATTAGAAGTGGATTCATTTATACGTAGTCGGCCTGCTTACAAAGGGCTGTGTTTCTACAGTGGGGGAAATACATTGTTTTAATTTGTTATGTAGGATTAAGAGGGCAAAGGGAGGTTAAGCATAACATGGCCTCAAAAGCTTGGGGAGTTTTCTTCGGTTGATCACAAGACTTTTTTTTTTTTTTGCCCGGAGGTGTGACAAGGTTCTTAGAATTTATGCTTATTATTTTCAGGCCACGTTAACTTTATTCATGCATGAATCTCAGTTAATTAAACCAGCGAGTTGTAATATAGACTTTATGTATACTCAGTGATCATATTTTGAGCAATGAAATTGGATACGAAATAACCCGAAGTCTAAATGCAAACATTTAGGCAACAAAAATGTACACTGTTTTTATTGACTTGGTCACTCCCATTGTCAATTGTGTAATGTTGGAAAAGGAGGATGGAGAGACTATATTTCTTTGTACATAGCCTTCAGACATGTTTGACTATTTGCATTTCATTATTTAGATGTGCCTCAAACACTTTAAATGCGAATTACACTTTTGAATATAATAATAATGAATAGCCTTGCGTTCATATAGCACCTTTCTCATGCTCAAGGTGCTTAACAACGATGAGGGGGAAAATCTACTCAACCACCACCAATGTGTAGCAATGTGGGTGATGCATGGCAGCCGTTTTTCACCAGAGAGCTCACCACACATCAGCGGAGGTGGAGGGGAAGAGAACAATTGTAACCAGTTAAACTGGAGAATAATTACTAGGAAACAAATTAAATTTGAAAATCTTCAACTGGTTTTTAAATTGCTTTGAGTAGTATTTTTTTTTTTACATGTGACTTTTATATAGCAGGCTAGCAGTGCATTCACCCAATTGATTTTAGCAATAGTGCCGTATCTGACTAACAACATTGTCAGCTCCCTGAATATAGATGTAACATCGCTAAAGCACCAGGGCTTTGTAACATGTACCAAACCTGATGCAAACTGTAACCGGTAGCCAGTGAAGTGGGATTTGTGCATGCTTTGTAAGTTTGTGCAATCGTGTGGCAGACTTATGTGTGTCAGCTGCAGGGGTTCAGTAGCACAAGCAGGGAGAGACTGGTGGGGGAAAAAAACTTGCAATAGGCCGGTGTGACAATACCAGGGCCTGGACTGACAGCTGTGTAGATTCATGGTCTGAGGAAAGGGTGAATTCTTCAGGTGTTGTATAGAAAGAATGCACGCTCGACTGCCTCTGAAAAGGAAAGTTAGTGATCTTGGGTTATGCCTGGGCTTCTTGCAGTAAAACGGCTTGGAACGAGCTGTTCTATATCAATATTGAAGGAGAAATCATTTAACAGGGTGAACTGGGAGGGAATGTAAAGCACCTCTGTCTTTTCATGGTTGAGGGCAAGACAGCAGTCAGCCCTCCAGTATGAGATGTCCTTCAGGTAAACCGAGACGAGAAGTGAGCCCTGAGTGTTGTGTGCAGGATAAGAAACTGAGTATTGTTCACATATAAATGGTTGGAAAAAACCACGGAAGGAGGCAACAGGCTCAAACTGAAACGAGGAGGGAACCGAGTATGGAGCCTTGGGGGATGCCTGTAGGAAGGTCATGAACATGAGAAAAGCCACCTTACCTGGAGATCCCTACAGGACCATCCAGAGATGTAGGATTCAGTCCACTTACAATGCAATGTCTGAGATACCAAGGGTGGTCAGGGTGGAGATGAGGAGCATGCAAGACTGCTGTTACTTTGAACACAAGTGGGAGTATGCAGGAAACCTGCTGTGTTGCCCTTAATGTCAGGTGCAACTATGCCGCAGACCTTCTACAGCACTGCATGGGATAGACGCAGATTTTTTCGGCACTCCTCCTCAGTCAGGTCACAGAAGGTATGTCAGCGCTTATAAATATGTGTTTTACACCTTCTGTACCTGCAGTTAGCAATTATATACTCTGTTAAGCCTACAAACTGAAATAAAGAATGGTCATCCAAATAGATATATGACCAAAGAAATCACAGAAATATAACAGCACTTTTCTGTCTTACCAAACAGGCTAATCCTTCTCCTACACAATTTGTCAAATCCTCCTCGAATTGTCTCTGCAAATAGCCCCCTTAATTCACAGAATCACGTAAGCATAGCCACTTTTATATTAGGCCTGATACTGATACATTGTGTAGGTGTAACCAGCCTAATTTGTCAATTGTTAAGCCTTTTGTGAAAATAACTTCTTCTTCTTTTAAATATTCACGTGAATGTTGTTCTTCATGCATCATGGCGCACACATTCATTTAAACTACAGCCACATAATTAAAATTAAAAAGCTTGTTCAAGTTGCGTTTATTGTCATTCTTCTCATTACAGAGGAGTGTAAGGAAAATAATGGAATACTGTACTCCTGGGACCACGGTTCAGTATAAAAACAGAAATAAATACATGAATTAAAATGATTTAAAAAAGACAATGAAAACAACTGCAAAGTGTGCATTTTTCCTGCTGTAGGATTTATGTCAAAGTCAAATTCAGTCAGCAAAATCCTTTGATTAGATTTTTAATAGCCAGTTATCATGCGTGCATTGCATGGGAAAGCCCCGAAATTAGCAATCCTCTCTACGCTGGGCTGCAATTTTATGCCGTAGACCTGGTCTGAGCAGGCTGGTGGCGAGGGAACAAATCGCAGACCTGACGGACCAGAAGACTGCATTGAGCTGCATCAGAATTCTCTTGGATTCAATTAGTTAATTAAAAATAGCCTTCAGTCAAGACCTTCATAAGCAGAATCAGGTGTCTTAGTGCTGGGCTAGAACAAAAACCTGCACCTACACTGGCCGTTTTTGGATAGGATTCAACACAATTGCTATAGGGGATATATTACGGGAAGAGTTTTGAAATAGCGTATTACATATTTCAATATTTTATGCAACATTAGTATGATATAATATAGCATTGATCATCCCACTCACTGAGTTTGTGGCCATAAAATGGAATTACATTCCGAAAACGCACAGCAGCTGGTCTTACCTTGCCTGACCTTGTGCGAAATTATGTAAGCTTGTCTGCCCTCTGGAGGCCATGTAAGGTAATACAGGCATTTAACTCACATGTGCCTGAACGTGCTGCCAGTATGTATAACATCCATATTCATATCTTAAGTTATTAAAGGTAAACAATATTTATTATGCAGAACCATAATAATCTTTTACCATACAGAGTGCATAATAATATAATAGCTCCTTAAGAACATGTGGAGTCTTGAGTGATTTTTAAACTGCTTTCTTGGTGTATATTCTATTTTGGTATCAGTCAGACAATCTGTTGTGGGACTACAAGACAATGTTAGAGGGTTTGCTAAATGTGTGGCCCCGTCATTCCCAGTAGTTGTGATGCTACATATCTAGAGCCACTATATTTATTTAGATTATTTATCACCCAACTCCCAGTCCCACCCAGTGTGAACAGCTCTGCCTTAACTGTAAAAATTAACAGTTAATCAGCAACCGAAGGCTGAAACTTTCACATCCACAATCTCTCTCTCACAAACACACATACACACACATTTACAAACACACAACACTCACATACGCGCACATGCGCACACACACATACACACACACAAACACACACATTATTTATGAAATCTTGATCAATTAGAAGAAAAAAAGCTGGATGTAGTGTTCTGCAAAATTATTCGCACCCTCAATAAAGACAAAAAAAAAAGACTGTAGTATAATGTGTACTGAACAATATTTAAATTCTCGAATGCGGGACATATTTTTCATAATTATTCAAAAGCCAAAAAGAACATTTTCTGAATTGTAAATTAATTTACCCAAAAGACATTTCCTCACAAATTGTGTGCACCTTTCTTTCACAAGGATAACTGAGTTGTCTTCTATATTGTTTTATAAGACTGATCAAAATATTGGGGAGGGGGGGGTTTGACCATTCCTTCATACGGAATCATTTGACATCCTTTGGCCAGCCCTTGTAGACTGCCCTCTTCAAACCACAATTTTTTATTAGTAAGTATTTATAAATTTGGAGACTGAGGTAGCCCTTGTAGAACATCATGCAGTCAGTTCAACATTTCTGGGTTTATTTGGGGGGTATGCTTGCTTTCATTGCCTTTGCCAAAGGATCCATTTGCAGCCAAGTTTGAGCTTCCTGGCAGAGGGAACCAAAATTTTGCCAAAATATCTTGGTACTTACTGGAGTTCATGATTGCACAAACCTTAATGAGGACCAGTAAATCCAAAAATAAATAAATACCACAGCATTTATACCGTAAATGATATTCTTTTCAACATGAGGCATCTTGCTTTGGATGCCAAACCCACTGCTTGTGTACATGGCCAGAAAGCTCAGTTCGGTCTCATCTGGTCATAACATGCAGTTCCAATAGTAGATTTGGAGATTTTATGTCTCCCAAGATGTAGCCAAGCTTTGGAGACCTCCAACTGTGGCTGTTGAATTTCTCCTTGCCTCCCAAACCATCTGTCTCAAGATGCACTTGTGTACTGTAGCAAGCAGGTTTATTGCTTTTTTTTGTGGTCTTATACATCTTAATTATTCACCAAATAGTGGAAAGTGGTGTATTTATTTCAACCCTGTCCTAACTTGTGAAAGTCAACAACCCTTTATCTTGTTTCTTCTGGGAGTTCATTGTCCTTCCTGGTGATAATGGATGACACATGGGTTTTTACATGCGTTTCACTTAATTTGTATACCCGCTGTGAAACATCATGTTATTGTAGATATATTTAGTTGGATTTTTTTCAAATAATTATTTGACGTATTTTGTAGAAAAACTGTTCAACCATTTTCTATTTAGGCTGTAACAATTGTATTACTATACAATATAGCTCATTAACTGTATTGTTTGTTCGTTTTTGTTTTATTTTTACAAACTTATTTTATCTTTATCGCTGGAGTAATAGTGGTAATTTCCTTGTGGGAAGATTTATGCAAATAAGCAAAAACGCACAAAAATGTGATACTATTTGTTTAGCACAGTGGTGTCAAACTCGTGCCATGGAGGGCCGTGTGTATGCAGGTTTTCATTCCAACCAATTAATGCTGCCTTAATTGAGTCCAATTACTCATTCAGCCATATGCGTTTAACTGCATTGAAGCACAGAATATAAGAAAATTTTTATTTAGACAATGCGGGTCACCATAGACGTCGGGTCACCATTGTGCACAAACCTGCACCCCTAATTCAGCAAATAATTTAACTAATTATATAATCAAGATCTGAGGCTGGAATGAAAACCTGCATACACACGGCCCTCCATGGCACGAGTTTGACACCACTGGTTTAGCACCTTAAAAGAGCAGCCTGTGATCTTTTCTCCAGTTTTTTCATTCTTTCTCAATCATGGCATCTATTTTCATTAGTTTTCCCCTCACTCCCTTGCTTTGCCTGTCTTGTACCACCTTACTGAATCTTTTAAACTGCGTATACTCCACTACTGCACTGACACGATGCATTTCCAAATGGCGGACCATAAAAATATCAGATTAGCAGAACCATGGAATGATAATAAATGTTAAAACATTTGTTATCTGATATAAAAACATTCCTATAATTGTGAATAATCAAATCAACATATTTGCAATTCATTATAATGAATGAATAATGTTTTTTTTGTTTTTTTTAAAGGGCGCACAGATCTCCTTTTATTTTAAGGGGGACCCAAAATGGCCGCTTTGCTCCTGTTCTTCCTGTATTCATTTCTCATGTCCATTTCTTGTTGTGATCACAAGTCAACAATGCTGCACACCTCACTGAGGGTTATACGTAATGCGGACGATCACCCAGGAGAGAGAGAGGCTCAGCTTCTTCAGATAGCTGTTCCCTTTCAGGACTCAGGTGGTGGGGATGTCCCCGTATGCCTCCTCTGGTTCCCGGGCAACTGCCCTCTGGGATTTCTGGGAATTTCTTCGCTCGCATCCTACACGGAAAAAAAAAAAAAAACAGGCAAGGAGAGGGTATCAATTACTGTGCGGGAAAATAGCGGAAATCGACACAGACGGACGAAAGCGACTCGCAGCTACCGTCCAACAGATAACGGCTCGAGAGACGGATCCCTCCCACGGTTCGACCGGACAGCGGACGCAGGGCGGACCGGGTTTTATCCGGACGGCGAACGCGCTCACCTGCAGCGCGGAGGCGTCCTCCAGCAGGTCCTGCGTAGGCACCAGGCAGCCGGCCTCGCCCAGGAAGCACACCAGGATGTGGAGCACGTCGCCCCAGCGACCCACGGTCAGCATCAGCACCATCAGGCCCCCGAGCCGCACCACCACCGTCTGGAGCGCCGCCGGGCCGCCCGGGTGCCGGTTCTGCTCGTCTGCGGGAGGCGCGCAGAAGCAGCTGTTTTTAATTCACTACCTTTCTTTTTCTGGGAGGCAAAAAGCGAGGGATGCTTTTAACCGGCACTTCTGATAATCCTGTCCAATCCCCTGTTTTTACATTGCATTACATTACAGGCATTTAGCAGACGCTCTTATCCGGAGCGACTTACACAACTTTTTTTATGTAGCATTGACATTGCAACCAATTATACAGCTGGATATGTACCTGTGACCTTTAGGTTACATTACATTACATTGCATTACATTACAGGCATTTAGCAGACGCTCTTATCCAGAGCGACTTACACAACTTTTTACATACCATTTACATTGCTCAGGGGTACCACGGCAGTGTACCTGTGACCTTTAGGTTACAAGACCAACTCCTTACCCATTATTCGCCCTGTTTACCAGAGACCCATCACTCTCCCTAACATACTGCACCCATGTGAAAAAAATTGTATACTAAGAATACTTGATATAAACGTTACTAATACACGAAGTATTCTTAAGTATAAAGTAGTGTACTTCAGGTATACTTTTGTATGCAATTTTGTTTTACACGAGCAGGCCCAAAGCCCACCCCTAATCTCTCCCCCCTGGCCTACTGCCTCCCCGTCCTCACCCTGCATGTAGACCACCAGCAGCGTGTAGCAGATAGTCAGCGGCGTCCAGAACCTGAGGGCCTCTGTGGCGGACAGGAAGTGGCGGTTGATGGTGGACACGGCGGCGACGGCGGCCACGGCGAAGGTGAGCAGCAGGGCGCGGGACAGGGCCGACGGGAGGGCGCGGCCGGAGCTCAGGAGCCCGATGCACACGCCGCAGTAGCGCTGGGAGCTGTGCAGCGGGTACAGCACCTTCACGTGCCCCCAGAGACGCGCGCTCAGGCCGGCCAGCAGCCAGCTCAGCCCCGCCGTGAGGAGGAGGGCGAGCAGGCGCTGCGGCGCCCCCTCGTGGAGGAAGTGGAGACTGCAGCTCAAAGCGCAGCCCAGGGAGAACTGGCACTGGACCATGAGCTGCTGGGTACTGGACCGGGATTCCTGGGTTTGGAGAGGTAGGAGGCGGGAGAGAGGAGGGGTGAGCTGCTGAGCGCTAGCTCTTAAAATCAAGCAAGTTTTTAAAATCACAGAACGGAGCGCGTTGATATGGGCCGAGAGAGGAACAGCGATGTGCCCGGTGAGACACAATGCGTCTCTCTCAGCAAGGCTGCCGCTAATTACAGCACCAGTGCACGAGCCGGTCGGCGCGCGCAAATATGCAGTTACACGAGTCAGTCCGATTTTTTAACGAACGAGGCGTACCAGTCCGGCAGCGAGGCGCGCCGAGATCGCTCTCAGGCAGAACTCCAGAACTACCAGGGAGGCGACTCTGGAGCCGACCAGAGAGAGGACCGCGGTCAGGAACCAGAACTGCAGCCACGTGCCGAGTCGCCCGCTGGCACCGCTCGTGCGTAACGACCTGTCCTTGCTGTTCGTTTCATCGCCATCTCTGCCAAAAAGATTTGACAGAAACAACAAACTAATTAATACCGTTGCTTTATTGATTTCAAGATAGACCAAAAATAAATACTCTCAGCTGTTAGAAACCTGAAAGCAGACCCTTTTCCAGAAAGACAGGTTTAGTTTTCTACTTTGTGTAATGTTAGATATTTTTCTAATTTTTCTAATGGGCCTTGCCCTGGTCATGGATAGGAGAAGCTGCCAGATTTTTATTTGTGGTTCATGGTTCCTGATTATATTTCCTCTGGCACTGGTTCAAACTGTCTATTAAGGGACCACCACACATCAGAAACAAACAAACACACACACACACACCCACACACACATATTCATTTCTCATGCAGACCAGTTTGCAGGCACAGACACACGAGAACAAGCACACATGCACACACTCTGTTTCTTTATGGATATCATTTCAATGCAGGTGTTTTGCACTGATCCACTAATATTCATATTTCAGATCAGTGCAATCACATGTCCACTGGGGCGACATAGCTCAGGAGGTAAGACCGATTGTCTGGCAGTCAGAGGGTTCAAACCCCGCCCTGGGCGTGTCGAAGTGTCCTTGAGCAAGACACCTAACCCCTAACCCCTAACTGTTCTGGCGAATGAGAGGCATCAATTGTAAAGCGCTTTGGATAAAAGTGCTATATAAATGCAGTCCATTCACTACCAGCCTGTCCAGATCATAGCAACATACAGGGAACATGCAGTTTATTTTTTTCTGTCAGCCTGTCCCCTGTCTCACCTAATATTTTTGATGAACAGATGAACTCTCATCAGATTATGCAGGACAGATATTCCACATGCACCCGCCAGCCCTGTGCATCACACAAACACAAGAATCACCATCAATGTTTAATAAGAGTTACATCAGGAAGCAAGTTGTTTCTGTTCCTTTTTTTTTTTTAAAGTAAAACAAATGTTGTAATGGAATTTTAGATTTCAAGACATGACTAATAATAACGACAATAAACATTATATTATATTATAGCTAATATACAACTCACCTTGTAGGAAGCTGTTCATGGGGGTAGTCTCTAACGTCAGCCAGTCCGGTATCCATGACAGCCCCGAGCCAATGAAGGATACCATGTTGCCAACGTGCCAATCAAAAGTTTAAGTTGTTTTTAACGATATATTGTTTTCTTAGGGAAGTAATCGTTCATTCCAAATGCCGGACTTGAAGACAAATCTTCAAACACACACCAGGAAAGCTTATAAATCAATCAATCAATAAATACGTGATATGAAACGGAAACGATTTTCCATACTAGCTTGCTGTCCGGACTTCGAACAGCCGGCAAAATTATTCATTCTTTCTCAATGAGTTGTGTTGTGTACCGACCCTGTTCAAAGGTCGTTGTCATATTTTGCTGCGCAGAGGTCGTACTACGGCTGTCCTCGCGAAAAAGTAGTCCATAGTAGTTTTTCTTTTTAAGTAGGCTATACTTAAACTCATCCATTTTATTTTATTTTGGTATATTTAAGTACTTTCTAGAACTAAATTGCCCAATATTAAGTATGCATAATTTCCCGGAACTATACTTCTTTAAGCAGGTTACTAATAAACCTTCTATCCTAAATTGGTGAAGTACTGTAAACCGTGATCTAAGTTTACTTCGGGAAAGTAAAGTGAAAGTGCACCGTTATCTGGGATTTAGTTCAGAAAAAGTATACTTAAGGCATACTTTTATAAACTTTTTTGTAAGGGCATGCTTTGTTGAATAATCATATCACTGGTAAAATACAAAACAAATTGAAAGATAAAGCCGTAGATAACTCAGATAGGACCGTCGGTAATGTTGTTTTAAATTATTTAGAACCACCGAGTTATTATAAAAATATGACAATTAGCCAGTGTTTTGTCTCTGAAATGTTATGCAACAAGTGCTTATTACTTTTCAGATCAACATGGAGAGCACTTTGAGACCAATATTGTCAAGGACCTTTATGCCAAGCACTTTACGCGTATCAAGGTTCGCTAGAGTAAATTTTAGAACAACGCGCATATTAATAAATGAGAAGACAGCGCCGCCTCGTGGTAGCATGCCATTCTCAATTAAATATATTTTTAAATAATCTGGATAACCTTTGTCTCACCGCAAGGTGTTCGTATTCAGGTGCGTATGCTCGCCGTTTACCGTGCCGGGGCACTGCTTGTAGACAATAGCCTACATGGAACAGAACCCAGGAATCTGATGAACAATTTCTATTATATTAATTTTATCTGGGATGGCAGGTATGCAAAGGTCGTATCTGTCTGTGAGCACGTGATATCCATTTCCACATCTGGCTACCCGCTCTAAGCTCTGGAGTATTTAAAAGAAAAGTACAGTTTAACCAAATATTCCAATCCCAGCGCAGTCCCCATAATGAAAATATGTAATGATACAGTCCTACAAATGGCAACGAGCTGTTAATTAGGATAGTACCTCGTGCAAAACGCACGTGAACGTATCTCACTCGTGTTTTGTACAGCTGATTTCAAATTTATAACGGTTGGGGGGCTCCCAGGTATTGTATTTAGTACCTGTGGAGTGACGTGCCCAAAAGCCATTATCAAAATGGGGTACCACCGGGTGATGCATCATAGTAAATCATGGGAGCAAGAGCATGATCTTTTTTCTAATGGTCCTGGGCATATTTTGGCCTGAAAATAACATTTCAGTCGGCATGCTGTCGCCTAATTGAATTATTCTGCCTTCTATTTTTGTCCCAAATATTACTGATATTAAATATTTGGGATACTCTGTTAGATTTTTAGCTGCTCTTAAGTTTGAGTTCTGTTCCCTCTCCAGTCACTGACAGAGGTGCCATTTAATTTAATGTGCAGCTGGAACATGCAGATTGGACAAAGGCATACTGTTCTTATGCAAAGGGTTGGAGACTTTTTCAAAAAACAAACCGATAATAACAATGAGCCTGGTTATTAAATATATAGCAGGTGTTATTATCTTCATTATATATTTAAATATATTAAATAAAGTTTTGTTAAATGGGTTCAAGTGGTTCTCAAGTTAATGTGTGCAATTCATACACACTGAGGATTCCAATTTAAGACCAGAAAAGTTAACTCATTTAAACCCCTTTTGAATTCTGGATAATAACCAAGCTGCTGTATGTTAAAATTCAGTTTATAGTAGTCCAGTGTATTACAACTACTATATAAATATTTAAATACTTCCAGATAGTTTTAAATAACCACTTATTTTTTGTAATTTGTACTGAAATGGTTCTGAAACTGAAACTATATGTAATGAAGCATAGTTTTATATGTATTCAAGTAAGATTCCTGTTGAGCCAAAGAAAATAATGTTTTAAATATGTTTAGCTGTTCTTTTGCCCATTACCTTGTTTCTGCTGAAACAAACGGACCGTTGGTGCCATCCATCAAGTCACTGACCCTTGCTTTGGCCCAGGGTTCAAGTGGAAACCGGAGCCTGTGTGTATGTCTGCCATTTGTTTTTTTAACTGTGACATGAGACGATAAAACTTTCCATTTCATTGTAAACATGTGTGAGAAATGCGTTTGCAGACACTTCTGTGACAGTGTGCTTATTGAAGCCTTAAGCTTTGGCCCCTCAATTGCTGCTTTCAGCTGTATTTTCCCGTTATTTTTTAAGTTCTATTTTTAGTAATGCAATGTAAACTTGTGTTCTTGCCCTTTCAGTTAAAAATAAATAAATAAATTGTACTGCCGAAGACTGTTCTTGTGTCCCGCTATGTAAAACGCTTTACAGTGAACTGACCTACGAGTGAACCAGTGCCGGTGTATTCAGCCACTTAGATCATCTGGTCAGGGTAACGGGTCGAAACGAAAACCTGGATGAACACCGGCCCTCCAGGACTGGAATGGCCTGCCCTGCCCTAACCACCGTATTTCCCAGTGAATAGTGGGAAGAAACAAAACATCATTAGACGGACATCGGCGGACATTTGAAAAATTCTTTTGCATCTTATTTTATACTTTTTCTGTAAAACTGAAATTCGATCCCATTTCGTTTCCCTATTTAAATATGTTCTGTGCAACACTACTGGTGGGCATGGAACACCTTTTGGAAAGCTACATTTTACACTGAAGGAACCTGGAATTGGACTGTGTAGAACACATATTTTAAATAGGCTGCATTTTTTTTTCACCTCACTCCATGAAGACAGGTAACTTCAGCTTTACGTCCGGTTTTATTTTTTTTTAATGATTCATTCAGTCATTCAACACATACACATTTACTCAAATATACTCCAAATGTCATGATGATTTTTGCTCTCTCTGTTTCAATTATTTTCTTTAAATGGCATCCTTTCTTTCTTTCTTTACAGTTTTCCCTTACTGCCCACCCGCCAACCCTCCCCCAGGCAAAAATGGAATATATTCAAGTCAAAACCACTTGTATGTTTAAAAGCACACACACGCACACACACACACACACACATACACGCCATTGTAAACAATGAACTTTGAAAGCGTTCCTCCATCAATGCAAAAGACAAAATAATTAAAAAACAGGCTATACACAAGAGTCCACCGATCGCTCCCCTTCCACAGGTCTGCAGCTCCCCTGGACAGCCAGAACTGCACCGTTGGATCTCCTGTCATCCAGAGACAAAAACGGATGGAAAAAAAACCCTCCATTTTTTCTCTTATCTTCCGGTGGAGACAGTGGTGGGAAGTAAAAATTTTATTTATAGCAACTTCTGATAAGTTTATTCATAGTAACTTGTTATATAACGCTGACCATAATCATAGTCAGGTGTCTCTTCTGCTTATGAAGTCAATTTTTATTGAAGAAACTTTTTTTTTGCGAGAGAAAGAAAAAATGTAGAACGAGGAAGATGACAGATGAGGGAGTTTACTGAATCTGAGGCAGCCAGTCACCGTTCTGTCTTCCCTCCATTTCCAGCTTCCAGAAAAAGCCAGAGCCAATCCAAGGAGTACAGAGTCAAGAGTGAGTCCTTCTCAGCCCTGCGTTCAGACTGGACGTCGTTAGTGTTTCTCTCGCTCTCGCTCTCTCTCTCTCTCACACTCTCTCTCTGTCTCCAACTGCCTCTCTCTCTCTCTCTCTCTCTCTCCCTTCATCTCTCTGTCCCTCGCTCCCTCTCTCAGCACTATCTCTTGGCGCGCACAAAATACAAGGCATTGGTTTTGGGGTAGTACTTCACGTTCTGCTTCTTGTCCATCAAACCCCCGAAAATGATCAGCTCCCCTCTTCCCTGGACCACGGTGTGCAGGCTGGTTTCGGGGGGTCCCACCACGGCCGCGGCCCCCGCGCCGCCACTCACCCCTCCCGCTCCGCTGCCGCTGCTGCTGCCGAACACCTTCCAGGAGACCAGTCCCGGTCCCCGGGCCTGTGAGAGGTCCAGCACGTACATCTGCATGGGCTTGCAGTTCAGCGACTGGTACAGGGGCTTCCCCACGTTCAGGCTCTGCGGGGGGTGGTGCCCCAGGCGCCTCGCAATTGGTGGAATGGAGTGTCCATCAGCCGCCACCGCTGCCTGCCCGGGAGGGGGCGGGCTGCCGGACGAAGCGGAAGGGGGCGGGGCCCCGCCCGTGGCTCCGCCTCCCTGGGAGGAAGCGGAGGAGGAAGATGGCGACGCTGAGGAGGAGAGCGCTTTGACGGCCTCCAGCCCCCTGCGCAGGGCCCCGGGGGAGACGGCCCCCGGCGGGCTCGCGGGGGACCCCGGCGGCGTGTGGACGCCGTTGGCGCTCGTCAGCTCGGGGGCGGAGCCTGAGGTGGCGACCGCGGAGGAGTCCCAGCAGCAGTCGGGCGGGACTGGGGGGTGCGGGTGGGCGGGGTGCGCTCGAGGCGGGGGGGAGGCGGCCTGGGAGGGGCTGGTGCGGGGAGAGGGGGAGGAGCCGTTGAGTAAGGGGAGGGGTAAGGGGGGGCTGTCGGGCCCCCGGCTGGGCGACTGCTGCAGGGAGGAGGAGGGGCTGGCCTCTCTGGCGCCCCCTCTGGCCGAGGGCCGGGGCCGCAGCGTCCCCCAGCGGCCGTTGACGCACGGCGCCTCCTCGTACGCGCCCGGGACCCCGCCCCCCGCCCCGCCGCGCACGGGCGAATGCGAGCGCATGGAGGGCGGGTCCGGGGCCAGGGGCGGGGACGTGGCGCTGATGGGGGACGGCCGCGAGTTCAGGCTGGGGCTCAGGGGGGCGTGGCCAGAGGGTGCCTGGGAGAAGACCACCAAACACTGGCCCACCTGCGGGACAGCAGCGAGCGCGTTACCAAACGGCGAACAAAAACGACAGAGTAAACAGAGAAAACGACAGGGACTAAATTGAGAAAACGACAGGGACGAAATGGTGGAAACGACAGGGACTAAACAAACAAAATGACAGGGACTAAATTGAGAAAACGACAGGGACTAAACAAACAAAAAACGACAGGGACTAAATTGAGAAAACGACAGGGACTAAATGGTGGAAACGACAGGGACTAAACAAACAAAATGACAGGGACTAAACAGAAAAAAACGGTAACTTAGGCGCGATTTAAGGGGTCGCCCCGCGGACGTACCTTGCAGGCGGGGTGGCACCACAGCTCCGGAGCTCCGTGCTCCTCGTTCTCCACCCGCAGCTGTTGCCATGTCCACGGGGCCACGCCCATGTGCAGGAGCCAGGCGTCCTTCAACAGCTGGGACGCACGCGAAAGGAGGAACAAACAAACATCAGGACTGAAAATACAGCGAAACGACACGACCTAGGGACAGGCGATACATTGCGACGATAATTATCCAATGCAATAATGGTTGTAGCCACCAATGTAAATGGTAAATGGACTGCATTTATATAGCGCTTTTATCCAAAGCGCTTTACAATTGATGCCTCTCATTCGCCAGAGCAGTTAGGAGTTAGGGGTTAGGTGTCTTGCTCAAAGACACTCACACGCCAGGCGGGGTTTGAACGGCAACCTCCGACTGCCAGACAATCGGTCTTACCTCCTGAGCTATGTCGCCCGATGTGGTTCATTACAGGTCACGCAGCTTCCATGTGATCATGTGATGTGCTTCTGTCAATTACATGGAGCTGCGAGGACTTGCTGCTCAAACACTTTAACACACCTATTCAGGCAAACCAGCCCGTTACACGCATGCAGACGGTACTCACAGCATTGGGTCCCCCGCAGCCACCCAAAATCAGCAGCGTCTTGTCATCAAGGACAACCTGGGAAAGATGAAAAGGAATATTTAGGGATAATACAAGAGAAAAATGTAGACGTATGAGAAGAAAACGCTATACGCGCACACACACACACACACACACACATACATACACGCAGACACGCACACACACACAGTGACACTTACCTGTGACTGACCCCCCCGAGGGTGGGGGGCGGTTCCGGTGATGGGGGGTTTGGACCAGGTCCAGTGCTCCAGATCCAGGATCCAGACCTCATTACTCCTGGGGGGGTGCAGATTCAGGAGAGTCAGTTAGGGCAGTGAACTGCTCTGCTGAGTTCACACAGGTGACAACAGGCAGCTGATCCGAAAATGCTTTAAATACCAAACTGCATTAAAGAACGTGGGCCCTCCCAGGTGGTGTGCCTTGCTAAAGCCCCCTGGCACCAAATCATCCCCCTGGCAACGAATCATGCCGATGTCAGTGCCCACTGCGGCTGGCACATCCTGTGCCCATGGAACACTGCCAAGCTAGCTTCCCACTTTGACAACTTCGCACAAATTCCAGAATCACTTCCTGCCATGATTCAGCACCACTGAGGTGCAGCTGGCCATAAACTGCCAGGCAGCAAAATCCTTTCAGCTCTTTGCCTTTGGTGTGGTTTTACATTATTTCCTGTTATCTAGGCAGGAGCAACTATAACCACGCTGCAAAATTGGAACTTACATTTGCCGCGCGCCAAGGGAACCCCCAAAAACGATCATCTTGCTGCCAATGACTGACGAGGAGTGTCCCGCCATTGGAGGGGGCCCGTGGGTGGTCACAACACAATTCCACCTGGACAGAGAGATGGAGAGAGGGATGGAGAAAGGAAAAGAGGGAGGTTGGAAGATGGGGTAAAGAAATGGTCAAAGAAGAAAATAAAGATGCGCATGTTCACAGTGCAGATAACCAGGTTATTGGTTTTACTTCCTTCTTTGTACACATCGTCTTCCCCAACAGACACGTCTCTCACTCACCAGTTCTTGGAGGGCGAGTAGGTGTGGATCTCATCGAAGAATCTCTCGGGCTGGTGCAGGGGGTAGGGGCTGGGCCGGGTCCACCCCCCAAACAGGACCAGCAGGTCCCGATACACCACCAAGGTAGCCCCAGCCTTTGGAGAGGGGTACGAACCTGACGGGTGACAATGCAGGTGGGGGGGGGGAGGGGGTTAGCCAATATTTTCAGGAGCAAACCAAGCACAGATATGTACACGTGAGACCATGGCAACGCGAGTGGGCCGGTGTTAAGTATGAGCTCGCCGGTGGGTACCTGAGGCCAGGGGCCTGATCCACTCTTTGCTGTTGAGATCGAGCCTCCACAGGTCATTGAACGCAGCATTGCAGCTGCTCTGAGTGCAGCCGCCAAACACGTACATGGACTGGTTAGAGTCATAGTAGCACGCACCTGCAAAACACAACACGCTGCATCACCATTTCCTCACCACACATTAATCATACAAATGTACTATTTCCTAGTTTAACTGGTACATATGTCATATACATTGACAGTGCAATTAAGGACATCTCATGGATATATGCCAATTACTCCAGCCATACCACGAGGAAATTTTTATTTTTATTTTCGTACATGGTTTTAAAGGATTCTTGTATCTTGAACTATATTGTCAGCATGGACGCTGGACAGTTAATTTCTCCGATCAAAGACACAAATTTTGACAGACTGTTTTTCCTCTACCCTCCCCCGCCTTGCCCAACTAATTTATTTTATAACGGCATTGATCATCTCATATTTATGACCAGTAACTGCCATTCACTGCTATTACAAAAATTTTCCATTTTACGGTCCATTTATGCTTCCTACAATTTTAACAGTAAATATCCAAGTACTGGAAATTCACTAAGACACTTCTTCCCATTTATTTCCCACTGAATTCACGGCACATCTTGGACAGCTCTTCATCTCACGCAACATCAAAAACATTCAGATACGAAGACAGGAAAGGGGACCAAAACACAAGCGCAGATGCAATCGTGACACGAATGAGCAAATCTGTTTCAAAATCACTTCAAAATTAAGAGGTGAAGAGGAAAAAGAAGAACAGATGGGTATTCGGAGATTGCGGAGGGAAGGTAGAGCGACTGACTGTGTGAGAAGCGTTGTGTGATGGGTGTCCCGGGGTAGGGGTACGTCCGACTCTCCCACTGAATATTGCCTTCCTGAACTGCCTTCAGAAACCCGTGGTAGCACTGATGGGCCACTCCTGAGGGGGGGACAGAATTTAGAATTCAGTAATCTGCTCACCAAGTTCAAATGGAACATTCCTGAAAATTCTTTTAAAAATTGTTAAGAGTTATTCTCAAAGAAACCATTTTAAAAATGCAAGGGACTTCACGCAGAAGGAAGGTACTCTTGTGTCAAAAGGTCAGATGTGTGATTGAGTCTATTTGCGATTAACCATGCCTTAGTGAATCAATACTGATTAATCGATTAGCCGGGCCTTACCTTTAATGAGGCGATACCACTGTTTGCACACCAGGGCGGCGGTCTTGTGCTCCTGGTATGGGGACAGGAAGGACAGGATGTACTCCAGCACTTCCTCGGGCAGCTCGCCCATCGTTCGCTCGCTCACTTTCGCCCCACCCCCAGCCCGGCGCTCCGCCTGTTCGTGCCCCATGGCGAACTGTCCCGGCCCGGCCCCGCCCTCTTCCGTATCCATGGCAACGAAGCTGTCATCCTCACTGTCTGAGGAGCTGGACATTCTGGCTGGCGGCAAGGGCAAGGAAAAGGGAGGAAGAAGAAGAAAAAAAAGATAGGAAAAGAAGAATTCAAGAACCATCAATAATCACTTCTTTCTCCACAGGAAGAAAAAAAAAAACTATGGAAAAATACATTCTGGTTGCTCAGATACAAACACCTAGTAAGGGGTACAGCAGCAGTTCCCAAATTCCTGGAGTCTATCGTCCTGAATGTCTTCACTCCAACCTTAACAAAGCACACCCCATTCAACAGCTAGAGATCTCATTGAGCTGCTAATCAGTAGAATCACACGTGCCGAAGTAGAGTTGCAATGAAAACCTACAGGGTAGTATATCTCCAGGAACAGGGTTGGGAACCACTGAGGTACAGCCTTAAACCTTGATAAATCAAAAAGTAAAAAGTGGTTTTATCACTGCAGAAATCATACAGAATGCTAACAATGTATATCATTAAAAATAAGTGACATAAAAATAAAATCATGTTTACCCTAGTCTTTTACACTGAAAGCACAGGCCTAATTAGCCATTTCCTCCTGCTCAACAACTGCTGGAATTGGCACGGAAAAAGCCTGTGGTGCTTTAATTGCATTAGCATAAATTCACAAGTGGTTGTGAAAGGAAAGGGAAGGAAAGCAGGTGGAGGTGAGAGCACTTTAGCATCTGACCAAAGAAGAAGCACACAGGCAACACGACATCACTGAAGATAAGAGGAAAATGAAAGAACAGGTTAGATGGGGGATGTCTTTGAAAGACAAGCACATGTCTGTTTCCAAACAAGGACAGGACCCTAGCCAAACCAATAGCGCACAATGACTAATTTTCACTTTCAACACGTTCATTTGCACACAGAGGGAAAGTTCCACAATCAGATAAAAACTGTGACCTACAGAATAAATTAAAACGCCCCCAACACACACACACACACACACATACATACACAGTTCATAATCTCAAATATCTGCAAGCAGCTTCTCAGATGTTGTGCAGACATCCGACACCAGGACGGAGCATTAAACTCAGTGCTTACTTGCACGTTCAGTTGAAGAAATGTCACATGACCTCCATGTATTGCCCTGGTAATACTTCACTGTCCAATAGCAAGGTGAAGTCAGAGCATGTGTGCCTCTCTTCGTCAGCTGCCTCTTTCTGCCTTATTTTACATGTTCCCTGTAGCCTGTTAAGGTGCCACCCACTTCTGGCTATAATAACCCCTCCACCCAACACACACACACGTGGTAAGGAACTGGTCTTGTAACCTAAAGATCCCTGGTTCGATTCCCAGGTAGGACAATGCCTTTGTAACCTTGAGCAAGGTGCTTGCTTCAGTATATATCCAGCTGTATAAATGGATGCAATGTAAATGCTATGTAAAAGTTGTGCAAGTCGCTCTGGATAAGAGCGTCTGCTCAATGCTCGTAATGTAACATGAACACACGAATGCACATGCACACACACCAAAAACTTTCCCATGCTTCTATCACTGAATCCCCCTCCCCCCTCCCAAAGTCAATCAGATATGTCATTCCTTTGTTCCTTACAGGTTAGAGACACACTGTCTGTCTGCAGCACAGAGAAATAAGTGGCCACATTAGAGCTGGCCAAGAGAAGAGCAGTGACATCACCCAGAGTGCCAGGAACACTCAATGTGACAAATGATATAATAAAGCAATGTAACACCTATGTGCTTCTTCAGTGCATCCATGTTAATTCCCTCTTTCACCTGTTTTAATACCACTTCACCACCTCTCCTCCCACACCCCCATCACACAACCTTGTTAGCCATCTGTGCCGCTACATCACTACCACCTCTAATATATTCAACGTTCTTGGAATATACGTGTGCATTTGAGGATGAAAAATGTAATAATAATTCCTGGAGGGTCCGTGTGAATGGTGCACACGGTGGTTTGGGAAGTGTGTTTTTTTTTTTTGGGGGGGGGGGGGTGTAAAGTTGATGTCATCCGTGTGTGAGTGTTTACTAGGTGTGCCAAAATTAAAATGATTCGTACGAATACACGACTACGAATTAATGTGTTAGTACGTACCAAGCTTTCTTTAATGCTATTTCAAGTTCACTTTGTAGTTCCTCTCAAGTTTAATTAATTATTAGTTTTATGAACAGCTCAATAGCGAATTAACCAAGTCAATATTAAGTGTTTTGGGGAGATGAACAACGTTCGCCAAAACGCCAGTGGAGTTAACTTACGCAATGTCAGCTATAGCTTGCGAGCTACTTCAGGAGCAACTGCAATTAGTTCAACGTATCCAAAAGTCCATCGTGCATTGACCTACCTACCGGTCTTTATATCAGTTGGCTGGAGTTTTTTTAAGTAACGTTAGTTAACGTCGTTGGTAATATTATTCGGAATCTAGGCAACACATGTAACTTGTTACACAGTGATAGCTAGCTAGCTAGTTAGCTAGACGCTAACTTGTTAGATTGCTAACAGTTAGGTAACCTACCTTCCTTGCTACCCAAATTCCGAACGTGGCCATCACGCGAACTAACCAGCTTAGCTGAATTCCATGAAGAAGGGGTACTGCCCATTATTAAGGAGAATGGGTGCAAATGTGTCCAGCTAACAGATAGCCAATGAACCAAATTCCACCCAGCTCGTACCCATACTCCCAAAAACAAATTACTCTTTCCCCTCTCACCTCGCCCCTGTCCCCGGTGGCGATGCTTTATCCCGGCCTCCCTGCGACTTCCAGCAGCACTCACTTGTATCTCCAAGATGCAGAAACACCGTCGTCTCCTTCTCACCGGCAGCAACACTACCGAACTCCCCTTGGCCCCACTACAGAGGGGCAATTTCTAACTAGGCTAGCAAGCTATGCTAGGTAGCTAGCTATCTGCCGGTGTTCAGCAGTTGCTTGGGTTTATAGGGTCCAAGTACTGATCGATCATCGAACCGTATCCTGAACGTCCCCTTCCTGTCTCCGTTCTCTATGTCCTATTTACCTGTCTATCCCCTCCTCTCGCTTATGTCTTTTCTGTGTCTTTCTTTCCTACTTATACCTTGATACCGATCATCACTATCCACACAGACGCCATCTTCCTCGCAAGCGGCATCACCATTCCCAGTAACTACGGGAGCGCGCACGCAACGTATAAAAAGAGGAGGAATAAAAGAAGTTGACGAGCCTGTGATAGGCGCGCCAGACGGGATCGATGACGTACATGTATCAGTGAACACAAGTGAACGGATATTATTACCATTAAAAGGTTTAGGTATTTCTGCTTTTCAGATATGGAAAAATGTGTTCTTTTAGGCTTAATTTAGAAAGTGATTTATGCAGTACAACGGATGTCTTTTGGATAAAAATTAAATCTATCAAGGGCCTGAAATTGCCAGCGTTAAACGAGGATACATTATTAATATTACATTATGTTGTACAATAATATTGTTTGTAGCCTTCAATGAACCCACTTGCAGTGTATAATTACTGACTACATTGCAATTAAAGGATGTTAATTTTTCATCAAATGTGATGCTCTCATATTGATAATTGCATGATCCAATCTCAAATGTCCCTTTCTTACCAGTCTTACCAGAGCTATGGGCTTTACAAGCCAAACACCACATAATGCAAATTTAACCCCCTGTACATTCAGCAACGATTTCACCCTCCAATGGCTCCACAACTGCAGAAACACCCTCTCCTCTGTTGCCTGTAAGGGGCACCCACCTCACTTATAGAGGGGTGCCAAAAAGTTGACAAATTGCCTGTTTCACTTTAACATGGATTATAAGGAGTCAGAAGATCCATGAAATAATTGGGGCTGAGTTATGTATTTTAATGCACTGCATGTACGTACAAGTATTTTAAATTTAACGGCCAAGACCAAAAAAACAATGTACGGAACCACCGTAGGTCCTTAATATTCTCAATATTTTTTCACTAGTGGTCGCATGACTTGCATCAAAATTCCAGACATCAGACGTAGCAGTTGGTGTAATGTAGACAGGATTTATATAAGCAGATAGTACCTAACAGTAAAACTTCTGAGTTATCTTTAAATTTTTATGTCAGCAAGTAGTTTTAAATTGCCAAAAGCAGACATTGGACTGACTGTAACATACTGTACGTCTGGCTAAAACGCACAAGGACCAATCAGATTTCAGGAAGCCAATCTCACAAAACTAGCCTGACAGACGACAGACAGACAGTGACGTCTGGGGCACTGAACAGAACTGCTGTTCTTCCATGAAATGGGGGCACTGGTGCAGTTAGCATCCAAAACAACAGGTGGCGGCAATGCTAATTTACTACGAATATTACTAGCCGATAGTTTATAGAAGAAGAATTTGTTCCTGGAGTGTGTGTGGGAGGCTGGAACATGGAAGATGAGGAGGTTACGGAGAATTGGGAGGAAGCAGCGGACAGCGGGGTAAGATGAGGAGTAGGTGAACTGTTTTTCCAGGGCACCCTTGATCATCTCCAGTCATCTTTATGTTAGAACAACGGATTTCGTTTAACTGTGGGATAGGGTCGAAGTCACGATGGAGTCCAGTCCATTGCTTTGCCAGGTTGAAACACGGCAAGGCGCAGTAGGCCACAACTTAAAGGGACAGAGGCCTGGGGTTGTGTTGGGGTTGGGATACGGAATGAGGGAGCGCGAGGAATGGCACGTAGCTAACTAGCTAGCATCCAGCCGACCAGAGAGCGCGTGAAAACTGTTTTACTGGTTAGCCAAACAAGTCACAACAAAATAAGAAGCAAAGTCAAAGTTTACTGTCTAAATGTCCTTACTAACGAAAGCTGCTGATTCGCCAAGTAGCTAAAGAAACTGGCTAACTAGCTATTAGCTGAGCATTTCGCTGAAACGTTTCAAGCAAATTTTAGCTCGCTAGCACGAACTAACTAGTCTAGTTACAAAGCTTGGTATACTAGCTAAACTGTGATTAAAACAAGTGCTTTGCCAATATAGTGTCTGCATACTTCCAGATCCTCACTACTTGATAGTTCATTTTATATGGCGAACTAATCTTGCCTGCTGCGATGACGTTTGTGATTTTATTTAGCTGTCGATCTGGAGAGCTAGTTTGTTAAATCGTACAACGTTAGCCAGTGCCAACTTAACTAACGTAGTACATGACCTAGCTCGATAATAAACGTTTCACTGAATGACATTGTGGGTAACGTTAATGCTGTTTGCTAAGCGCAACTAGTGCAACCGTATTTATGTAGCTAACGCTAGCTTGTAGCTAGCTGCAGGTTCATTTCGTGTTAAGCACACGAGGACGCGAGGAACGAGCTGCTAACGAGGCGACTAGCGCACTTACCAGCTTGTGAGCTGTCCCCAGTTGAATTCATAGTTAATATTGTTGGATAAATTGCTAGCTGTATATTATATTACAGTATGTGCTGTTGGTTAGCTAGCTGATTATGTCGCTAATCAGTGACCCGCCATCCATGGTTGAAGTTTGCCGCTGAATCCTCCAACATTCCTTTCTGAGAAATGCTACAGCGAGCCCTTTCAGAATTTGAGCTTTGGATAGTGAGTAAACCTTGTCCTTTTTATTTGATATAAAGAGCGGTTTAGGCAATATATTCTAAATTTGAATGGTCTGGCGTTTAACTTACTATTCAACTAACTTTCCTTAACGTCGCTTTACTCGGTAATTTAGCTGCGAAGTATAAGTTGGCTAGTTTTCTCTGAAACTTTGTTCACAAGTGTGGTTTTGGCTGTGCAGCGTGTTTTCCATTTCGGCTCTACACCTGCCGAGCCATTAGGCAATTTGAGACTTCAGGCTTAGCGTGATAATTTGCGTGATGGAAACCCGGTCGTATAACGATGGAAACGCGATATCTTCATTTGGATATTTTAAGAAATGTTTACATTTCAACTTGCTGTGATGTTTAAGAGACGCTGTACTGGTAGTTTGAGCTGTGGATTTGTCACTACTGCGGGAATTTTAAACTGGGCCAGTTCGTTAAGCAGTAATTGGCAGGTCTGAGAAAGTTGGAAGGGCGTTCTGATTGGCAAACTGATATTTTGCTTCCTCCCTCAGTGTGTCTTTCAGTCTCTCCAGGATTCTAGCTGCAAAACAAAAATAACTTTGAAACGGAATACCCTCATGCCCTGCACCCCTACAATTTCCCCTCTTCCTGTCACTCAAGCTCTCTTCGCCCCTCCCCTCTCTCTCCCTCTGTCAGTTTGGTGTTTCCCTGGGCTATACCAGTAGTCATAGCTCTCTGAGGCCCGTGAAATGCGCTACTTCATGGGGGTCGGGTGACAAGAGTAAATGTGCGCAAATAGCAACTTGTAATTTAAGCTTGTAATAAATTACCGGCCACTAAAATGATTAATTTATGAAAATAATAAACCAGTAATTCCAGTTGTGAAATGTGCACCGGAAGTCATTTACATCGTAACCTCTCTAGCAAACTAAAATCAGCATCGGGAGGATATCGCCTACGAGTTGAACTTCTTTCCCGAGTGACTTGGAAGCTGTTGCGCTCTTGCTGGAAATAGTGGCGCTCTTTTTTCCCCACTGAGGCTTCTGTTGGTGGATTTGCTGCGCGGTAATGATGATTTTATTTTCTAAACGCAGGAAATGGAGAGAAGACTGGAGGAGAAACTGAGGATCAGCCAGAAAGAGAAGTGAGTGACGTCTCTTTAGTGCCTTGTTAAAAAAGATCAGGTTTGATCCTGATCCCTCATACAGCCACAAGCCCGTAGTCAGACAGGCTGTTCACTCTTACAACTTCTGTAACTTATGCATGTTTACTCCCTGCAGGTTTAGGGGGATGCACAGTCTGTCACTCCCAAGACACAGCAGGGCAGCTGTTGAAATGAAAAAAATGTCATCATCCAGATTAACAAGGAACAATCAGAAATAAATAATCAGAAATTATGGAGGCATTCTTTGTCAGTTTAACTTGCAGAGAAAAACTGAAACTGTAATCAAAGAGTTATAGTTGTGCTAACTATAAGGTGCATGTGTTTGTATCAGTACACTGCCTGATATGATACACAAGTATTATGATTCCTGTCAGTCTAAACGGGTTCCATTTCATTCAGACCTTTAGCACCGTCCCCCATGTTTCGAAGGTGCGGCGCTGTCCTTTCGATCGCGTTTGTGGCTGATCGAAACCGAAATTTCTGTCATCCCTCAGGATGTCTAGCGCCGGTTCGGGACGCTCCCCGCTGAGGACGCCCATCGTGATCCAGGACGACTCGCTCCCCGCGGCCCCTCCCCCGCAGATCCGCATCCTGAAGCGGCCGTCCAGCAACGGCTCGCTGGGGTCCCCGGCCGCCGCCATGCGCCCCGTCCCGCAGGTGAAGTCCCTCGCCCAGCGGGAGGCCGAGTACGCCGAGGCCCGCCGGCGCATCCTGGGCAGCGCCACGCCCGACGACTCGCCGCAGGACAGGCCCAACGCGGACAGGTACGGAGCCGGCCCGCCTGCAGGGGGCGCCACATGCGCTCACGCTCGCATTAGTAACACTGACACGGAGGGGGGTGGGGGGTTCCGTGCACCCACCGAACTTCACGTGTGACCTTACGGTTGAACGCCGATGCAGACGGTGTAAGAGAGTGATGTGCCTGGTCTTCCTGTTAAACTGTCCCCATTTGTCTCCAGGTAGTGACCCAAAGTGTCATTTTATTCTGAGGAAGTGGTGAAATAAAATATGTTTGAGAGCTAAGTTAAATTATATAGTTTTTTGTTCCGACACACTTATTGTGATGGAGATATGTCCCCTTCCTTGGACGTAAATCCTGTGGATTGCACACTTCCGTTTGTACCAGTACGTTTTAATGACGGGGCCCGAACATTTTATTAAATGTTCCTAAAACAGTGTGTTTTTACCCCTGGGAGGACACTAGATGGCCAATTGTGTATTTAGTGCTCAGGTAATCATTTGACTGCAAAAAACAAAAAAAAAAAGAAAGAATGTCTGACTCATGTTTTCCATCACTTTGGGCATGCAGTATGTTGCGAAACGTATTTTGAGTTGAGTACAAATTGAATTAGTCGTTCACAGCAACCACAGATGTTGGAATCTGTAGCGTCCACAGACACAATTGGTTGCTGTCATAGTCTCAGTACCTTTACAAACTCCCATGATCTCCCCGACCAATGGACTGTCAGCATAATTACTCTTCAGCCAATCATTGCACAGTACCAGGGACTGGGATAGTACGGTGCAAATGCAATGCGACAGGCACTTTCAACTGGTTCATTAACCTGTGGAGCTATTTAGCTGGTCTGGAAGTGTGTTAACTGATACTTGGGTAGGGATATTGTTGTTCTTCTGGTGCAAAACAAGACCAGGTCAAAACCTAATATATGGCTGGACCGGCCGACCAATGGTGTAACTTCATCACTCAGTCACTCAGTCAATCACCGACATTCGCGTTTATAGGGCTGGCCCCGCTGTTGCGATCCAGCCAAAAAAAAACTGTTAAACCAGTGGGCATGCTCGTTGTGAGGCAGCGTTCACGTGAGCACGCTTGCACACGTTCCTGCTCCTGCTCATTCTTGCTCTCCTCTCGTCTTGACCACTCCAGGCCAGCGCGAGTGAGTGGTCCCCCGCCCTCGGAGGAGTCCCGATCAACCAATCACGTGGTCCGGCAGCCGGCAGGCCCCGACGGTACGCAAGGCTTCCGCCAGCGCAGATAGAGGGGGGGGCACATCCTGCCTGGGGAGGGAGGGAGGGAGGAGGAGGAGAGCAGAACAGAGAGGGGGTGGGGTGATGGGCGAATGTCAAAGGGGGGGGGAACCAATCAAAATGACGATATCGATTTTTAATCAGGGAGGGGAGACGTAGAACAGGATCATGTATGCATTTCCTCTCCTCCCCTCTCCTCTTCCCCCATCTCTCCCCCTGCCAGGAGGTGTTAGCAAGGTTAGGGCAGGATGCTAATAGCAAGGGAAAGGGAGATGAGGAGTGTGGGGCAAGGAATCCCCCCCCCCCCCCTCGGTCAACACTGTGATGAGGACATTGCTCGTTTAGGACACGGTTCACTGTGATATCCCCCTTTAAAAACTCCCTCCCTATACAAATTCCCCATTCCCCAATACCCCACCCTCCTCCTCACCTGCCTCCCCCACCCAACCCCCACCCCACTGTGACTGGCACCCTGTTGCTGGGAGACAAAAACCTTTTGCGCGGGGGGTCATGACCGACCAATCCCAGGACATTAGGCTTGGATAACTCTGCAGGAAGAAGAAGAGCGAAAGACTTTGAGTTTGTAAAGGGGCGGAGTTCGGAAGCGGTTGAAGAGTGCTCGAGTGCGGCATTGGATCAGAGAAACCAAGAGGCGACAGAAGTGCACTCGCATCGGAAGAGGGGGTCACACTGGGTGCTGGCATCTCCCAGCAATAATACGAATAACATCATTAACGATAATCACACCTTCCTGCACTCTACACCTGGCAGTGTTTTAAACCTATGTGTTTTTTTTTTTTAATTTAATTTTAATTTCATGTTTTTTGGTGACTTTGCTAATTACACTTGTAGTTTTTAAATTGGGAGAGGGAGAATTAAGATGGCGAGCTTAAGACGATTGTTGGATTTCTGTACAGTTCTATTGTTTACGGTTTTTTCTTTTTTTTAATTATTATTATTTTGCCTTCCCTGTGTCTTCCTGTCCTGGTTTCTATTTATAAACAAAATGAATTAACACAGCAAAACGGAATGACAGAATAGTGACAAACAAATCAGTTGGCGGAGTGAAGTCAGTTTTTAAAGTGGTGTTTTTTTATTTTATTTTATTTTATTTTATTTTATTTTTTGGGGGGTAGTTATTAAGGAATAGTTTTTTAAAATTGAAATCAGCCACAACAGGAAATGGATGCTTTGGAAAAACCTCATCCTGTAAATAGCAGTATGTCCACACTTTGGAGCGGTACTGGAGGGAACTGAATGGTCAGAAATGCATGGAGGAAAAAGGATTTTCTCTGAGTATTGCTTTGTTTAGCGTATTTAGACACTTAATGAAGATTTAAAGATATCCTTCGTACTACTCTTTAAAAAAAACATTTTAAAAAATCATACATCTGCAGTCAACAGCATCCTCCATTTGTTCCGATGTGCATTACAAACAGGAACTCAGGTGCATGTTATGGAGATTGAAGGAGATCTGAAGTTAAGACTTTAACTCGCATGGGGAAAAGAGGATCTTCATTCTCTGATACCAGTTTGAAAATTATGGGCAAGCTAAGGAGATTGTTGAAAATGATTATTTTTTAAATATATAAAATTTTTGTAGCGGGTCGCAAGTTTATTGGACCTAGTGGAAAGGCGAACTGTCCCACTCCTGTGGAGAGGGACAGAACTGTGTGGAAATTTATACAGCCCCCCCCCCCCCCACCAACGGTTTGTGTGTGAATCATAGTTTGTTTTGAGACAAATGTCTTGACTGTTTAATGAATTGTGCTGGAACCGACATGGATTGTACGCGTTTCACACAGATGTGTATTTTTCTTTAGAGCGTTTGACCTTCCCCCCGTTCCCCGTACGCTGGGCTGCTGTGATTTTAAAACGGCCATTTTGTTTGTTTTTTTAGACCTCCACCCCCCCCCCCCGATCTTTTTTACATCAGTGGTGGTCGACTCCTGAATAGTTCCTGGAGTTCTCCATCCTGTGGGTTTTCATTTGAACCCTAATTTTGCACACCTGACTCTGCTAATTAGCAGCTCATCAAGACCTCTAGCTGTTGAACGAGGTGTGTGTGCTTTGTTAGGGCTGGAGTGAAACCCTACAGGACGGTAGATCTCCAGGAACAGGGTCGGCTGCGACTGCTTTACATCTTGCTGACCGTTGACTCGCTTTGCGGCAGCCGGTGCGAGACCCCACGTACCTGCCTGGGGAGTGTGACAAAATGGCCGTTGGCTCGCAGCCACCCGGACACAGGTTAAAGATGGTCAGTGTTTGTTTCACCCCGAGGAAGAACAAAATCAGTCTGTAAATACTTTAAAAGATGCCCGTTTAATAAAAAAATGATTTTAAAAAAAAAGTGCCGCAAGTGGTGAAGCTTTATTTCTCTGAGATGAAATGCTGTGACGAACACGTGGCTGCTTTTGTGATTACGCACCGTGTCTGATATGAAGATGCATCGCAGTACGTTCAACCGACAATCTCTACAACTTTCAAAGGTGAACAGTTCTCATTTCAAACGTGAAAGACATTTTTCGATTGGTCAAGAGCCAAAGTGACTGTTGAAGTGAATATGTCTAGTGTAAATATCTGTAAGGAAATGTAGACAGAGGTTGAAAGGCCAGGGTTCAGATGGTGAAAGACCTGCCACGCATTTCTTCCACCCAAATCAGCCAGCTGATTTCACTAATCGGCTCTACCTCCTGGCTGAAGAATTGTGCTAATTTGCAAATCCAGGTGATTGGAACAAAGCACTGGGGAGGACTTTTAACTTTCTGAACTGGGATTTTCCACCTCTGGTTGTAGTAGTAGGTAGTGAGAGTGCTTACCTCAGAGAAGTGTCTTAACTCTGATGCTTCGTAAAACAGAATAATCCAGAATGAAGCTTATTCGCATCTCAGAAATGTGTTCAGCTTTGAAAATGCAACAGTTTGAAAGAATTCTAGTCCTTTGTTGATTGGAATCCTGCTTGCCTTTGTAGTTATTTAGCCCATTTACAAAATAAGGCTACATCTCATTTTGCGTTATCTATACATTTTAGCATAAGAGAATAACCAGTTGGGCTGTCTCACATATTTCTACATATACAAAAGCCTTATACAAAAGAATGTGAATGATTGCAAATGGCATTTTGGTGAACAAAGTTGCATGCGTTCACGGCTCTGCAGGATCACAAATGAGTGGACTGCAGCTGTAAATGAATTGGTTGAAGACGAGTCTGTGAACCTGAGTAAACCTGTGGTACTGTATGTGAAGTGCATTTCCCCCAGATGCAAAGAATAGAACAGCTCTGTGCCACTGCTTATCCGGCGATACTGTGCCAGGTGTGGAAGACCAGATGCTTTTTCTGTTTCTCTCCAGCTCGCTCTAATTTTACCTCACTTTACTGGGTCAGTCTGAAAAGTCTTGTATTTCCAGAACATTTCCACAGAGAGCACTGATTCATTCATTTTTTCCCCCACCAACCACGTCCCCCGATGTGCATTGATTCAATATGTGCATTTCTAAATAAGCCTGCACATTTTCAATCCAGACATCAGGGGGAAATTTCACAAGTAAAAAGTATTTTTTGGCGCACAGCCTTGCTGCTGGAGGGAATGTGGAGAAATCATGGTTGATCATGCTCATGTTTTCTGGTTTTGTCCCTCTAGTCAGACTTTCTGGAAGGAAGTAGGAACAATCATCTCAAAAACCATGGGTTTTAGTATCAGTACAACATTCATATCCCTCTATCTTGGACATATCCCTGACGGGCTAAGTAACGATGATACCTACCTCCTAAAGATCTTGCTGGCAGCAAGCAAAAAGGCCTCTTTAGCCAATCACAATGGTTTATATTAAGCACCTAAGTGCAGTAACACACCGGAAAGGCAGCAGGCACAGCGGTCCTCCAGGATTTCAGTTTGAGATCCCATCACCCCCCTCCCCCCGCCAGGCCTGCTCTTCACCTACGGAGTCCTCGTCACTGCTGCTGCTTCCAGGTGAGCGGATTGGTTCCGTCTGTTCTGGCTGAAGAACACAGCTTTTCCACCTGCGCTGTCTCTTCCCATCACCGTTTCTGTCTTCTCCTTCGGTTACGCTTCAGTGAAGCGGAATGATCCCGTTCCAAGTAACACAGCCTCATTCAAATGCACAAATGTTGTTGGCAAGACTTTATTTGTGGTAAAACAAAAAAAAGAATCTGACAAAACGGTTCGTGTAGATTACAGTAAGTTTGTGGTTTATCTTCATAAAGTATTTATAGCCTCTGAAATTTATTCACTGTCATTCTGTACAGAGCAAAGCACTGAGCCAGATCATCGTAAGCCTCAAAAAAGGATAAATCTGTGCAAGCCAGCACAGAAGATTCATATACTGACCACATGTCCAGGGCCTTATTCCTAGCATTGAGAGCTCAGTCTCCATCTCTGCTATTGTGATTTAAGCTCAACAGTTCTCTGCTGATAAGTTATAAAATATTTACAAAGGGATGTGTTTGTAAACATAGCATAACATGAGATAAAAGATTCTGGCTCAATAAAATATATTATCAATATTCTATTCTTTACTACATTGTGCAGTATTTTTGCAAATGTTTACACTGGCTGATGGCTGTACAGGTTTATCCAGGTCTTAACTCTTGACTGCTTGGCTATACCAGCCCCAGTGCATGTGGCTTTCCTGGCTTCAGTTTGATGGTAATCATTGATGAAGTGCAGTGGCTTTAGAGAAACCAGCATGGGACTCATTTTTCACCATTGCATTGGCTTCAGAATGACAGGTTAGTAAAAAAAAAAAAAAATACAGCATGAAGATAAATCCATTCATACAGTACATTTCCATTATCAAAACAGCTAAGATTAAATACAGCAGTTCATGTGGATCTGAACGACTGCTGCTTAATGTCAGTGACATGCTGTCACTAAAATATACATTTTTAAGGCATGAAAGTAATATATATATATATATATATTTGTATTTCTATAGATTTGTGGGTGGAAGGTGGAGAAGTGGAGAGAAACAAGATGGAGATATATGGGGGGGGGGGTCTCAGTTGAGGGGAGTAGAATTGCAGAGGTGGGGGGGTTAAGGAAGCGGGTTTTGATGCTGGAGTTTCCGGAAGTATCCAAGCTCATCTGTCTCTCTCTCTCTCTACCTCCGGCAGCCTTTTAACAGCTTCTGCAGCTCTTCAGGCAGCTCCTACCCATAATGCCGCACTGGCCAGTCAAGGCGACCACGCCACACCGGGAGAACTGGTCACGACACAGGTCAGCTGGAGAGACAACACAGCGAACAATAAATATATGTAAACATTATATTATACATTACAGGATTTTAGAAGGGTTTTGTACAGCATTGAAATCTAAACTGTACATGTGCGCACACTTGCAATATCCAGGACTGTGCGTGCTGGTAAATGCATAAAGGTGAAGGAATGGGATGAATGGTATTTGTGGTTCCCAAACTCAGTCCTGGGGAACCCCTGTGTACACTGGGTTTTCGTTCCAACCACAATTGGAATCCCAGAACTTTTTTAACAAGCTATTCATTTTTGGTTCTGGAGAGATCATTTCCCCTCTTAAGCCAAATTATGTAACAATACCACAAAAAAGTCCCATATTGTGCTATATTGCAAACGGTCACATAAAAATAGGTACTTTTTTTTTTTACTGACTTTTTAAATTTTTAACTGAAATTAAAGACCGAGGTGAATCAGCAGGTTCCTAATTGGTGAAAGCGTAGACACCTGACCATTAAAACACCATTTGGTGGATAATGAAGAATTCAAACATAAAGCCAATGATAATGAGCCAAACTTGCATAGTGGTAAGTTTATGGGGGGAACAAACTGTGAAAAAACTTCATTCTTAAGACCTTAATTGGCTGTAAGTAACAAAAACCAGCATGCACACGGTGTTCCCAGGATCGAGTCTGGAGTCCTCACCTCTAAGCAGTTCCTCGTGTGCACACACCGTTCTCACACACACCTCCTTGTTCACCACGTACACCCTGCGTAGGCTGAACAGACCGAGACATAAAGGGGTATTTGTGTGAATATTGCATAAAAGGTGAAAAATGAAAATATGACTGAAAGTATCGGTGATAGGACTAAAGAGAGGTTTACGCTGAAGCCTCCTTTTGTCCCACCATTATGAACGCTCAGGAATTATGCCAATTATTATCAGCCTCAGGCTGGTGCTCTTACGCACCACGTTGCTGTTTAGTCTTGCATGTACAACATCACTTTGAGAGGCTTGGAAGTGTTGTTGGGTGCAATGCTATACTCTTGCCAGCCGGTCATTGTTACCACATGGGTTTTTATTTGACATAGACACGCACACATCAAGCACGCACACACACAAACACACTCGCACAAATACCCATACAAGTACACAGTCACAGACACACACACAAACCAATACAAGTGCACAGTCACAGACACACACTCACACAAAAACACATACAAGTATACAGTCGCACACACACACTAACACAAAAACCCATACAAGTGCACAGTCACAGACACACACACACTCACACAAAAACACATACAAGTGCACAGACACACACACACTCACACAAAAACACATACAAGTATACAGACACACACACACACTAACACAAAAACCCATATAAGTGCACAGACACACACACACATACGTGCCCACACACAAGAAAACAGTTGTAAAATAAAAAAATGTGGTAGTCCACACAATGGTCTTGGTGCCAGGGGTTTGGAGGCCCGATTTACAGTCTTACCTGTAGAAGCAAAGACTCTTCAGGCATTGTCTGCAGGGCTTATGGACAGAGTAAAGTCTAGTACAGGGGTACTGCTCCTCTCGACAATCTGCGCAAACAACAAAAAATAAATGAATGAGGAATACTATTCAGGACCTCAGTTCATGCACAAGTCCAGCTGAATGTATCAGTGCGCACATGCAAACTTTTCCCGGCCAATCTCTTCCTTACCAAAGGGTCCGGGCTCAGTTGGTTCCGTCTGAAACTCCATCTCTGAAACCCGAAACACACAGACATGAATTAACACCCCTTTTTTTCCCCCAACTGTCTTTTTCTTGAGGTCATCTTAAAAATGAAAAATAAAAATATGTTACTGAACAGGGCACGCCCATACCCGTAGGAGAAGGGCCGACTTCGGGTTCTAAAATGACTTGCTGTTGGGAAGAAGAGTCCAGCTCAGGAATATCTGGAGAGGTCAAGAGAGAAAGTTTGAGCTTTACTGTTGCATAATTATGTTTATAAAACATTTTAAAATGAGAGTTAAGTATACCAAAAAAATTGTAACTGCAGGAAAGACTATGGCTGGTTTGAAAACAGTCTAAAACATAGCTTTTAAAAAACACACATGCATGTACATGCATATAGACACAGACACACACACACTTACCAGGAAATTGAATTTCAGAAACATAATTCTCTGTGAATTGAAAGAAGGGAAATTTTGTCTGGATTAACAGAATTGAAAAAAAGGTTTCAAATCTATTTGAGAAACTGCCTGTAAACATACAGACTAAAGGACAGATATGCACACGAACGTAGGATTAAAAGGTACGAGAACACAGCGGATGTACTTGGGAACAGCCACATTGGTCGCAGTGTTGTGACCAAATACTTGCACTCTAGAGCTTGTTTCAGTGACTGATTTTTCCAGTATGTCGTGTGTTAAGCAGACGATTCCTTTTAAGACTCACCCCAGGAAATGGGCTGTTGGGGGCCGTAATCCTCTGTAACGTCAAGCTGTTGTGCAAAGAGTAGAACTGTGGGGGACAAAGCACATCCACACAATGGCGCTACGCTGAGGGACAGTTATTGCTTCCTCTCTCTGCGTTTAGGACTTTTCCCTCTGTCTGCCGTTACATTACATTGCAGGCACTGCATCCATTCATACAGCTGGATATATACTGAAGCAATTCAGGTTAAGTGCGTTGCTCAAGGGTGCAACAGCTGTGTCCTAAGTTGGGAATCAAACCTGCAACCTTTCAAGTTGTCATTATACTATGCTGCTGCCTGCCAGCCAGTAAACATGCAGTACAAATGTTATCTCTTTCTATTTAATTACTTTTTCATTTTTATTTTCTAGGCATAAGTTTTCTGAGGACCTATCCAACTCGTCAATGTGGGAATTTCACTCTTTGTGAAAACACATCTTCTCGGTTGTATTGTGACCTTCAAGGCCAAGGCCACATGATACTGAAGGGCAACGATCAGGGGGCACCCCCATGAAAAGGCCCCCCATCACCCCTGACAATCCTGCCCTAATATTTTTTGAGGACCCTTAGTCAGTCAGGCCCCTTGGAATTGTCCTAACCCCCCCCCCCCCCCAATCCACCCATCCACCTATCCACCTTATGCTGCCCCTGGCTACAACAGAGGTCCAGTTGACAGCCAGATTCCTCACTCTTAGGGATCTTAAATGCAATTTCATTTTGGTATCACAGAAAGCAAGCACCAGGAAACAGGAACAACACGAGAACAAATGAATGACAACGAATCAATTTCCCCCAGTCCTCTCTGTGCAGTCCTCTCGCTGTTCACGCGCAGCCGTACTGACCGGGCACGGACAGCAGAAGCAGGCAGCCGGCCCTCATGGTTGCTCCTGTGGAGGCAGACGGGCCCCTGGTACCGAAGGACCTCTGGGACGGGGGCGAGAGCGGGTCAAACGAAAACAGTCCCTCCTGCGAGCACAGAAGTTAACCAAGGAGACCTTGTGAGCGAGAATTGCGAAAACAGCATTCGTTTTTTTTTTTGTTTTTGTTTGTTTTGTTTTTTTTGGGACAAGCTGTGCCGGTCCCCCTTTAACCTTAGATCTACTTCAATTTCCTTCTTTCCCCTTACTTGATCCCACTCTGTCCCCCCTCGGCCTCCCCTGACTTACAGCACTCATTTAAAAAAAGGAAACCCTAGCAGCACAAGGACAGTGGCACGTTTGTCTCCCTCAACAAACCCCTCCGTTTGTGTCCCCTCCTCCTGTTGCATACATAGGAGTCTCCTATTTGGAAATAAATGGGGAGAGGAAGGCATCAATTCCAAGAAGGAAACCATAAAGCCCGCATCCACTTACCCCACAAGTATGAGGTTTTGCTAGGCTGAGTCAGTGAGTTAATAGCAGCATTAACACACATCACAGGCAAGGGGGATGAAAAGATGAAGGGGGGTTGGGGGCGGATTGCAAAACCTTATGCGTTAGTTAGACAGATGCAAAACCTAGAAAATCTCTTGAGTTTTTAAATAATCATCTCATGTTTGAAATGGCTCAAATGAGCCACGAGATTAGAGATTTGCTCATGGAAAAAGACAGCCTGTGCACAGAACTAAATAAAGCGCTTGGTAGGAGTAATTACAAACACATGATCACAATGTTTTAGTTCATTCGCACCGTACTAAAAGCGTAAGCCTACTTAATTTCCGCAGTGCAGAAGTTTGATTCCCATGCACCACACAAAGTATCATGTAGCCTATTAATTACCGACAATTAAGATGGGGGAAATATGCAAAAATAAGAGCACCCACTAAGTTCATATCGTATATGATAAAAAGCTAACGAGTCACAGAGACGCCCCCATTTATTAAGTTTTCCCGGATTGTGGCATATTAGCTGCTATATTGACCAGGCATGCAAGTTTATTTTCTTTGAGTCATTTTCGGCGTGTTCCAGTTAAATGTGTGTCAAAGAGCGCCTCTCGATGCATATACCCAGACATTCCTCGAGTGCATCGCACGGGCTATAAGAGACCATATTTTCACAGCACACATCTGGGAACTATTAAACTCCCCCCAACCCTAAATACCCCTCCTCCACTGCTAGGGGACTGTAGAACAAAGCCCCCCCCCCCCAAAAGATGAAATAAAGTTCAAGTAATGAAAAAACGATTTTCCCATTTCAAATAGGCTACTCAGACACAATGGAACATCACGTAGCATACACGCTACGTGATGTAGCGCAAAAATATGGATCTCCGAACATTTCCCAAACCCTCTCAACTTCTTTCACTCTCTTCCAGTTGCTCGCGACATCCACTCAGTTACATCGTCATTGCTTGAGCAGTATTCCCCCCACCCCCCTCTTTTTAAATGATACTAAAACAAAAAGTCGTACTCTCATCATCTGTCTAGGCTGAATAAAGAAAGTAAAAGCAGCTCAAAGAAAAGTCCGTTACTGATAAACTTGGGAAATGTGTGATTCTTCACAACAAAAAAACGCGTTAACGCACAAATTAAAATACACCAAAAATAACGTTAATAGGGACTATAAACTTAATACCGAATATATGCTCATGAGAAGTTTTCTGTTACACAAAATATGAATCTAAAGTCAATAAGCATCTTCCTACTGGCAATCCAAATTTTGTAAGTCACTCTCACTGAAACAAATTGGCATCACTTAACTAAACATGTCGCAGTAGCCTACTCACACAACCCGGCTTTAACAAATATTCCTTGACACCTAAAAGTAATGGGAAAATTACAATACTTTTCTCAGACGACCTTCTACAATTCTCGCCGGCAAAATCAACCGACCAGTCTATAATAATTTTTCAGCGTTACCTTCTGCGCATACAAATCCTGGTTCCCTCCCGGCCGATTTTCGGAACTACAGGACCTCTGTGCGCAACACCGATTGACACACCGCGACAATGTGTCGCTCCGCCCCAGTATTCTACCCCCCGCCCGCCTTGTTCCAGTAGGTCCAAGCGTCCACCGACCGGGCATACTCAAGGGGCCGCACATCATTCGACAAAACTCGGGACAAGAGTGTATTTTAATAAGGCTTTATTACAGATGTTTGCAGAAACGCAAGGTCCTTAAAATAGCTTTCCGGTGGTCTTCCAGAAGTAGAAATCATAAATTAAAAAAACTGTCTTGTCACGTGATCCGGTACTGTGGCACAGAGGTTAGTAACAGACCGAAATTTTCGGCAATCCTATTGCCCTGGCAACGGGCTCCTCTTCACGAGAGATGTGGCACTCATAATACTCTAAAATGGAGGTCTGTGCAGGTGATGCTAGGGCCAGAGGCTGCTCTGCTCTGAGGGCAGCAGCTGGTCCAGCGGGGGCCAGTTCGGGCTCTCGCACAGTAAGGCATCCAGGCGCTTGTACTGCTTCTTCGACTCCCGCTGCCCCTTCAGATTCCGGAGGCAGTTCAACATTCCGTTGTCGATCAGCGCCTGCGGGGGGGGGGGGACCACAGTGGGAGACAGGTGAGGCAAAAATGAGATGGACGGAAACTGTGGGTGGACCTAAGATCCTTCTCCGTAACACATTTCATTCATCCGAGGGTTACGCAGCACGTAGTGGTCATTCAACAACACGCGCAATGCTTCAAATGTGAAATCTTTGTGGTTTGTTAACAAATGGAGCATACCAACACCATAAGAATCGTGCCATATTGTACATGGACAACCATCTCCTACGATATCCAATACGTGAGTATTTAAGGGTCTGGTCGAGTGGGTGCACAACTGCAATCATTTACCAGTTCAATTCAAAACAATGCACTATACATCATTGAAATCATCACTGCAATGTTGAAACAAAAAAATGTAATTTTTTGCCCTGACATGCCACAAATGTTCACGCCACCCCCCCCAGCCCCCAGCAGACACCCCCCCCACCCACCACCCCCTCCCCCAGCAGTTGTTCCCGAATCCCCCCCCCAGCAGTCGTTCCTACCTCCAGCAGGTAGCAGGTGAAGAAGTTGAGCGCCGCCAGGGCCACCAGCAGCAGCTTGAAGTTCATGTCGGCGATGTCACAGAGCTGCAGGACCCTGCGCAGGAAGGACGCGGGGTACAGCACCAGCCAGCACATGATCCCGCACAGGGCCAGCAGCACGCAGAGAAACAGCACTGCGCAACACAGGGACACACCGTCCAGCCCAGTTAGACCAGACGCGTTTACTTACGTATGGAACAAGGACACAAAGCACCGGGAGTTCTACTGGCTCCCCCTGGTGGAGAATCTTTCTGCTGCTAACATGTAGGGAGTGAGTCAAGGGGATGTGTGAGTGGTCGTGGGGTGTCCAGTGGTGAGTGATGGTGTGAATGGTTGATGTGTGTCTTGCTAAGTGTGTGTGAGTGAGTGCAGTGGGGGTGAGTGGTGTGAGTGAGTGAGTGGTGGTGCGGTGTGCTGGTGAGTGAGTGAGTGAGTGGTGAGTGAGTGGTGGTGAGTGAGGTGCTGAGTGAGTGGGTGTGTGAGTGAGGGGTGAGTGGTGCTGTGGTGGTGGTGGAGTGAGTGAGTGGTGAGTGAGTGGTGAGTGAGTGAGTGAGTGAGTGAGGTGAGTGAGTGAGTGGTGGTGGTGGTGAAGGTGAGGTGAGTGAGTGAGTGGTGAGTGAGTGAGTGAGTGAGTGTGAGTGCGTGCGTGCGTGCGTGCGTGAGTGAGTGAGTGAGTGAGTGAGTGAGTGAGTGAGTGAGTGAGTGAGTGAGTGAGTGCGTGCGTGCGTGCGTGCGTGCGTGCGTGCGTGCGTGCGAGTCAGTGAGCACGTCAAGTTTTGAAGCGTGTGCACTCAAGCACTCTCACCGTTGGCGTAGAGGGGCTTTTTGAAAGGGTGGCCTTTGGTCATCACTATGGCCATGATGATGTACTGGAAGCCCGAAACAGCGAACACCCCCGTGTCCTCCAGGTTAGGCAGGTTAGCCGGTCCCGCCACCGTCGAATTGAGAGGCACAAACCTATCAGAGGAGCATAGGATGACAGGGGGGGTTAAACCGGGACATTTTCTTCCAATAAGAAAACCTCCCTAGCCCAAGCCCCGCCCCAACGGAGCCCAAGCCCCTCCCCCACAGATCCTCCTGTTCATCGCCCCATTGGAGGAGCAAAGGATGACAGGAGGGTCAAACCGGAACATTTTCTCCCAATCAGAATCAATCAAACTGAATTAAACTTTATTTATAAACCACAATTCATGCATAAGATGCAATTCAAAGGGCTTAACATAAAATGAAGGACAAAAAACAAGTTTATATGCATCTTAGAAGGACATTACAAGGTAAGATAGACACAATAAACAAGTGAAACGCCATAAACCAGCAGCAGATAAATAAATTAAATAAGTAAAAGAACTAAGATGAATTAAATAAATAAAATGATGAGAAACCCCCCCTCCTCCTTGGCAGCAGACGGTCCCGCCCGCTCACCAGTCCTGTGATTTGGTGATCAGGAGGGCCGCCACCTGTCCCAGGACCAGCAGGGCCGTGTGGAGCAGGAGGCTGGCCAGCACGGACAGGGAGAACAGGCTGCAGGGGGGGCGCTGGGGGTGCAGCTCTTTACTGGGCCCCCCCCGCCCCATCACGATGGCCAGGGACGTCACCAGCGCCAGGTCGAAGAACAGGAACTGCAGGTCCCCCAGGTTCGTCTTTTCCTGCGACGAAAGAGCGTGAAAAGGATCTGAGAGATTGATCAATCGATCGATTGACTGATTGACTGACTGACTGATTAATTTCATTAAACCGGACAGGGAAATCTGTTTGTCACCACAAAAAAAGTACACACAGTTATTAAGACATAATTACAATAGATCAAGTAGCACACTGTGCTAGATTACACAAATTTAGATTACACAGCACTGTCAAAAAAAACAATCTTAATAAGCAGTACAAGCGAGCAGACCTGGGTCAAATACATATTTCTTTTGGATTCAAATACTTTTCTACGCCTTACTGATCTTGTCTGGCGTATTGGAACCAATGAAACACTCTCAAAAAGTGCAAACCTCACCTCCTGTTCATATTGGCAGGCTCAATTACACCAGGCAAGATCAACAGAGCACAGAAAAGTATTTCATATCCAAAACAGATAGGTATTTGCCCCAGGTCTGCAAGCGAGTTCACGTTTATTCGCCGTGCCCGTCAGCAGGCGGTGAGGGCACCGGTCCCGAGCGACGCGGGACACTCACGGTGTAGAGGATGAGCACCGAGGAGAACTGGATCAGGCTGTACAGCGCCATGTACTTGAAGAGGCTGAACGAGGTCACCAGCGAACACCGCCCCTCCCTGGGAAAGACAGACACTCTGGCTCATTCCTGTCATTGATTTGCCTTATTTTTTCGGAAATGCAACACTTGACTGCATTTCACCATCCTGCAGATGACAGTCTGCTTGATCCTAGGCAGCCATTCAGCTGCAGCCCTTATACTAAAGACATGGTTATAATAAGCCGCGTTTCCACCAAAATTACCCGGAACTTTCAGTCCCAGGAACTACTTTACCAGGAACTAAAAGGTTCCTTCAGCCAATGGTTGTCTGCGTTTCCACCGGGGTCTAAAGTACCGCGAAGATTAGGCAAATTAGCCCACTGACGTATGAAAAAGCAACGTTGTCGTCGGTCCGTCTGTCATATGATTTCTTCCGTAACCCCATACTACCACCGAAGTAGCCTACATTATTTTCTAATAACCGGGACAGCCCGGAGGGGTTTATTCCACTTATACAACGGGTTACCAACAATGACTATATATGGTTACTTTTGTATTTATTGATTTTCATATATCCTCTCAAACACATTCATTATGTTTTTATGCGAACATTCGCTTTCATGTCTTGACATCCGAAGCGACAGAATGCATTCACATTTATATGTATAACTGGCAACAACAGCAGAAAACATGCACACGTTGTAAACAATGTGCTGTTTGATTACTTTCTCGTCGTCAATTCCATATAGGCTAATGGCAAAATGACAAGAATAGAACGAAAACTCGGACTTGCGTGAAAATGTAAATTAGTAGTGGTACAGCCACCGTTTGCTTTCCTTCGAAGTTACTGCTAGCCGAGCAGCGAAGTGTGCCCTCCAGATGCGAACCATGCACCATAAATTAGTCCATAGTCTTCGTGGTCTTTTCGTGGAATTGAAAAATGGCAGTAAAATTACGGCAGTCTGAAAAAAGCTAAAGGGAAGATTACTAGAATTAACCTGTTATTTTACCCGGATAAAAAGTGCGGATGGTGATTTCCAGTTTGCTTGTACTGTATCACCAATGTTAATTATGCAGAACTACCGCATACCTCACACAACTGTATCAAACGTTTTGAGTCAATTACAACGGGCTAACAAAGAAAATCCGGAAGAAAATATTCAGCAAACGAATTAATCCGTTTGAATGTTTTGGTAGGCTACATAATATGCTTTCCCAGCACGAATGCTTAGCATTTTATAAAACGAATACTAAAGCAAGAAAAGAACAGAAGAGCACACGTTATAATTCCAAGACGTTGACAGGCTATAACCAAAACTAGGCTACTGCGCCGCATAACGTACAAGTTTGATTTGAAGTTATTATGAAAATAAATTGGTTTGCCGCTGCATATTTTCAAACATGGCGGGTAATGGCGGAAAATAAATACAACACAAATGCTGCGAGTACTCGACCAATCAGAAATGTTCAGCGCTGCAAGCTCCACCCAAAAGGTTCCTGTACTTTCGGAAAGTACTACCCCCCGAGCAGGAACGTTTTGGGGGGTAAAACAAAGCCCCCAGAACTAAATTTAGACCCTAGTTCCTGCGGTGGAAACGCACTGAGTTCCTCAAAAGGTTCCCAGTTCCGGGGTATAGTTCCTGTGGTGGAAACGCGGCTATAGCGAATGCATTTTGGACCCTGTCCTGCTGGACACAGAGCTGCTTTGCATTGATAGCCAGCACTCTGTTTGTGTGATGCCAATGAAGCTGACTGCCCCTGGGTCTGCTCTGGACAGAACATTCTGGAAAACTGAGGGACAGGCACAGGGTGAGGCGATGAGAAAAGGGGGGGGGGGTCCTTGCCGAATCAGCAGGGGCACGCAGGTGATGTTGTCGGACTTCGAGGTGAAGGGCGAAGCCACGGACGCCTCCGCCTCGGAGAGGGACACGCCCACGTCCGCCGCCCTCAGCGCCCCGCAGTCATTGGCCCCGTCGCCGCACATCCCCACGCGGTAACTGGAGAGGGGCGGGGCCAGGGGAGAATGGAGAGAGGAGAGGGGGGAGAATCGTGAGAACCGTGGCTTACCCATTTATCTCTTTTCATTCATGATTTCTTACACAGTTCTAACTGGATTTCATTAACTCTTTGAAGAGTAGGCTTTTTTCCCCCCAACATTCAGTGCTCTAGAACTTCACTGGCTTTCAGTCACCAGTAGTGATTGTGACATCAGCATTAGAATGTTCAGCTAAGAATATTCTAATCACATGTTTGTGACTTTACACCTTAAAGGGTTAATATCACTTCACAGTACATCACTGGAAATATGTATATTTTTATTATATATATTTAAGTATGAATTAAGTTTCAGCTCCAGTGTTATGTTCCATGGGTTTACGTTCCCCTTTCGCCCCTATATTTTTCCTGCATCTCGCTGTGTTTTCTCCCCTTCCACATCTCTTTACCTCCCTGCCTTTTCTCTCCATCCCATGCCCCTTCCATTTCTATACCTCCTCTCCCCCTGCCTTGTTTTCTCCCCTCCGTCTCTCTCTCACTTGAGTTTCTGCAGAGCTTTCACCAGCTGAGTCTTCTGGTCCGGAGCCATTCGAGCGTACACAGTACCTCTCATCAGCACCTGCAGTGAACAGCACATCCCATCATGCACCACTCCTTATTTCTGATTGTAAGTACAATGCAGAGGCATATGTCCCACAATGCATCGCTGCTCGTTTCTGATTATAATCACAGTCAAGAGGCCATATGTTCCACAATGCATCACACCTCATTTCTGATTATAAGCACACAGTCAAGAGGCATGTGTCCCACAATGCATCAGTGCTCGTTTCTGATTACAAGCACAGTCAAGAACCCTTGATGCTGAAACCCTTGATGTTTGTATGTCTGCTGTTTTTGGCAGCCCCACTGTCCTTTAGGCTTCAGTATGCACATTTATAACAGGGTCTGAGTTGCTTCTCTCTTTTCAGGTGGCTGAATGTGATGCAGACTGAGTAGAGCGTTGTGTCCGTGTGAAGGTTACCTTGGGCAGGTACTCTGGGAAGTGCTCACACAGTGCGGAGAAGGACTGCCCATTGATAGCCAGGTGATAGTAGACACTGCCCTGGTACAGACCCTGGGGGTCAGAATGGGCGGAATTGGGGGGGTTGGGGGTTACACCGATTTAACACTGCCGCCTACAGTAATTCAGTAATAAATACTACACGTCAACAGAAATCACATTAATAAGACTCTATTAATCCACATCAGTTCATCACAAACAGCATTACAGATGAACATGGTCTATGAGAGCAGAAACACTTTTGCTGGTGAGAACATCGGTGGTGAAGGTAATCCATGTAAGGCCATCAGTAGTACACATAAACCCATACACAGGAAATACAGCACTGAGCACAGGGACATCAGCAGCAGTACTCTACGTCCATACATCTGTGACATGCAGCTGCCTGTGTGAGAAAGTCATTCACATAGTAGTAATAGCCTGTGCCAGTGCGCAGGTAAAGCACAGCTACCTGTGTAATGGCGTCGACATCGCTGTCCACGGCTGCCCGGCGAAACTGCAGCGATGGCGGCGACTGGGCAGTAGGGGGCGACGCGTTCACGAAAAACACCTGCTCGTCCTTCCGGACCATCCCGCAGCCTCTGGCCACGTTCACAGCCGTGAGAATGTTGTCTCCTGGTGGGGGGGGCGGGCAAAGGGGAACAGAAATTTGTGTTTATTTCAGACATAAATGATTTGCTATGAGGAAGTAGGCTATGTTCTGTGGTGTGTGTGTGTGTGTGTGTGTGTGTGTGTGCTAGCACGTGTGTGTGTTTGTGTCTGTGTGCCTATGTATGCGTGTGTGTGCGTGTGTGTGTATGTGTGTGCGCCTGTGTCTGTGTGCCTATGTGTGCATGTGCATGCGCGCGTCTGTGTGTGTGTGTGTGTGTGTGTGTGTGTGTGTGTTGGTGTGCGTGACCTAAAACTCCCTCCTCCCTTCTATCCTCCTCCCCGGGCACGCTCCCCCCCTCCCCCCTCTCACCAGTGACCATGACAGTGCGCAGCTGGGCCTGTCTCAGTGTGCTGATGACATCAGCGCTCTCAGGCTTCACCAGATTCTTCATCACCAGGAGGCCTATGAACTGCAGCTGACTCTCCAGTGCCCTCCTGTGGACACCACCAAAAGTGCACATGGCATCAGAGTGACCAAAAAAAAAAAAAACACCGGTTATATCATAGCTATATGACTGTTTGACTGTTTCAACTAATGTAGAAGGATTGGAGGGGCACGGCCATTGTTTTTTGGTAAGGTGGGGGTGGCAGGGTGTCATGGAAACGGCTCTGGTGCTCTGCAGCCCTGACCCACCTCTCCACAGTGCTTATGTCCGTCTGGCCGTCGAGCGTTTTGCAGGCCAGGGCGAGCACCCTGAAGCCCTCGCTGGCAAAGTGACGCAGCGTGTCTGAGAACTGAGCAGGCACTGAGAGCGAAAGGGAGGGAGAGGGGGGAGAGAGAGAGAGAGAGAGAGAGTGAGAGAAAGAGAGTGGGGGAGAGGGAGAGAAAGAGGGGGGGAAAGGGGGAGAGAGAGAGAGGAGAGAGAGAGAGAAAAAAAGCACTCAGAGGTAGCTATTTTACTGGGGAAAAAAAACAATTCGCCCAGCAACAACAATTCCTGACCTTATCCCAAGGCAACATGCTCTCAAGCTGGCCTACCTGGTTAAATACAGGTAAAATAAAATGAAGAAATGAGAATATCAAATCTCCACAAAATTCCATCTTTCTTTTTACAAAACTGACCCTGATCCCCCCCCCCCACCCCGCCCCTTATCTCCTTCCCTCTTAATTTTCTCACCACTCTCTTTCAGGCAGAGGCTGGCCACCATCTCTGGCGCCCCCTTCAGGAAGACGCGAACGTTGCGGCCCCCGGGGTCCACGGTCACCACGCACATCCTCTGCAGGGCGGAGGAGAAGGGGAAGCGCCGCACGATGGCCACGGGCTCGCGGATGACCTGGAAGAAGAAAAAAAAACAAAAAAAACGCACAAGAGGCGCGGGGAAGGAGACAGTGAGCGTGGCAAAAAGAAAACAAGATAATGCTCTTCAAATACGACCAGCCCATGTCATTACACTTCAGCTGTCATCACGCGACACTCATTTCCACCCCGACACCCTCCCGAGATCCTCTTTCTGCCCCAGATCCACATTCCGGCCCAAGCCCGGAGTGCTACTCACGATGCCCTGGGGCTGGAGCTCAGGGGGAGGAGGCCGCATTACCGCCAGCACCTGGGCGCTCCCAAACTCCCCGTCCTTCTCCTCCTTCTCCCCGGCGCCGGGCTCCTCCAGCACCTGTGGAACAGAACAACACGAGAGACTATTCACCCTACGCTCACAATCAACCTACAAGAGACTATTCACCCTACGCTCACAATCAACCTACAAGAGACTATTCACCCTACACTCACAATCAACCTACAAGAGACTATTCACCCTACGCTCACAATCAACCTACAAGAGATTATTCACCCTAGGCTCACAATTCACCTACAAGGGACTATTTACTTAATTTAGACTCACAATTCACCTACAACAGACTATTCACTTAATCTTGGCTCACAATTCACAGACAATTCAAACAGACTATTCACCCCAGGCTCACAATTTCTCCCTACAAGAGACTATTCAGTCTACCTAGGCCTGCCATTCACTTACAAGAGATGATTCAGTCTATCCAATTCAGTCTATCCAATTGCCAATAAAAGACTATTCGGCCTATCTTGGCTCATAATTCACATACAAACTAAAAAGCTTGTTTTGTGCACCCCCCCATTTTCAAATAAAATTTCCTCTTATATCACCTTGTTCCACTGACAGAACTCAACCTGAAATATCTATCGTGGTTCACTTGTTAACCCCAAACCCCCCCCACCCCCCCACCCCCCCCTCCCCCAGGCTCTCCGGCTCCTCTCTTGCTAAGCCTGAAGAAACAGTCAGCGGAAAATAAGTCATCAGCCCAGACCACAGGACTGACACACCGCACAGCTCTGGAACATCAAAGCCAGACTAGTAAGCACAAAGCAAGTGTGAGTGTTCCTGTTTACCGACCACGTCATGCAAATGTTTAAACAAACAAAACTTCCGCCTAACCGACCTCCTGTATCCACCGGAGGGGAGGTGGATACAGGAGGGGCCAGATAAACCGGTAAAAATTAAAATAAGAGTGGCAGCTGACGGAAAATAAAAATGTGAATATGCAAGAATGAATTCATTCGCAAACCCCATCTTCAAAAAGGCTTATGACCAAATTATTAGATTCCACTGGTTACGGTATGGAATGCCATTTTCTTTTCACGATTTTATTGGCATACGCATGAACATAGCGAAAAAAAAAGGAAATTTGGAAAAAAAAGACAAATTTGTTTAATCAATGTCATTCTTTCAGAATTACACGAAAAGCACTTAACAGGCAACAGACAGCAGACCGTTACAGTATTTAAGGGGAGTCAATTCTTGTTTGGAATCAATCACACGTGGTGAGGGAGGTAGTCCGAGCTTGCACAGAGTCCAAATATGGACACCGTGTAAATGTCACTGCATCCGCTTAAAAGTTGGCACTTTGCGAGGTTGTCAATCTGGATTAGAAATCGACCTCGCTGTTTAAATGAGGGAGTCAGATATTCGGGTGCGTCGCCCACGCCAGAGGCGGTCGAGCGGGAGTTTACCGTTCTCTTAATCTGGGAGAAGTCAATATTTACCATTAAGGCCATCCCGTGAGAGAAGCTGCTGTCTTTACAGTTAAGAAACTGAGCAATTACCCATTTGCTCCCTGTAAAATTTAGACTTGCTCAATTCTGACATGCATGTGCAAGACATGGCCAGAAGTATGTGGACACCCCTTCTAAGTAGTGGGGTTGGCTACTTCAGCCACACTCACTGCTAACATGGGGCGATATAGCTCAGGCGGTAAGACCGATTGTCTGGCAGTCGGAGGGTTGCCGGTTCAAACCCCGCCCTGGGCATGTCGAAGTGTGTCCTTGAGCAAGACACCTAACCCCTAACCTCTAACTGCTCTGGCGAATGAGAGGCATCAATTGTAAAGCGCTTTGGATAAAAGCGCTATATAAATGCAGTCCATTTACCATTACTAACAGGTGCATAACATCAAGCATACAGCCGTGCAATCTCCATAAACAAATATTGACAGTAGAATGGGTCGTACTGAAGAGCTCAGTGACTTTTGACGTGGCATTGTCATAGGATGCCACCTTTCCAACAAGTCAGTTTCTCAAATTTCTGCCCTGCTACAGCTGCCCCGGTCAACTGTAAGAGCTGTTATTGTGAAGTGGAACCGTCTTGGAGCAACAACAGCTCAGCTGTGAAGTGGTAGGCCACACAAGCTCACAGAATGGGACCGCAGAGTGCTGAAGCGTGTAGCGTAGCATGAATGCGCATGGTTTTGGAATGAGATGTTCAACAGGCACATATGGGTGTGGTGTTCGGGTGTCCACATACTTTTGCCCATGTAGTGTATGTCTGATCAGGTCATTATTCTGCAATTGGTGTACATGTTTAAGTTTAATCTTTGTTCTACTAGACCACAGGTCCTCAATCTTACCCAGAAAGGGTCGGTGTGGGTGCAGGTATTTGTTCCAACCAAGCAGTAACACACCTGATTCTACTAATAAATCACTAGAGATGTTGCTAAGGACCTTGCTGGGTAACTGCTTGGTTGGAAAAAAAAAACCTGTACCCAGACTGCCCATTTGTGGATAAGACCAAGGACCTCTGTACTAGACATTCATGTGGTTTCAATGGCACTTGAATAGACCTGAACCATAAACTGTGTGATCTCATCCTTGGCAGAATTTTGGCGGGAAAACCGTGAGGGCAACTCACCCAGCCAGTGGATTCAATCATCTTGAGCTCCAGGGGGTCCCCCAGGAGCTGCTCCCCCAGCAGGGCCACGGTGTGGCAGCAGGCCAGGGCAGAGAGCACGGGCCCGGGGGGCAACAGGCGAGGGTCGGGCACCAGCTCCCCAAACCCCGCCCCGCTGCCCTCCATGACCCCCCACACGTCCAGGCCCTCCTCCGTCAGAGTGCCTGTCTGAGGGCGGAGTCAAAGGCCGACAGGGAGAGAGGGAGGGAGGGAGAGAGAGACAGAGAGAGAGAGAGAGAGAGAGAGAGAGAACAATCAGCTTACAGCAGGACTGCCCAACCCTGTTCCTGGAGATCTACAGAACTGTAGGATTACATTTCAACCCTAATTCGGCACACCTGACTCTGCTAGCAGCTCAGTGGAGATCTCCAGCTGTTCATTGAGGTGTGGCATTGTTAGGGTTGGAAGTGAAAGCCTGCAGGACGGTAGGTCTCCAGGAACAGCCCTGCCTTACAGCACATGCACTCTAAATTCAGGGTTTTTCCCGCATAGAGAAATCTCTGATGTGTACTAAAGCAAAGTTGACGAGCACTGAAGCAGAAAAATGGGAAAAAATTTAACGCGAATGACGTGGGACGACCCGACATTCGATCACGAGCACTAGCCCAAAGACAGGGAGCACCAAGGACACTGTTCATGCCAGGAAAAACCTAAAAAAAAAAAAACCTGAAAACAACCGAAATTGAGCCTGACAGCTGGAAAAACAATCATATGGCCAATAAAAACTGAAGACAAAACAGGAGAGAGTTTAAAGTACTTGAAGTAAATTAGGTTGGACAACTGGCCCTTCAAGCAGTGAAAATGCAAACATTTTCAAAGTTTTCAGCAATTTGCCCCCACCTTGGGGCCGTTTGCATTGTACATTTACGGCAGTGAAGAGATAACTCTCAATCCAGAGCAACTTACAGCGTTTACATTCTTTTTACATACAAACCCGTCGAGACAGCTAGATCCTTCCTGAGGCACCTCCAGTTCAGGTGTCTTGGACGCAATGGCAGCGCTCCACCAGTGAGCTGACTCTACAGCAGGGACCATCAACTCTGGCCCTCGAATCCAAATCCAGCCCTGGTTTTCTTTTCTCCTGGGTAATTAGTGCCACTGATGGGCCAGACTGTCTTCACACCTGACTCCCAGGCAAAGGGAGGGTGGAAAACCAGCAGTTCTCAGCCCTCGAGGACCACGAGTTGCTGATTCCTGCTCTACAGCCTTGGAGATACAGGCCCAGTGTCCTTAGCCATTAAGCTACTGTACACCGCCACCCAATACAGTCCATCCATCTGTTAGGACGGAGTGTGGCACAGTGGGTAAGGAACTGCGCTTGTAACCGAAAGGTCGCAGGTTCGATTCCCGGGTAAGGACACCGCCGTTGTACCCTTGAGCAAGGTACTTAACCTGCATTGCTTCAGTATATATCCAGCTGTATAAATGGATACAATGTAAAGTGCTATGTAAAAGTTGTGTAAGTCGCTCTGGATAAGAGTGTCTGCTAAATGCCTGTAATGTAATGTAATGTAATGTTAGCTAACCCGCTCATTCCTGGTCAGGGTCATGTGGCAGTGCTTGAGCCTATCCCAGCATGCATTGGGCAAGAGAGCAGGAATACACCCAGGACAGGTGGGCCAATCAATCGCAAGGCACACACACACACACACACCATTCACTCACACACTCATACCTACGGGCAATTCTGAGTCTCCTAACTGGCCTGACCTGCATGTCTTTGGACTGCGGGAGGAAACCGGAGTGCCCGGAGGAAACCCACACGGATGTGCGGGGAACACGCAAACTCCACACAGAAAAACCCCTCGGTCGGGGGTTCGAGCCTGCAGTACCTTGTCGAAGCAGAAGAGGGAGATCTTCCCGGCAATGTTGATGCGCGGCGGGCTGATGCAGAAGATGCCGTCCCTCTTCAGCCGGCTCTGGGCGTAGATGGTGCCCGTCGTTATGGCCGCGGGCAGAGCGGGCGGCACCACTATGGTCACGACGTCCACCGACCGGATCACCAGCTCCTTCAGGGTGGTCTGGGAAACGGCATCGACGCACATATTCCGAGAGTTCAGACCTCGTTTTCACACGAAATGCTCGCTGTGACGATCTGCTCGTGTCAGAGAGACAGGCCGTGTCCCAATCGGCACACTTGCGTACTACTGAGTGCAGTTGCTGAGTGCACTGGATAGTTGAAAGTTGTTAAGTAGGCAACATTTTCTATAAATGTAGTGTACTTAAAATCCCAGAATGATATGCTAATGTCCGAGGGTTTTGTTGACTATATTCAGGAGCATGCTTTCCAGGAAGTAAACCTTACCTTACCACCTTTGAAATGCACTACCAGTGATGCTGCCGCTGTGGGCGTGTCCGAGTGTTCAGCGTAAACAGTGTAAACTGTGCAGTTTTAAACTGTGTAAACTGTTCAGACAAGTGGAACCAAGAACACTTAACCAATGAGTTCAGCGGTATAAGACCGTATATGCAGAGAGCTGTTTAACACAGCCACAAGGGAAGTTAAGTACAAGTTAAAAGCAGGCCTTTTCACTTTCCAAAAAAACCATTTAACAGGGTAGGTTTACTTCCTATGGCAAAATCTGGCAGGTCATTGAATCAGTTCCACAACCCATGAAGTATGACCACATGCACGATGGCTTTGCATACCACCTTCAGTTTGGTGAGCTTTGCAAGGCCCTTTGCATAGACGAGCTACTCTTACGCAATTTCACTCTTACGTACTTCATGCTTGACTGAGTATGATGTGAAGAACAGTAGCGACAGTGTAGTACAATGGGTCTTGCAAACTATAGGTAACAGGTTCAATTCCCAGGTAGGACACTGCTGTTGCACCTATGTAAAAAGTTGTGTAAGTCGCTCTGGATAAGAACGCCTGCTAAATGCCTGTAATGTAATGTGATGTAACCTAAAGGTCACAGGTACACTGCCGTTGTACCCTTGAGCAAGGTACTTAACCTGCATTTCTTCAGTATATATCCAGCTGTATAAATGGATGCAATGTAAATGCTGTGTAAAAAGTTGTGTTAAGTCACTCTGGAAAAGGGCGCCTGCTAAATGCCTGGCTGTAACGTAACAGTAACAGCACGATGTGGTCATCAGTGGGATACGTCCCAAATGCAGTTACTGCAGCGCCGGCCGCATCATCAACGGTAAGACAACTCACCGCAGTCCTGCTCAGGATCACAATGCTGTACACAGTGCCAGCCAACGCTGCAAGTCAAAAGAAACAAATGAATATTCATCCATACAGACATCCAGCAGGAACACATACATGCGGGGGCGACATAGCTCAGGAGGTAAGAGTGGTTGTCTGGCAGTCAGAGGGTTGGCGGTTCGATCCACCACCCTGGGCGTGTCGAAGTGTCCCTGAGCAAGACACCTAACCCCTAATTCAGTGGTTCTTAACCTGGGTTCGGTCGAACCCTAGGGGTTCGGTGAGTCGGTCTCAGGGGTTCGGTGGAGCCTCCGCCGCAGAGGTCCACCCCTCAGTCTAGTCTGCAGTTAGTTAGTTTTTTTACTAAAGAAGGGTTCGGTGAATGAGCATATGAAACTGGTGGGGTTCGGTGCCTCCAACAAGGTTAAGAACCACTGCCCTAATTGCTCCCAATGAGCTGATTGGTACCTTGCATGGCAGCCTTTCACTGTTGGTGTCTGAGTGTGTGTGTGAATGGGTGAATGAGAGGCATCAATTGTAAAGCGCTTTGGATAAAAGCGCTATATAAATGCAGTCCATTTACCATTTACCATACAAGGAGCGTGCAGAGCATAGAAAGAGGACAGGCGGGGCATTGTGTCCTCATGCAGAAACGAGAGGCTATGTCAATGGAAAGGCCAAGCAAACATTATTTACACGCTGACAGAAGCGCAACGGGAGCCTGAAGACTAGGGGATGCCCCCGAGGCAAAGGGACGTGGCTGGAAGCTTCAGACACCTGCACCGTCCAGGTGAACACAGACTAGGGCTGGGGTTTCAGAGTGGGTCAGAACCGGACAACATGCACAGCTGGGAGCGAAACTGTGAACAAAACTGGGTGCAGTAGGACCAAGGGGGAGGGGGAAAGGGGGTGGTATTATCACCTCAGAACCAAGGACCTAATGTTGGATCAGGGAGTCACTGACGCAAATTTTTTTTTACGAACTACCTGTGGATTTCTTCCATCAGTTACACGGGCCGGACATTATATCGTCCAGTCGGGATCAGAAACCGGACATGTGCAAATAATTTGACAACCGGACATTTCGGTCGAAAACCAGACATTCCGGTCGAAAAACCGGACGTCTGGCCACCCCAACAGACACGTAGGGAGACCCAGGTGCGGCCAGGCATACCTACGATCCCCAGGATCAGCAGGAACTTTATAGCGTCTCGATAGAAGCGGAAGTCGAGGGGCGCCGGATAGAGGATGGAGCTGATTAGGTCTCCTTTGGCGGTGAAAAACCCTGGAAGACAAACACGCACGGATCACATGAACAGGGCATGACCAGGCCACAGAGTCACATGACACACGGTCACATGACACATGGTCACATGAATGAGTGCATTCATTCCTTCCAAACCGTAACGTACAAATGACATCACAATGTCACGACCTGGTTAAGGGTAGATTGTCCCTCATTTCTCAACAGAGCCCCAGTAACACGGCTGCCTTGGTCTTGCTTTTCAATTTTCGTAAAAAAAAGTACCAAACAGGCCATACTGACAAAATGAACACTCAATGCCTCCCTGGTGGCTCTGTTAAGAACGCTCATCCCTATAGGTGTAAGGTTGTTAGTTTAACCCGCTGAAGAGCAGGTTTATTTATTTATTTTTTGAGTCAGTGTTCTAGAACTCCATCACTTTCAGCAGTGGTTGGTAGTATTGTCGGTATTAGAATGTTCAGTTATGAACATTCTAATCGCACATCTGTGACCTCACACGTTAATTGGTCAGGGCTGGTCTGTTATTAGCTGACTGTGGCAAGTGGTTTGCAGCAGCAGGGTGTAACTGGCTCTGTCCCACATGGGTCTGGATGGGTTTAGGTCAGATATGGCAAAAGCAGAACCAGCATCAGTGCCAGCACCACTATCAGTGTCATTTAGCAATCCAGCTGAGCTCTGATGTAGTACACTTGTGGTGGGTACAATGGCTGCTGGCTTGTGGGTGAGTATATTGGATGACTATAGCTACTTCAGCTTTCTCTACACGTGTATAGAAAGCAAGCTGTAACAGAGCATGGCGCCGTTTGTGATTCTTTTAAAAATGTGTGACGGAAATGGAAAAGACGAACGAACTGTGTGACCACATGAAAACAGCCCTGGCCTCCATTCGTCTGTGCACCTCACCTGTTCGCGTGACAACAGCGAGCGTCCCAGTGCCTCCCTGCTGCCCCCTTTTGGCCTGAATGACCTGCGTGCCGCAGAACAGGGTGTGTCTGCGCAGAGTCTCTGCATTGTAATGCGCTTTTCCGGTCGGCAGCGGGGTTTTCATCACAGGTATGCTCTCACCTGGAAAGGCAAGGAAGGGGGGGGGGGGTGGGTGAGGGAGAAGCAACACGCTCCATTCTCTCCTTTCGCTTTTTAATCATACTCATACAGACAACAGGAACACAAACACACAGACACACACTTACACTTGTAATTAGCAAGTATGAGTCACTAACCCTTTGAAGAGTAGGTTTTTCGGAATGTTTTTTTTTCACAATTCTTAGTCAGTGTTCTAGAACTCCACTGCATCACCAGTACTGATTGTTACATCAGCATTAGAATGTTCAGTTAAGGACATTCTAATCACACATTTGTGATCTTACACTGTCAATGGCTAACACAAGCTAACAGGAATTTGTTTCTTGCGCATATCTCTCCTAGATACACGCGCGCGCGCACACACACACACACACACACATAGTCTATAGTCGCCCTACATACATGCAGTGTGTGTTCAGACAGGTCAGAGTGCAAGGGTCAGCCACAGTGCAGCAGCACCGGGGCAGTCATGGGGCTCCAAGCCAATCACAATACACCATAACAGGATCGCCACTTTCATTTTAATATATTCACTGTATCATCCTCGCATTTATATGACAATGACACATCCTCTCTCATCTCTTCCCCCCTTCATTGTTTTCCCTCTCTCATTTAGGGGCTCCATTGTGCCCAGCCTGCTTTTGTGTCCCATCTCAAACCCGACCCCCCCCCCGCACCCCCAGACCTTGCATGGGAAGAAGAGGGAGAGCAGGAGATAATGTATGCTGCTGGCCATAGAAGAAGACAAGGGCTTCTCATTCAACCCAACAAAATGTTTTAATTACAAACAAAGCACAACATATAATTGGCCAACGATCTGACAAGTAGCCAACCACTGAAATGACAGAATAACTAGAGTAATAGAATTTAAACATCAGTTTACAGACTTTCACTAAGCACCAAATATTCACCTTGTGGACACAAAACTCTTCTGGCAAATTAACTTAAGGGCAAATATCAAATTACAATTGTGATTTTTACACCAGCTGTTCTTACAAGAAACAGCAAATCCATTTGAGATCACTCAGATGAATTCCCCTTCAAAGAAAAGACTGAGAACAGGGTTTATAACAGCAAACAGAAGTAGTTGGTATCACAAGGCACAAGGTCACCTGATGAATTTGGCAAATTTGCTTAAGTGCTGTAAATGCTCTAAAAAGCTGCTGACAACAGATGGGAAAAAAGTTCATTAGAAACCATACCAGGAATGGCTTGCCAAACAAAAATACCAACCAAAGGCAACAAAAAGGCTGCAAGCAACGCACATTTATACCATTGTGTATGGACAATATATGTGTGCCATGAATGATGCTAAACTTCTGTAAAAAATAAAATTAAAAAAAACTAAAGGCTATAAAAAAGCCTGCACAGCTGCACAGACCATGCCTGCAGCATTATGCCATATTAATAAGCACGTGGTGGAAAGCAGCTGGTGTACGTGAAACAGGTCCATTTCCACCATGCAATTTATAACCGTGAACCACAGGCAAACGAAACAAGCGTTTGAGCAACGCTGGAAAGTACTGCCATCAGGGCGAAAAGGATGAGGAATTGCAAAAAGAAAGAAGAACCAGGACAGCCACAAAAAGGTTTTGAGTGAGAACGAGGGCAACAAACTCAGCCAACACGAAACATTCTCACGAAAATGTTTCCGCCATGTTGCGTTACAACAACACCGTGAGAACACTCAGGCGGCAGTGTAGTATAATGGGTGGTCTTGTAAACTAAAAGGTCACAGGTTCGATTCCCCGGTAGGACAATGCCGTTGTACCCTTGAGCAAAGGTACTCAACCTGCATTGCTTCAGTGTATATCCAGCTGTATAATTGTATGCAGTGTAAATGCTATGTAAAAGTTGTGTAAGTCGCTCTGGATAAGAGCGTCTGCTCAATGCCTGTGATGTAATGTAATGTTTTGTGTGTGCCGGGCTAAGACATTACATTACATTGCATTACAGGCATTTGGCAGACGCTCTTATCCAGAGCGACGTACAACAAAGTGTATAACCATAACCAGGAACAAGTATGACGAAACCCCTAGACAGAAGTACCGGTCCAAGTGCAGGGAACAACAGCATAGTTCAACTTGGACCCTGAAGGTTAAACTGATTAACACTAACACAAAAACGAGAACGGCAACAGCGCAGTCTATGGAAAGAAAAATACAAGCAGTAGTTAAGACCGCGTCTCACCGGTCAGCATGCTCTCGTTGACCATGCACTCCCCGGCCAGCAGGGCGGCGTCGCAGGGCAGGAGCAGCCCTTCCTCGGGGATCACGATGCAGTCCCCGGGGACCAGCTCCGTCGAGCTCACCAGGTCCTCCGCTGGCGGAGAGAAGGGCATCGTTTCAGAACGGGCCCCCGGCCCGATTCACCTCCTAATCCCTCCCCTCCCTCCCTCCCCTCCCCGTTTCCAGTCACTCCAGTGAGGGCAGACATTGTGGTGATAGGGAGCATAAATAGCAGCAGGCGCGTGGGACGCACTTTCGTTCTGCTCGGACGAATCGGAATTCACAGATGGGAATTTACGAAGAATTAATTATTATCAATAATAAATCACGACCGTTTAAAAGAAAAAAATCACTTAAGAGTTGGCCACAGTGAGCCACCTTGCACTGCCACATTTGCATTACAAATAACGATTACGGCAATTCAGATTTGTGTTATCAGTGCAAAAGAGACAAAACTGCGATGACCATGATGACTGTCTTTTGAAAGGGCACGACACAACAGTCAAATCGCATTTAAATGTGGTCAGCTCTGTCGTGCTTTAATGACCCTGGTAACGGCGTTAAGCAACGCAATGCATGCTGGGTCAGCACTCGCTTTCAAGCCAGCACTTTAAACTCCTCATTATCAAGGGAGCGTCGGAGGGCCGAACAGCCACTACCCCTCGCCGAAATTTGGCTCGCTCAGTTCTGGGACGCCCCTCGTACAAGATGGCGACTCTCGTGAACGCTCAGAACGAGTGTTAGGTGAAGCGATTAAGAGGTGAACTGGGACCGGGCCGAGGAGAGAGAATTCAAACGAATCGCCCCGGAAACGGACCCCCCCAGGAGTGGAGAAACCCCCCCCCAAGGAGTGGAGACTCACCCTCCGCGCCTCTCCTCAGCCTCACGCTCACGATCAGCTGGGCCATGTTGTGCAGGGTGACGCTTTGCTGAAAGAGACACGACAGTACAGTCACGTGACTGTCTTCCCTTGAAAATCAACATGGCTTCCGGCAAACGCGATATCAGTTATTATATGCAAATGAAGCCATTCGAATCCTGGCAACATAAAGCCAGGTTTCTTTGGTGCAGTCGGCAAGAGTTCCAATTCAATCTGAAGAGGAATATGTCTAATGTGACACATACTTTGATGCAATGCAACCAAATCATTTTATAACTACCAAAACAGGCTTAGGTCCAGTGCTGGGTTGATTAATGCATGCATTTTGTGTGTAACACCAACACGAGCATATACAAGATACAAGTATAAACATTACAATTTGCTCATTTCCATTTATGTCAGTAGATAACAGAACAGAACTCAACCTGAAGAACCTCTTGCGGTTCACTTTGTTAATCCCCTTTATGTATTTCAAAGCCTCAATCAAATCACCCCTAAGTCTCCTTTTACTTGAAGAGATAAAGCATCTTAAGTCCTCATAGCTTTTATCTTTCATACCAGGAATCAATTTTGTGGCCCGTCTTTAAACCTTTTCTAGAGCTACTATATCTTTCTTGCAGTACGGTCCCCAGAACTGCACAAAATAAGTGTGGTCTAACAAACCATATTGTATTAAATAAGTATAAACTTTGATAGACCATTATTCCCAAGTCTTTTTCAACGTGAGCACTTTCCAGTTTTGTCCATCCCACATAAAGTAATCTTGCCTTGTGTTTTTACATGTAGAACCTTGCATTTAGCTAGATTCCAGACAGTTATACCCGAGCATCTACTCACGCATAACACCGTCAACGTGATCGCAGTGAGCTCAACATCCATGACTGCATCTCACTGGCTTGTGGCCCCTTGCTGCTAATTGCCGCCAGAGAAAGTGCCCGTCAACACCAGAGCTCCATGACGAGCTCCCAGAATCCTCTCTGCTGCACTTGACAGGCGCTTTTTCTGAGTTCACACGCTCGCCACAGCTGGCGCGCTGTGCAGTTTCGAGGCGATGACAGGTGCCAGGTAACAGGAAGCGTACCGCTTTCGACCGCGCCGCGCCTATCACCACGGTAGAGAAGTGCGAGCACGCGTTCGAAGACCAAACGCGTGCTCACACTTGAAGGGTTGTGTTCTGTCATCAGAGCAGTCACAAGGGCCCCGCCACAACAGGCAGACCACGGACCGAACGCAAACGCGACGAACCGCACACGCGTCAGACCCTTCCCGCGTTAGGCAGCCGTCGCTGGCTTAAGCTGGCAGCGTACTCAGAAAGAAGAAAGAACTTCAGGATTGAGAACCACCGGCGAACATGTCCCCGAACACCGTGGTCGGTACACTCGGTGAGAACACCGCACTGCTCCGCTGGGGTGTGAATAATTACGAATAATTAGGAGGCAGCCATTAACCGGGGCTGGAATCCAGCCCAGACCTCCGTTTCGCGGCTACGCCACAGATGTATAAAGAGAAGGGCTACGCGAGATCACAACGCAAAACAAGAAGTTTAAAGTGTTTAAAGTGGCTTTGGTTTATCTAGCTATGCAAAAGAAGAAAAAAAGGCGAAGACAATGGTTACTTTCGCCCTCTAAATAAGAGTAGGACGGAGAATGGATGGTTTTGTCTGTACATTCGGCAAATGCGGAGTTTAGACGAGGGGGTCCACTTTCTCTTATTTCCGAATGTGTGCTAGGCGTTTTGATGACTTGCTGAACTGAGTAGCACCATTCATCAAACATGCGGGAACTCACAGAATTCCCATCTCTACAGAAGAGAGATTGGCGTTGATTCTCCGTACATTAGCATGTGAAGTCTACCCTCTGAACTCTCAACCGTGACGTACCCAACCATGTGATATTTGGACCAATAGCTGAGAGGGGAGGTCGGAGAACAAGAAAGAAGTTTTCGAAAAGTTCTCCCTGGAGGCTGTCACACACTGCACCGTACGAACACACAACACCGCGTCTTTTTGTTCTTCGGTTGTTCTCATTGCTCCGTTTTGCTCAAAAAGTTCTACTTCCTACGAAGCATACTGCCTACTTTACAGACGAAGGACCGCAGCACAGGAGCAGTCACCGACGCTCTCCCGCTCTCACCTTGCGGATCTCGTAGAGGGAGATGCCGATGGAGATGACGGAGATGAGGATGATGCAGCCCGCGTAGTAGTAGTAGTGATCCGTCATCCACAAGATGATGCTGAGCACCTGGAACACGTAGAACGGGTTCAGCACCTGGAGGACAGAGAGCAGACAGAGAGGGAGAGAGAGAGAAAGGATCAGTCAGTGTGCGGGATGACCATTGACCTTTACATAGTGCTCCACCGCCCAGTCCCCAGGGACCACGCCCGTGTCACACAGCATGGCAGAGAGACTCTGTCACCTCCTCAAACAGCAGCCGCATATAGGACTTCACTGGAACGTCGATCAGGTTCTCGCCATACACAGTCCGCCTGACCAGAGGGCAAAAAAGAGACGGAAGAAAAGAGATCCATTACCTTTTCTGTCACAGTAACAGGTTCTCATGGCGAAAAAATGTGTGTACATGTATGTGTGTGTGTCAGTGAGTGTGTGTGTGCACGCATTGCGTGCATGTGTGTATTGTGTGTGTGTGTGTGTATGCGTATGTGTGCATTATGTGTGTACATTATGTGTGTGTCCACATTATGTGTGTGTGTGTGTGTGTGTGTATCGTGTGTGTATGTGCGCATTATGTGTGTGTCCACATTATGTGTGTGTGCGTGTGTGTGTGTGTATCGTGTGTGTATGTGCGCATTATGTGTGTGTGTGTGCATTATCTGCGTGTGTGTGTGTATGTGCGCATTATGTGTGTGTGTGCGTGTGTGTGTGTGTGCATTATGTGTGTGTGTGTGTGTATGTGCGCATTATGTGTGTGTGTGTGTATGCGTATGTGTGCATTATGTGTGTGCATTATGTGTGCACATTGTGTGTGTATCGTGTGTGTATGTGCGCATTATGTGTGTGTGTGTGTGTGTGTGTGTGTGTGTGTGTATGTGCGCATTATGTGTGTGTGTGTATCGTGTGTGTATGTGCGCATTATGTGTGTATAGTGGGTGTGCGTTTCTATTTGGAATGACTCACCGGGCCCTTTGTTCCTGGGGACTCAGTCCCGCTTGCTGCCTGTACAGATCGTCACAGGTCCAGTGTTCATTCAGTGCGCTGAGGAGAGAGAGGGAGAGAGAGGGGGAGAGAGAGAGAGAGGGAGAGAGAGAGAGAAGAGAGAAGAAAAGAAGAGGCAGAGAGGGAGAGAGAGAGAGAGACAGAGAGAGAGAGAGAGAGAGAGACCCACTCATTCAACAGCCACTCCCCCACACTCAATTCCCCTTCCTTACACGAGGAACAGAATGAGGTTAAACGAGATCCCTCTTCCTTAAACAGGAACCAGAGCTGATGGGGTTTACATGCTTAAAGGTCTAGATCCGGGCTGCCCAACCCTGTTCCTGGAGATCTGCCGTCCTGCAGGTTGTAGATGAACAGCTGAAGACCCTTCCCTCCCTTATCTGCGGCTTTTTGGTCCCACCACGGGGGGCGCACCCCATTCCACCAAAATACCCCCCCCCCAACCCCCGCTCCCCCACAGTACCTGACCGGACAGAAGGCTCCCTTTTTCGACATCCACACGTAACGGAGCCCCTCGAACACATAGTACCGTAGCAGAGCTTTCTGAAAGACAGGCAAGTCGACTGGGTTAAAAAAAAAAAATGACAATGCCATATGACATCATCTCCCCCCGCCCCCTTTCTCCCAGAATCCCTTTCTGTACCTCATCTTTGTACAGCTGTATAGTGTCCCTCAATTCATTCTCTTCAATATCGGTCCCTGGCTGCTCCAAACTGAAGACAAAAAAAAGCACGGGGGGATTTGATTGATGCTTTTAAATTCATGAAGGGGATCAACAAAGCGAACTACAAGAGATTCTTCAGGTTGAGTTCTGTCAGTAGAACCAGGGGACGTGAATGGAAATTAGCAAAAAGGTAAATTCCGTACACACATCAGGAAGAATTTTTTCACGCAGAGTAGCCAATGCGTGGAATACCCTGTCAGGTCACATAGTAGAGGCAGAAAATCTATGGATTTGATACAGTGTTAAGATACTATCGAGTTTGCAGGTATTCAGAGCACTAGGTACAATTTAGTCAGGAAAATGGCGACCATTGCTGGGCTGAATGGCCTGTTCTCATCATTTTGTTATGTTATATGCTATGCTATGTTATATGTTATGTTGCTGTGATAACCTGCACTGTCAATGGTATTTCAAATCTAGCCAGCACAGGGCAAACACACTGTCGGTCATACAGGTGCATGTGAGTTCACAGGTCAGTGGGCAGGTAAACAGCCAGTCAGCATAGATTTTACCCACCTGCCCTCCTCAATCTCCTCTGTCAGCACTTCCACAACATAATGCTGACCACAGCTGTCCTGAGGGAGGAAGACAGACAGAGTAATGCACGGTTCCATCACAAAATTAACACAAGCTTTTTAGTGCAATTATCTGTTGTCAGTGGTTCTTAAAGATTCAGCATGGGTTAAAATTAAATTGATAGTCATTTTGTCAGAGCCATATATATATATATATATATGTACAAATGTCAAAGAGTCAAATTTCAGTTTTTATTTTTATTTGTGTGTGTGGAGGGGGCGGGGGTTAATTGTTAATTGGCTGCAACAAACCATGTTAACAGGAACTTTCGGAACTGAGTTGATGTGACAGGATACAAAAAAATGCATTTCAGAGTGGGTCAAGAAAACACATTTCTGAATGGGAAAAGAAAATGCTTCTTCACATCTGGGATGGAATGTAAGACCATGGTAACCTCGTTGGATGACGCAAGAGCTCAGCTGGAACCGAAACTGAGTGCTAACTGCGTGTAATGAACGAGCGAGAGACTTCCCCGAGTCTGAGGTTGGATTTGAACCCAGGCCTCTCACTCGTCCATTCGTTTCATAGGTAAGCGCATTACCAGTCAGCTAAAGGTAAAATCACCTCAAGCCAAGGGAAAAGGCTGTTTTTTTTATTATCATTTTCTTAATTTGAGGTTGCATCTCCAGGGAGTGTTGTCACGGTAACCTGATACGAAAACCTCAGCTTTACGACGCCTTTCCTGTGCTTCACAGGCTAACTAGCCGAGCCACGCCCGCTACAGTAGCATCTTGAGTATCTCCGTAATGAGCGGTCTTCACGCTCCCGCGCAGCCCCGCGTCGGCGTGTGTCAGCGCGGCGGCGTTACCTTCAGGAGCAGGACGTCCGCCAGGCCCAGCGAGCACGCTCGACAGCGAGCCAGGACGCGGAGACGCGGGCGCCAGTGGAACAGGAGCAGCAGCAGCCCCAGGGTGAGAACCCCGGCCGCGTAGTACAGCCACGTGCGCCAGCGCACGTACCGGTAGCCCTGAATGTCCTGCGAGAGAGAGAGGCACAGACAGGTCACAAACCCGTACCCCTGAATGTCCTGAGAGAGAGAGAGGCACAGACAGGTCACAAACCCGTACCCCTGAATGTCCTGAGAGAGAGAGGCACAGACAGGTCACAAACCCGTACCCCTGAATGTCCTGAGAGAGAGAGGCACAGACAGGTCACAAACCCGTACCCCTGAATGTCCTGAGAGAGAGAGGCACAGACAGGTCATGAACCCGTACCCCTGAATGTCCTGAGAGAGAGAGGCACAGTCAGGTCATGAACCCGCACCCCTGAATGTGCTGAGAGACAGAGGCACAGACAGGTCACAAACATGTACCCCTGAATGTGCTGAGAGAGAGGCACAGTCAAGTCACAAACCCGTACCCCTGATTGCTAGAGGACAGAGCCACGACAGGTCACAGTGTGCAGCACACAAACCTGTACCTGAACGTGCTGAGAGACAGAAGAGAGTCAGGTCATGAACCCATACCTGAATGTGCTGAGAGACAGAGGCACAGTCAAGTCACAAACCCGTACCCTAAATTCAGAGAGCAGAGGCACAGACAGGTCACGAGTGTGCAGCACACAAACCTGTACCTCTGAACATGCTAAGAGAGAGGCAGAGTCAGGTCATGAACCCGTACCCCTGAATGTGCTGAGAGACAGAGGCACAGACAGGTCACAAACATGTACCCCTGAATGTGCTGAGAGAGAGGCACAGTCAAGTCACAAACCCGTACCCCTGAATGTGCTGAGAGACAGAGCCACAGACAGGTCACGAGTGTGCAGCACACAAACCTGTACCCCTGAACGTGCTGAGAGACAGAAGCAGAGTCAGGTCATGAACCCATACCCCTGAATGTGCTGAGAGACAGAGGCACAGTCAAGTCACAAACCCGTACCCCTAAATGTCATGAGAGACAGAGGCACAGACAGGTCACGAGTGTGCAGCACACAAACCTGTACCCCTGAACATGCTAAGAGAGAGAGGCAGAGTCAGGTCATGAACCCGTACCCCTGAATGTGCTGAGAGACAGAGGCACAGACAGGTCACGAACATGTACCCCTGAATGTGCTGAGAGAGAGAGGCACAGTCAAGTCACAAACCCGTACCCCTGAATGTGCTGAGAGACAGAGCCACAGACTGGTCACGAGTGAGCACATCCTGTACGCTTGCACTTGCATTCCAGAATCACTCACCAGCACAGATTCAGCCAGAGGGGACAGATCTATTGTAAGTCAGCACCGGTTTCCAAGAAAACAGAAGAAGAAGAAAAAAAAAGTGGGTAGTGGGTGGTGTGTGGAAATGTGCGGAAAGAAGAAGATGATGAAGAACAACAAGAAGAACAAGAATAATAATAATAATAATAATAATAATAAGGCGGTAGGTTAAACCTGAGTACTTTTCCTCTCAAAAGAGCAAGGTGGCTATTAGAAAGGGTCTACTCTCTCTTTTTTATTCTCTCACAAAGGCTATGCATGTACAACTATGTCTCGGAACTTGACTCCAATTATGTATGTAAAAAAAGAAAAGAAAAAAAAACACATTACAATAGAGGATATTTTTTCATCTAATATGAACAGAATAAAACAAATGTATATTTCGAAAGGCACATTTTGATTGCCGTTGTCCTTTTTGTTGGTAAGCCTGTTACATAGGCGGGATAAATGAATTTATCCCGCCCATAGCATTAGGCAGCTATGCATAATGCCTCACACTGAGGAAGTTACAGAGGTGAATTCACTGCCTCCGTCAACTGTAATGAAACACTGCATTTCAAAATATGTGATTTCATTGCCATGGAAACTTGCGTTACGCAAGTATTCCAGTAAATATTCCATACCCTACACCGCTTAGCAACGAACGTGTCTTTAAGCAGGCCTACCTCAACTGAGTTACCTAATATTAAAATTCTGTTTTTTTTTTTTTTTTAGTTAAAATGGTCTCACAAGTTTGTCATCACCCAGCATCGACCCAGCCAATCACAACTGAGTATTCAGTCAAGCTGTTGTATATTGGTTTTGTGGGCACGCAAAAAAAAACACTGACTGTGTTTTTTGACACAATAAGTGAAGCATTAAGACTTTATTATGATGGAAACACTTGGGTACTAGTGCGTATTGTTATGCACATATGCATTTTCTATACAACCAGGGGTGCCGCCCAGCCAAGACGCATTCTAAAAATAGATTGTTCCCCATGCAAGGAATCGATTTTGGAATCAAGCACATCATGCGATAATTCAATCTGTGAAATAACTGAAAATAGTGGCTATACATGACTTAAAATGAGTATTGTTTCCTGGAGAAGATAGCCTTCCCACAGCTACCTTTACAGCTCAATAGGTAGATATTAAATCTAAATAAACTCTCACACCCCCCCCCCCACCCCAAATAAACCAAGTTAATTATTTTTGTACATCTGACATGGACAAGCAACAAATATCCTTTTATCTAGCATATTCGCCATGGACTGACCCACATTCTGGCTACTTTGTCTCAGTATTAGGCTAACCCATAACATTATTTCATGTACAAGGTAAATGTGATGTATTGTAAGTGTGACATGTGTCTTGGGTCAAACCACCATATTGGCCACTTCCTGTGACCAACTTACTGTTATTCATTTAACTTGATGATTCCATTTACCTTAACAAGATCCCCAGGAAGCACACATGCAACACAACCCCATAATTTCAAAGATCCACCACAATACATCACCACAGGCATGACGTCCTTTTCAACACAGTCATGCTTCTGCAGACGCAGATCCCACCGCTAAGAAGCTCAATTCTGGCTGGCGTCATCTCACCAAAATACCCGGTTCCAATTGGCTGTTTCAATGCTACTGGGACCACGTACTATATGGTCAGAGACCAAAAGCAAGGCTTTTTGGCCAGGTACATTTACTAGCTTTGTAAATAAGCACGTGCAACAACAAGATGAGCAAGAAACATCGCCCTGTTTACTAAGGTGGGCGAGGAAGGAGCGTACCATTTGTTAAGGTGGGGGGGGGAAGGAACGTACCATGTGTGAAACTCTGCTGCTGGGCAGGGGGCCAGAGGTGAGGGTGGAAGGCTCACCCAATGGCGGCGCTCCGTTCTCTGCAAAACAAAAGCAGCCATGCGTATTTCACACATCTGGAAAACAGAGCACATCCATCCATCCATGCATCCATCCATCCATCGGTTACCTATGGCCGCGTATTCTCGAGCAGGGTTGCGGGAGGTGCTGGAGCGAGAGGCAAAAGCAAACCCTGGAGTCCGCCAGTCCGACGCAGGGCACACACACCATTCACTCACACACTCTATGGGCAATTTAGAGTCTCCAATTAGCCTACCTGCATGTCTCTGGACTGTGGGAGGAAACCAGAGTACCCAGAGGAGACCCACGCGGACACAGGGAAAACATGTAAACTCCACACACAGAAAGGCCCCAAGCTGGGGTTTGGACCTGGGACTTCCTTGCTGTGAGGCGACAGTGCAGCCCAATGTGTATGCAACTATGTATTCGAACTCCTCCCCAGCAATGGCCTTCCGTCCGTCACCAGGTGTCTGATCGTTTGTCCAAACTGGTAGGGAATTCAGCTGAGTCGAGCTAATGTTAGAAAGACACTATTTGCAGCATTTGAGTGCTAGGAACAGGGGGTGAAGAACTCCACGAAGCTAAGTGCAATTAACCATGAGTATTTTGGAGAAAAAAGGTATGTACAAATTGCATTTGCAAGAAATCACAACTCATTGAACTAAAATACAATATAAGCTATATTGATCACCTGATTCACATTGTCCACAGCTTAAACAACACACACACACACACAACCATGCAAGATGACCATGATATTGTCACTGAGGCTTTCCACTGAAGTGAAAACTAATTTATACAGCGGGCCAATAACATGGTCTTGTCCAACAGCAAACTGAACAGTAAGTTCCTGAAGTAGTCTAGCTACACAGACACCAGTGCGTGGAAATTAAACAAGTTACAACTACACGTGTAAATTGAACATCTTAGCATTAAGTTCAGTAACAACCTGGGGTCTATGGCTGAATCAAGCTATATTCATCAGTAAAAGCGCAAAGCCGTTTCAAATGATGTAGGTCTGCCGCTCCATTAACTTCAGCTGAGTGGGCATGACTAAAAAACACGACAGGTGTCAAAGATGGAAAAACAAACTATCTATAAACAGACATATTGTAGCCTACAGTAGTCAATCGTGTACATCTGTATCATGATATTCGTTGGACACTGATAAAATGTTTAGTTCACGAAATGCTGAGAGAGAAATAAACAGGATTCCAGAGACTAGCCTACGTCTTTTTATTTTCATCAACCAGGAAACGAGTTTGTCGAAACCGACTCCATACCATAGCGACTCCAACATCCAGTCCTCGGAAACTAGGACGGGGCAATCCAATTATCATAGATTTTTATTGTAACGATGTAATTTAATGTGAATGTAGGCTATTAACCTCAACAATTCTAGAAGTTCATAAAAGTTCTCTCTTCAATTACCCAACAAATTCCATTCAATTCATACAGGTTGACAACACGTCGCCTAGCTAAAACTTGTTGGGCAAGAATGTATTTGCGAACCTCAAATGTAGGCTACTTTAAATGACAACGCTGTGAACATAATCGAATCCCGACCCATACCCGATTTACCTGGTAAAACGAGGCGATAAACTGCTCATACGTTGGCCAGTAATATGCGCCGTTGTTGCCGGTGTTGCGCGATATTGTACTCACTGCTAGATTCCACGTACGCAGGCGCTCAGCTGTTCTCTCCGTCGAGCTCCCAGTGTTTTACTTCCGATAAATATCTTAGTTATGGCAGAGGATTTATGCATCTGTCATTGCCAAAATAAAGTTACTTTTACTATTTGATCCGGAGGTTCTTTGAACGGGGCTTAAACAGGTGGACTGGTGAGGCAAGTTTTCCGTTTTTAGACTGAAATTTGCGAGGAATATATCACGTCCGGATAAACGGTTCAGGGAACACAACACACACTGCAATATCAGTCAACAATATTTTATTGTCCCCCACTCCCCTCCAACCCAAGAAACAAATAAAGCGCGTTTTCATGAGTAAAAGTATGTATTTGGTCATCTTAAAAAAATGTTTTTAAGCACATAAATGTATAAAACCACGGCAAATGTGTCGTAGCCTCCTTGCACATAACTGCGCAAACGCACGTCCAGTGAAACTATGATCAAGATTATGCAAGATAACTCAGCAATATGTGTCATCTGGGGTTACACTGGTAGGTAAGCGGGTTTGGTGAATAAAAGCCCTCCATAGTTACTGATAGGTCAGTAAAAAAAAGTATCCAAATAGTTATCCAAAAAATTATCCAAAGTCAAAGCCAACTCTATATCAGGTTCAAGTTTATTCAATCGGCAGAAAACATGGCAAATTACAATCACAAATAGAAATCATACATTCACATCCTACGCTCACTACATTCCTTTTAGGCCAAGGTGTAAATTGTCACAACAGAGCATTAATTAGCAATAATTTTTATGTCAGATAAGCACGGGCACTGTAATGCGTGAACTCGGTTTGCAGGCTACTTGAAAACAAAAAGTTGATGCGGGAACAGGACTTGGACCAGTAGGGGGAACTCTTTCCTCTGGACCCCAGAGAAATATCTTGCCCCAGCAGTGATAGGGTAGTCCTTAGCAGAGTTTTTTTTAGATGAAAAACTGAGGCAAAGAGGGTGGAATAGACTCCATGTCAAGGAACAAATGATAACTTGCATGTAAATTAAGAACAGTCCGAAGACTGACTGGCACTGCATAGCTCTGGGCATGCGTTGAGACCACCGATATTAATATTGCAACTTACATGCACATTTACACGAATACGAATACAGTTCATATATATGTGGAAAAGCAAAACAGGGATCTCGAAACAAAGCTAGTCAGACGATTTGTCAGCCCAGTAAGACAGTGCGACGACACGAGTGAATGAATTTACTCAGTCGCGTAACTTCATGAACAAATGCCTAATGTAGCCAACTTTTTAAACATGCACCACGAAGAAGTGTATAACGTTAGTACGAACAAATTACTCTCTGGTCGAGGTTCTGACTCTCTCGGGGTTAAACACCCCACAGAGCTTCAAAGGAGTAGCAAGGCATATAAAACACATTGTGTTCTAATAAAATTCCCACAAATCTAAGCTTGACTAGATAAAGTGCGAGGCAGTTCTACAACGGATTCTTGCCTAGCTCTAGCCCATATAAATTTTCTAACATGACAAAGGCGAATAAGTCACTTAACAGCTAGCATATGGATAGGAGCTAGCGGGTCAATTTACATTAAAAACCAGCTAACCAAGCTTGCTACGTTAAAGCAGGGAGCTAGCTTAGATAACGTTTGACATAGCCTATAATGTTGGTTCACTATCCCAAAGTAGTAGACAAACGTTAGCCAGCCGAGAATAGATTAGTCTACGTGAAACTGTAAACCAGACAGAATCGCTTGTTTGCAAACAGCATCACAGACCCCTCCAAATGAGTGGCAATATTGGTTTCCAGTATAGGATAATCTTCCACCAGAAAATATACAACTTAACGTTCTGTAAATGACTATGTAGACAGCTACTTACACCAGCATGAATAACAACATGCAGCAAGGTTAGTCGTGGCAGACAAACCGGAATAGGGTGGACAATTTTAGACGAAAATAAAATGCAAATAATGGTTTCTGAAAAGGCAGCCGTTTCATTCAGCCCAGAATAACTTACCTGAAGCCATATCTCATAGCCCAGCCGGTATCCGTGTGTGAATATTTGCTACAATACTTCCGCACCGCCCATTCAACATTGCTGTGTTCGCCATACTGACTCCCAGCGTGTGACGTTACTCTATCCACATACGGGCCCTACTTGCGGATTGAAAGCTCCGCCTATAAACAGAGACCATTCATTTGTCAAAACGGCAGACGACTTGCTCTTTTATCCAGTTCTGATCTAGTACCGAAACGGGTCCGCAAGTCCACTGCAATTGACCGTCGCTGTCAAACGGTCTGACCAGAACAGATAGCGAGGCACATGGTGCGAGTCATTCAGGAGAATTAAGAACAGCAGAAAAATTGAACTTGACTGTCGCAATGTGAAAACGCGTTTTAAGTTAACTGAGGTAGTGAGAGACGATCTTTGTTGAAGCAATCTTTAACTTCACCATTCAAAGCCCTGACAAAGCTTTGCATCTTTTAGTTTCAGGCTAGGTTATATTTTTGTACAGACTATGGTTATAACACTGAGAAGTCGTACCTCATGGCTTTTCATAAATGATTCTGTTCGGTGACAATGCTGTTAAATGCCTGGTCTTGAATAATGAATCAGGAAGGCAGATTCACGGCTGTCAAACATGTCACATTTGAGAAAATATTTAAATGTTTTCTATTTAATGAACAAATATAATTTTTGTCCCTTTATTTCAGAGGACTTCGTGGCATGCACTCTGACGGTGACACTAACGTTCATAATTTTGCATATCTCTTACTCCAACCGTTGTTTGCTCACCATATTAATATGGACATTTGTAAGTCGCTGAAAAGGCAACAACAAAAAATAAAATCTATTAAATGATTTGATTGTAAATTGACTAGACTCAAAGTTCACCATCACCTGTATGATCTCTCTAAGTTGTGTCTTTAAAAATAAAAGGTGACTTCTCCAGAGTATAATCCCTCCGAGTCGCGCACTCACTGTTCAACCCTTGTCCTGTCAATTCCTGTTACCTGCAATGTCCCATACATTTCATTATGGCAGTTATCCATCGTGATATAATGTGATATCCACGTGATACAACTCGCAGCTCTGTCTACAGCAGGGGTGAAACCCCAGTCATGGAGGGCTGGTCTGTGTGCTGGTTTTTGTTCCAACTAGTTACCTTAAGTTTTATATTCTTTGCTGATGTGTTGTTTTATTACTTTTTTTTTTGCATTCACAAACAGCCAAGACATATTTTTCTATTTTTAAAAGATTTGTGCCAAAAAAAAAAAAAAATGTATAAAAGCCTGTGTTGAAATTGGCTTGCTTTTCCCCCTGGTCTAAACGCCAGGGTTTCAGTGGGCGGGGTTAACTAGGTGTTACGTTATGTAACAAAACGACCTTAAGTCCAGTGAAATCCTCTCTATATGTAATACATACATGACGCTCTTGCCACATTTGTGCAGGCATGGCAAGATTAGTCGAGAAATGCCTGAGCATTGCCCCCATCTCTGGATGCAGAGAAAGCAATACGTTCTTTTTATTTTCATAAAAAGAAATAGGTTTTTATTTCTGGAGCCCATGGGCACTGCAATATTACAATAACCAGTACAGTTAGCATTTGCAGTGCATATTTTCACCCAGAAGTTGTCGCAGAACGAGGTGGATCGGTAAGTATGGCCACCGACAATAAAACAGCTTTCAAGCTCAGACACGTGGAATCAAAGACTTCCTTTATTTGGGTGTAATTTCTGGAGTTTGAGTGTTACAACGTTATTACACGCTGAATGATCTTCAGGTTTAACTATACGACGGTAGAGCCTAGTTCACATTGCTTTCTTCTGTTTTGTCTGGTAGGGTACAGTTACTGCAGGGGACAATCTGCTCCAACCGGCTCTACCCAAGCTCGCGATGAGTAATAGTTTATATATGATCAGTCTTAAGGACACGAATGCTAATGAACGCTGATCTACTGGGATTTTCACGCACAACCATCTCTAGGGTTTACAGAGAATAGTCCGAAAAAGAAAAAAATATCCAGTGAGCGGCAGTTCTCTGGGCGAAAATTCCTTGTTGATGGCAGAGGTCAGAGGAGAACTGGTTCGAGCTGATAGAAAGGCAACAGTAACTCAAATAACCACCCATTACAACCAAGGTATGCAGAAGAGCATCTCTGAACGCACACCACGTCAAACCTTGAAGCAGATGGGCTACAGCAGCAGAAGACCACAACGGATGCCACACAGTCACTTAATTAAGTGGCCGGTGACTGTATATATGCTTGCAAATACAGTATATGCATACAACACACGTGCATTGGAAAATGTTCGCAGGAACGAACATGAACTGCAATACTCCGTGGACGCAGCAGACATTGGGAACTGTAATCCGTTTTGCTCAGTTTCACACATCTCAGCTCAAAGCACACGGCTGTGTCAGTTATTGCAGTCGCACAGGATTTTTTCTTCTTCTGCCTGTTCAGCAGTTGAGTCAAATTTCATACCAGTTTTTGTCCTCCACAGACTGCAAGTACTGCTCTTGGCCCAACTGCAATTCATCCCTCCTCTTCAGATAGGGCTCGATGGATTTATACTGACCATAGAAGTTACTCATGTCCTGCACAACAACCATAGCTCCATCGCAGGCCATCCTGACAGCTGCAGACAGCTGAACTTATTTGCAGAAGGTGTTCTACCGATCAACACGCTGGCAAACACGTTCACACAGACATACAGGGATGCATCATGCTGGCATAGTTCCGATACTCGCATCCCTGCTGCGATGAAGGTACTCATGGGCACCAGGTCCTTGACGACCTACATGTGTGGTAAAGGGTAGATCCTTGCCACCTTGCTTGTGTTGGAGTTCAATCATATCCAAGGCAAATAAATGTTTTCCCTCTCATTATGTTCATGTACGAAGCCGCGCAAGATTGGACTGCCCTGCATCACTACACATTGGTGGTGGTGAGGTGAGTTCCCTTCACTGTAAAGCACTTTGAGCATATGGAAAAGTGCTATATAAATGTAATTAATAATATAATAATAATAATAATAATATGTGTTGGAGTCAATCTTGTCCAGGCAAAAGAGTGTGTTGCCCCCATTAATGTTCACTGTACACAAGCCACAAATACCTGGACAATCGCACACATGCACACACACACACACACAGACACACAGGCAACCACAAAATGACAGGACAACTCTGCATACAGCCCTGCAGATAAATGGGCAGCTGCACTAGCAGCACTGAATTTATCCAAGCCGGGAGTCTGCGATCCTGCCCCCGTGTGGCTGTTCGTTGTGCTGGCCTTTGTTGTTGCTTTGCTGTCAATCAATGAAAGCAGTCGATTACACAGCTAACTCACCGAGGCGGTATTTCACAAAGCAGGGTTACTGAGTTAGCTGGATAACTGCACCCAGAACAGCTTTTTTAACTTCAGCCTGTGTTCCAGATTTGAGAGCTGTTCTGGGTTTTACTCAGCACAGTTATCCAGCTAACTCAGTAACCCCAGCTTCATGAACCAGGACCCAGGTTATTTGAGTTTGAATGTGTTGGACATTTTAAGGTTAAAACGCAAAACAGCGAACCCTGCAGCTCACACGAAGCCCCGCTACAAACCCTGGTCAGAGCTTCACATTCATATCGGCTAAAAGGAGAGCAGACACCGCCCAGCGCCAATCTACCACAGATTATTGGCCTTAAAGGCAGATGCAGCACATTCACATGAAGAGTCTACAAACTACAGTCCTGGAGGGGCACCTGTGCGCAGGTTTTTGTGAACTCTTTTCGGTCAGCAGTCAGTTTAGGCCATGGAAATGAGGCTGTGCGGATTGTTCAGCCATATCAATGACCTAAATCAAGCAGTCACATGGAAAGACACAACAAAAACCAAAAGTAACCCAGCATTAGAGTTTGAGATCCCTGTCTACTGTGATGTCATCACTCAGCGTTCCTGTCCTCTTCGTCCACGCCATATGGCATTTCAGGACCAGGGTTGCCTACCCCTGGTATAGCCTCATTTGGCAGTTTCGCCACACTCCATTGGTAAAACTGGAACTTCTTTATCCTGGGCTGCACCAATAGGGCGGCAGCCATCTGCACACAGCACAGTGACTGCAGGAGACACATCGAGGAAAAACTGTGAGCAGTTCAAATACATTATGCATAAAGGGGTTATCAATCGATTAAAAAAAAAAAACCCCATCTCTGAGGAAACACTGGTATTTGAGGCTAACAAATGCATCTTCATTCAATGATATGGGGGGGAGGGGGGTTAGAATTAGATGCAAGCTCTTTCTGTGGAAAAATGCTGCAGAGTCATTAGTCTGAGTGACCCTCTTAGTCAGCATGTTGGAGAAAGAGAGTGAAGAAACATCACACTGCAGCGCATGCTTACACAATCTGTGTTCTCTAATATCAACCTCAGCAGCTGAGTGCCCCATATTCTAGTAGGATCAAAGGGTTCTGAAGGTTATAACCATTTCCCCTGACCTAACCGTCTAAACATTACATTACACTACATGTATTAAGCAGACGCTTTTATCCAAAGCGACGTAGAAAAGTGCATAATCATGGTCACTGGAACAACTACAAAACACAGGTTTGATAAGGTACAATACTCATTGAAAGAGGGGATTTTAAGTGAAATGATTCACAACCTGACTAGGGTGTTGGAGATTATATGTATGTAGTGTGCAGGTAGTATGTAGCCTATGGCCAAAAGTATGTGGACCCCCAAACATCACACCCATACGTGCTTGCTGAATATCTCATTCCAATACCATGGACATTAATATGGAGTTGGTCCCCACATTGCTGCTATAACAGCCTCCACTCTTCTGGGAAATGCTTTCCACTAGACTTTGGAATGTTTGTGTGTGTGCCTGTCTGTGTTCAAAATACCAAAAAAGTTCTCACAATAAAATGTGAGCCCATTCATGATCACGCACAGATATTGAGCATCATCCAGGACTTTTGCTGACTTTTACTAGTCATGTCTACGACGAGTTACTGATGACAAAACATTGTAGCCAATTGATTTAGTAGTTCAGGGTTCATACACTTTTTCACCAATGATTTTCAATGACTTTTCCATGACTTCTCCACAACCTTTAACTGAATATCCATGACCAAAACAAATGACTTTATCTCAGCGGGACAATTTAAAATTATTTATTGTAACACTAAGTAAAATTAGGTCTGCATCTGAAACATATGGTGACTCTCTAAAACAAATAAACACCAGACAGACACACTTAGATACATTCTCTCATATTTTAATTCGAATAGTTTTTGTCAGTTTTTCCAGTCGAACGTCTTTCTCTGTAGGCTACATTCGCTAGTTAGTACACTCAGTATGTGCCTTGGGAGCTGACGGTAACCCTTCTAACCAATCGTGAGCTTGACATTCTTACCTTTAATGCTGATTTTAAATTGGTTAATATTAGCCTTCAATCACTCCCTTTCGCTGCACTCCACTGTCACGCGACACAAAGAGCTAACGCGTTAACTAATGTTACCTAAAGACAAAAGTTTATGTTCAATTTATTAGCGTTATCGAAAGCTGAAAAGTTGAAGCGCACGATTACGGCATTTTTTTAAACGTTAACTTAGTGTTTTAGCGACCCGTTTGAAACAGCTCATTTCTCCGATGCAGTTTACTGGCGGTTGATTTAATTAGCGGTATTAATGTGACGAGAAGCTCTTTGTCGTTTGAATGCATAACACGCAATTCCTTGAAGAGTCGACACATTTTATGCGTGACAGTTTAACTGTTACTTGTAAACCGTACTGTTATATTGTCGTTTTTTATCAATAAAAAATCTATTGCATATATTGTTGGTGCTCCTTACATTTTGGTGGGTGCTCCTAACTTTTTGAAGTTGGGAGCACCAGTGCTACGAAGTAAAAAAGTTAATTTCGAGCCGTGATATATTATTGAAGCTGCACTTCCCTGGCATATTGTCGGCACAGTATGGCCTACGTTTACTAACTGCTACATTAGCAGAAGCGTGCCTGTTGGGCGTGCCAGTAAACATACTGAGCCAGACTGAATTAACTTCTCACACCACCAAAATACCGCGAAGGTTACGTGACAATTTACGTTTTATTACTATACATACTATTTTTACGATTAGATTAATTAGTAATTATATTTGATGCAACTTTAGCTGTGTTTCCATTACTTTTCCAAAACTTTTCAAAAAATATTATTTTCCATAACTTTTCCAGGGCCTGGAAATTGCATTTTAAATTTCAATGACTTCTCCAGGTTTTTCATGACCGTACGAACCCTGGTAGTTATATATTAAATGTATTAAACTTTGGTGTAACGTTCCACAAAAACAAATACGAGGTAGCTAGCTTATGTAAACGTTCGAAAAAGTAACGTTAAGATAACTAGCTAGCTAACATTGTCGCTAACACTCGTGAGAGTTCTGTAAATTAACCCCTTTACTATAATTTACTAATCTCGTTCTCAATATTCAATGTTCCTCTTCTCTGGTTAACTGTAACTGTTCATACTTACGAACATCCCAGTGTTGCAACGAACCGCCACGGCGCCGCTGCGACACAAGGAGAAACATACATTTGACGTGTTCACACACTATTCGGCTTGTGTCTCGCTAAACTCTAAAATGTTTGTATCCTTCGTTTGATTTACGTAACGCGGAAACCGTCATCACAGTCCGTCCGTCCAATTGACGCTCAAGTCGGAACGATACCGCCCCTTTCAACCCGGCCATGTGCTTTTCGTTGCAACAGAGACTGGTAAACCTGTCTGTGGCTACAAGTAGCCTACAACACGCCCCTCGAAAGCAGAGATGGGATTATGTAGTGTGGGGAGTTAGAACATTTTTGTTTAGCCTGGACACTGGTCCCGTGGCATTTCAAATTGTATGCGCCTTTAATTTGCATGAAATAGACTGATGTCTCTTATGGTTCAGCAGTGATTGTGCTACAGGTAAGATTACACTGCCACATTAAACTATACTGAGAGGATTGGATTACAAATGATAATATGTGTGTGTGAATTTCTTTTAGTAACATGGGCTTCAGAGGTGTTATTAAAAATCTATTAGCTCATATAAAAACATGCAAAACTGCCATCATTTTGACAAACCATGCTTTTTAACACACCATAAAATGTCCTACTGTGTTCTCAGTGAGTGCATTACATTAGATATATCCTTTTTTTTCATTTACAAAGTACTCTCTCCTCTTGTTGATCTTGTTACCCCATGTCACATGTCAATGGCTATTAGAGTGTATAGAATAGAACTATCCAACTGACAGTACAGTGGAAAAACATAAAAAGTAGATCCATATTTGCTTGGATCCTTGATCATTGACTATTCAGTGTTACTCAGATGTATCAAAAATTGTGACTACGTTCAGTTCTGCGTCTGTTTATTGTCAACAGACCTCCCAATAGAGACAGGATAAGAAGTAACAGACACTTCCAAATCTCTCCCATGTCCCATGTCATCTCCTCCTCACTGCCTGCCACTGGCAGTGTAGTATAATGGCTAAGCAGTTGGTCTTGTAACCTTGCAAAGGTTGCAGATTCGATTTCCTGGTAGGACACTGCCGTTGTACCCTTGAGCAAGATGCTTAACCTGCATTGCTCCAGTATATATTCAGCTGTATAATTGGATACAATGTAAGTCACTCTGGATAAGAGCATCTGCTAAATGCCTGTAAACTGGCTACTGGCAATCACATTGCATCACATTTAAAACATTAAGAAAAAAATGATGAATGCCAAAATGTTCTTTGGAATGCTACACACAGTTTATGATCAAATGTGATTGTACACATGTTTTGTGAATGAGGCCCATTGGTTCTAACCTGCTAGGCTAGCAAAAGGAATTTCCTTTGAAATTATTATCAGGCTGCGCATACCAGCCAGACCCCTCCGTTCCACAACCTTGGGACATGTAGTTCCTCCCACGGTCTGTGCCCGCACTTCCTGATCACGTCTTCTGCCTGTTCTGGCCCTTCCTTGATGGACCGAGCTTCGCACAGTGATCAGACCAGCGGAGGCATCAGCCATATTCCAGTGACTGAAGACACACTTCTTCAGACTGTATCAGCTCCTCCACCCTTACCCTCTCTAACAGATTTACCTGGCCCCTACACCTGTTTAGGTACAACTTATTTTTCAGTTTTCAGAGCAGTTAGTTCTTTGCTCTTGTTTGCATGATGTAGTTTAATGGCCAATTGTCCAAATTAGTTTCATGTTTAATAGTGTATTTAGTTGTACACTGTTTCTGTTTCTCTCCTGAGATGATGCTTTCCTCCCTCTAGAGAATTACAGTACCTTGATCCTTGATTTTTGTACGGTCATGTTTAGCAATGTAAGTTACTTTGAAAAACAACATCCACTAAAAGCTATACATATTTTAAGGTGTGTATAGTGTTTGCATGCATATGCAATGCATATTATTCACGTGTTTTATAAACTGTATGAGGAAAATACTGTATCTGCCCTGTAGGCACTGTTAAAAGGAACCCGGTCCAGGTGGAAAAAATATTGTTTAAGAATCCTGGTCCAGAAAGAAGGGGAAAAAATGCCTGCCTTTGTTATTTAAACACTCATCTTCATCATGCTAGGGACATAGTTAGCGCTTAAATATACTTTGATGCAGAATAGCTTTGCTTAGTTATTCGCAGTTTTAACTGAAACCGAAATTGAGCTATAAGGTCTTGGTCACAACTTAGTTTCCATGTTGTTCCTTATGACCTAGCAATACACCCCTTACCCCTCCGTCACGTATCTTTGTGACGACAGTTTTTAAAAAAAAATTATAGGCAACATGTACGGTTACATTGGCTGTGACCGAATACCCTTACTACATAAATATTGACTAGGCCGATTTCACTACGCGAGATGTATTGTATGTATACGTTAAATATGGTTTTAAGTGTGCGGGTGGTGTGGCTTTGTTCTTGGCAATTCTGTTCTGCACGTGCAGAACGTCGATGCCACAAGCACAGACTGTCACGTTACCCACTGAAAATCGACCCTCGCTCAGGAACAGGCAGTTCACTGGGTACAAGCAACAGTGTGGGCGTGGTTGACATGTGACAGTGCAACAGCAAATGACATAGGCTAGCCATGTTCTTGGTAGCCAATAAGAAGCACAGAGTGCCTATTCTATAGAAAATGTATGTATTTTGTACGCCTGCCCATCGGAGAGTGCGCTTGCGCAGTGACAGGACGCGTGTGTGGTGGGTGTGTGTAATCAAAGAAAGGATTCCAGATTGCAAAGTGCTCTGCAGGTGTGAATTAATTATTTTTGTCAAAAATGTCCTGGCTGTTCGGCTGGAGAAGGGGGCAGTCCGCTCCACCACCTGATTCTTCTGAAACACCGTCAACTCCTCAGGCAGAGGGGGGTTCGGGGGGAAATGGAGACGATAAACCCAAGGACAAATGGAGCAACTTCGACCCGACTGGACTGGAACGAGCTGCACGGGCGGCCAGAGAACTGGACAAGTCCCGTAAGTAAACTGCTATAACGGTAACTAAATAGATGTAACTATAGGCTACTGAAAAATGCTGGCAACATGAATGGCATCAGTTAAAATAAACCAACAAGTGAAACAGCCCCGCTGCTCGCGGAATTCGAAAACTTATGTAAGGATGTTGCCGGACATTTTGGCGAGAACATTAAGTACACCAGGAAACCTTTTCGAACATCAGTACTAATCGCCCGAGAGTATGGAATGTAATGGGTATGAATTCACGAATGAATGAATGCATGAATGATTAAATAAAAAAATAAAAAAATAAATAAACAAATACTCGAAAAATGATCTACAGACTCCAGTTCTTCTGTGTGCAGTATAGGTATATTTTTGTACATGGGGTAACGTAAAGAACTAGTGCATGGTGCTTGGCTGTAACTCCAACGAGTGCGTGTCACTAGATTTTTGTGTAGCTGCGAAAGAAAAATTTTCTAGTCTAACCGCATGGAGGAGTATATTTAGAAACTGTCTGCGAATGAGTGATATAGATCGTATGGCGTGTGTAATTGTGTCTGTTACGGCACTGCCAAGGTTAAAAGTTCGGATGTCGTTACCAGTTGGCCTTTCTGTGGCCTTAACATACCACTTGAAATAAAAAAATCTTTTTTTTTTTGGTCCTGGGGTTGTAACATTTCAGAACAAATTTGAAATTATTTAATCAAAATCAGAACTTTGAAGTGGCATATTTTGTTGCGTTGGTATGAGCTTCCCACCTGGGGTATGTGAGTGAATAGAAAGTAAGTGCAGCTACAAGCAGTGCGACTCACTTTCTGCCACTCTCACCTCAAGAACATGCAAAGGAGGCGCTGGATATGGCCCGACTGCAAGAGCAGACGCTGCAGATGGAGCACCAGAGCAAGCTGAAGGTTGGTTGGGACTGCTTCCTTTTTGAGTGACAGTTAATTACATTAATTACAGGCATTTAGCATTACAGGCTCTCAACCAGAGCGACGTACACAACATTTACATAGCATTTTACATTGCATCCATTTATACAGCTGGATATGTAATGAATGAAGCAAGCAATGCAGGTTAAGCTCAAGGGTACGACGGCAGTGTCTGTTCTTACCCAGCCCGGAATCGAACCCGTGACCAGTTCTTTACCCATTATAATACACTTCAGCCCAACAGTCTGCCTCACGTGCCACGCGCTCCCTCCTGCCCTGTGAACTTTGTCTGCGTGAGGAGCTCTTGCAGTACATATCATTTGAAAATGTGTTAATCTTTGTTGTGGAGCAGTAAAGTAGTGTTCCTCATGACCAGTTTCCCTGGTCCCTGGCACAGGGCAGAGCTGGTTTTGCTGTTCTTAACTCAAGTGCGGGGGCCTAACGGTTCTGTCGCTGTTCACTGGCACACACAAAAAAACTCTACGATTTTCAGTGCACATTGATATTTGTATGTTCATCCCATTTCTGTAGACTTTCCTCTCTAAAATTTGGAGAGTGTACAGTAGCAGGTAGACTGCAGGTGGTACCCAAATAACAAAGAGATGTCACTATTTCATGATGAGGCTTAGGGATACTCTTGTAAGGCTCCAAGAGTTGGTAGAAGAATTTTCGAGTCTGGAACTGTAAATAATCGGTGTTTGCTATTCTGCAGATGGGGGGTCAGTTCACACAACACGTTGCATGTTCAAAGGTCCCACAGAGAGGTGCAGTCCCACCGGGCATCAGTTACATTCATATCACATCGCACCTGTTTTAATTCCAGCATTAGCAAATCATCACCTGTTCTGTTTCTACTGTCCTGTACGTTTTCATTTCAGCCCTAAATTAGCACACCTGATTCTGCTAATTGGAAACTCAGCGATATCTCTAGCTGTTGAATGAGGTGTGGCTTTGTTTGGGAGTGTAAACCTACAGGACGGTAGATCTCCAGGAACAGGGTTCGTAGGGTCTGCCCGAGTTTAAATGAATCACTGGGGGGGTGGCTGCAGTAAAGCAGTGAAGTGATTTTTGAAATCATATTTTTGTTTATTAATTTTTTTTTGACCCGCAGGAATATGAAGCCGCTGTGGAACAGCTGAAGGGGGAACAGATCCGCTCCCAGGGGGAGGAGCGGCGAAAGACCATCGCCGAGGAGACCAAACAGCATCAGGCAGTGAGTGGGGAAGGGAAGGGAAGGGGGAGGGGGGAGTGAAAGTCTAGTCATTTTTTAAAGATCCCAGGCACAGCAGAGAAGAGACACTGTGATTGTGGATCGGGGGGCGGGGGTGGTGTTACCATGCGTGTCCGGGGTGGGGGGCAGTACGGACCCAGGTGGATGGGGGACAAAGTTCAATATGGACAGTTTGTCACTCTCTTTTGTCTCTTTACCCCTTCCAGAGGGCACAGTACCAAGACAAACTAGCCAGGCAGAGGTACGAGGATCAGTTAAGGCAACAGGTGAGACTGACGGGGACCCCTGAGGGACTGTCCTTCTTACACTTCTTTATCATTGTACTGGTTTATCTGTGTTTCTTTATAAGTCTGTATTTTCCATCTGTCTGTGCCTGTTTAATTGTCTGCTGGGCCTTTCTCATTGGTTTACATGCAGAGTATTTGGTCATTCCAGATGACTTGACTGCCTCTACATGCTAATATTCCATTATTAGTCATAACAAAGAACTTTATATACACAGCTCTGAACGAGCCCATAATTTAAAGAAAATATCAATAAGAATTGGTTTATACCTTTAATCATGAATTTGAAAAGAGAACGTTAAGCATGTAAAATTGTTCTTCAGATTGCACACTCAATCAGAATCTGTTTGCACTTCTGTTTGACTCAACAAAATTTGTGAAACCAAAGGACACAATGCAAATTAATAGGTTATTCAAATAGTTTATTCAAATTTTGTGTTTTTACATCGTAATTGGGTACCTTGAATGACTTTCCTAATATATTGGTCTTATAAACCGTTTATTTGGAATGTTGGTTCAGAATCTTTTTTGAAATGAATGACCAATCATTCCTCATGTGAACATAGGCATTGGGACCAGGAGGCTATTTCCGAAAGCAGGTTTAATGAGTTTTCTGCATAACTGCACTGCGTAAAACCCAGAACCACTCTTTTTACTTCAGTCCATATTCCAGATTTGGGAGGGTTCCGGGTTTTACTCGGTGCAGTTATCCAGCTAACTCAGTTATCCTGCTTTGTGAAACTGGGTGCTGATCCCTGGAACAAAATAAAATGAAGCACATTTTGTTCCATGATCAGATAGATCTCTAGTCTCAGACTTTTTTTCATATTGGTTTGTCACGTCTGAAAAGAGACTCCACACAAGATTTGGGTGATCAGGCTTCTGAGCAGGCTGCATTACTTTTATGAAAATGCAGTAGTCAACTTGAACCGGCATCTTGTCAGTGGCTCAGCTACTCTCCTCAATAAAAGGTATAAATACATAAAATTAAATTTGTGCTGTTGTGTGTTCTTATGACTTATAATTCTATATGTGAGGGCAGCCTGTTTTTTTAATCCTCTGGTTGCCTAATTCGGAAGATCTAGTTTGAGAACAGTCTGAGACAAAGGTCTAAAGCTCTTTCTATTGTAGACGGGAACAGAAAGCTCAAGCAACACATTTTCAGCCTCTTCCTTTCCTGTTCTCCATTAAGGCTACTTGGGTTCCTCTCTGTCCAGCACTGAGCCCTCTCACATGCATACGTCTTCATTTGTCTTTGAGTCTGACCACACTGCTCTGTTTCTGCAGCAAGCCATCAACGAGGAGAGCCTGCGCAAGCAGGAAGAATCCGTGCAGAAACAGGAAGCCATGAGGAAAGGTGCTGCGGTGTCCCGAGTTTTGCCGTGATCCATTTTGCGTTTCTGTCACGAGCACGTCTTTCAAACGCATTCGCCGTCGTTCATTTATAAATGTCGCCTCTTTGCAGTTGTATTTGCGGGAGAGTCAAGCGTTGATAATTAGCGCGGAGAGTTGCCTTCTGCCGCGTAACTGTTTAAATCCGTCTCTTAGCAACGATCGAGCACGAGATGGAGTTGCGGCACAAGAACGAACTGTTGCGCGTGGACGCGGAGTACAAAGCGCGCGCCCGCGTGGAGCGGGAGAACGCGGACATCAACCGCGAGCAGATCCGTCTGAAAGCTGCCGAACACCGTCAGACTGTCCTGGAGTCCATTCGGTGAGAGGCTGCGTTTTCGGCTTCTGGGTTATTTTATTTAGGAAAGATGATGCTGGTCATGCTCAGTTTCTGCTGCCAATAAGTTTCAACTTTTTTTTTCTTGTATAAATGTGAGTTATTCTGGGAGATGTATATGCATTGAACTGGAGTGCCACTGTGCCTGCTGGTCACTGAAATGCATAATTTAAGTCATTGATTGGCTAAAGCGTCTGCACACCTTGCTTTTGAGCCCAAAATGTATTGAAAATAAATCGCAAAAACCAGCAGACTGTGGCCCTCCAGGACTGCAGTTTGATACCCCCAGGTTAAGAGAAAGAGAAGGCCCAGAGAAGGACACGTGCATGGGTACTATTTTTGAAGGCTGGGATTGTACTGTGGACTTTGGATCAGGAGCCATTTTGGGACTTGTGTTTTGCCCCCATCAGGACCGCTGGTGCTGTGTTTGGGGAAGGTTTTCGAGCCTTCGTGTCGGACTGGGACAAAGTCACAGTGACGGTGAACATTCCCTTTTGCTACTAGATGAGAGCATTATTCTGATTGTTTGAATTATTTATTGATTACTGGAATGTTATAGCATCCTTACATCCCCCCCCCACACCTGGACCAGTGTTCACCTGGAGTCCAGGATTCCTTAACCAGGCTGACGGTTACCCTTTCTCCGCAGGCGGCTGGCCTAACCCTGCTGGCGGTGGGCGTGTACTCCGCCCGGAACGCCACCGCCGTGGCAGGGCGCTATATCGAGGCCAGGCTGGGGAAGCCCTCGCTGGTCAGAGAGACGTCCAGGATCACCGTGGGGGAGGCCATCAAACACCCCGTGAAGGTACGTCACTCCGGAGAGCATCGCTGGGGCTGTGCTTTGGAGCAGTGGCTCCCCGGTCCTGGGGACGCCTGTGCATGCCGGCTTTTGCTCCGGCCCAGTTAAGGTTGTTGAACTTGTTATTAACCATCAGGGTCCAAGTTGAACTATGCGGTTGTTCCCTGTACTTGGACCGGTACTTCTCTCTAGGGGTTTCGTCATACTTGTTCCTGGTTATGGTTATACACTTTGTTGTACGTCGCTCTGGATAAGAGCGTCTGCCAAATGCCTGTAATGTAATGTAATGTATCATTTGCTTTGTCTTAGAATTCTTCATTATCTACCTACCACTTAGTTTTTAGTGGCCATTTGAACACACTATCGCCAATTAGGAGCCTGTTGATTCATCTTAGTTTTTACTTTGATCAGTTATAAGTATTTATTTATTTATTTATTTATTTTACCTCTTGGCGATATAGCAAAATGTGAATATCGGACTTTTGTTCTTTATAATACTCTTTATAATAATAGCTATTCTGACATAATGTAACACTTAAAAACGTGAAAGGGGTGTAATTCAGAAAAATCAACAATTTGTTAAAATTCTGCGATTGCAACTGGGGTTTGAACAAAAAACCAACATACGCATGGGGATCCCCCAAGACTGCTTCAGAATATCTAAGATCGTTTGTGTCGTCATTGAAGTTGGGTAGTTGATGAAAGGTGTGACTCTCTCACTGTGCCCCCCCCCCCTTCCCTCTGCCCTCCCCCACCCCCCCACCCCCCCTCTGCAGGTGACAAAGCGGGTGATGAGTAAGCCAGAGGATGCCCTAGAGGGAGTGGTGCTCAGTGTGAGTATTGACAGAGCTCAGTGCACTATAAATAAAGAACCACCAAAACAACACACAGCAGGCCTAATTAGTGTCTTGGGCTAATATCTGGGGAGGAAAAAAGGTTCGTAATTCATATTGGAAGCCTCATATCATGTATAAATCTAGCTTTAGCACAAAAAATAATAAATGTTATATATATATATATATATATATTTTAAATATAGCTGTAAGCAGAAATGAAGGGATCTGAGCGTATAAGGCAAAGAAACAAAGAATCATTTATTTTTTCAGTTTCTGTGGTAATATGAAAGGTTTACTAGTTTAATTCCACAGTTGGGGGGTAAAAAAAACACATGAGCTCTTGTGGGCTTGAAGCCTGGGCCTCACAGGATTCGCAGGTTTGCATATTGACATCCTGCGTCACGCAGACTGTGGTAATGCTGGAACAGACAGGGGAAAAGGACTGCTGAGGAATAGATGCAAAGCTGATACACAACTGAATCAACATGAAAACCTATGACATTGCATGTCCTTGGCTGAAAGGTTCATGGTTCAATTATTATTTATTTATTTATTGCGTTTTGACGTCATTTGAGCTGCTGTCCTGCCCGAGCTCAATGAGCGGGATAACAGCCAAACCTACTGTACCATCACACAAGACAGGCTTTCTGAAGCATTCAGCGTTAAAGTGTGGAGGAATGCATTTCCAAAGCTTTAACTGCAAATAAATAATACACAGGCAAAATGGCCTCTCTGTTGTCAGTGCTAACCCCCATGTTTGGTGTGCATTATTGATGGGTTCAATTTGCAGTAACCATTGCACAAAATGTTGCTGAACTACCAGGACACCAAAAAAGTGTGCTGTGTGTATAATCCCTCCTCGCTCTCACCCATACCCCCCCCCCCCCCCCAAATCTCTCAAAGCCACCTCTGGAGGAACGGGTGCGCGACATCGCCATAGCGACCCGGAACACTCGGAAGAACCGCGGCCTCTACCGGAACATTCTCATGTACGGCCCGCCCGGCACCGGCAAGACCCTCTTTGCCAAGGTAGCGCACCGGACTGCCCGTCGCCACGCGTTACTGTTGCCACGGAGCTTGTCACTACCAGTGTTTGTCACGGGAGCGTGAACTTGCATGTGCGAGGCATGGCACGTGCCGGACCCAGACCCGTAACGCACAATAAAAAAAGTTAGATAAGCTGAGATAATGTTTTGCCTGCATGGGTTAAGGACCTTTATGTTGAGCTTGTATAACCGTCCCTTTATGTGCCGATGCACGCCTCATGTACCTGTACACTATAACTACAGGCGCAGTAATGGCGGGAGACTGTAAACATGGGGTCAGATTTCACTGTGCCTGTGTTATTCTATACGTAAGATACCGTATTGTAACCTGCACCACTGTCAGGTTAAGGGTATTATTAGGAATAGTTCTTCTCTCAACTGCTCTCTTCGCTGTTCTACAGTAAAGCTGTATCTTTGTTGCTCATCTGTTGTAAGCTATTTAAAAATCCCTGATCCATAAAAACTGAATGACTCAGTGAAAAAACGTTTTTAATTTCAAAATGTTTTTTTTTTCCCCACTCAGGTTTTTCGGTTTGTGTATTAGTAAAACATTGTAATGTGTAGTGTCTGTGTCGTGGTTGATGTGAAGGACCCGATGTGGCCTCATTGCTCCCCGGGGGCGTTGACCGTAGACGGTTGTGTGTGTGTGCCGAGCAGAAGCTGGCGTCGCACTCGGGCATGGACTACGCCATCATGACCGGGGGGGACGTGGCGCCCATGGGGCGGGACGGCGTCACCGCCATGCACAAGGTCTTCGACTGGGCCAGCACCAGCCGCCGCGGGTAGGACGGGCGACCGGGCGGGCACTGGGGGGGGGGGGGGGGTCAGAGGTGCATCTGTGTCATCAGTGCAGACGTTCCCCAAGAACGCCCTGACTGTTGAAATCTCCGAAAACCTCCGAAAAATGTTGCTCTGCCACCCTGGCCGCCCCCCTGTTTAGTCTCCGCAAGGAGCTCTCTGACAGCGGAGGACAGGAGCGTATTTTCAATGAATTTTAAACCTATAAAATATATTATGTATTTAAAATTTTGATTTAAATATTTTGGAATAATTTTCGTATCAACACTTTTCCTAGATATAACACTTAAATAGTAATATTTTTTTAAATGAGGACCCTTTTTCTTGTTTACTGTATGATTAGGATTTGCCCTTTGAACCTGTGTGGGGTTCCCCGGATCAGAAAAGGATGTAAACCCCTGATTGTTGACTGCATGTGTTTGTGTGTGTCAAATGAAAGTTTTTACACCCTATATGATCGTACTCGTACTTTTAGTAACAGCACCATATGCACACACACCTTTATGAGCGAGTGATGGGGGAGAGATTATACGGGACATAATCCCATTACGCCCCTGTCTTTGGGTTTCGGTTTCCTTCTCTGGTCCTGCTTTTGAATTTTGGCTACGTTTTTGGAAACATTGGGCTGACCTGGAATTCCTTACCCCCCTCAGCATCTGACATTGTCTTGTCTTGTCTCCCGCAGAGTCCTGCTCTTCGTAGACGAAGCCGACGCGTTCCTACGGAAACGAGCCACTGTGAGTGAGCGTGTGCGCGCGTGCTCGTGTCGGGGAAAATGGCGGTATGGCGGGGTTTTGTCTGTGTACTTGCACAGTGAGGTTTTGTGATTAAAAATTTTTTTTTTATTATTTGTTAATTTTTTCAGGAGAAGATCAGTGAAGACCTCAGGGCCACACTGAACGCGTTCCTCTACCGCACAGGAGAGCAGAGCAACAAGTGTGTTTAAAAATATTCTCTTCAGGCCACAGCTAGCCTGTCTGCCAGACAGTGCAAATAATTATTGTGTATGTTCACTCTGTTTGTGTAAAAAAAAAAAAAAAAAAAAAAGTATTTATATTTCCCTAGGTTTATGCTAGTGCTAGCTAGTAACCAGCCGGAGCAGTTTGACTGGGCGATAAACGACCGGATCGATGAGATCGTCAACTTCGCCCTGCCGGGGCCCGAGGAACGGGAGAGACTGGTGCGGCTGTACTTCGACCGTTATGTGCTGGGGCCTGCCACCGGAGGGCGCCAGTGAGTACGCGCCGCTGCAGTCTGACACATTGAAACTTGTTCTGTACAACTGGAATAGACTGGAATCGATTAGTCTTTTGCAGCTGACAGACGGACCATCCTATTGGTCCCCGGGGTCCCACAGCTGATGCAACTTTTGTTCTTCAGTATCAATTTGCGGCAGATTAGCGCATGATGTTGTGGTATTATTAAGTCGTTGTCATGGTAACGAATGTGTTTTGCATAATGCAGTACGCAAGTAGTCTTTTTGTTAAGGAACGTGACTGTTAAATTGTTAACCTCACTTTAAAGAAGACTCTCCCAACATGTGAAAATGCGTTACAATACTTTAACCTCCCACCCCAACCCCCCTCCCCTGCACTTTTTTAAAACCAATTTTATGTATGTAAATGTAAATTGTACTGGGAAAAAAAATAGACTTTAAGGTCCATTTTTTTTCCAAAAGGTGATCCTTTCAAATGTAAAACAGCTGCATTTAAAGAAGGTGTGAAGTGAAGAGGCAGTTAGATGTCACGGTGGCGCTCTTCCTCCCCGTCTGTGTTTTCTCTATAGGAGACTGAAACTGGCCAAGTTTGACTACGGGGAAAAGTGTTCGGAGATTGCCCAGCGGGTCGAAGGCATGTCCGGCCGAGAAATCTCCAAACTGGGCGTGGCCTGGCAGGTGAGCAGGGCGCACCCGTTTCACCCGCTCGGCCTGCTGGGAGCAATTTCAGCCGAGCGTGCCTTTCATTTCAGTTTAGTTCACTTGCAGTTCATTTCAATTCAGTTCAATTAAGTTCCATTCCGTGGCATAGACTTAACTGCCATGACAAGAGATTTACCCAAGAAATAGGTTTTGGGACAATGTTGTTTTAAGAGAACCCGGTTGTTTGTATTCTGAAGAACTAATAAGAGTTAAATGTGCCGTGGTTGGAGCATTAGGACTAGAGAGCTGACTCCTTCTGGAACCTTAGGGAGAAGATAAAATCGCTTTATAAATAAAAATCCTTTGTGTACGGCTGGATTAAAAACAGAAGTAATACATTCATTTCAGCTCAAAGTCTGTACACAAGACTTGCTGAAGCAGTGGAAAAAAACAGTGTTGAAATGAATCCGAAATCTAATAAGTTTAGTTCTATTTAATTCCCATATGTAATTACCAAACATTATCCTTGTTTTTTTGTGTTATTTTGTTGCCAACTTGCAATATGGCTTTTTTTCATATTGTGCAGTTATGAAACTGACGCATTACTGGTGTGAAACTTGACAAATTATTTATAACTATGTTAACAGTACACCTTCATGGTTCAGGTTATTTAGAGTGAGCATTTCGTTTTGAGTGTTTCATTTTGATTGGTCCGTATTCTCTTCAGGTAAGTGACAGGATTAGTAAATGCACAAAAAGTAACATGATTAGGGTGTTTTTTTCAGGCCAGCTGGCAGATGGGGGTTTAATTTGTCTGCTATTGCACACAGACACTTGTGCATTTTTTCGTGATGTTTAAAAAGTACTCAGAAATCGTAACAACTGAGAAATTATGTTTAAAATAGCTTTATAGGAGATTCTATCTAGACAAAGTGTAGTGATTTAAAATGAGCTGATTTGAGTGTGATTGCGGCTTGCAGATTCAGAATAAATTTTATCTGTAAAATGATATCCGTATAAGCAGATCTGCAGACGGCATATTTTTAAATATCCCGATGACGGTGGGTCAATCCAAACAGGCCAACCCGCTGAATTTTTTTTTAAAAAAAGGACATTGTGTTTACATCATCTGTCAAGACGGCTGATTTTTTTTTTTCCAAGTCCATTGATTTATGGCGACGTTACACTAGAGCTGGCAGAGAGATAGAGAGAGAGTGAGAATAACAGCGGTCTGTCGTTTCCCCTCTGCTGATTTGTAATTTCTAGCACATAATTTAACCCCCCCCCCCCCCTCCTCCCCCCCCCCCCCCCCCCCCCCCCCCAGGCGGCAGCGTACTCTTCGGAGGACGGGGTCCTGACGGAGGCCATGATTGACGCGCGGGTGGTGGACGCCGTGCAGCAGCACCTGCAGAAGATGGACTGGCTGCAGAGGGAGGGGGGCCCCGAGAGCGGGGGCAAGGTCGGCATCACGCTGCCCAGGGAGGGGGGCGCCCCGGGGGGGCAGATGGGCTTCGCGGCGGCCCCGGGAGGGGTCCCGCTGGCCCAGGAGGCGCTGGAGAGCGAGGCGGGGGTCGCGCTGCCTCAGGAGGCGGTGATCCCTCTGGTCCAGGCGGCCATTCCACTCATCAAAGAGGCTGAAGCTGAGGCAGCCCCCATTGTAGCTGAAGCTGAAGCAGTCCCCGTTGTAAAGGAGGCTGAAGCTGAGGCAGCCCCCGTTGTTGCAGAAGCTGAGGCAGCTCCTGTTGTTGCTGCAGCTGAAGCAGCCCCCGTTGTTGCAGAAGCTGAGGCAGCCCCTGTTGTTGCTGAAGCTGAAGCAGCCCCCGTTGTTACAGAAGCTGAGGCAGCCCCTGTTGTAGCTGCAGCTGAAGCAGCCCCCGTTGTTGCAGAAGCTGAAGCAGCCCCCGTTGTTGCAGAAGCTGAGGCAGCTCCTGTTGTTGCTGAAGCTGAGGCAGCCCCTGTTGTAGCTGAAGCTGAAGCAGCCCCCGTTGTTGCAGAAGCTGAAGCAGCTCCTGTTGTAGCTGAAGCTGAGGCAGCCCCTGTTGTAGCTGAAGCTGAGGCAGCCCCTGTTGTAGCTGAAGCTGAGGCAGCCCCTGTTGTTGCTGAAGCTGAGGCAGCCCCTGTTGTAGCTGCAGCTGAGGCAGCTCCCATTGTTGCAGAAGCTGAGGCAGCCCCTGTTGTAGCTGAAGCTGAGGCAGCTCCCGTTGTTGCAGAAGCAGAGGCAGCCCCTGTTGTAGCTGAAGCTGAGGCAGCTCCCATTGCAGCAGAAGCTGAGGCAGCCCCTGTTGTAGCTGAAGCTGAGGCAGCTCCCGTTGTTGCTGAAGCTGAGGCAGCCCCCATTGTAGCTGAAGCTGAGGTTGTAAGGGAAGCAGAAGCTGAGGCAGCTCCTGTTGTAGCTGAAGCTGAGACAGCCCCCATTGTAGCTGAAGCTGAGGCAGCCCCTGTTGTAAAGGAGGCAGAAGCTGAGGCAGCCCCCGTTGTAAAGGAGGCTGAAGCTGAGGCAGCCCCCGTTGTAGCTGAAGCTGAGGCAGCCCCCATTGTTGCTGAAGCTGAGGCAGCCCCCATTGTAAAGGAGGCAGAAGCTGAGGCCGCCCCTGTTGTAAAGGAGGCAGAAGCTGAGGCAGCCCCCGCAGCGAAGGAGGCCGAGGCAGAGGCTGCTCCTCCTCAGGGGGACGGCGGCGCACCAGCAGATCAGGCCGCCGCTAAAGACTCCGCCTCCTCAGAGGACACCGTCCCGCCCGCGGAGGGAGGCACAGATAGCGGAAGCAAGGCCGAGAGCCCTGCACTCAAGGACAAGGACCCGAAAAAGCAGACGGACGCAGGGAGCGGCCCTAAGGATGGGACGCCTGTGTAGCGGGTGGAGGGAAATGGCTGCTTTGGGCTAGGCGGGGGTCGGATGGGATTAGGTGGGCCTGGTAAAGGAAATGAAATCTGTAGTGCGGTGGTGGGTTTGCCTGTGGGTTCCTGTGATTAAAATACTGTTGTTATTCAGTGTCTCATCTGAATTTTTTTTTTTTTTTTTTTTTGGACCCATTGAGGGGGGAGAATGGTTCTTAATCGCTCTCTCTGTGGCGAACCGATGTGACCGATGAGACCGGTGACATTTGTGTGATGGGTTTGAAGGGAGGGTCCCTTTAAGGCTGTACATTGCAGTACTCTTGACGGTTGACCCCGGAACTGTTTCTGGATTAGAGTTCACAACCACTTTTACCTTTCCAAACACCGTGTTGCCAATCTGCTAGTCAAAAATATTCTTTGTCCGTTGCTCAAATTGACTTTAAAACCTATTTTGTGAGTAAACCCACCTGTTGGCTAAAGGAGTACAAGAAAAAAGGTTCTGCGATACTCTCCCTTGCTGTCTGAAAACAGCACTATTGTAAATGTAGCCTGGATATGAATGTTAATCTCTTGTCACCCATATACGTCGAGGGAGTGTGTGTTTGTCTTGTGTGTCGTCGTTTTTGTCTGATTTTTTTTTTTTGTCCAGGGGAAAACATGTATCCAAACACTAGGGGTCACTGTGGTGCTTCAGTGGCACTTTTATTTAAAACAGACATTTTATCTTCACAACAGCAATGTCTGGACGAGGAGGGGGGAGGGGGTTCAAACACCTCTCTACTTGGCAGGCTTGAGTGCACCTGCTGAGCAGGTTATTTCAAGCCCCTGGACACCGCAAGGTACGGCAGGCCAAACGTTCTTCCTCCTCGGCCCTCTGTGCTGTTCCTATACCGTTGTGTCACTTCCTCTACGAATACATCACGAACCCTCAGAACAGTACAACACGAGCACCGCAACCACAACTTAATTCTTACCCACCCCCTCCCCCCTCCCCTCAAGTATTTACAGGTAAAATTACTACATTCATCATCAAAGTCACTAAGAAACAAAGCTAATTTAGTCTGTACTGCGATCACGTCTACTCTCATTTCTCCTCCGATCCGTTTCGTTTCGCTAAAATGAAATTTTTTTTTGTTGAAAATTTTCCGTCTGTTCTGCTCTTCGCCTCTGCAGGCTTGTCTCTCTCCTCCGGCATCTTCCTCCTGTTAGTTCCCACGAACCCATATTTATATCTATTTACATAAGTGGCAGTCTCCCAACTGCCTAATCTCAAAACCCTGAAACCCACCCACCCCTGAACACATTTTGTGCACACAAAATAATCCTCCCCATTCGTGCCTCAAAAGCACCCAAATCCCTGTCCTCTCGGCATGGAAAGCGTTTCAACAACTTCTCTGTCCAGACGACACCCTCTTAAAAATGGATCCCACGTACAGTGGATGCTTTTGTGGGGGCGCTTAGTTAATAAAAAAATATTCTTTCTCTTGCTGGAGTTGGAATGGACAGGTCATCAGCTGTGTCTGGATGGATAATTGTAGCCAATCTCGAAGGGGGGTGGGTCTAGGGTGAGCTAGGGCGGGGCCTGTTTAGGCTGGGGCAGGGCTAGTGTGGCCTATAGTGGAGCCAGGTCGGGCCGGGGCGGGGCGGGTGGCTAGGGCGGGGCTAGGTGACCTGGGTTGGTTCGGGCCGGGGCTAGGGTGACCTGGGGCAGAGCCTGAGTGGGCTAGGGCGGGGCTAGGGTGACCTGGGGCGGAGCCTGAGAGGGCCGGGGCGGGGCTAGGGTGACCTGGGGCGGAGCCTGAGTGGGCGGGGCTATGGTGACCTGGGCGGAGCCTGAGAGGGCCGGGGCGGGCTAGGTGCCCTGGGGCGGAGCCTGAGAGGGTGGGGCGGGGCTAGGGTGACCTGGGGCGGAGCCTGAGAGGGCCAGGGCGGGGCTAGGGTGACCTGGGGCGGAGCCTGGTGGGGCCAGGGTGACCTGGGGCAGAGCCTGAGTGGGCTAGGGCGGGGCTAGGGTGACCTGGGGCGGAGCCTGAGTGGGCCGGGGCGGGGCTAGGGTGACCTGGGGCGGAGCCTGAGAGGGCCGGGGCGGGGCGGTTGGTGCTGAGGCTTTCGGCGGGAGCAGCAGAAGGCGGAGCCGGCCTGGGTTGCGGGTGACGGTCAGAGGTGGCGGGGGCTCGGGTGGCCGTTGTGGTAGAGCTTCTGCTTGATGTGCACCATGTTCCCGCCGGAGTCCTGCAGCCGTCTGCGCAGCTGCAGCCGTCTGCGCAGCTCCCGCAGGTTACAGAACCGGGGAAGCCACGCCCAGGACGGGCCGTCTGAGAGAGGGGGAAGCAGAGGCAAAAACAAAATGGGGGGGGTGGGGTGGATAGAAGGGAGGACAAGGATGACAAAAAAGGGGAAAAAAAGGTCAGACTGTTCTTTTCAGTTTTCAGTTCCTTCGTCACACTCTATGAATCAAAGACATAGCCTCCCCCCCCCCACTCAACCCCCCCCTTGCAGTATACCAAATAATCTTCCCCTTCATATTCTCTTCTCACTCCACATCTTGCCACAGCTGGTTTCACTTTCCCCAAGAGCTTTTTGTTGCTTTATATAGCTGCTGTTGCACGGCTGGCTGTGTGCTAGTGTGTGAGTGATTTGACTGTGAGTCTGAGCATCTCGCCCTATATACAGACGCCCCAGCCTATGCATCTCCTCAGCCTGCTCTCCACCTTTCTCCACCACTCATTCATAGAGTGTGATGCTAATTTACTGATGAAATTAGACTGAAACGTGTGTAGGCTGTGGTATGTGTGAACTATGAGGTCGGTAACGATGGCAGTGGTTCCCAGCCCTGTTCCTGGAGATCTGCTGTGCAGCAGGTTTTCATTGCAGCCCTACTCTGGCACACCTGATCAGAGGTGGGTAACCCGGCTTCAAAGAGTAAAAAGACTGACCGTGTATTTGCTCTACCACCATGCACTAAACCAGCTGACTCTAGCATAGCTCTTCAGCATGATAGGAGAACTAATTATTATGATCAGCTGGTTTAGTGCATGGTGGTGGAGCAAATACATGGTCAGTCTTTTTACTCTTTGAAGCCGGGTTACCCACCTCTGCACCTGATTCTACTCATTAGCAGCTCGGCGAGATCTCTAGATGTCGAACGAGGTGTGGCTTTGTAGAGTTGGGAGTGAAAACCTTACAGGACAGTAGATCTCCAGGAACGGGGCTGGGAACCACTGAGCTAATGTGAAACATAATTTCTGCTACACAAACCCTTTGGCTAACCCTAAAGATGACCCCACACACCGGACCAAATTTTGTAATTATGAATGCAACACTTACAAGGCACTGTGATTATACGCCTGTTTTTGCATACCAGCTGATCAGACCATGAAAGCAACACCCAAAAAAAAAAACAACGAATTTGACCAAACTGAATGTAAAACAGAATTCACTTCCATATATTGTAAATATGTGAACTATTAATATATTTCATCGCAATGCGCGTTTTGAAAAACACATACTGTATATATCTGTAAGTGGCCATAATGTGTATGCCCATATAAACCCAAATATTGTGAATGTTTTTTTTTTCTGATCTTCATAATATATTTTAAAATGGCAAGATTGCAGCACAGTTGCTACGGCAGCCAGCTCTTGGGAGGTTTGACCCCCCACCACGGCACCTTCTGAGCTATAACACCTCCTCCATCCGTTACCATCTCTACTCTCCACCTGTCTGAATAACAGGAATTATATATATATATATATATATATATATATATATATAAAAGGAGGAGAGAGATGGAGGAGACCGGAATGAGCATGCAGTGCATTGATAAATGGTAGATGGAGGGGCGGGGGGGGGGGGGGGGGGGGGGCGGGGTTGGGAGAGTTAGGGCTCTCTGTGTACGTGCTATAATTCCAAATTAATTGAAAGGGGCCGCTGTCCGTGAGCAGGGGAACTATCCATACCAGGTCGCTGATTACATTGGCCTTGCTCTATTTTATCTTCTTGTTGTTGCTTTGAAAATAACCGCCTCTTTTTAAACGATCGATTGATTGAGAGAAGCTCTACAAGCACGAGCAGCGTCGGTGCTGTGCGAGGAGAATTATTACTTTAAAATAATTTAAATAAATTATTTAATTTATTAATCGATGGGAGAGAAGGGTGGGGGGAATGAAAGAGGGAACCGGAACTACAGTGCGGTGCGCAAGCGTTTGGACAGGGACTGTGTCTAAAAATGGCTGTACAACACCAGGGGTGTCCAATCTCATCCGAAGAGGGCCAATTTGAATTTCAGTTTTTGTCTTGCCCAGCAATAACACCTGATTCTACTTATCGATGTCTTGATTGAAGACCACGATTAGTTAATCAGTAGAATCAGGCATCATATCAAATAGTGGGCTAAAGCAAAAACCTGGCCCCACACCAGCCCTTTTTGGATAAGATTGGACACCCGTGTGCTGCATGAATCATCCAGTACGGATGTAAATACCTGCAAATTAAAGCTGACAGTCTCCACTTTAAGCTCATATTTATTGTTTTATTTCAAATCCAATGTGCTGGAGTACAGAGCCAAAACAACAAAAATTTTGTCGATGGTCAAATACTTATGCACTGCACTGCAGATGGAAAATGAGAGAAGCAGACAGACAGTGCGTGTGTGTGTGTGTGTGTCCGTGTGTGCGTGTGTGCGTGCGCGTGTGTGTGTGTGCATGTCTGCCTGTGTGCGTGTGTGTGTGTGTGTGTGTGTGTGTGAGCGAGCGTGTGTGTGTGCATGTCTGTCTGTGTGCGTGTGTGTGCGTGTGCGTCCGTGTGTGTGTGTGTGTGCGTGTGCGTGTGTGTGTGTGTGCGTCCGTGTGTGTGTGTGCGTGTGTGTGTGCGCGTGTGCGTCCGTGTGTGTGTGTGTGCGTGTGCGTGTGTGTGTGTGTGCGTCCGTGTGTGTGTGCGAGTGTGTGAGCGGGGGGTTATGTCTCTCCAACCCCCTCTCTCCAGTTGCTCTCGCTGTGTGCTATTTTTAGCTGCTGAGGCGAGAGGGTGCAGTGTGATGGTGGAGGGGGTGGGGGAGTGACAGCGTCTCCCATCATGCTCCTGGCCTCATCAGTCTCCTCTTCGCCCCCCATCATAGCGGGGCTGACCCGCGCAGAGGACGCTGACCCCGGCAGAGGGGGCCGACCCGCCTGCCTGGCCTCGTATTCGGGGGGGGGGAGCAGGGCAGACCCTCAAGGGGTACTCCCACAGAGCTCTCAGAGCAACACGAAAAATGAGCGGGGGTGTGTGGGGGGGTAAAAAAAATAAAATAAAATAATTTAAAAAAACATTATCCTGTCAATGCTGGATCACAGAGATATCATGCAGACATTAATCGAAAGTGCGTGTTAACCGGGTGGCCTACTTGTGCAGAAGCACACGCTGACTTTTAAACACCGTCTGACCGAGCTTCAGGTGACCGGGTACTAACAGCTCTCCCCCAAGTGCGATGCTAAGTGAATCGGTCTGCTCCAAACCCACCCCCACCCCCACCCCCGCCGCTCCCCCTTCCCTGTCTCTTCCTCAGGTTAATCTCTCATCTCCATCCTACTGCTGACTGAACCCGCCCCCCCTCCCCACCTCCATCTAAATCCTGCTTTTACCATCTTCCCAGGGGGGGGGCTCTCTCCTACAGCCGTCTGCTGCTGTACTTACAGTTCATTTCCAGACGTTTTGACTTCTAAAAGCAACCCTGAGATATATTGCCAGTCCTTTATAAACAACTTTCTCCGGCATTTGTGTTCTCCCACCCCCGCGGGGGAAAGGTGTTCACTTACCCCCCCGCAGGGGCAAGGTTACTGTTACACTCTGCCCTTAATTTACCTGCCTGCCAGTCATGCTTCAGCTAAACTGTTACCCAAGCTTGCCTGACATCACCCCGGCAACTCCACCCACACTGCACATCAACAGCTGGAGAAGCAACGGCAGCCAATCGCAGAAGAGAACTCCGTAACTGACACGAAGGAACCGCGCGACTGACACTACACAAAGCCAGGTGACGCATGAAACATTGACAGAAACACCGTTTCAAAAATGTTTAATTTTTCTTTAACGACGCGAAGTGGCAAGAGGCACTGCTGCTCACACTCTCTGTGAGAAAGGCAAAGGTTGAAGAAAGCAGGTTTAAACTTGTCTAAACTGACAGCAATTAAGGAGTTTTATCGCAAGCCAGACGTTTGTGCAATGGAGAGCAGAGCGCCCCCCCCATACACCCCCATAACCCCCCCCCACCAGAACTGACAGCCCAGAGAAACTGTTCTATCCTACAGCCAAACTGAAACAATCATGGGTTCTCCACAGACGCGCTAAATTAGGATACTTCATAGCACATGCAACACCTGCGCTGAAAAAAATGTTTAATTGGACAAACCAAACACTTTTACTTCACTTTGTTACGCCTATGGGTTTTCTCAATTAACTATTTCTCTACTAAATGAACCTAAAACCTGAAAAAAATATAGGTGAAACAAACTGAAGCTAAATTTTAGGTTCATCCAACGAAGCATTGTTTTCAGTGCAGCACATGCAAGGCCTGTTCTGTATCACCTTTCTAAAATACTCTGGTGAAGTTGCGTATCATTACTTCTAGTTGAGGTGAAAGTACAGATTCATCGCCGCCATAAACAGAATAGTATTGGGTTAAAACCCAAAGCGCAATGTCACGCAAAGGATTTTTTAATCTAATCCCCCCCCCCCCTTTTTGATTTTACATCAAATTTTAGATCCAAAACTACCGTCTACTGTTCCGACTACACGAAGTCTAAGGCATTGTTCGTTTTGAGAATCCATTCTGTAAAATGTAAATATGAAACAATGATGTGAATACGTTACGTATGATCAATTTTCAGTTGACATCGTGAGATGACTGACTGACTGTTGGCCCTCTTCTGCGCGACAGAATGTTATGCACGTACAGCACGCAGCCTTGCTGGAGCTACACTTCACCTGACAAATACAATTAGGCCGGTATTACAAAACCGGGTGAATCCCCGCTTTTGTATTCCTCAGACTTAACGCCGATGTTCTCCTACTTCTGTAAGCCGCTTCTGGATGAGAGCGTCGCGTTCCGTAAGCGACAGCAACGCAATTATGCAATGAGAACAGCTGAATTACGCTCTCCGGATGGCATAACTCTCCAGCCATTGTGAGCGACTTCACTCACGCGCGGGAACAATAATGCTGCCGCACAGGATGATGTTTTATCGTTTCAAGATTCAAATCGGAGTATATTACTGTCATCTACAGTGCTTATCCTGCTACATTGTGAAGCATTCCGGTAGTATAATAATGCAAAATGGATGGAATTGTTACTTCACAAGATCCCCTTTCCAAACAATAATTTGACCATATTTTGAGATCATCTTCATTGAAAAAGTCTCATTTTAAACGTGAATGTTAACTCAGTCTACATGGTCAAACCTCCATGCCCCACCCCCCCTAATCTACATGGTTTACCCTGTGTCCCCCCCTCTCACCCCAGTCTACATGGTTTACCCCATGCCCCCCCTCCAGTCTACACGCTTCACCCTATACCCCTCTTCGGTCTACATGGTTTAACCTTTGTGCCCCCCCCCCCAATTCTACATGGTTTAACCTGTGCCCCCCCCCCCGCCCCCTTGCCCCAGCCTACTCACCATACTGGCGGGGGCTGGCCTTCCAGGCCCTCAGGGCGCACTGCAGTACCCCCTCCAGCCAGAGGAGGAGCCAGCTGATGCAGAAGCCCAGCATCAGCCCCAGCATCAGGTCCATCTCCTGCTTGGTCACGCTGTCACTCACGAAGTAGTTCTCCGAGGAGTCCATCAGGGACTGGTCCCCGTCATACGGGATGACGTAGTGCACATGGTGCCTGGGGCGGAGGATGAGAGAGAGAGGGAGAGAGAGGGGGCAAGAGGGAGGGAGGGTGAGAGAGGGAGAGGAGGGAGAGAGGGAGAGAGAAAGAGAGAGGGGAGGTTGGGGTAGGTGGAACGAGTGTGAGTGGTGGATTGAAAGCGTGTACAAATAAGGACACGAAAGAGAGACGAAGGAAAACTGAGAGGAAACACTAGATTGTGGGGAAGACAGAATAGAAACAAGGGGTTGTGGTTGAAGAGGCCTGTCATAGAATTATACACATTACACTTAAAACTTAAAAATATAAGTAATACAGTATAAGTTTTCTGTCTGGCTATGCATTTCAGCATTGATTTGTGAGGCCATGTTAAATGCAGAAACTTATTTTTGGTCACTGTTTAAAAAAATCTAGATTAATAATAATATTTACATTTATATATACATAATTTACCAACACATTTCCACTGTCACTTGGGATTGTTTTATATAAAGTGAGCATTTAATCCTTCTAAGGTGTGATATCACAAATGTGTCATGGGAATGTTAATTACTGAGCATTCTAGTGCTGATGTAACAATCACTACTGGTCACGTCGTTCTAGAACACTGACTTAGGATTTTGAAAAAATAAAAATAAAATAAAAAAAAACCCTACTTCTCAAAGGGTTAAAAGGGAGGGCAAAGGACCTGGAGCTGAAGGGCAAATGGGGCAGTGACCTCCGCTCTCCCAGCAGAGCTCACTGCCCTGGGGGAGACAGGGGAGGGTTCTTACTGAGCTACACATCTCTCTGGGCTATGTGCTCAAAAAAAAAACAAAAAAAAATAGTAAGGAGAAACAAAGATGAAGAACAGTGCACGTAGTGAGAGCGAGAGACAGAGAGAAAGAGCAGGTACAGGAGTGGGCTCTCACACAGAAACCAAAAGTGCAGGACGTGAGAGATCGTTTTCCTACCTCTCTCGCCATGGTTTCACTACCGATTCAGCATACACAGCATAACACTTTCAGTGTTTTACAGTTTAACAGCAAACAGACTTAATAAATAAAATAAAAAAACATAATATCAAAAAGCTGACATCCAGGCGTGGCAAAAAAAAAAAAGTATATTATCATATTAGCAAGTGCTAAACAGCAGTGTGCATAAACTGGGGGAGCAGAGCATATTTCCAATCTGCAGCCCACTGGAAGATATGGGTCATGAAAGCATGCACTTTCACGCATGCAAATTTATGAAATTTAATCTGCCAAAAAATGTAATCGGTTTTTGCCCTTAAATTTTTTACGTTTGTTGATATGGCAAACGTAAACGGAATACCAAACCGCCTTTAAATGGAAACCCAGGTTCCTCACAAATCCAAAAATAATTCAGCTACCACTAATGCAAAAAAGCATGATGAAGTAGTGAGCCTGTACTGTAATACATTATCTGTGCGTGTATTTCAAATGCTTAAGCAGCACGGATACATATCACACGTATATAAACACTGTGGGAATAAGTGTGACTGAATTTCAAAAAACCTTGTCAGGTTCTCAGCACTCTTGAGAAAACAACTGATATCAAATTGGATATAAAATTCTGGAGAGCAATTAAACTAACAGCATAGGCCCGGGTATGTGGGAATTCCACTTCGGGTAAAAGCGTCATTACATATTACAATAGAAACAGTTCTCGAATCATTTGCGGTCGTACCCTCCTAAGAACTGGCAATTCATTTCAGTCCCCTAGGGAACGTGAGGCTTAATCTCAAAGGGCCCGCCTATCCTACTATGCTGAAACCTGCACCACAAGAAGGCATTCACTAAAAATAAAAGAAATAATATTTTCGGAAACATTTTGCACTGCAATGTTCGTATTAGGCCCTAGGTCATAAAATGTCGATGCTTTCAGCTTTATTACAGCTGGGCCTCAGGAGGAGACTTAGTTCATATACCCACTTCCTAAAACAGACTAACACGTAGTGTGCTCTGTATCAATGCAATTCACGTGTACCTTTACAGGCAGGGAGATTTTATTTTTAATGTCAGTCTCTATACATTACATACATGCACTAGCGGGTGCATTGTGATAGATGCATATATGATTTTTAAAAATCTCATCACACACACACACACACACACACACCGATTCTCGTTCCTCACTATGAATTCAAGTAAGTCGACTGTCATCTAATATACAAGAAATCTGAGAACACATGCGTATACATCTCTGCGTGTGGACCCTGCTTCTGTTCAGCAAATACGTCAGTATACCTGCTTCCTTTTAGACTATACAAACTCCGGATTCCTGGCATCCACGCGCACACGCACACGCAAAGAATGTATTCGAGTCATGCATACAGCTCGTGGGGAATTCTGTCGCTGTTTACGCAACAAACAAAAAAAAAAGGAATGAACAAAGCGCCATCCTCAGCTCATTAGTTCCTAAATCGTCTCGACCATTCCACCGTCACTCGCAGAATATGCAGCCCTCCTCGGGGATGAAAACAAACCAACGAAATAGCTGAGCGTCGGAATCCGAAGAGAGCGCTGTTCTGATTTGGTGGCAGTGAAAATTTGCTCAGCGACAGAAATCTACCTGCGACAGGCCTATTGTAGCTACAGTTGGGATGCATTTGTAAAAAAAAATAAGAATAATAAAATAAGAATAAATTGTAAATAATAAAAAATGAACAAAAATAAAACATTCCTGACACATTTTCATTTGGGGGGTTTATATAATTTATAATTAAAAAAAAAAAAAAAAAAATTATTTTTCTGTTCATATTTGTGCCTTTTACCTTCCACAGTTGCAATGACAGACGCGATCCTCCCCTCGTAAATGCGGTAAGATATAGTTGTGAAAGCGATCCAGTAGCGCGTTCATGTCCATTAAACACGCTATCGCCTGCAAAGAATCATTCGAGTCAACTGGGACAAACGGGCAAGTGTTCCGACACCAGGAACCGCTACACGACCTGTCAAAGCGGTTCACTGGAGCCACATCACATCGAAATAAGTATTATAATCCACCAAAGGATAAAAACGAAAAAAGTGGTTCCAGGAGAAATGTCCTTCGCTTTTTATGCATGATAAATAGAACTGTTTGTACGAACACTTCTACAAGTCTGTACGTATTCTTGGAATCGTTATCCTCTTGTAGTTTTCTCTGCCAAAAATGTCCACTTATTCATTTTCTCATTTTAATATGCTATGTAAAAAATGTACGCTTATTGCTTCGCTGAAAGATGCTCTAAAGCTGCGAGGGGTGTGAGTGTAGAAAGATCCTCTTACCATAACAACAGAAGCCCCAATAATCATAAAGATCATGGTGGTTGCGATCATATGCGCCAAAACTTCCAAACTCGCGGTTCCTTCTCCTCTCTCCCCGCTTCTAGTCAACGGATCCCGTTGACTCAAGGCGAACACAGTTCCGAAAAATGCGCCTCACGGAGGCTTCCTCGCTGTGTGCGACCCTCCGTCCGTCTGTGCTCGCCAGCTCGGGGTATGATCTTACGGGGCATAAGGTGGGGTGGCCCGGTTTTTTCTCTCCGCTCACTAACGCACCTGCGGCTCTTCCCCGCCCGGCGATGCGGCGATTGGACCCAGCGAACCAAGTAGCCTACTGCTGTGTTGAGTTCAGTGCTGCGGCCAGCGGCGGTTATACGGTCGAAACTATGCAACAGAAGGTGGCCTTTTCGGCTTCAACGGCGCAACGATTAATGTTTACTCCATAGCGCTAGGGGGGAAAAAATCATAAAACCCTGGCAAGGTCGAAGGACAGCGAACTGCAGGGTGTCACGGTTCTGTCCCGGTGTGCCCCTGTAACAAGTCGTTGGAAATGGAGATACCCCCGCTTTATTAATTAAATATTCAACACATTAATTATTTAATTCGTTCATTAATTTGTAACAGACTATGTTTGTTTGGCTATTAGGCTAATTAAACAATTTTCCGCGCCGTACTCTTTTTTAAATAGGTCGGGCAGGCAGGTTGAGGGGCTGTTGTTTTTCTTTTCGGGTCTTGTGGCGAAGACGGCATCAATGCCGAGGCGGATCGAAGACGGAGCTGGCTCTCATCCCTTTTACCCAATCCAGCCGAAATCAGGCAGCAGCGGCTCTGTTGTTAACACCCCGAGGCAGACAGACGTGTCCAGTCTTCGTACAGTCGCCGCCATCCCTGGTAAAGAGCATCTTTCCCCCACTGTGTGTACGTATGCCTGTGTGCTTGTGCATCTGTGTCTGCGTGCACGCGCGTGTTTGTGTGTGCGTGAGAGTGAGAGAGAGATCAAAAGTCACATAGTCAGTGCGGTTCTATTGTTCCGAATGTGTTGAGTGAAGAGATTGGGTATGAGAACCAAATCTAAAGCGGGCTAACTTAAACCTTCCTCAGTGATTCAGTAACGGATTTCTCTCTCTCTCTCTCTCTCTCTCTCCTCCCTCCCCCTCCCTCCCTCTCCTCTCTCTTACATGTACATTGCAGATTACATTTGTATTCTATGTCCGTATGTAAACTGAGTTTTATGATGCCCACCCACAGAACTGTAGCCTCTTTTGATCAGTGGAATATTGGAGGAGACAGAATTTGGGTTGTGTTCAGAGTTGGTGGTGCGTGGTGGGAGGGAGGGAGGGAGGGAGGGGTGGGGGGGTAGACCAAAAAAAAAAAGGGGATCAGGATGTGAGCGCATATCATGCTGCCACAATGCACAGTTTAATTTAGCTATGCATGCGCTGTGAAAAGATTTGTTCCGGCAGTCTCCCACTTGGGTTTTTTTCTTTGTCTTCTTTTTTTTTTTTGTTGAAAATATTGAATATTAGGATTATGGAGCAGGGCTACAGGGGAGGGCAAAGGTGTCATCACATTCTCTGTGCTCTCTGTGGGCGTAGAAGGAGCCGGCAGTGCTTCTTGAACAATTTTAGCTTTCAAGCCTACACGCTGGTGAGCAGATCATCTTCAGTAGCACACTGAGGCTTGTGAGCTTTTAAGGATCCGGGAGATATTACATACAGTATGACACATCTTTATATCTGGCTGTTAACATGGAATACAGTGATTATTGTGTACACATCTACTCAAGCATTTCTGCTCTGGAATGTGGGGACTTGATATTTTAATATTTTCATCACTCTGACACCAAGACAGTAAGTATTTGCTATAACACAGTATGTAAATGGGCTTCTGTATTTTGCTTATGGACAGTTGTGAGATTGTAACATATGCATCGCTGTCATTTACGCACCTTTTAACTGTACATTTTCTCATCATTTCAAATAATGGTATGGCAAACATCTAGGTCAGACAATTTAAATTCTTCAAATGAAGTCATTATCTGATATGTTCTTTATTGGATGACAGGTTGACATTAGGCTGAAATGCACCTATGTAATATGGAGGCTTGTGCTTTTTCAAAAAAAAAAAAAAAAAAAGCAAGAAAGAAGACATTTTGTGCGTATTGGCCTTTATTTTCCCAATTGTATTCCCAGTCCAGCACCTTAAGAGCATCAGTTGAGTATTCCAAATATCTTAATACCTTAATACCAGTCTGATGCTCCTGTTCTTAGCAGGTTCTGATGGTTGGTTCTTCTCTTGTGGCTCAGATGGAATTTGGGTCCAGAGTTCCTCAAAAGGCAGTCGGGTATTTGTCAGTCAAATGTAATTTAGTATATAACCCTTATCATTAGTCCGGTATTGTTACAGGGTCCTTACAGAGGCAACATTACACAGTGTGATGCCATACACTGTAGCTCTGTAGCATGTTTATAAATGGGTATCCTGCTCGACTTTGGGACCGGTGCAGCCCTACCCTTGTTTCCGCACTGCAAACGGAAGTATGTTCCCAGTATGTCAGTCCCCCTCCGATACATTTACTGTATAGGAAACATTAAACCAGTGCTTTTTATTTTTGCTTATCAGACCAAAATGGTGCACCAAAGGTTCTATTCACTAAAAAAGGTGGGGCTGGGCAGCCACCCAGAACCTTCCATACATATAGCAACCTATAATGTAATAACTGCACATAATTTAATTACTGCATATATAATGCAATAAAAAGATTAATATAAAAAAACTCGTAATGCAATAATCTGCCTGTAATGTAATAGCAATGTTGAGCGCATAGCGAAAAAACCTGTTTGCGTATAATATAGAGCACGGGTGGCCTATCCTGGCTTTGGATGGCCAGGAGGTGGAATTAATTTTTTTGGCGTGTAATGTAATAAGCAAAAAGTTACTATGTTATGCATTTTTATTTTCATTACATTATAGGCAGATTACATTAGGAGTTTCTGATTAAATGTTTGATTACATCATATGCAGTTATTACATTATACGTCATTATTACGTTATGAGTTGCTACGACAGTAGCTATGTAAAGGTCACTACTCAGTCATATCCCTTAAATTCCTGTTTCTACAAGAAATGTGCCACCAATTAAGTTGCTTATCATAGACAAGGACCAACTCTGGATGTCAACATTATTCATCAACATAACATGTTTTTAATACATAAACATATAGGCAATCTGGGCCTTGATCACTGCTGCAAATGATCAAATTTATCAAAGTTAAAACTATTTTACTTTTTCCAAATAAAAGGTACGCATAAAATTCACATATTGTTTTCTCCTGTCGGTTAGTTCCCTTTCAAAATGAACCATCCGTGCTGTACCATCAGCATATCATGTGGCGGCAGTGTAGCACAGTGGGTAAGGAACTTGGCTTGTAACCGGAAGATCATATGTTCGAATCCTGGGTAGGACACTGCCGTTGTACCCTTGAGCAAGGTACTTAACCTGAATTGCTTCAGTATATATATCCAGCTGTATAAATGGATACAATGTAAAATGCTATGTAGAAAGTCATGAAAGTCGCTCTGGATAAGAGCGTCTGCTAAATGCCTGTAATGTAATGTAATACCAGGGATGACGGAAATACATTGATTGTCCTGTTCATAGGGGTCCCAAATCAACCGGTAATTGAAGGAATGTAACATGTGAGGCAGTGTTGCTACAATAAAAAAAATTAAACAAGCACGTAACCATCCAGACCCACAGCGCAACTCACTTCCGCAGACACATTTTAGCTGGCACCACCTGCGACGGCGTCCCACAAAACGTCCCTCAAAGGTCGTCCGTGAGTGAGTGAGTGAGTGAGTGAGTGACCGACCACAATTTGGCATGCATAGCAATTTGCCATGCATAAAAAAATAAAACAACATTAAGGGTTCTGAGCATACATTAGACAAAAGATTTTTTAAAGATGTAGTACCACAGCTTGGCTAAGCTTTCAGTTAGGTCACTTGCAGTTTTCAGTACTTGATCATATACTGAGAGGTGAGGTGAGTCTGGAAGGGGGGGATGAGTCTGGTGGAACCAATTGTGGAACTGGGTTGGGGGGGGGGTGGGTGGGGGGGTGGGTGTTGTCAGCCTTTGCGGACCAGAGAACACAAGAATAAAAGCATCGAAAAAACATATCCGCCAGGCTGTGAATACCGCGCAATTAAAATGCCTTTCAAAAAAATGTTTAAAAACCTGAATTTGGCGATCCAAGGATTGGGTTGTGACCCTAAACAACCGCGTAGACGGTTCATGCCAGCAGCCGGCTCTGGGCGGTGACCCGGTCAAACCGATTCCAGCGGCTCTGGAAGCGTTCAGACAGAGATATTTTTTTTTATTCACTGGTCGCAGTTAAAGCTTGAGGAGGATTCCATTCTGTCAACATCTGAAGCAAGGGGTTCAGGTCAAGGAATGCGAAAAAAAAAAGAAAAGAAAAGAAAAAAGATCTAATACAGCAGCACACGGAACACTCAGCTCAAAACCAGCTGCCAAATAAAATAGAGCATAGATGCTTCACGTTCTCCACGGAACATTCCAGAAATCAGTAGAAGCATAGCCAAGGTTTGTCACGGAAGCATACCATTGCATTAACGTACCAAAGGGTGTGTTTGTACATGCCTGCAAGCACGTCTACGCGCATAATGGTAAACACAGAGTAACAGATGGAGGTCCACGGTGGAGGCCTGTCTTAATCACACTGTTTTGGTGGTCAGCTAAAAGCATACTACAGCGCCCTCTAGTGTACAAGAAACACATGAACAATCCCTAAAATGTAAAGCTTAAAGACTATAAAATTTGTCTATTTGTCTGTACTAGCGCTGCAGTACAAACCCACTTCCATCACTGGATGAAGGAGAATGTACATAAATAATTGCAAAAGAGGGAAACATTACAGGGTGCACTGGAAAAAACAAACAGACCTAAACCAAATTTTATTTGAACATTATATTCTCCAATAATTTTAATGCAACGACCCCCGCTACCATCACCCTAACACAGTGGCAACCAACCCTCGTTCCCGGAGATCTACCGTCCTGTAGCTTTTAATTTCAACCCTAATTTGGCACACCTGATTCCACTAAGTAACAGCTGGACAAGATCTCTAGCCGCTAAATGATGTTGTACTTTGTTAGAGTTGGAGTGAAAGCCAACAGGAATAGAGCTGTTACCACTGCCCTAGCAGTTGATAGTCAACTTGTACTGAGCTCTAGGAGGGAAGTTTTAACGATTTGCAAAACCTACGCTGTCATCATGACACTGCTACCCCATTGCACACTATGATGCAAGAAGAAAGAGAGGGAAATAGCAAGAGAGTTAAAAGAGTGGTGAGAGAAAAAACTACAGCTGTGTGAAAAGAAGAAGTGAGGAAGAAGGTAGGAAGAGAGAAGCTGGTGTGGCCACATGCAACCAAACACACACACTCACACACACTCACACAAACACACACACGCACTCACACCCGCACACACACACACACTCACACAAACACACGCACGCACACACAAACACACGCATACAGGCACACGCACATACACGCAGACACACGCACACAGACAGACACGCACACACACTGTGTTCCAACTTAATCCGAGTAGCTATCCACCCACCACCTCTCTCTGAGTCAAACAAAATACACTTCAGATGGAGCTGTGTGTCCTTAAGGTTTTTTAAACTTGATGCTGTTTTTTTCTTCTGTGTTCTGTTTCATTTCAGTTAAAAGCTATATTAATGACATGTATGTACAATACTAGAACACAGATGGTAGGAATTGTTTCAAATTACAGAATAAACAGATGTAGCAAACTGTAAGTTTAATATTCATGTCATGTCAGCCATTTAAATCAATCTTGACAAATAGAATAAAATGAAAAGATAATTATGCTCTCTTTAATAGCTTCAATGGGCAGCTCTTTATACACATTCAGCAACTGGGCTTTTAAACAGTAAAACATGTTAAAACATGCCCTAGCAGATTGCAAATGCTGTATTTAAGCAGTTTTGAAAGGGCTGCATAAAATAGATTCAGCTTCAGTTGGGATCAGTATTGTTTCAAAGAAAGTATGTGGACACCAGTCATCCAAAATCTCATCCAACATTATGGGCATTAATATGGAGTTGGTCCACCCTTTGCTGCTATAGCAACCTCCGCTCTTCTGAGAAGGCTTTATACTAGCATTGCTGCAGGGTTTTGCTTCCATTCAGCCAGAAGAGCATTAGTGAGGTCGGGCACTGATTGGGCGATTAGGCCTGGCTCGCAGTTGGCCTTACATTTGATCCCAAAAGGTGTTGGAGTTCAAGGTCAGGGTTGGTCAAGGCCAATCAAGTTTTTCCAAACCGTTCTCGACAAAACCATTTTCTACACGGACCTCGCTGTGTGCCCGAAGGTATTGTCATGCTGAAACAGGTAAGGGCCTTCCCCAAACTGCTGGGGAAGCACAGAATTGTCTAGAATGTGATTTTATGCTGTAGCATTAATATTTGCCTTGGGCTTCACCACTGGAACTAACGGACCTATCCCACACCAAGGGTGTCTAGGTACTTTTGGTCATATATAGAATTTTTGCATTCATGAATTTCAGTTAATTTCTCCCAGTCCTGAGAGCATTCAGTTTTCAAATAATTTCCATATAATTATTAAGACAACCTGATGCAAGGCAATAATTAGAACCATTTAAAAATAGTATTCACTTAATATGTGTTCATTGTTTAATATACTTTTACCCCACTAATGTAGAATAGCAGACACAGTGGTGCCAAAGTATGGCTGATATTTACAAACTTGCTTTTTATTGAAAGAGTAGACAATGGTGTTTTAACATTTAAACAAATTGGTACTTATAGAGAAACAATACTATTGCTTTCATACTTCGTGCTTTCAGCCTGTTCATACACAATGGAAACTTTGTGGCAACACGTGTTCAACTGTACTGACATTTCAGTAAAAGTGAAAAGTTAACCATTAAAAAACTTGCTCCTTTATGAAGGAAAAAAGTTGTATAAAAAAGTAGAAAAAAGCATCAACTAACCACTGCTTGGATTATAATTCAGAGAAAAAAAGATTTGCTTTCAAATCACATGTACCTGTATATAACAGTCAAAGTATTAATAGCTGCAATGTAACTTGTACGCACATCGATAAACTGGTTTCATCTGATGCAAACAAGTGTGACTCCAGTCCAATAAAGCATAACTACTGGTTTCCAACTGTTCCCTGTGAGGGGAAAATGGAATGATAAGGCAACATTATTTCCTGAAATATAACTCGCAGTAAGTAGTGATGTATTAACCCGTTAAGGAATAGAGATAACTGTGATTCGAATGTTAACTGAACATTCTAATGCTGATGTAACAGTCACTGCTGGGGATTGACAGAACTGGAGTTCTAGAACACTGACTTGGAATTTAGAAGAAGAAAAAAAACATTCCAAATAAACCTACTCTTCAAAGGGTTAAGGAGAGAGGCAGAAGCAGGGAGCAGGAGTATGAAGGGGCGAGACACAGAGAACAAGAGAGAGGTAAAGGCCAACGGTGGAGAATTGAGGTAAAGTGGCATGGCTGAACCGCGACTGGGAGAAAGAAGAGGCGGTTTGTCGAAAAGGGCAAAAGGCAGCTCTGGGTGTTAATATTCTTCCTCGTTTCCGCCGTCGTCGTCTTCCTCATCCTCCTCCTCGAGCTGATCTTCCGTCTCTCCCACTCTCCCGTCCTCCTGAGAGTGAGAGGTTATGAGAGTTCAAGACATTGGTAATTCAAACTGCAAACAGTACTTACTTAAAAGTAAGAAATGGCAGTTTATGGATACATCATAATTCTGTCTTTGTGGGTGTGTTATGGGAAATACAATGGGGTGCATGAGCTTAAAAGTCAGATTGGAAAGATGCAACATTCAAGTTTTAATAGGTGGTGATACATGTCATCCCTTATAAATACCACTTTAAAATAAAGTTTATCAATTTAACAAGCGACTGGCCCAGTACAGGGAAATAGATGCACAATTCCCAGAATAACGAGCCATAAAAAGGACAAAAACATTTAAAAGGAATTACAATTCTGGATCTTTCTCTGGGGGGGTGAACAGCTTTGCTTTTGTGCTAATGGCGAGTACGAAATGTGCAGTGTACTTTTTTAATGCGCTGTATAGGGGAGTGCTTGCACCCAATCAAAAAGCCTGCGGTGCGGTTTCTGGACCCACCATTGGTTCCTGGGCGATGGCGCCCGGGCCCTGTGCCATCTCTTCCCCCTGGGAGTCTGGAGACAGGAAGAGGAGGTACACAGGAAGAGGAAAAGAGGGCGGCATTAACTAAGCTGCTGTGCTGATAACATCCATCCATCCATCATCTATACCCGCTTATTCCAGGGCAAGGTCGCAGGGGGTGCTGGAGCCTATCCCAGCATGCATTGTGCGAGAGGCAGGAATACACCCTGGACAGGCTGCCAATCTACGGCAGAGCACCCACATGATTCACTCACACACACTCATACCCATGGGCAACTTAGAGTCTCCAATTAACCAACCTGTGGGAGGAAACCAGAGTACCCGGAGGACACCCATGTGGACACGGGGGTAACATGCAAACTCCACAAACAAACCCAGGGACTCAAACCTAGGACCTTCTTGCTTGCTGTGCACCACCCTTTGCTGAAAACATGCTCACTATACAATTAACAAAGCTCAGTCTCACCAATTTCCAGATCTCCATTATCCAGCCTTTCTACAAAATCTCTGTCCTCATTAATCTCTTCTGGCACTGTGCTCTTAATCTCATTGGTTGCCACACCTCGCCAGTGCTTAGACGAAGCCCTCTGATTAGCTGAGAGGAAATTCTTGTCCGGACTCTGGTTGTAATTGTTCTTCCTGTTCAAGCTATTCCAACTGAAAGCAAAGAGAGCAGAGAGTATCACTAATTAATGAAGTAACAGGTATGCCATAACTGAACTCAAAAAAGGAGAAGTATTATATAAACTACCTACAATATACCTGTCTAATTGATGTTCCTGTCCTTCTTCACCTGGCCACTTATCCATGGTCATCACCATGGAGTCCTTATGATTGGTTGAGCGTGTGGCAACCAACCCAATGTCCAGTTGTGTCCTCTGTTTGGATTGGCTGAGAGGAGCGATTGTGACCTATGCAAAGAGCAATTAGAATGAGTTAATTCCACTGGCATGTGCTTCCCGGACCAGATCCACCCTTTCTACCGCAGAGAGACAAACTGTTTTGTGCGGTGGTAAACAAATGCTATTGTGGAGGCAATACAGCTGATGATGGTACACAGACCTATTTTCAGTCGTGCCAGTTTCTGCTACTGTGTTCATCTGATATAAATCATCAGCTTTTATAATGCAATGACATAAACACAATTAGCAATTCCTTAAAATATCATAGACTGGTATATGGTGGGTAAATAGGCATTGATTGCATGCATGAAAAGCATGAAAAGTTTTTAAACTTTAATACATTTTGTTAGAATAATGGTGTATATAAAAGACATTTTCATATTTTTAACACCACTGGATAAAAGACAGCTAACTGAGATTTCTATTTCTCCAAAATGGCCAAGCTCCAGGTCAAGTGTCGGAGTTGCACATCAAAACAATTACATAAAAAACCGTGACTCATACGTTGTGACAGGTCTCCTTTCTAACAAATAAACACTAAACAATCACACAAATACTGCCAATTTCTTGACCAGCTAAAAAAGAAATAATCAAAATACGGATGTTAATACAAAATTAAGTAACAACGTATAAAACAGACAGGGCCAACCACAGACCAAGGCTGCTGTTGATGAATACCTGTCCATGGTGTCCAGACTGTGTGGAATTAACCAATAGCAATTTCAATCCGGGGGCAGAGCTTGGTGATCCAACTGAATCCTGGGAAAATAGCCACGTGTGTTTTTTTTATAATGGATTCCCCATACTGCAGTGCACAAGCATCAAGCCAGGCCCTTTGATCCAAGAGAAGCAGCTCTAGAGTAATTCCAGATGCGCCAGATCGAGCTGATTTTATCCCCCCAGTCCTGCTTGGTGAATTCTAGCAGTTTTAACAAGCAGGGTTACTTCACTCTCAGCAGCAAGTCAAGGACTCATTGAGTCTTTTCAAGGTCCAGTTCCCCCATATAAATCTTACTGAGGAGAATATCACAGCTGCTGGAGACAACCAGTAAAATACATGCTTTATTCAGAGCCCAATCACAGTAAGTAGAATGTAGACTCTACTCTGATCCAGTATGACCTTGTAAGGGCATAATCGATCTTGAAAATGACCACAAAATATGACCCTAAGGAAAAACTGAAACTAAATTTGAAGACGTTAAATAATGATTTTCTAGGAGCATGGCTGGCAACTCTGAACAAGAGGAGAAGAGTTAGTCAAATCCTTTCAATAAAAAACCAACATAGAGCAAGGCTAAGACATACAGCAGATCCTTAACACACCCATTTCCTGCTAAAACACTGCTTTTTTTTTTTTCCCCAGAAGTGTCGGTCAGTCGACCAATCAGTGTGTCCGTATGAGGAACCTTTAGCTCTCGCAGCTGAGGACCCGTCTGTTTCCCCGTGTCGATGTGCGGCAGGATGATTGACAGCCCCTTCCCTCCAGGAGCCTTCTGCGGGGACAGCTTCCCCTGCTGGAATCCCTCCACCTGTGCCTGAAGAGCAGAGGAGGAGACAGCACACTGACATGGACGGCAGCAGTACCCCACACAGGTTGACAGGTAACAGGTACTGCAAGCGTGCATGCACGCGCGCCAAATAATATTAAATCGAGCTTAATGAAAAAGCGTACCTAAAAATAATGTCATAGAATCATTGTACATTTTCATCTTTTTTGCTGTGTATGCATACTTGCATCCGACTTGTGTCAACCCCTGGTGCCCCCCCGCCCCCCATGTTAATTAGAGCCTAACAGTGCTAATTCAACCCCTAACAAATAACATTTACTCCCACAGTCCAGAGTGGGTTGAATTAACACTGGACATTTTACTGTGCACCAGCACAGGAATACACACAGAAAAGGCGCGTTTTTATTTATTTATTTATTTGAATTTGGTGAGTACAGAGACACCTCCTACTCCCCCCACCTGGGCATTGACGAGCTGGCTGTGGACATCCTGATGAGCCTTCCTCAGCAGCCTGCTCTCCTCCTTCAGCTTCATCACCGTGTCTGAGGTGCAGAGAAAACGGAATGAGGAATCACACCAATCACCTGACTCACAGACACGTGAGGAGTCCATAACTACAGAACCACAATGTATACATGGACTCTGGAAATCACAATACACATTGGAGAAGAGATCTTCAGACGTCTTAAGGGCTTGTCTCAGTAATTTGAGACATGTCTATGGACATGTATAGGATGTCTATAGGCTTTTATAGAGAAGATCATTAATATGAATGTCTTAAGACATCTTGACAGACACACAGGAATATCTGAAGATATCTTTGTTTTGAACATAAAAGCATCTTAAAGGCGTCTCGAGGCACGGTGATGCCTGTGTGTAGCAGTGAAGCGGTGTCTGTAATCAACGGGTGTCTGTAATTAAAGGCGTGTCTGTGCTGCGGCGCTACGTGGCGCACGAACCCTGCAGCGACGCGATGCGGTCCTGCGTCTCCGTCCGCTGCAGCGCCCCCGTGAGTTTGCACTCCTCCAGGGCTTTGCGCTGACCCAGCTGCAGCTCCCCATTGGCCGTCTGCTGCGACAGGAGCTGCGTGCGCATGTCCGTTAGCTGGTTCTGCAGGGAGAAGCAAACGAGCGACTATCATAGGAGGAACATGGATATGAAACATCAGGGGGGTGAGGTGGTGGTGGTGGGGGGGGGTACTCTATGTGACAGACCTGGGTCAAATACGTATTTGTTTTGGATTCAAATACTTTTCTTCTACACTTTTTTTTACTGATCTTGACTGGTGTATTGGAACCAATGAAATACTCTCAAGAAGCGCAAACCCCCGCCTTCTGGTCATTATTGGCAGGCTCAATCACATCAGGCAAGATCAACAGAGCACAGAAAAGTATTTGAACCCAAAACAAATACGTATTTGGCCCAGGTCTGCTAATGTGATCAAAACAGAACTGGAGGAGAAATGGTGCCCATTGGTATTTTCTGACCTATGAACATTGTAGTTTAAGTTTATTGACTCCTCCTCTATGTATTTTTTTTTTTGGAAAAACCATAATAAAAATTAATGAAAGAAGAGAAATATGGATACATGTACTGTGCGAACAGAACATTGGCATACAAAGCTACAATTTTCATGTTTTTTTTGTACCCCACCTCCAAAAATGTGCTTATTGCTTAACAAAACAGAATGCGACAGTTCTAGTCTCCTGGTCAACAGATGAGTTGCAGTGTCCTTGCAGTGTTTTTCACACTCTGCAGGCACCCAATTATAAACATTAAATTTCTAGGCCCATTGCCTTCACCACAACCCACAATAGATCATATTTTTTTTTTTTTACCTTGAGGATACTGTTTTGGGAGCTGAGGGCGCTGTATCTGTTCATGGCGTCCTGCTGCTCAGACACAGAGAAGCATAATCGCTACAAAACTGCTCTGCGGACAAAACAAACTGGTGAACAGGGTGAAACCTGAAATCATCGTTTACCTTTTCCTTGTTCAAGGCTTCTTGGGCCTCCAGCTTGTACAACAAGAAATCTGCAGCGGATTCGAGAGACGAAAACACAAGCAGGGGTGAGGGGTGGCGCATGGGGCGAGAGAGCCACAGGCGTTAAGAAACACGACAAGGGGGGGGGGGGGGGGAGAGAGAGCGAATGACACGTCGTGACCTCTGACCTTCCTTGGTCTTCTTGTGCTCCAGTCTCTCCTTCTGTAAGGACCGCTCCAGGCGAGAACGGTGCTCATACACCACTGAGAGAAAAAACGAAATACAAAACTTGTTTGTATTTGCATACATGTAAATCAAATGTGTACACACATTTATATTTACATGTAAAAAAATACTCTTCGATTGGAACCGTTTCAGCGTGTGAAATTATTGCCTGGCGGCTCTCACAATTTTCAAAGATGCTTTCAAACTGTATAACTATGGTGGCCTCACTCTCCAGCTGTGTTTGTGTTACACCTGCCTCACAAGCAGCACTGTTGTAAGTGGGGAGAAATGTGGTAATTCTATGGCCCCAAAGCTCAGAGTTGGGGGGGGGGGGGGGGACAAAAATGATTTGCAATACGCTTCACACCCACTAAGAGGCCGAGAGCATTATTCTGTCGGGGGGCCCACAATTCCTCGCTGCTCCTCTGTCCACACACACGATACACTGATAACGTAACTGAGGTTACGTCTGCAACTGCATGCCCTTGCACCTCGTCTGTTCATTTGGACTTCCTACAACCAGCTAGTTAAATGCCTCGTACTATAACCTGCTAAACCCATTTGATTACTTCTGGTAATAGACGTCTCATTACATTTTCTACCATGCATTCTTCCCACAGATTTTCTTCCCTTTGGGAAGTTTTTATCTCACGCTTTTTTTTTGGGGGGGGGGGGGGGGGCCTGGTTTCTGCCAAATTTTTCCTTCTGCTCTAAAATGTTAAGGCATTTTTTGCGCCAGTTCTCTGTGTAAAAAAAAAAAAAAAAAAAAAAAAAGGTTTACACAGAAATAAGGGCGACTCACCCTGCAGCTGCGCAGACAGCGCCTCCTGCTGGTCTCTGCAGCGCTGGGCCTGCGCGGCCAGGTCCGCGGCGCTCTCGCGCAGCCGCGTGAGCAGGAGGAGCAGCACCGCGCACGCCGCGCAGGCCGCCAACGCCGACAGCGCAGTCAGCCCGCTGCACTTCTGCCTGCGCCAGCACAGCCCCAACATGGCGGCAGAGGGGAGGGGGGAGGGGGGGCGGCAGGGGGACAGGGGGCGGGGGGGCGGCAGGGGACGGGAGTGTAGGAGAGGCCAGAGAGGGAGAGGCAGGCACAGTCTTTGTGGGGGGGTGGGGGCATGGGGTGTTTAGGGCGATGGCCTGGGCTTGGGGTGCTGGCAGGTGTCCCGGTCACACTGAATCAGGCATGATGATGGCACTGACTCACTATGGAAGGAGGGGGAAAGGGGGGGGGGGGGGTGGAAAATAAGATTATAAGTACTTATGAATATGCTCATCCAGTGTACTTTCAACCCGAGTAAATGTTATTAGTGAAATTATCTAAAGTAAATGTGCCTTTCAAGCAGTACATCCCAACAGTGATTTTTTCTTCTTTTTTTTTTTTGGTAGCCCACTGTAATAACAGAAAGGTTCATAAATAAAACGGACAGCTCACTCACTTTCGATTTCTCTTGTTGGGGAACTACTCCCCACGTTTTTATTATCCAAGAGGTGGTATTCCTAAAAATTTTCACTGCCAAATAACTCCCTGGGAATTGCATATTGCAGTCAGCAGTGGGATAGTCATTGCATTTGCCATTCAAACGAAGGATACTGAAGTTGTTCACCCAGACACGCTGAAATGCACAGAAAAAAATACGCATACAGCCAGGCTACTTCAGCTGTCAGAGTTGCCACTATTAAAGATTACAAGTCACATGCAGCACAGATAACACCGTCTACTTCCATAATTACAACCTGATATACAAGCAAAATATATAATCTAACTTAGCTATGCATTAGTTACAGCAGAACCACTAGCCTCCTAGCTACAGGTGCTTACAACTGCTATTGGCAAGTTACTTAACCTGACACCTGCGGGGGCTAGCTACGCTAGTCTGGAACCTAAAACATTGTTATGCTAGTCAGGTGTAGAGACTATTAGAAAGCATACCATATAGCGGGAACCGGGCCAAATTTCCCGACATGTAGACGTGTAAGAAGATCTGTTTTCCCTCTTTCCAGCTTGTTTCTTTTCTTTATTCCGATCTCTTTCCCACCTCCGGGTTTCTGACTCTCTTTCTCTTCTTCCAAGTTCTCCTGGGATCTGGTGCGAAAAAAAAGTGTTTTTCAATTGTCTTTTGCGCGTTCAGAAAGTAGGAAGCTAGCTAGCCAGAGTTAACTAGCTAGCCATCCCCTTTGCCGTTTAATTATTTCCACACATGCTCTCCTCTGTGTATGATCACTATTTAGACCAAGTGCATTTGCAAACAAAGCGAGCAGATCGGATCAATACAAGTCCCGCCGGACACGTAAGTGTGAGTGCGCGTTTGAGTAGGAAAGCGAAACACCCATAGCGCCGTATTCGTGCGTAGTTCGACGTCTTGTTGTGTTGATGTCAAAATGTGGAGAGGAGCCTGCGAGGTTGCCAGATTGAAAGTAACTCCCCGGTTTATTTACAAAAAAATTTGACTGTGAACTTTTGACCAGTTACAGTTTGCCATTCACGATGAAACACATTGTCATATGCCAACATATAGGCCTAACTTACTTTTGTGCACTTAGTGCACGCTCTTGCTGGTCATCTCGATTTACATTCAGTCAATTAAACGTCCAGAAAAAAGAAAAGTCCAGAAAACACATTTTGTCATCACAAATCTTGGACCTGTTGCATTTTCTTTGATATTGTATTACTGGGGAAGGGTAATTTGGTTTTCTAATGTAATTTATCAGAACAAAAATAAAAATATATTTGGATAAAATGGTATTGTATATGGGAATCATCTCACGCACTTGATGCGAAATCTTTCTTTAAAATATGAATGTACAATATCCATTTACGCATAATCTGTACATTTTGATGAATGGCTTTCCACCACTGAAAATATGCATTTCAATATACCATGTCAACTGTACAGCTGTCAGTCTATATGCGATTATTAGCATGTATAATAGAAATTATAACCCTAAATAGTAAATTATACTTCCAGGATATCCACAGGAATAAATTAAGTGAAGAATGTAAAATGGGTGGTTGGTGGCATGGAATTTGCGGTTTCTCTGTCAAATGTGTATTTTAATCAGATTTGGCAACCGCAATAAAGAAAGGGAACAAGACAAAATTGATTCAATATGCCCAACTCCAAGCAATTGCATTGATTTTGGATCATTGAGCATTTTCAGACTGCATTGTCTGACTTGATTCTTTGAGTTACAAGGTCATTTAATGCCTTTCTCTTGTTTTTGTCTAGTATGTATGTTTGGATTCCAGCTGTACCAACATAAACTACCGTCGTGCTTACATTTATTTTGCCAAGAGAGTGTTATAATTGTGTTTTAACATTTATTGTAACATTATGCTATTAATTACAACATTAATATAGCTTTAAATATCTCATATCTAACAACTTGTATTTTCTAGAACTGCACAATAAAATCTTCTGGAAGATAAAAATGTTTTGTACAAAATTTGTAAAAAAATATTGGAAATATTTTTTGCGACATACTCGTGCTATTTTTCAGGTAGTTACATTACGGATTTTAAAAATAAATAAATATTTATTTAATTGCCTGTTAATTTCATAATTTATTTATGGAATATTTGACTTAAATGTCCATTAAAATGTATACTTAATTGTTGGGCACAAGCAAGGCGCAAACATAATACGGGAAATAGCTTAGAATAAGTGTTCTGTTCAGTTAGCTTTTTGGCCAGTGGACGCCACCATACAGAACTCTCGGGATCCGGAAGCAATGCCACGGGACAGGAATTAAAAGTGATATAAACAAACCAAACTCATCGTTCAGAGGCAGCAAGCTAACGTTTGGTCTGTCTGCCAATGCACTATTACCTTTGGATTTGTGACAGTTGTAAGATCGACAATTTCGAGAGGAGAAATGTGAGTATATGATGTCGATTTGTAAGCAATTTTAGCCGAACTAAATAATGTTACGTTAGTCTAGCTAGGTGGTTGTAAATTCACGAGCTAGCATAGAACCTACCCACATTAAGTTAACTAACAGTAGCTAGATGGAAATATTCGGAAGTAAAACTGTTCTGTTGAGATGGCGGCGGCTCGTTACCAGTAATGGTGACATTTTTTCAAACCAATTACCCGTTTGCGAGCCAGCTATCGCACGTTTTTCGATTGGTCTAGGTAGAATAGTCGATGTTTTACGAAACAACCTCAATCAAACTTTACTAAAGTGCGACATTAGCTAACGCTTGATATCTTCTTATTGCTGCCTGTCACTTAAAACGCTAAGCAAGCAAACAAGTTGGTGTTTTTTTTTACTCCGATAAAGACGTCTAAGCGTCAGTCCTACCCTGTTCAATAAAACAGTGTCCTTTGCCCGGAATAACGCGTGCTCCAGTGTTCGTTATTTTGGGCAATGAGTTTTTATTTTTAACAAGTTGGCTTGTTTGCTAGGAGGGAAATCTAATTGATTCAGGTAATCAGTTGCACCTCAGTTCAGTGATTAAAATATCATACTAGAGTATTACCATCATGTTTTAAATTCAACCACGAACATTAAGTCACCGAAATATTCCCTCAATCCAGGGGGAAAAAATAAGGGAGAAACTTCAGAAGGCCATAACTAGGCCGAATCAGTCACGCCAAAAATCGCATGTTAAGGGAGACGCCGGCGAGGCTGGTTTTGCTTTCACGAAGCAGGACTACTAAATCAGATGGATAACTGCGCCGAGTAAAACCCAGAACAACTGCACTCCGTGTCCCAGATGTGGGAGGGTTCCGGGTTTTACTCAGTGCAGTTGCGTAGCTAACTGCTTCGTGAAATACCATCTATTGTTACAGCAAAACCAGATCCGACGGCGTCTCTCTTATGATGCAATTGTTACAGTTTGCCAAATCAGGAGCATATGTAAGCTCGGCAGCTTGATGAATGCCATGACGCAGCAAGTCCATAAAAAAGGAAATTGTGTAACTCCAAGCAGTGTTACGCAGTACTTGTGAATAATTTGTACAATTTTGGCGCCCACGTTATGAAAATATTATGCATAGGTTTTTATTAAGTACTACAGGGACGAGTCTTGACACTATTCCTAGCTATGCATGGCATGAAGAATAAAAATCCTTTGTTCACATTGTGCCTATTGTAAAAAAAAAAATTACATAAAAAGGTAACCACATTTTTTTTTAACTGATCAAATTAGGTGAATCAATAGGCTCCTAATTAGGTTGTTCAATGTGCCTCGGTTCATTCATAATCTTTTCCTTGAACTTATTAACACTTTTGAGGCTTGAGGTTGGAAACCACTGGTAGGCTACACCATTGTAGTGATGGGAGAATTGGGCATCATGACGTTTTGCAGAGTGGAATATTCTAGACTGTCATGAATCTCATATTTCTGAAATCTTTGCATCAAGTCTGTAAAGCGTGGTACAACAGGTTAGGAACTGGTCTTGTAACTTAAATGTCACAGGTTTGATTCCCTGGTAGGACACTGCCGTTGTACCCTTGAGCAAGGCACTAAACCTGCATTGCTTCGGTATATATCCAGCTGTGTAATTGAATGCAATGTAAATGCTACATTAAAAAGTGTAAATGCCTGCTAAATGCCTGCAGTGTAATGTAATGTAAACCGTCTGCATTGCGACTCTGTTTCAGTGCGACTGCGTGTTCTGGGTCGGCTTGGCAACATAACCGGTCGGTGAGCCGGACACCCGGAGCGTCCCTCATGTCCCGGAAGCAGTCGGGAAAGCTGGTGCGGGGGAACAGGAAGTACGATGCGGAGAGGAAGCGCGACGAGAGGGCGGTGCGCCGGGCCATAGCGAAGGACCGGAAGAACCGCCCCCAGGGGGACGACGAGGGGGCGGAGTTCATCAGCTTCACCAATCAGCTGCAAGCGCTTGGGCTTAAACTTAGAGAGGTGCCTGGAGATGGGTAAGAGATGATGGATATGTGCGTCCCATAACGTGCAGCAGGGCCCTTTGGCCCTGGTCCTGGGAAGCTATGGGGTCTGTGGGAATTTGTTTTAACATCAGCAAACGGGTCATGCCCAAGAAACCTTGGTGAGGTATGCAATTAACCATTTCACTGAGCTATTCAGTACGGAGTAAAAATTGAACGTCGCAGACACAGCGGCTTTGCAGGGGCAGGGTTTGGGAACCCCCTGGTATACATTGCCTGTGAGCAACTTTACACTTTTTTTAAAGTGATGAATATGTCCTCTCTGACCTTTGACCTCTGACCCCTTCCAGGAACTGCTTGTTCCGTGCCCTGGGCGACCAGCTGGAGGGCCACTCCCGGGGACACCTGCGGTTGCGGCAGGAGACGGTGCAGTACATGCAGGCGCACCGGCACGACTTCGAGCCCTTCGTGGAGGACGATGTGCCTTTCACGCAGCACCGTGAGCACAAGGGGGCTGTGCGTGTGTGGGTGGGGGGGGAGGGAGGGAGGGAGGAGAGCGATGGAGGGGTAAAAAGGATGAAAGGATGGAGGTGGAGCGGCAGACGTTTAGGCCGTGTCCGAAAAGGCGCACTTGCCTACTACTGAGTATGCAAGAACTTACACACAAGTTGTATACAAATGTGTATACTCAGTAGCAGGAAAGTATACTTATTTGGACGTGGCCTTAGAGTGACTGAGTGATGTGGATAGAGGGAGAGGGAGAGGGAGAGGGAGATTGTTGAGGGATGAGGTCAGCAGGAAAGTAGCGTGACATTTGAGATTTTTTGCTCTGCTTGCTCAATTTCAATTTTTTTCGGTTTCTTCCTGTCAGTGGCAAACCTCTCTCAGCCGGGCACATTCGCAGGAAATGATGCAATCGTGGCGTTTGCTCGTAGCCAGCAGCTGCGCGTGGTCATCCACCAGCTCAACGCTCCTCTGTGGGAGGTGGTACCATTTTTAATAATTTTTTAGTTCATTTAAAAAATTAAAAAAATTTTTTTTTGTTTTCAGCCATATTGTCTGTCAAATCTTATTTTGGTAATTTTGTCAACGCAAATATGAAGCACCATAATTAATATTTAATATTCCTATTGTATTCCCCTTTCTTAATTCTCGTATACAAAAAATTTAGAAAACATTCTGACCTAATATCAAAGCAGTGTATTTTAATGGACAGAAAATTAATTGGCAAATCATTGATATAAATGCCCTTGGTTGTTTATATTTACATCATTGTGATTCTCTCTCATCCATTTCTTTGTCTATCTCACAGATAAATGGCTCGGAGAAGCCAGTCTGTAGAGAGCTTCACATTGCCTATCGCTATGGCGATCATTATGACAGCGTTCGGCCAATCGGAGACAACTCTGAGAGTCCCACCCAGCTGCGTATCGAGGTGTGGATCTTCTTACCAAGTGCAGCTTGGGAATATTTTTTCTTTCTAAAACCAGAAAGTTATTTCAGATTGGCTCTCCATTGCTTAAAATAAGCAATAAAGTGGTTGTGGTTTTTCCTAAGTCTTGTTTCCACCCCGTTAAATTCTGCAGGCCCTTAATCGTTCCAGAGGGCAGGGTGAGTCGGGGGGGCGTCAGGGTGACAGGAAAAATGTCCCCCCCTGCCCCCTCCCGGAGGAGGATGACCTCATCCTACACTGCCTGGAGCCCCACAGCCCTGCTGGTGAGTCTGCCTGCCGGTGTTCAGGACTTTGTGCTTCCCTGTGCACCCTGACCCAGCCAGAGGAGGAGCCCACCCCCCACCCCCAAGTCTGGTTCCTCCTAATGTTTGTTCCCATCTGACCCCCCCCCCCCCCCCCAAGGGAGTTTTTCCTTGGCATGGTCGCTCTAGGCTTGCTCTTGTGCAGGGCTGCCGAACCCTGTTTCTGGAGATCTACCATCCTGTAGGTTTTCATTTCAACCCTAATTTGGCACGCCTGATTCTATTCATTGGCAGCCCAATGAGCTCTCTAGCCGTTGAATGGGGTGTGATTTTGTTGGGGTTGCAGTGGAAACCTAAAGGACGGTAGATCTCTGGGAACAGGGTTGGGCAGCCCTGCTCTAGCTGTTGAATGAGATGTGCTTTGTTAGAGTTGGAGTGAAAACCTGCATGATTGTAGATCTCCAGGAACAGGGTAGGGAAGCCCTGCTCTAGCTGTTGAATGAGATGTGCTTTGTTGGAGTTGGAATGAAAACCTGCATGATTGTTGATCTCCAGGAACAGGGTAGGGCAGCCCTGCTCTTGTGGGGCGTTCATGCCAGGGTCCAGTGTAATGCAACATGTTTGTAAAATGCGCTTATGCAAATACGTTTGATTTGATTGGTCTCCCTCAGGCCAAGGAGGGAGCTGCTGTCAGCTCGATGGTGCCTCCCCCCATTCTGCCCCTGAGGAGCTGGATCCCGTGCTGTCAGTCACAGCGTGCCCCGCCCAGTGGGAGGAGTCTGAAACGTGCCCCTCTCTCCCTGTCACAATGACAGAGTGTAGTGACTCAAAATTGTCTGAAGAGGGCGTAGTTTCCCAAAGACCCAAGGTACATAATTCAGCCCAGTCTGTTCCAGAGGTGGAAGGTCCAGGGGTCAGAAAAGGAGTCCTGCCATGCGTTTCTTCTACCCACAAATTCAGCCAGCTGGCTGAAGAATTGTGCTAATTACTAATTCCAGGTTGTTGGAACAAAATACTGGGGAGGACTTCTACTTTCTGAACCTGGATTTTCCACCACTGTTCCATTTCATTCCTTAGTCCAGACTCCTGTCTTAAGTGGGCCTTTCTGGTTTTATTAGATACGAAGCACCTCATGGACCAGGGGTGGCCAACCCCAGGTCCTGGGGAGCCGCAGGGTCTGCTGGTTTTTGGCTTCACCTTAAATACAACAACTACTCAGACCAAAGAATCCAGGTGATGCAAGTTAACCTTGTAATCAACTGCTTTAATCGATCAATTAAGTCCAGAGTAAAAACCAAAACCAGCAGACTCTGCGGCTCTCTGGGACCAGGGTTGGCCACCCTTGTCATGGTCCTAGCTTGTAACTAAAGCCGCGTTTCCACCGCAGGAACTATACCCCGGAACTAGGAACCTTTTGAGGAACTCAGTGCGTTTCCACCGCAGGAACTAGGGTCTAAATTTAGTTCTGGGGGCTTTGTTTTACCCCCCAAAACGTTCCTGCTCGGGGGGTAGTACTTTCCGAAAGTACAGGAACCTTTTGGGTGGAGCTTGCAGCGCTGAACATTTCTGATTGGTCGAGTACTCGTAGCATTTGTGTTGTATTTATTTTCCGCCATTACCCGCCATGTTTGAAAATATGCAGCGGCAAACCAATTTATTTTCATAATAACTTCAAATCAAACTTGTATGTTATGCGGCGCAGTAGCCTACTTTTGGTTATAGCCTGTCAACGTCTTGGAATTATAACGTGTGCTCTTCTGTTCTTTTCTTGCTTTAGTATTCGTTTTATAAAATGCTAAGCATTCGTGCTGGGACAGCATATTACGTAGGCTACCAAAACATTCAAACGGATTAATTCGGTTGCTGAATATTTTCTTCCGGATTTTCTTTGTTAGCCCGTTGTAAATGACTCAAAACATTTGATACAGTTATGTGAGGTATGCGATAGTTCTGCATAATTAACATTGGTGATACAGTACAAGCAAACTGGAAATCACCTTCCGCACTTTTTATCCGGGTAAAATAACAGGTTAATTCTAGTAATCTTCCCTTTAGCTTTTTCAGACTGCCGTAATTTTACTCAATTTTACTGCCATTTTTCAATTTCACGAAAAGACCAGGAAGACTGTGGACTCATTTATGGTGCATGGTTCGCATCTGGAGAGCACACTTCGCTGCTCGGCTAGCAGTAACTTCGAAGGAAAGCAAACGGTGGCTGTACCACTACTTTTACATTTTCACGCAAGTCCGAGTTTTCGTTCTATTCTTGTCATTTTGCGATTAGCCTATATGGAATTGACGACGAGAAAGTAATAAAACAGCAAATTGTTTACAACGTGTGCATGTTTTCTGCTGTTAATGAATGTTTGAGAGGATATATGAAAATCAATAAATACAAAAGTAACCATATATAGTCATTGTTGGTAACCCGTTGTATATAAGTGGAATAAACCCCTCCGGGCTGTCCCGGTTATTAGAAAATAATGTAGGCTACTTCGGTGGTAGTATGGGGTTACAGAAGAAATCATATGACAGATGGACCGACGACAATGTCAGTGGGCTAATTTGCCTAATCTTCGCGGTACTTTAGACCCCGGTGGAAACGCAGACAACCATTGGCTGAAGGAACATTTTAGTTCCTGGTAAAGTAGTTCCTGGGACTGAAAGTTCCGGGTAATTTTGGTGGAAACGCGGCTTAACTCACTCACTCACTCACTCACTCACATTTCACAGGCTGAATATTCTCCACAAGGGGGTGCTATTGGCACTCCTGGTGCTTCGCTTCAATGACGCCATGTGTCCTTCTTGTTGGGCTTATTTTCTGTAAAAACAAGGGGGAATTTCTCTCATTCGCTGTCCCTCTCTTCTTTCTTCCCCCCCACAGATATCAAACAGACAGAGGAAGGAGCACCAGCGCCTGGAGAAGAAGAGGAGGCAGGAGGAGAGGCACAGACAGAAGGTTCTGCAGAGCCGGGCTCCGCAGGACCAGAATCAGAACCCCTCGGAACCCGTGACTCTAGTACCGGCGCTCAGCACACTGAGCATCTAGAACACGCTCCGCTGGACTCGACCGGCCTTGACCGGACTTGACCGGACTTGACCGGACTGAATCGGATGCTCAGCCCACAGTATCAGGAGTGGTTCTGCCACACTCCTTGCACCTAATCCTAAGAATATTTCCCATGTCTCATGAATCTCTTTTTTGTTTGTGTTACGGGCGCCCGTCTGTGGGCGTGGCTGCTTTGGCAGAGTGCGCATTGCAGAGGTGATGCGTGTAGAACGCGGTTTCCCTTCTACAGAGATATGGTTTTGAGTGATCAGTGCAGTCGGTTAGTTACACACACACACACACACACGCAGACACACAACACACACCCTCTACGTTTTCTCTGTGCGGATTAAGCTTTCAGTTGCTTTCAGTTGACACATACCCCGAGCGTGTAAATCAGTGTAAAAAAAAAAAAGACCACAAATGGACTATTTTGGCAGTTTAAATGACAATGACGGCACATTACTTACTCGTGTACTGTCAGTTTTCAAAGTTAAGTAGTTCCTGCTTTGGAACGGTCTGTTGCATTGCCTGTGCTTTTCGAGAGAGCACAGGCAGCTGGTTCTTCTGCCATGGTGTCCCCTGGCCGGGTTTAAAATGATCGAGGAAAGTAAAGACTCTAGTAAGATGCTGGAATGTAAAAATAAATGAATCGTCCGTTGCAGCTGTTGTCTGTTATGTCAGTGCTGTGTTTTGTGGGAGTGATTTTGTTTGCCATTTTAATTCCCCAACAGATGCCCATATCTGTATTCCAGAGCTGTTATTTACACCAGCGTGGTGTACAGTATTAACAAAACAAAACACAAATGTAGTTTTTTTTTAATGGTTTAGTTGTTTAAAGAGCTGCGTGACCTCATAAACTGGTACTGCCCATATTGATTTTCAGTTTTGCGTGCAGCGAGGCCAGTTGTGTTGATAAATAAATCTGAGCTAAGCTGGAGGGAAGCGGGAGACCGTCTGTGATCCCTTAATACCAAACAATAACAAAACAAAACCGTGTTCAGATTTACAGTAACAAAACAGTGTTCAGATTTACAGTAACAAAACAGTGTTCAGATTTAGTGCTATAGCCTCAGCCTAAACATGCATTTTCAGCAGGAGTACAGGAGCTCCAGTTAACAGGCCAAAACAGTCTGCCTTTAAAAGAGCAGGAGGATTTGAGCGATATAGCGCCTATATAGTGCCTTACAGGCTGTGGGCAAAGGAGGTTGTATAGCGGTTAACCTCAATCCTAGTCCACAGGCTTGTGTCGCAAAGGAGGTTTACTGAGTTAGCTGGCTAACTGCACTGAGCAAAACCCGGTGCATCGCCCAAATCTGGAACACAAGCTTTTCTGGGTTTTACTCAGTGCAGTTATCCAGCTAACTAAGTACTAAGGCACTGAATAAAACCTGGAGCATCGCCCAAATCTGGAAGACGGACTGAAGTAAAAAGAGTTGTTCTTTGCTGGACTCGGTGCAGTTATGCAGCTAACTCGGTAATCCTCGGGGGGTGTTTCACGAAGCAGGATTACTGAGTTAGCTGGCTAACTGCACCGAGTAAAACCCGGAACACGGACTGAAGTAGAGCCGTTTCGGGTTTTACTCACTGCCGATATCCAGCATACTCTGTAACCCTGCCTTGTGATACAGGCCCCTGATGGGCCGCGGGGTCTGTTGGCTTCTGTTTTTTTTTCCTTGTGATCGGCAACCAGCATTTAGAGGTGTGAGATGGGGAGGTGAAAGGTAGCAGAGTAGCGGTTCATTTTGGGTACTCTGCACTGCGTTGGCCGTGGTGCTGTTTGGTGATTTATTTCCCCGCAAAAGCCCTCTTAGCTGTGTGCTTTCACAGCTGTCCTCTCTCAGGGTTTCGCATGGCAAGCCGTTGCCAGCTGGAGAAGCACTACTGTGAAATCCTCGCGCAGTAATGCCAAAACCTGGGAGAGAGAGAACCTTGGAAGCTCAGGACATCCTGGCAGGAACGCTGCATTTTAAAAATTGTTCCAGAGTTTGGACAGTTCTTAGCCCAGCTACCTGAATTACCCGATGGAACGCACTGGAATGGGCTCCTCAGGTTTGATGTCAGCAGGGGGGAGGGAGGGCCAGAGAGAGCGACCCAGCCGGGACTGGGGGGTACACTGAGAACGTGACCCCAATTTCTGGGGCCCAATGGCAACAGCGTTATGGTTGGAAAGAGATGCCCTGGATCTTTGAGTCAGGCAGGCAGGTACCTGTGGAGAGCTGGCGGCAGGCGGAGCAGGAGACCCAGGTGAGTTTGCACACGGTGGCTGTTTTCTTTTTTAACATTTCACTCTGAAACTTGTGCGGATAGCGGCCAGGGAGGTGGCTGATGAAGAGGAAGAGATGGTGTGATGAAGGGATTCAGAATTCACAACAGAACTGATCATTAGCACACATAGTTAGTGGATGTATTTTTTTAATCACCCTGGCCTGCACTTTATTGTCATGTCAAAAAGTATCCAGCAGGAAAGCATTACAAGATGAGAATACTCTGCATTTAGAATGAGAAAGTAAAAACATTTTAAAACATACTTATATTATTTAGTTGTTTATGCTTGCATTTATTTCTCCTTTCTGTTAGTGTCTGCAATTCTAATCAATATTTAAATTCATTTTTGTATGGAGCAAAACCACGAATATGGTGTGGAACCTTAATTTAAAACACCACAGGGGGGCAGTAGAGTCTTTTTAAAAACTGATCTCAATCACTGAGTTTTCCATTGGAAATTCTGAAATGGATCCAGAGAAAAATAGAGGAGATTCCTTAAATTAAAGAGGGGATTTTGTGGAAACTTGAATCTTTACCTAGACCTGAATACACATCGGCAATAGTTGAACTACACCATTCTACCCTCACAAGATCATGTGTATCATTTCACGCAAACCATTGGAAGCACAGCCAACTTCACTGCAGGCGAATGGACGTGATCTCTCGTCTGATTCTTCTTCAGTTCATCTGGGCTCCCGCTGCGGCGGTCGGCCTTCTGTTACTCACCAGGAGAAAGGCTCGGCTTGACGGGAGCGCCCCGAGAGCTGATTGTTCCCTTAATATCACACGGACATATACTATATGCTGTGAAAACCTGGAAAAATAACTGAATGCTTTCTGCTTCGTCTACTCTGATGCTACTCCGTGCGCAACTCGTCTGGTGAAACTCTATTGCACATCCCCCATTGCATAAGCAGGACTAAAAATATGTTTCTCTTCTACCCCTATCCCTCGTATTCTAACACGTGACAGTACTTCTAACTTTAGGGAGCGACTGGGGCGTGTTTGTGTCTGTGCTTGTGCTTGTGCTTGTGAGTGTTTGTGTGTGAGCGTTTGTAGTTGGGTGCGTTCGAGTGTGAGTGCGTGCGTGTGCCTGTTTGTGTGTGCATGTGTTTGTAAGTGTGTTTGTGCTTGTGTGTGTGTTTGTGTGTGCGCGAGAGAGAGTGTGTGTGTGTGTGTGTGTAAGCATGCTTGGTGCAGCACCCTCCCTCGTTGGAGACAGGTAGCAGAGAGGCAGAGAGAGTGTTCTGTGGAGTGGGGGGGGGTGTGTGTGTGGGGGGGGGGGGGGGGTAAGACTCATTGTCCCATTTCAGTGTTTCCCTGAGCCATCTCTACCCCTGCCCCTCCTCTCAGGGCCAGCTGAGGCTCCCGCGTGGGTCACGCTCGTCTGAGAAATCTGTCCCCCCGAGGCTCTGCATCTACGAGGGGAGGGAGGGAGGGAGGGGGGAGGAGGGGAGATGGAGGGAGGGAGGGGGGAGGAGGGGAGAGGGGGGGGGAGGGAGGAGGAGGGGGAGAAAGAGGGAGAGAGGGAGAGAGAGGGAGAGAGGGGAGAGAGGGGGGGGGAGGGGGGGAGAGAAAGATTAGATTTTTTTATTTTTATGTCCCATTTTTTTAAACATTTGAAAAAATAGTATTCATAGAAACAAACAATAACCTCCAATCAAACCAGTGTTAACAGTGTTCCTAAAAGAAACTAAAAAGGGACAAAAGGCCAAAAAAGACTTTAAAAGCAACAAATAAAGCTGCAATAAAATCAATACAGAGCAATAAAGCCATCAGAACACAGACCTCCAGTAAAACACTAATGATAAATGAGAGAGAGAATGGGCTATGCAAATACAAACGCACATAACTGCTCTAGACTCACACATGCCGTCTAATTGCCTGCAACACGCCTTAAAGGAAGGCCAGATGCGAGTGCTTGTTTAGACATTCCCTGGGTGGATACAAATATGTTATTTATTTGCATGCCAGATTCAGTCGGCCCAGGCAACTTCGCTGGGTATTTACTGAAGTATACAGTGTACCTCATCTCAAGGGTGTCGTAGAAATAATACCCCACTCAGGAATCCGGCCTGCAGCTTTAAAGTTTGGATTCCAGTGCTGTTTTGGTGCACATCACCACCCACACACCGCTATGGGAGCCATATGTTTGGATATATGGAGTGTGAGTGCATCGTAAGCCTTATGGTGCTTCATAAGCCTTATGAGTGCATAATAAGCCTTGTAAGTGCATCAGAAGCCTTATGAGTACATTATAAGCCTTATAAGTGTATCATAAGGATTATGTGTGCATCATAAGCCTAATAGCGCACCACAAGCCTTATGAGTGCATTATAAACCTTATGAGTCCATCATAAGCCATATGAGTGCTTCATAAGCGCTAGGAGTGTATTATAAGCCTTATGAGTGCACCGTAAGCCTTATAGTGCATCATAAGCCTTATAAGTACATCGTAAACCTTACGAATGCATCGTAAGCCTTATAACTGCATTGTAAGCTTTATGAGTGCTTCATGTCCTATGGGTGAATTGCAAGCGTTATGAGTTCATTGGTAGCCTTATGTGTGCATCATAAGGCTTATGAGTGCTTTGTGAGCCTAATGGCGCATCGTAAGCCGTATGAGTGCATCGTAAGCTTTATGAGTGCATCGTAAGCCGTAGGGGGGCATCGTAAGCCTTATGAGTGCATCATAAGGCTTATGAGTGCTTTGTGAGCCTAATGGCGCATCGTAAGCCTTATGAGTTCATCGTAAGCCTTATGAGTTCATCGGTAGCCTTATGAGTGCATCATAAGGCTTATGAGTGCATCATAAGCTGTAGGGGGGCATCGTAAGGCCGAACGGGTCTCCGTTTTTTGGTGTCTCACCTGAGTGGAAGCGAGCTGTGCAGCAGAGGCCCTCGCCACGGGCGGTCCGGTAGACGGGCGAGACGCAGACGCGGGTGCTGGAGGGCAGGTCGGTCAGCAGCGTGGAGAGGGAGCCGGGGGGCAGGTAGCGGGACGAGGGGGCTCCGGACGAGCCGCCGTCCCCCTCCCAGGTGACCCAGTAGCCCTTCAGCCCGCCGGCTTTCCCCTTCCACTGCACGCGCACCGAGTCGCTGCCCACCGTGTTGAGCTGCAGGTCCGCCAGAGCAGGCAGCTCTGAGGGGGGGGAGAGAGAGAGAGAGGGAGAGGAGGGGGAGGGAGGGGGGAAGAGAGAGAGAGAGGTAGTGTGTGTGAGAGAATGTGAGGAGAGAGAGAGAGAGAGGGAGGGAAAGGAAGGAAGGGAGGGAGGGAGGGAGGGAGGGAATGTGTGTGAGAGAATGTGAGGAGAGAGAGAAGGGAGAGAGGGGGAGAGAGAGGGGGAGAGAGAGAGTATAGTGTAGTTATAGGTGGTTTCATTTGGTAACATGAGCTCCTCGTGCAACATTGCAGTTCACGGATATTCACGAGGCATACCCAAGGACATTATATAAGTGTTTAATTTTATTATGATTATTTTTTTTAAAGATTTCACACGTTACGCAGAAAGCGACGCTCACCCTCCTGCGTGCAGGCCCGGACGGACATCGCCCTCTCCTGGCCGGAGGCGTGAAAGGCGCTGACGGTGACGAGGTACTGCGTGTCGGGCTCCAGCTGGGTCAGCAGGGTGGAGTTTTGGTCCCGCCCGACGGTGGTGACGCGCACCTTCCCCGCCGGGATGGCGCCGTACTCGACCTGGTACCGCTGCACCGAGTCCGGCTGGAGCGGGCCCCAGCTGACCCGCACGCGGTCCAGGCCCGACTCGGACACGGTCACCACAGCTGGGCTCAGGACCTCTGGGGGGTTGGGGAATTGGGTGGAGCGCGTGGAAATATCGGGAGGAAATTGGGCAGTGTAGGAGGGGGGGAGGGGGGGGGTGGGGGTGGAGGGTGGAGAGGAATGGAAAATTAAGGAGGAATGGAGAAAGAGCAGATGTGATTTTAGGAATTTGGAAAGAGTGAGAAATGAACTGGCAACTCCTGTTCCTGGAGATCCACTGCCGTGTAGGTTCTTCTCTTTTGGCCCTAATTTTGCACGACTGATTATGCTAATTAGCCGCTCGACGAGATCTCTCTCCGTGGAATGACGTGAACTTTGTTAGGGTTGGACTGAAAACCTACAGGAATCTGGCAGATCTCCAGGAACGGCACTGTGCAGCCCTGCTGCTGTAAGAGAGTGTTGAATATACACTGATGTATCGCACAGTACTACTTCCACCCCCCCCGTGCTCACGCCCCCCCCGCGCCGCCCCCGCCCCCTCTCTCACCGGACAGCGTGGTGAAGGAGACGGACAGGGCTTCATACTTCCACCCCCCCGTGCCCCCTCCCCCCCGCCCCCTGCCCCCGCTCCTCCCCTCTCACCGGACAGCGTGGTGAAGGAGACAGACAGGGCTTCATACTTCCATCCCCTGTGCTCCCCCCCCCCCCCCTGCCGCCCCAGCCCCTCTCTCACCGGACAGCGTGGTGAAGGACACGGACAGGGGCTTCATACTTCCACCCCCCCGTGCTCCCGCCCCCCCCCCCCCCCCCCCGCCCCCACCCCGCTCCTCTCTCACCGGACAGCGTGGTGAAGGAGACGGACAGCGGCTTCACGTAGTCCAGGTTGGACTCGGGCGTCAGCGTGGCCCGGTACGCGGTGTCCGGCTTCAGGTCGTTGAGCGCGGCGAAGTTGGAGTCGCCGGGCCGGCTGAGCTTGCGCCACTGGCCGCCGCCGGTGCTGGTGCTGGTGCCGTCGCTGGGCCGCCCGTGATCGCCCCCCGCCCCCCCGCCGGTCCGGTCCGGCCCGAAGCGGATGTCGTAGTAGCCCGTGCCGGAGCTCAGGACCGGACGCCACTGCAGGACGGCGCTGCGGGAGGTGACGTCTCGAACCTGCAGCCGCTCCGCCCGAATTATCTCTGAGGAGAGAGGGGGAGGGAGGGGGACGGAGGGAGAGAGTGTGAGAGAGTGTGAGGGGGAGAGGGAGAGAGGGAGGGAGAGAGTGTGAGAAGAGAGGGGGAGAGAGGGGGAGAGGGAGATAGGGAGGGATAGAGGAAGGGGTAGAGTGTGAGGAGAGAGGGAAAGAGGGAGGGAGGGGGAGAGAGTGTGAGGGAGAGGATAGAAGGAGGGGGAGAGTGTTAGGAGAGAGGGAAAGAGAGAGTGAGAGAAGGAGGGAGAGGGAAAGAGAGAGAGTGAGAGAAGGAGGAAGAGAGTGTGAGGGGAGAGTGAGGGAGGGAGAAAGTGTGAGGAGAGAGAGAGAGAGGGATGGACAGAATAAGAAAAGCGGGAGAATAAGAGAGACAGATGGTGCGAGCGCGGAGCTAAGGAGAGGAGTAAGGAGTCCCCAGACAGACGCCTGGGCGGCAGCGCTACGTTAGCAACACCAGCAGTAAAAATCTCTCAGAATAGAAGCTGCCGTCAGAAGATGCTCCTTCTGACAAATGTCAGCCTCGTGAGGGATCCTCCTCTGGAGCACTCCCGCTTTCTCTTCCTGCTTTACGGAACCGATGACGCAGTCGGGAAGTCAGAAGCGAGCACGGCAGTTTTCTCCACCATTGATTTCTTTCGACTGCTTTAACACCCCCGAAAAATGTTTTTTTTTTTCTGTCCAGGCTTGATTTTTCTTTTCCCTTGCACATAAGCGTCAAATGTGTATGTGTGTGAGTGTGTGTGTGTGAGAAAGAGAGAGAGAAAGAAAAAGAGTGTGTTTGCATGTTTGTGCACACGTGTTAGTGTGTCTGCATTAATCATTTTATGTATGTAGTATATATGTCCTTATGCATATAATAACTTGTGTGTGTGTGTGTGTGTGTGTGTGTGTGTGTGTGCGCGTCACGCGTTACCCAATCCTTGGCCAGAGAAATGCCCTCTATAAATACCCATGACTGGCATCCCGGGGGCCATAGGCTGGGCGGCGGGGGGTGCGGGGGGGTGGTTTGTGGGGGTTACTGGTGGGTGGCTGGAGATAGTGGGGAGTGGCTGGGGGGTAAATTTCTTTATTAATAGACCCCCCCCCCCCTCATTTCGGCGTCTTCCCGCCTGTCTGCCCGTTTCCTCCTGAATCACCCCGTCCCGTCTGTTGCTAGCCTCCCGTGCCAGGACGGTCCCGTATAACGTATAGCTGTGCCCAGGGTTCGGGAAGTATAGCAGGAACCCCAGTGTACTGTGTCAGAAGTACACTATTAATACAGTCTGGAACTACCCTCCCCAGCTCCACCTCCACCAGACTCTTCCTCCATAAGTCTCTCTCTCCCTCTCTCTCACACACACACACACACACACACACACACGCAGCTTGTGTTCCATATGTCCGTTTATGCCCCGCATCTCAAAGATTATGGGAATTATTTAAACGGCCCATCTGCAGAGGTTCAGTCTCAGTGACTCGGTATGAGCTCAGTATGCCAGCATTGCACACAGCAGCGGCCTCTGTGTGTTCAGTGGGTGTTCAAGAGAGAGATCCGAACTCTGATCTCTCTCTCTCTCTTTCCCCCTAATATAACAAATATATATGAGACCAAGAGATATAGGCTCTGATCTATATCTCTCTGTGTCAATCTCTGTCTCTCTCTCACTTTCTTTTGCTCTCTCTCTCTCTTTGCAACTGGATAAGAGAGAGATGAGAATTTGAGTCTTTGGGGAAAGTTGAAGTTAGCCTGCCTTAGTTTAATACCTAATCCATTCACTTTATAACTACACCTTCTGAACAACAGAACTGCACGAATTATGTGATCTCTCTCCCTCCCTCCCTCTCTCTTTCTTTCTCTCCCTCTCATGAGTCTAAAAGTTATATTCCATTTTGGTTTTTTTGTACTCCTTCCTCTCCTGCTCCATTCACTCACCGATGATGGCATCCCTCAGGTCGTTGGCGATGATGTTAATATCATCGATGTCCACGAAGTACAGGTGGCTGTCGACGGGGGGGGTGACCACCTTCCGCAGCACCTGGTAGTTCCCGTGTCCCGTGGAGACCGTCAGCACGGCCACGCCCTCCTCCCGCAGCTCCGCCATTGGTCCCTCCACGGCACCAGGCTGCATGCCGTCCGTCAGCCACACCAGCACCCGGGGCAGCCCCGCCCTGGCCCCGCCCTCCCCTCCCTCCCTCAGGACCTGCTCCTGGGCCAGCTTCAGGGCCGCCTCCGTGTTGGTGTCGCCCTGGACCTGCCTGGTGCGCTGCAGCGCCTCCTGCAGGCCGCGCTGGGTACTGTGCGCCCGGAAGCCGAACTCCAGGTGGGGCCTGGTGCCCACCTGCAGCAGCGCCACGCGCACCTGGTCGGGCCCCAGGGCGAAGGGCCGCAGGAGCTCCGACAGGAAGCCGAGCGTCCGCGAGAACTCGTAGGAGGAGATGCTGCCCGACGAGTCCAGCAGGAACAGGACGTCCCCCTCGCAGCAGTTCCACGCTGAGACGGAGACAGGAAGGGACCGGGGGGGGGGGGGGGGGTGACAAGAGGAAAGGACAGAGAAAGGACACGGAGCGTATGGTAAGTAAACAGGAAAAAGGATGCGGGAACTTTTAACCCTGAGCATGAGGGATGGTGCCGGAGGAGACAGGGACACGCAGTATGTCCTGTGCCCCTTCCACACGGCATGTGCCTGCTCTAAACAGTTCATTGCTCCTGCTGCTGCTTGACCAGAACAGTGACTCTTGTGGCTAGCTGCCGCCGCTAGCGAAAGGACGGTGAGAAGTTCTGTGGGCTTTATGAGGGGACTGTTGTGATAACGGTGAGACGAGCGAACCCGCAGACGCCCACGAACACGGGCGCCATCATCCACTCAGATCTGCGGCAACAGCCCTGCCATCATACTTTCCTTTTGTATTTATCCAGCTCTTTCTCCGTTCCCCTCTCATCTTTCCAGAAATCTCTCCCTAACCCTTCCCCCCCACCCTCTCTCTTTCTCTCTCTCTGACACACACACGCAAACATAGATATTTTCTCTCTCTCTCTCCACCTCCACCTCCACCTCCACCTCCTTGGAACACTGCTGCACAGTCATTAAAGTTCAATGGGCCGGGAAGTGAGGGAGGGAGAAAGAAAGAGAGCACAGGAGAAGGAGAGGTTTTTTGAAAAAGAAGAAACGAGGGAAGGAGAAAAGAGGTGCTTGGAGGAAAAAAAAAAAAAGAGGTGCTTGGAGAAAGGCCGAGCCAGAAACGATGCAGCAGTAATAATGAAGAGAGACGAACGGGGATGAGGCAGTGGGGGGGGTTGGCGCGGGGGGGGGGGGCAGGAGCGTACGGAGCGAAGCTTCAATCATAATGTTTACGTGACCTGAGTGAAGTGTTATTAAACACGAACTCCCAAGCTATTGCAGCGCTCCCTGGCACAAAGGACCCTCAGCGGGTCTGGAAATAAACAACAGATGACGAGATGGTAGAGAGCAGGAGCTGGAGAGGACGGCGAGTGCTACTGGTCATGGGGGGGCGGGCGGGGGGGGGGGGGGTTAGAGAGGAGAGGAGAGGAGAGAGAGAAAAAAGAGTGAGGGTAGGTATGCGCCGGTGGTAGGGAAGGAATGTAAAAGTGTTCCCTCTCTGCATTCCGGACTGAGAGCATGTGTGTGTGTATGTATGTGTGCATTTCTGTGTATGTGTATGGCGTGGGTGCGGACGCATATGTGTGTGTGTGTGTGTGGGCTACAGCCTCAGGTATAATGGGGAGTAAAAACAATGGAGTGTGAAAGAGAGGAACTTGTTGTCATCACAGGACATAGGACAGGAGTGAGGGGTTCCCTGTCGGTGACATCACAGGACAGAGGGCAGGTAGCCCGCACACACACATGCACATATGCGTCCGCACCCACGCCATACACATACACAGAAATGCGCACATACATGCACACACACACACACACACACACACACACACACACACTCACTCTCTCTCTCTGTCTGCCTCTCTGGACCCTGACCTGGGGAGGGCGGGTATCCTTGCTTTAACTGTCCCTCTGCCCTGTTTGTTCCCATTTTCCACAGACTCTGCGTGTCTGTCTGCCTCCCACTAAACAAACATGTCTGGCCCTTCATGTGTCTGTTTCACTGTCTGCTGGGCTCTCTACCTCCACACACAGATTTATATACATCAGTGTCCACCTCACTGTCTGTCTATCTGAGTCTACTTTATCTCTATTTCAACCTCGGTAGCATCAAAGCACCCAGCTCAAGTGAAGCAGTAAAAAATGTTTTCTAAAGGAAAACATTTCGATCGGGGGTTGGGCGGAGCTTCAGGTTTATGTCAAGGGGCAGCGGTGTCCCTCTTGGCTCCCATCCAGGGGCGGGGCCATTGAGTTCAGAGGGAGTTTCAAAATAGGAGGGAGATAAGAGGCTCAGAGAGATCTCTCAAGATCTGCATCAGATCTGCACATGAGCTGCCCGCTTGACTCTACCATATGTGGTTGCATGGGCCTGCGCTACGCACGCACACACACACACAAACACACACACACACACACACACATACACACATATGCACGCACGCACACACACAAACACACACACACACATACACACATATGCACGCACGCACACACACAAACACACACACACACATACACACATGCGCACACGCACACACTCAAACACACACATAAACATGCGCACACACACACACACGCACATGTGCACACACACACACACACATGCGTGCACACACACACACACACACACACACACACACACACACACATCCCGCTGATGCTTTACGATGCTTCGGCTGCTGATCAGCAGGTGTGTCCCGTCACACCAGATGGGTTCCAGAACTTCAGAGACAGTGCGGCAACAAAAACAAGATGTTCGACTTTGCTCAGGTCAGCCTCAGATATGTCCAATATGCAGATGCTCTCATATCCTGGAGTTCGCTGTAGCCTCTGCTTACAGACATGTCCACCCCACCCCAAAACAGGAAATCCCACTTTAGAATTATGCTGTGCTCCACATTATTACAGTGCTCACACAATAGAAAATATGATCATATAATACTGGGCATGCTTCAGTTGACCTAAAAAACTAACCACTGCTCTCCTTCTAAATAACTTGGCTGGACACCCCGCATAATATCCCCACAAAGAGTGGATAATTCCTTACATGGCAACCACCATCCAGAGGCTTTGTGTACACATAAAACAAATTACCAAGAAAGGCATTAGGACTGTTTTTTAATTATTATATTTTTTTATATTTTTTTATGGCACAAGACAAAACCCAACCAGAGAAGCCATCAAGATGTACCACTGATGACATGATGCAGTACTTTGGAAACCACAATGGTGACAATTAAATAAGCTTTGTTGTGATATGCTAATGTGTATATTTTAGAAGATAAATATTTATATTGTTTCAAATATAACTGCCACTAATATAATGATATAAGAAAGGAGTTTGACCATGACAACAAGGACCTTGGGTTGGCACAAATTGTACAGCCAACACCAGCTTGCTGCAGGTATCTCAGAAAAAGTTTAGGACACCTGAAATCATACGAAGGTAATAATAATGATGATTTTGATCAGTTATTAATATTAGCAATATGGCATGAACATCTTTTATTTATATTTTTTAAATCCCTTTTCAAGGATCTCAATGCTGTTTATAAAGAATGGGGGGGGGGCAGGAGGGGGGCAGGAGGATCTCATGCACAACAGCCACCAATGAGCAGCACCTCTATTGGGAACCTTTACATTGGCCACAAACCTTGGAAGTCAAGTGTACTGTACGTGCCACTTTTCAATAAAACCTGAGCCTGGCTGCTTGCACACAGGATACGGCCACGGGACTCTGGTCCTGGGCTTCCCCCTCGTTTGACTCTGCGCCAGAGTTTCAGTTTCCTGTGCACTGATACTGTCCTGCTCAGGACTGTGTGCGGTCTTGCATAATGGTGTCATTTGGAACCTTCCTACTACCTTCATTGGTCTACAGCAGACCCGGCCGGGTCAACTACGTATTTGTCTTGGATTCAAATACTTTTCTGTGCTCTATTGATCTTGCCTGGTGTCAATTGAGCCTGTCAATAAGGCGGGGTTTGCACTTTTTGAGAGTATTTCATTGGTTCCACCAGACAAGATCAGTAAAGCGCAGAATCAGAATCAGCGCAGAAGTATTTGAATCCAAAACAAATACGTATTTCACCCAGGTCTGGTCTGAAGGCAGCCCTAATTCTGGAAGTGACGTGGTCATTAATATTTTCTTCGTGATTCTGTGTAATTTTACATTTCTGAGAAGGGTTGTGATTGTGGTCAACCTCAAATTAAGACCGACTTTCTTAATTTGAATTTGCCACAGCAACCGCCAACCTTGGCTCACCTAATGTTGACCTTATGCGGAACTGAACATTTCACCAGCCCTACCTATGCTTAATATAAAACCATATCCCCTAACCCTAATAATACTACATTATCTATTTCTTACACCTACTATGACAGGTAACTTGTTGTAAAGTTAATATGTAAAATTATGTATTGACTATAACCATCAATCGTGACCCTGTTGGCACTGTTCATTGCCCAAACCTTTCTGAATAGACTTATGTAAGTTGCTCTGGATAAATACCAAAAAATATCAATGTCAAAATGAACCCTTTTCATGAGCAAATCTAAATTAGTGCCACTACTGATGTTTTAAGCCTTCTTAGATATTAAAGACGCATGTAGAAGGGTTACTATTGCTTTTAAGGAGAACCTGAAAACCAGACACTTCTTGATTAAACTGGGGTCTTGATTAAACTAGTCTTGAGGTGTCTGAAGTGGTGGTATTTCCAGTTTTTACCATACAGAAGTTTCTGAACCAGTCAAACACAGTATCACCAGGTGTTTGAGAGAGTTCCATGATCCATAACGATATATTGTTGATGCATTGATCAGCAATAAAACGAGACTATCAGAGGGAAAGTGACAACTCTTATTTCAGCCAACTTCCCATCCTTACATAACAGCACCACACAGTCTCAGCCTCTTTAAAATCAACCATAGCTGCAAGCAGTATTTAAACAACAGCAAAAACAACACTAATAATAATAATAATAATATACAAACATTAATATTTATTATTATTATTATTATGGTTTATTTTAAAGAGGCTATTATTATCTGTAGCTTTAGTCTATTTTGCATTTTTCCTCTCTGAATTCTGATGGACTTCGTGAGTGTGCTGGCCTGCGCTATTTCCACCTCTGTTGAGCGGCCAGCGGACTGGAGCAATAGTGTACACTGTGTATTTTAGTCTCCCACCCCTAGACCGCCCCCCGGTCGCGGCTTACCTGTGTCAGATTCGGCGTCTTGGGTATCGGTCAGCCGTAGAAGGACAATGACCAGCGCGCAGGTGAGTGAAATTCGGCGCTCCATGTAAGTCGCGGTACTCATCCAACTACTCAGTTAAAGGAAATGCGATTTAAAAAAGCGTGACACACGAAGAGCGCCTCCTCTCATTGCCCGATACTCCGCTTCAGCGAAGTCTCCCCCTCTCACATTCCCGGGATCCTCGTCTTCGTCTCGCAGAATTATTACCGATTTTCTATTTTTTTATTTCAGTCAAAATCCAAAATGTAAATCCTCTGGAAAATACTCGTGGTTTTGCTTCGGTTTCCAGTTTCCTCCCTCGGCTACTTTCTTTTCCTCTCACCATTCAATCACGCAGTCCAAAAACACCTGTACCGTTGTGAACTCTCTCTCTCTCTCTCTTTCCAACTTAACGTCCTGTTGAACAAAAACAGTCAGATTTTTGTGAAGTTGACTATTGCCTTTATGGACAAAGTAATAAAATAATCTCAGCGCTTCTCTGACACTGCTCTCGTGCTGTTTCCACCCTTTCCAATCCGTGCTCCCTCCTCTCTTCTCCTCTCTTCTGGAGTGTCTTAGTTTTCACGGGTCTAGGCGTCACGATTTTGGAATGGTGCCCGATTTTTTTCCTTCTCCTCCAGTAGACTTAGGCTACTTCTCATGGGTTTTTTTGTCCCAGCATTCGTTTCAAACAGGTTATTTAAACACATTCCAGCCCCCACGAAATATCTTTAATCACCCCACTGCTGCTGCGCCATTTACTATTTTGAAAGGTCTCTACTTCGCGGTTAAGCCGTGAGCTAATGATAGTTAATGTCTGAACACGTCTACCGGTTTTAGAAAACGGGGGCTGAAGACAAACTGAATGACAGCACACTTCATTCCCTCAAAATAATCCCCTAATAACTGTACTTTTATGACTTCACTGGCTTCGGGGCTGCTGACAGTCAGCTAGAATTTTCTTGATCTGTGTATCTGCGGGGCCCATAAATTATCTTAAGGAGTCTTGTCGGTGCGGAGGACTAGAAATCTGAGCCTACCATTACGTGAGTGTATGTCTTGCATGTGTGCCTGTATGTATGCGAGTTTAATAGTGTAAATATAGACACTGGGTGAGTATTGGTCAGAACTCGGTGCGACTGAAGAGCGCGCGATAAATCATTCAGGGCCCACTCAAGCAGTTTTAGCGGAAGGGGGACAAACCGGATGTTTGGATCAAAGTTTGGATCAAAGTTTGAGTGCTCTCTGTCGCAGACAAACATTAACTTTCGGTAACTGTTCGTAGGGGAAAGGGTGCGTGTGCATTTGTCCCGTTGCATATGATAGTCAGCTGCTCTAATTCCTGGGGGACATTTGCGGTGGGAGATTGTCCCTGAACTTCATTATCTTGTCTCTGAACGTGATTATCTGTAATGCAACGATCCAACCATTGGAACTGGCATCTAGAAATAGTCCAGAAATAGTTAATCATGAGTTTGGATGTATGGGAGCCCTTATTGTGTGTGCGCGTGCACGTGTGTGTATGTGTGTGTGTGTGTCTTCAGAGCCAACAGATCTCTCATGAACGACCAGTACGTGCTACACACACAAAGGCAGCCCAGAGCCCTTGAGAACACACCCCTGTAATGGCTGCTTGGTAGCTACTTCTCATAATGCTTGTGCCCTGGTTCACATATGCCTCAAACGTTCTCAGTCAGTGTCTGCATATACAGAAGGATGCCTGTAACACAAACCATATTTCCCATTGCTGATGTATCGTTTCACCGAACCTTTATCTCGGTTTGGCCGGCAGTTGTTTTTTTTTTTTTTTTACTCCTCTAGTAAAAACAGAAATTCCACGGCAACATCTGCAGATCCTTTCACAAATATGAAGGTCATTTTAATAAAATGTATGCTTGTGACAGCTTCACCTTTACTGGTTCTCAAACTTGCAGGAGCATGTGTATTCTATTATCAAGTTCAGATTTTCAATAATAGAACATTCAACACGGAATAATGTTAAAAAAAAACCTCAGAGGTACAGACAGTGATTTATTTATTTACTTACTTATTTAATACAACTGATTTTCTGAAGATTATTTTAAATATGGAGCAGCTGAGATTAGAGTTTAAATCTTAAATAAAAAGTTCAGCTGTGCATTTAATGGAAACGTTCCCCTTTTTATCTGAAGATATGATCAGTGATCAGCCTTGCTCTGGTAATGAATTAAACATATTCAACACTTTCTGGAAATGATGTGAACATATGTCTAATTCAAGCGGAATTGTCCTTCGATCATGACTCCTATAGTTTTTGCATAATGTATTGATTATTGCTTTGATTGTTCTTATTTTTTTCAAACGAGTGTTTTCCTTAATGAGTTCTCCTTCAAAGGACACTTCTCATCTGGTAAGCAGGAAGGCATTGCTGTTAAAAAGGCTTTCACACAGAAATGGAACAGTTCTTTCTTTTTATGTGAGTAAGGCCCCTCACACCATCCCTCTAAACATCCCTAAATACCCCCCCCCCCCCCCCCCCCACCACTGGCTAAAACATTATCAAATCATGGAAACTGTTGCTCTCTTTTTTGAATAGTAGGTTTTGTTTTGAACGATTCTTCTAAATTCTAAAATAAAGTCAGTGTTCTAGAACTCCACTGATTCAAGTTTCACTGATTTCAGCAGTGATTGTTACATCACCATTAGAATGTTCAGTTACAGTAAGAGTATTTTGCTAACATGTTTATGACCTTAACTGCCCGTCTTAGGGCAAATGAATGGTGTCTAGTTGACATTTTGTTGCACTGGTTGTAGATTACAATGTATTACACATTACACGTGAGAATCTGTGTTCTGTAGGTAGCTGAGGTGGCTGTCTGGTTATGCGGTGTTCGAAGGTGTGCCAGACATCTTTGGCTGCTTGCGGACTGAGTCATTAGGTTGTTTTTAATTATAAAGCCATTTAAGGAGCACAGCCCTGCCTATCTGTACTGCGATAACAAATGGCAGCTTCATTCGCCAGGAATGGCTACATTTCTGTCCAAATATTTGTAACCGTTTTGAAGAAAAGGCTTTCAGCTATTTGGTGAAGTATTCATGGAATATGCACCTAGGAGACAAGAAGTGAAAGTTCTTCCATAACACAGGTGTAGTTTTTTAAATAAGTAGTATTATAGTTGTATTAATGTGTGCGTGCATGTGTTTAGTGTCTCGTGATCAACTTATTGCCCTTGTGGTGACGGTGCTCTCTACCAAAGCAAGTCCTTCTCTTCTGCATTGGCCTCATGCCTTGTTAGTTACTGCCACATTGGAGAGAAAGAGAGAGTGACAGAGAGAGTGAGGGAGACACCGTTGGCAAGAGCGGGGGTGAGAGAGAGAAAGAGAGAGTGACAGAGAGAGCGCAGGAGAGATTGTTAGCATGAGAGAGAGAGAGAGAGAGAGAGAGTGACAGAGAGAGTGCAAAAGAGATTGTTAGCACGAGAGAGAGAGAGAGAGATGGAGAGAGAAAGAGAGTGACAGAGAGAGTGCAGGAGAGATTGTTAGCATGAGAGAGAGGGAGAGAGAGATGGAGAGAGAAAGAGAGTGACAGAGAGAGTGCAGGAGAGATTGTTAGTGTGAGAGAGAGAGAGAGAGAGAGAGAAAGAGGGAGGGGGTTGGGGGGGGGGGGTCTTTGAGACACAGCCCCACTGTGTGTGGAGTGATTGAATAGAAACTTTGAAAGGGCAGGAAAGGAATAAGAGAAACAAACCTTGCCTTGCTTTGTGTGTTTGCCTTCTGGCACCACAGCCGCCTGTAAGGCCTCATTCCAGGCGCCATTTTGACGGGCCTTTAACGTACACAGCGTACACCACGGCGCATTACTGCTGCCCGCTCTGTGGTCCTGTTCGAGCTCAGTGTCACCGCACCGGTTAGTTCCCTGCAGCCTGACTCATTTTTCGGACTACAGGGGGCCCTCGACGTTCCCGTCGACTGGATGGAGAGCGCCTCGTAACGGCGAGAGCGAACCGGAGAGAGCGAACGCTTTGACTTTCACGCCCAAATCGCGGCTTTGCTTGCTCTTCTGCGCCTTGTCGTCGGCGTTCGCCGCGCCGCGAGATCGACGGAGTCGGGGGAATTAATGAGCTCGGCTGCTCTCCGAGTTTAATAAATATGCAGGGTCACACGCTGCGTCAAGATGTTGGGGGTAATGCGTGTTCGTGTGTGTGTGTGTGTGTGTGTGTGTGTGTGTACTCGCTTGGCAACTCTACGCCACTTGAGTTCTGAAGCGCTGGATACGGAAATCGAGTTCTGCTAATGAGAGATGTGGCATACGGGCCGAATTTAGTTTCATTGAGGAACGATTGCGATTGATGTGGATGGAGATTAAGACGTGTACACTGAGATCGTGGCTGTTGACGAAGGGGAGTCTCGCCACAGGAATTACTCTGCAGCCCTTCGGAGTAGCAATTATATTATATTATAAGCAATCCGAAAAGGGCACGGACACGCAGGCGGACGCAGGAAGGAATGTTTTTTGACGCCCACATCTTGGACACGGTTCCAGATGTAAATAAAGGCCGTTAAAACGAAACAACTAAACAAACCTAAAAATACTTTACCGGGAAGGGGGGGGGGGGGGGGGGGACTTGTGGGGGTGGTCGAGGGGTTTCCTTAGGCAGGGGGTCTGATTGTCCAGTGCCACAGTGTTTTTCCCGCTCCTCTGTGGTCCTCCCATACCTGCGTCACCCAAACATCCTGCTCCTCATTGTCTCTTCCAGGTGCCCAATTTCCCCTCCTTTTGTCAAAACGATCGCCAGGTTTGTCTTGCGCGTTGTTTTGGATCTGAAGAAAAGGAAAGGAACAGTCATACCCAATCAGAAGGGGGAAGTGCGTTAATTTACGGGGGGAGGGGGGGGGTTATTAAAAATACTCTGCTTTCCTCTCAACGTTATTCATCTGGAATTCAATTGTCCCCAAAAAAAATCCTAAAGACGATTTCCCATTTTTAGTGCCCCCACCCTCCCCCCTAAATTGCGATGAGGTCTACGCCCTTGGACTAGCTGCTATAGGATACTTTTAAATCGTGTCCAACAATGGAAGAATTTACCTTGAGTGACTCTGGGAAGCGGTTCAGCTCTGTCTCTCTCCCTCCAGCCGGCTCTATCGCCAGGGGATTCCAGCGAGAGCCGCGCCGGCCGGATGATGTCACAGGCTTCAGCGCCTCCACATCTCTCACAGAATCTGAAAGGGGGGGGGGTGGGGGGGGGGGGAGACCGGGTGCCAAAAGGAGTCGAATGCGCTAAAGCCCCCCCCCCCCCCCCTCCGGCTGCACGTCTTCTTCTGAGGTGTTTATGTGTGTGTGTGTGAGGCTCTGCGCTTGCCAGGATTCCTGTGAGCCTAACACACCAGAGCCCCCTTTCTTCTCCTCCCCACACACTCTCCCTCTCTCTTTTATTCTTTTCCACTCTTCCGCTCTGTTTTTTCTCTTTAGACTTTTTTTTGTGTGTCTTTTTTGTCTATTGTGCTCTATTCCCTCCGGTTTGTGGATGTGGTTTTGGGTGGGTGGGGGGGGGGGTCACCGATGTGTGCAGAGGTCCAGCTGTGACGGTGTGTGTGTGGGTGCACGCTTGTGTGTTTGTGTGTCCGTGAGTATATGTGTGTGTGCATGCCATGTGCATCTGTGTGTAATGGGTGTATGTGCATATGTGCCTGCGCGAGTGTGTTTGTGTGTGCCTGTGCATGAGTGTGTGCCTTTGAGTGTGTGCGTGTCTGTGTGTGCATGCGTTTGTGCATGTGTGTATGTGTGTGTGCCTTTTAGTGTGTGTATGTGTGTGTGTGTGTGTGTGTGTGCATGTGCGTCTGTGTGTACGTGTGTGTGTGTGTGTATATATGTGTGTGTGTGCCTTTTAGTGTGTGTATATGTGTGTGTGTGCCTTTTAGTGTGTGTGTGCATATGTATGTGTGTGTGTGCATGTGTGTCTGTGTATACATGTGTATATGTGTGTGTGTGTGTGTGCATATGTGTGTGTATGTGTGTGTGTGTGCATGTGTGTCTGTGTGTACGTGTGTGTGTGTACGTGCATATGTGCGTGTGTGTGTGCGTGTGTGTGTGTATATGTGTGTGTGTGTTTGTGTGTCTACACTGTGTTAGAGCTGTGTTAGAGGGTGGAGAGTGCAGCTGTAAGACAGTGGGGAATAGGATTGCGAGAATGTGATCATTGAGTGAAGGGAGGAATGAGATGTTAGCACAGCTGTAGCGAACCGGAGCCAAAATCAGCCTGAGAACACAGCTGAGGCAGACTGGGACGGTGCAGAGATGCAGGTCAGAAAACGCTGAGCTTCTAAGTTTATTTCACCACTACACACACGCACACACACACGCCTGCACACACACACACACACACACACACATGCACACTCACTCACACACACACACGTGTATACACATATACGCACACACACACACACTTGCCCACACACACACATGCACACACACACACTCACACACGCACACATGCACACACACACACACACACAGACACAAAATACACACACGCACACGCACATGCACTCTCTACAGTGTTCTTACTGGCAGCACAATGACATCATATATCAGCAGCAGATATGAAAAATGAAATACCTGTTTTCATGTGTCCCTCTCACTGCCATTTACTCCCTTTCTTCTCCTCCATTTTTCAGTGCCTCAGGCTCTACTGGGCTCCACACTCACATTAGTCAGGTTTCTCCCCTTTCACCCAGTCAAGAGCAAGAGAGAAAAACAGGGGAAAGATGGGGGGGGTGGGGGGGTGGGGGGGGGGGAGAGAGTGGAGGAGGTGAAATGAAGAAAATGGCTGTCAGTCAGTCAGTCAGGTCCCTGTGGCAAAGCTCACCTTCATCAGCCTCTTTTTCCCGCCCATTTCACTGTCCCCCTGTCAATCATCTTTTCATTCTCCCGCGGCCCAGCACGTCGCTCAGCGCCGCACGGCTCGTCGCTCACGTTCAGAAAAGGCGGAGCTCTCTACCCTGAGGGGGGAGCCCGGGAAGAACGAGCCGAAAACGTGCCGCCCGTGATCCTTCCTCTCGATTTTCTCAGCTGCGCTACCCCCCGCCCCCCCCATTCCCCCCAACCCGCCAACCCCCAGGTCTTGCGCATAAATACTTACAGAGAACAGTTTTTTTTTTTTTTTTAATAGTGATTTATACTGACTTTGATAGTGACTTTCTCTTGAGTGATTTAGCAGAGTCGTTCAAATCACCCGCACCCGCACCCACCTCCCCCTACCACCACCACCCCCCTACCCCCACCTACCCCCCGCCCATCAGCCGTCAGGAAATATGAGCTCCTCAGGTAGCTCCAAGGTATTGTTCCGCTTGATTTGCACTGCTCTGCTACCGTAGGCTAACGGGTAAGGGGGTGGGGGGTTACCTGGCACACACACACACACACACACAGACAGACATGCACACACACACACACACACACACACACCTGTCCGCTGCATTTTAGCCCTGCCGCCGCTAACCAGCGGCTAGCCAATCATTTGTGTCGCTCTGCTTATGATTTACAGAGGAGTGAAACCCCCCCCCCCCCCCAGAATCTTTGGAGTTGCGGTGGAGTTTTTTTTTTTTTTTTTTTAAACTGCTTTAATCGCAGAGAAGACTCCAGGGATCCTCTTAGCGACTCAGACGGTTGAAAAAGTAGAAAGCGTGCGTTGCTGCAAGCGCAGTCTGGGCTGTGTTATAACAGGATATAAAAGCCTGGGGAATGGTATTTGCATAGCATGAGTCAGGCCCTCACAGGTAGCTGGCTGTTGCTGTCGGAGATGAACATGCCTGCCCCCAATCAGCTGGAGCTCTCGGGCAGTAATGTGTGTGCCGTGTACAGTGTAAAATAGCCTGCCACTCCCGTCATGGTAATGTATATGAATGCTTTTGAGAACAAAATTACACACACACACACACACACACACACATATATACATATATATATATTGCTTGTCCAATATGTCATGTAACTTATCTTGTAGCACATAGCCTATGTATAATTCATATACATTTCATTTGAAAAAAATTATGTTAAATATATATTCTATTTATATCTTATATATATATATATATATATATATGTGGCATAGGGTTACATGTCATATTGTGCATATGTGTTTGGGTGTGTTAAAAAGTTACTGCTCCTCACACCTGATAAGCTTTGGGATAAATTACTTGGATATATGAGTGTATGAGTATAGAAGTGTGGGTATTATTGTATCGAGATAAAAAGAAAACCTGCGAGGGAGAAATTGAATTTTTTTTATCTTTTGATACGGAGATACTGAAGAGCACAGGAAGACAAAAAAATCTGAAACTCGAGTGTGAGCACTGAAAGACAGTGAAATTAGGTGGGATATCTTGTCTCAGTGGCTGAATTATGCTGAATCAGATGCTACTGGCCAAACCGCTTACTACATAATGCTGAAATATTCTGGAATATTCCACAGACTATACTGCAAGCTTGAACCTGTATCACTTTCTGTCTGTCCTTCCACCTCTCTGTCTGTTTTGTCTGCATGTGGGGTCCGTGCACGTGTGCAGGTGTGTCACTGTACACGTGTGCAATTAATTCATTCATTGATGAATGGATGAGGGCAGTTCTTTAACATGAATCACATCTGTGTACACAGGTGTAGTTTTCATTTCAACATTGGGGGAAACATGCTGCTGGATCCTCCTAGTGTTGCACAGTTGAAACGTCAAGTCTCACGAGCGTACTAGAGCAGCTAGTCTTGCAACTAATTCATATGCAAATATTGGGGGTGATATGTCCCCCCCTGTCTCCCCCAAAACCTATGTGCATGTTGATGATTATGAAAAGCAGCACATAACCGCACTCCATGTAACCCTCAAACAGACTATATTTGTCTCCCTCTGTTGGCTGATTGTGGTAGTACGACCAAACCAAAGCCAGGGCCAAAGCCATTTCTTATCTTAAATGGCATAATCTGTTAAATCTGGCACATGTAAATATAATTTAAAGCAATTTTTTTACAATACACAACTCGAAATACACAACAAAGAGGTGGAGGAGGGGGTTAAGAAAAATGAAGAAAAAAAGAGGGATGGAAGGAAGAGCACAATTTAAAAGAAACACAGGAGAGAAAGAATTTTACTGGTGACAGAAAGCGCGTCGCTTTCGAAGGAAACGTCTGCCAAATTGTAATTTAATGTGAGGGACCATCAGAGCAGGGAGGTACACGATTAAGGCACTGATTAAAAGCCTTTTGAAAATTTCAATGTGGAACGAATTCATGGGAAGCGAGTGGGAGTGGAACACACAGGGGAAGTTCAGTCATGTGTATGCTAACAACAAAGCCTAAGATCCTGGAAAAGAACAGGAAAGAGCAGGGATCACGAGTTGCTAGGAATCACAAAGTCCTTAGTCTTAAAAAATAAATAAATAAATAAATAAAAATAAGTAGTCATCTTATTCTTTTCCACATCCAAAAGGTGAGGAACAGACAGACAAAGAGAGAGAGACTTAATAGATAAGTATTATGTTCCTATCATTTGTGCTGTTATCATTCCCATCCAAAAGCTAGGAATGACAGCAAAGAGAGAGAACAGAGAGAGAGAGAACATGATGCTGCTTAGTTCACATTTCCCTTTGATTATAATTCTTACTAGTCTGAATTGCTGTTTCAAACGCTAAGAATATGATTTTTTAAATTTCCATCCAAATGAGAACAGCAGACATAGAGATGAATGAGACAGAGAGAGAGAGAACATGAGCGCATTAGTGCCACAATGTCCGCAGGAATCACAAGTTGCCCGGAATCACAAATTCTTTAGTATTCAAAAAGCAAAACGAAGTATACATTTTTTTATCCTTTTCCACATCCAAAAGGTGAGGAACAGGCAGACAAAGAGAGAGAGAGAGAGAGAGAGAGAGAACATGAGCGCATTAGTGCCACAATGTCCGCAGGAATCACAAGTTGCCCGGAATCACAAATTCTTTAGTATTCAAAAAGCAAAACGAAGTAGACATTTTTTAAATCCTTTCACATCCAAAGGTGAGGAACAGCAGACAAGAGAGAGAGATAGGAGAGAGGAGACGACTGAGCCTGAGAGAGAGCGTAAACAGGCCTTAGGCACAATGTCCGTATTTCCGAGCGGAAAATGGGCTGCTGTCCCAGTGAGCAAATGGACGGGACACACAAGAGCAGATACGGAGCACTGGCCACGTGCCCTGAAAAGCGAAACGTTGCGGGGCACAGAGGAGCAAAAGTGAAGGACTGAGTGTATTGTTATATATTTTCATCTCTGCCATCTCCCCATCTCTCTCTCTCTTTCTATGTCTATCTCTCTCTCCCTTCCTCTCTTTCTCTTGGCTTTTTATTATCTCTCTCTCTCTCTCCATTTAAAAACATTTCGAAGGAAAACTGGGGTTTTGTCTGGGTGAATGGGTGATGTATGGGTATGACAGTTACCCCAGCACTGTGAATCCAACATAAAATAAAATAATAAAAGAAGAAGCAGGTACTGATATATGCCAGTGCTGTTGTGTCCCAGGGAGACGTTCGGGCCGCTGGGAAATTGCCTGCCTCGAGACATTCTCCGCTCCGAGCGTTCTCGCAATATGCTCTCAATTAATTTTCTCGATGAAGACCTGAATTGCGGTAGAGTGTGTGTGTGTGTGCGTGGCTGTATGCGCGCGTGCCACAGAATTCTGAGTGAGTGGTCCTTGTATTGGCGCAGAAGCGCGCACGTGCGGTTTCCGCCATTCCGAATGCGCAGCTGTGCTTTATTGAGGGGAAAACCGGCTTAATGCGCCACAGGCTCACGGTTAGGTAAATATACAAAGCTGGGGGGAGGTTTGGGGGGGGTGGAGCTGGTTCTTCGGAGGAGGTAAAGTCGAGGAAGTCACTGCGAAGTAAACAGGACGTCTAGCAGACAGACTTCAGGTTGAGGATTCTTTATTATTTTGCCAAATCAATCCCCATGCAACATAACTTAAAACATGCCTTGTACAGAGCCCATAAATAAACTTCCCCCCCATGACCCCCCCCCCCCCCCCCAAACCATGTACCTTCCTCTTCTGTCTGCAGGTCAATTATTTCAACCTGTCTCTCTCCCTAGCTCCCCGTCCTTTTCTTTCTCTTCCATTTCTTTTCTCCGCTCAATTTACTCTCCATTTACGCTCTCATTCTTTTCCCCGGGCCTCCTGTCTGTAAATCTGTCACTGTGTGTACAGCAGGGCTGTCCAAACCCTGCTCCTGGAGATCTACCGTCCAGCCCTAACAAAGCACTCCTCATTCAACAGATAGAGATCTCCTTGAGCTGCTAATTAGTAGAGTCGGGTGTGCCAAATTAAAGTTGAGATGATAACCTGCAGGATAGTAGATCTCCAGGAGCAGGGCTGGACAGCCCCAAGCGGACAGAAGAGCTGGATCTGCTCAGTGCCTTTCTACAGTAGAAGCAAACAGATGCAAGGCATTTATATTAATTATTTTCACTCAGCATTCAGATTCGGCCATTGAAACGAGGCTGTGGGGATTCTTTGAGCAATCAATGATCTAAATCAAGCAGAGACTGTACATGCAGGGACATAACAAAAATGTGTCGGAAGGTAGATCTCCAGGAACAGGGTTGGGCAGCCCTGCTCTAGTTGTTGAATGACGTGTGCTTCGGTAGGGTTGGAGTGAAAACCAGCAGGACCATAGACCTGCAGGAACAGAGTTGGGCAGCCCTGATCTTGCTGTTGAATGAGGTGTAGCTTTGTTAGGGTTGGGGGTGAAAACCTACTGGACGGTAGACCTGCAGGAACAGAGTTGGGCAGCCCTGGTCTTACAGCAAAGCATCTGAGCAAGAAATGATGAGGTAGCTGACAGACAGGAGGTGCACACATGCAGTCTGCAGACTTGCATAGTCACGCACCCATATAGAGACATGCACTCAGGCATGAGCTACGCTCGGTGGAAATCCTTATAAGGAGAGGGATTTCTCTAGACTGGATTTAAAAAACCTAATCAATTTCAACAGTATTGTTTGCTGGCTCTAGAGCTTAACTAAACATATCATTACATGACATTACAGGCATTTAGCAGACGCTCTTATCCAGAGCAACCTACACTACTTTTTTTTTACATAGCATTTACATTGCATCCATTTATACAGCTGGGTATATACTGAAGCAATTCTGGTTAAGTACCTTGCTCAAGGGTATAACGACAGTGTCCTATCCAGGAATCAAACCTTTGACCTTTCTTTTTGGTTACAAGCCCAGTTCCTTACCCTCTGTGCTACACTGCAGCCCATATCAAATGAGTTATAAGGCAGAAAACTGGTTTCACATCTTTGAAGGCAATTAAAGAAAACTATGCACGGATGCCAATTTCACAAATATAATTAGCTACCTCACATGACCATGCATACTCTCAGTTAATTAAGCCATATCATTAAATTCATATAAAAAATACTGTACACCAGTAAGTACACTTGGAGTTGTCAGTCAATGTACTGTGATTTTTTTAGCTTGAAGCTTTTTAATGAAATTAAATTAAATGAAGCTTGTCATTTAATTGCTTCGAACGTGAGCCACGGTTTCCCACAAGTCCGTGCGCGTTGACAGTGACTTTTCAGGAAGCCGACAGGTCTTGTTATGATTTCTCATAAGAACGTAATATTCATGTTCTTCAACTTCAACTTTCAGCTTTATTGTCCCTGAGAAATTTACAGCACGGATAACAATGCAACATAACAACACATAAAACAACCTCTAATAAAAGACCTCACAAAAAACAAATACCAAAGGCTAAAACAAATCATCAAGACTGAATGGAATCATTCCTACCAACGTACATTTTCAAGTGTTATATACAAAAGCGCCAGCGTCAAGAATAATTAGTTTGTGATCATGTCAAGTGATTCAGTTTGTTTACGGCCACAGGAACCAGAGTCTCTGGCTGGCCTCGTTTTCGGTTGGGCCGTCCTAAATCAACGGGCAGACGGAAGAAGCTCAAGTTCCTTGCGGAGTGGCTGGTCAGAGCAGTCCAGGACAGAGTCGGCCTCTCCGGGTGGCCTGCCTAAGACATGTATCCCAGAGTTCTGCCTGATCCACCCCCCAATAACTTTACTGGCCACTCTGACCAGTGTTTTTGTTTTATTTCCCAAGTGAAAAAGGGAAAATCACAGTTGTATGCCCACCTTAATCACTTTGTACCCCTTCTGTCAGTTTGGGAGATGATTATGGATTATCCCTTTTGAACGCAAACTGTCAGCTACTGCTTTTTTTGGACACTTTTTTTTGGATTCGGCTCCACACATGGGTAACATCCCGACACTGAGGAGAGGTACTTTAGCTAGGATAGCCACAGGAGAGCCCTCTCATAGCTGTTTAAAGCACGTCCACACTTGCTCCACCCACCCCCGTTGCTTCCCACTCTTCCCCCCCCCCCCCCCACCGCCCCTCCCCAACGCCCCCGCCACGTATCACCTCAATTTGGACTGGCGAATCGTACAATTATTTTTTTAATCCAGGGACCCCTCCCAGGCTCAAAGGCATCTAGGGGACCATCATAGGTCATAAAGGTTTCAATGGAAAAAAAAAGCGTTTGTATTTTGAAATATTTTCCCAAATCTATATAGAGTCATTGCAAATCAAGTCCTGGCCAGAGACCCCCAAAAGTACCTTCAAAACCCCCCCAGGGGTCCACGAAACCTTCTATTGAAAACCCAGGGTTTATAGCCGCTCTCAAGCTGTAATGCATGGCGAGGTAAGTTTATTTATATAGCACCTTTCAAACACAGTGGCAATTCAAAGTGCTTCACGCAGGCATAAACGACAACAAAATTGCAGTTAAAAACATAAAAACACAACAATTACATAAAATGAGAGAGAAAAAAAGGAAAGGAACGAGGACATAAAGGAAGAAAAGAATAAAAAGATGAAGGCTAAAAGCAATAAAAAAAGCTATTATAACTGAAACTTCAAAATTACTACGAGAAGTTCATTCATTTTAAAATGTGACCAGACAAATTCACAATCTGTCTACAGCAAATTTGTAATTTGCTGGTGATATTGCCATATTGCATTTATCCTTCCGTGAAGGATCAGTTCTAGTGCCGTACAGGATGCCCCGATACGAGTTATATTTAGACCACCAATCAAAATGATTCTACAGACGACCAAATCAGAACAATACGAAGATCGAGCTCTACAGACCACTATGCTAACCAGCTCTTGTCCTTGTTACATTACAGGCGTTTAGCAGACGTTCTTATACAGAGCAATTTACACAACTTTCTACATAGCATTTACATTGCATCCATTTATACAGCTGGATTTATACCGAAGCAATGCAGGTTAAGTACCTTGCTCATGGCTACAACCACCTTCAGGTTATGCCTTTCGATACGAGCTCAGTCAAACAAGAATTACCTCGAGTGTGCTCTCCCTCATCCTAATCCGTTTCAGATTAAGGGAATAATCTCCACAGCCGATGTGGAAGCTTGCATTCTCCTCCAAAGTGCTTGATGATGTCACCTGCTGCTTCTTTCACATTGTAGCCCGGAAGCCAAGTGTGCACAGACATGAGCTGGAGGAAGACATACTGTGTATAGCAAGCAGGCTGCAGGCACACGGCTGACCAGCAGATGGTGCTAGTGTGTAGCAAGACAAAAAGTCACTTTAAACCTCCCTGACCCAGGACGATGCTACCACCAGTAATAAGTCACCTTCTGAGGGTACCGGCCATGATGTGTCTCCTGGTGCAATCTGGTCTGGATTCAGCGCCGGATCGTGAGGCACATCCGTGCGCTAGAGCAGTGCCTTAACTGGATGAGTCACCAGCAGCCCCAGCACTTCCTGTTTCTGACAGGTTGCATGCTGGGGAGCTCCATCACATCGTGCCGCACTGCACATCTTATTTTAATAACCTGTGTGTGTGTGTGCGTGTGCGTGTGTGTGCATGTGGGAATGTGTATTTGCGTGTGTGTGCCTGTGTGTGTGCGTCCGTGAATGTGTATTTGTGTGTGTGTGTATGTGTGTGCGTGTGTGTGTGTGTGTGCATAGGTGCGTGTGTATTTGTGTGTGTGTATGTGTGCGCATGAGTGTGTGTGTGTGTGTACGTGTGAATGTGTATTTGTGTGTGTATGTGTGCGCATGTGTGTGTGTGTACGTGTGAATGTGTGTTTGTGTGTGTGTGCATGTGTGAATGTGTATTTGTGTGTGTGTGTGTGTGTGTGTGTGTGTATGTATGTGTGAATGTGTAATTGTGTGTGTGTGTGTGTGCGTGCGCAGGCGCATTTGCTGACACAAGGCTAGCCAATGGAAGATGGGTATTCTCTCTACGCCTGGTTCCTCCCAAGATTTCTTCCCACCAGTTTCTTTTTTTTTCTCAGATCTTATTTGTTTCTTTGTTGGGCTCAGGCCTGTTTTTTTTTCAGATATTCTTGTTTTTCTGTAAAACATCTTTGTGACAGTAGCTCTCTGAAAAACATAATGGAATTAAATCTTTACTTGAATTCAAGTATTTCTGTGTTTCAGCAACTGCTGAATTTCATAAATATGGGCAGGGAGACAAAAAGAGTGTCCTTCATAAAAAATTGGGAATGATAAAATGTGAAATTTGTTATTTTTGCTATGTACTTAGGGCATTTGGATTTGAGATCAAAAGATGAATATGAGACAAACGTACAGGCAATCAGCTTTTATTCCATGGTAATCACATGCGTATATGCTTCACCATTTTACAGACACGGCTGCTTTTGCTTTGCGTGTGTCCCCCCTGCCCCCCCCCCCCATTTTAAGTAAAGGAAAGGATGAACTTAAAAGCAAAGTCAAACCAATAAAGTAATGTTCGGTTGCATAGACCATCAACTGCATCAAGCCTACGACTTAAAAGATTTACAAACTTACTGCCTTGCCTTATCTATCTTCTGCTTGTCCAACATATAGCGTGATTATGTGTGAAATTAGCTTTTGGATAATTTGCTCTCGTATTGAGGGCGACCCAGTCTAACTGCGTGACTGCATGCAGCCTCTATAGAGCATTGCCCCCCCCCCCCCCCCCCGCCTTCTTGGACCCTCCCCATCCTTAGATCAATTGTAGGTCGTTATTAGCGTTGTAACTCTTAACATTCTGTTTTTTTTTTCTTCTATCTTCTCCTTTTCATTCTGTTGCCATGACAAACCCTCTTTAGCGCGTTGCCGTGGTAACGCATCCATTGGAAAGGATCCAAGACTCAAAGTAAGGGGTACTTTTGCCTTTGGGTTTGGGGCACATCTTGTTCGAACGCTCAAACGTGCTTAAAACGTACACAGATTTTCAGCCACGTGTGCAGTACACATCGCAACGGACAAAAACGCGGGACACACAATGACACAAATATCAGCACGTGGCATCGATTCACCAAATGAGAATCAACAAGTGTTAATGAGCGATTATCGATCCAGGACACATACACACGTGTGTGTGTGTGTGTGCGGCAACCAAGTGCTTGAGCCTCAACCCCAGGGTGGCATCAATAATGTATTTTTAATCACATTCAATTGAATGAAAAAAAACTGTTTACAGCCACTAAATAAATATTAAATAAATACACAAATTTATAAATATTCATACCTTATGCATACTATATGTATCTTTTTATATTACACAGAGGGAGATATCTCGTGAAAATAGATTGGAAAAATGAGTGTGTGCGCATCTGTGTGTGTGTGTGTGAGAGAGAGAGCATGCATGTTTTTGTGCATGTGTGTGTGTGTGTGTGTGTGTGCTCATGCATAACTGTAAATGTATGTATGTAAGTGGATGCTGTGTGTGTGGGTGTGCGTGTGTGTGTGTCAGAGGAAACATGTAGAAGGACTTCAGGAAGCCCACTTTTAACCCAGAGAATAACAATCCTATACCACAACACCGCAGGACCTAAATAACCAGGACCAGGTCAAATGGTGCTCCAGCTGGCAGCTAGGTGCTCTCAGCCTATTCAACCGTCTGCTTCACGGAGATAAAAGCACTACTCATTTTCACTAGCTATGTCAGCTGTGACTGATGAAAGTAACATTCCATCTGATCACTCACGCTGGTGGAAATTCTGTGGATCCACAATTTTTGTTTTTCTTTTTTTTTTTTTTTTTTGATTTGCTGCCATGTAGGACAAATACTGTAGTCACAGTACATTTTTTTTTTTACAATTGAGAGTAATTTTACAAACATTACTCACACACATTAGGCCACTAAAACACTGTAGGTACAGTTGAAATAAATCGAACATGTAGCTGAAGACTTTGCCCCCTGCCCCCGCCCCCCCCAGGGCCTCCCACCCCACCCACAGGAGCAGGCGTGGCCCCCCCAGCGTCGGAGGGGGTGCTCAGACCCAAGCTCGAACTTCCTCGTCCCAGGCCCAAACCAATCCTCCTCCACGGTGCCGAGCGCGTGCCATTGGCTGAAACAGCTGGAAGAGGCGGAGTCTGTGCGCCAGACCGCAGAAGGTGGCCGCGGCGACCACGACGAGCGGCGACATCATCACAAAGCCGAGGATGATGAGGGCGGAGCAACTGTTGTCATCAAGGTAGCGACAGATGGGGGAGGGAGAGTGAAGAACCTGTCAGGAAAGAGACGGAGAGGGTTAACACTAGACTACGAGAGGAGGGAGACAGAGTGTGTGTGTGTGTGTGTGTGTGTGTGTGTGAGTGAGTGTGTGTGTGTGCGTGTGTGTGTGAGTGTGTGTGTATGCGATGTGTGTGTGAGTGTGAGTGTGTGTGTGTGTGTGTGTGTGTGATGTGTGTGTGTGTGTGTGTGTGTGCTGTGTGTGTATGCGTGTGTGTGTGTGTGTGTGTGTGTGTGTGTGTGTGTGTGTGTGCGTGATGTGTGTGTGTGTGTGTGTGTGTGTGTGTGTGTGTGTGTGTGTGTGTGTGTGTGTGTGTGCATGTGTGAGTGAGTGTGTGTGTGTGTGTGTCTGTGTGCGTATGCGCGTGTGTGTGTATGCATGTGTGTGTGTGTGTTTGTGTGTGTGTGTGCGTGCATGTGTGTGTGTGTATGCGCGTGTGTGTGTATGCATGTGTGTGTGTGTGTGTGTGTGCGTGCATGCGTGTGTGTGTGTGTGTGTGTGTGTATGTGTGCCACCCACAGTCTCTCCTAAGGGTGCTCTTTGGCTTCTATGTGTGATGCTGCATTGCTTGCATTGTTGTATCTTGTCCCTGACTATGTTGCTGCTTTCATTCTCAACCAATTATACTCTTCCCCCTGGGACATTGGCATGCATTGACACGAACACATAGACACAGTGTGCTACACACAAAAGCAACTGCAAAACACAATGGGTCAATTGCAGCATGCTTAGCCGGAGTTTCAACCTCACGTTAAGACTCCTAGTATACAAAACTGCATTAACAACAGGCATGGCCATTCAAAACTGTGAAATGAGGATTAGCTGTTGTAGCCGGTTGTAATGCGGTTGTGTGGTCTTTACGACTTACACAGCATTTTACATTGTATCCATTGATACAGCTGGATATATACTGAAGCAAGTACCTTGGCTCAAGTACCTTGGCTCAAGGGCACAACGGCAGCGTTCTTTTCCAGGAATCGAACCTACGACCTTTCGGTTACAAGCCCAGTTTCCTTACGCACTGTGCTACACTGCCGCCCCAGGCCGTTTAGACCAAAGGTTTCAAACTCCCAGCTCAGCGCACTGCAGCTGACCCAACGGGCCGTATTTTTTGGTCGTTGGCAGGGGCAGGTTTTTTTGACGATCGCCCCTGGGCGCCCTCTCACCCGCGAGTGGCAGAGGAAGCCGACGTAGAGCAGCGCGATGGTGGGCAGCAGGACCAGGGCGAACACGGCGGCCACGAGCAGGGCGCACGCCGTGGCGACCGCGAGGTTCCACAGCGCCAGCCCCGCCCCCCAGGCCACGCAGCCGCCCCGCCCCCGCCGCCCTCCCCAGACCCCCGCCGCGTCGCTGTGCGCCGGGGGAGGGGGCAGCATCTGGACGCGTTCCCCCGTTCCTCCGCACCCCTCCTCCTGCTCCTTGCCGTCTTCTCCTCCTCCTCCGTCCTCCAGGTCCACGTCTATGCCACACATCCTGCATGGGGGGGGGGGGGGGGGGGAGACAGAGAGAGAGAGAGAGAGAGAGAGAGAGAAAGAGAAAGAGAGAGACACATTTTTTAACTTTAAACCACAACATGATTCAAACATGATGAGGCTGTTAAGAAATTTCCAGGTGTTAGATTTGGAAAATCTGCTTTGTTGCTTCGCAGTATGTTTGGGATCATTGTCTTGCTGTAGGATGAGGTGATGTCCAATGGGTTTAGAGGCATTGGCTTGAACTGTGAGCAGGTAAGATGCTTCTGTATAATTCAGAATGAATCTGCTGTTACATTAAGACAAGTGAGCCAGTATCTGTGACAACCTGCCCAAATACCAAATACCCCCACCAGCATGTTTCACAGATTGGGGGCGGGGGGGGGGTTATGCTTTGCAATTTGGGCAGTTCCTTTCAGCCTTCACACTTTTCTCTTGCCATCACTCTGATACGAGTGAATCTTGGTCTCATCTGTCCATAAGACCTTTTTCCAAAACTCCGCAGACTCTTCTAGACACTTCTTAGCAAACTGTAACCTGGCCATCCTTTTTTGTAGCCAGTGGTTTGCATCTTGCAGTGTAGCCTCTGTAGTTCTGTTTGTGAAGTCTTCTGCAGACAGTAGTCACTGACAAATCCACGCCTGTCCCCATGAAGACTGTTTCTGATCTATCGGACAGGTGTGTGTGGGTTTTCTTCATTATGGTGAAAATTATTCGGCAATCAGTTGTAGAGGTCTTCTTTGCCTACAAGGCCGTTTGCAATTTCTGAGTTCACTATAGTGCTCTCTTTCTTCTTAATGATGTTCCAAACAGTTTATTTTGGTACGCCTACGGCTTCACTTATGTCTCTGACTGTATTTCTCTTATTTCTCAGCCTCATAATGGCTTCTTTGGCTTTCATTAGCACAACTCTGGTCCTCATGTTGAGAAACACCAATATCAGACTGCAGAGGCAATCAAAAGTCTAGAATGAAGAATAAACACTGAAAGCTCTCTTACGCCTGCACTAAGAAAGTAAGTAATTGAACACCGAACTAATCAGAAACACCTGTGAAATCACTTGCACCAAATATTATGATAACCTGAAATGGGGGGACTATGTACGAAAAGTGCTGTAATTTCTACACGGTGAAACCAAAATGAATAAAAAATCCCCTTTAACCACATCACAGATGTAGCTTTGTTGAGTATATAATTAAATCAAGAAAAAATATGTCCTTTTCCCAAACATTATGGAGCTCACTGTACACAGCTTAACATGTAAGCCAGCATCCAGAGTAACTTTCAACTTAAAAAACTGGAGCACATCAGTGCTATTAATTAAGAGCTTATAACTAATTATAAGGCAAATCACACCTTGAACAGGGGGGACCGTTGCTGTATTTATTTCATATGTTTTCTCTTCCACTTTAACATACCTTATTTACATGTCTTTGTAAACATTGAGGATCTTTCAAATTAATACCCACATTGCTGATTATTATTATTTTTTTAAACAGACAGATGATGATGAGTGTTTTGTTTTGTGCCACGAAAGCTAATTAATTTTCAGCAAATGTAAGTGGTGAATGTGGCATGGGGCTGGGTACCACCGCCATGCCGACTGGGGAGTGGGAGACAGCAGACGGTAACTGCTGGACCAATGGCCTCTTTATTCCGTCCTGCAGCTGTTCAGAGCAACAGAAAATGCGCAATCAAAAAAACAACAAACAAAAAAAACAAGCGAAACACAACAAAAATAATAAGTGCTCAAAAAAAAAAAAAAATAAGCAGCCCTCCTGCGAATGTCTGGAATGAAAGAGCACTTGGAAGAAAATAAGGAGGGATTTGGAGCAGTTATGTTTCCAAAGGATTCCTTTGTAAACGCCGTGTGTACTCAGCCCTTTATATCAGGCCGGGGAGATGGGGGATGGCGATGTTTATTATCTGTCCAACCCAGGCGCGCGTCCCCATTGGCTGGTCCCCCCAGGACTCACAGCTTGCACAGACAACAGAACACATCACAGCGGTCAAGCACTGGCGTGGCCCTTTCTGGTCCCTCTCTCTCTCTCTTTCTCTTTCTCTCTTTCTCCCCCTCTCTCTCTCTCTCTGACTCACTCTCTCTCTCTCTCTCTCTCTCTCTCTTTCTCCCCCTCTCTCTCTCTCTCTGACTCACTCTCTCTCTCTCTCTGTCTCTCTCAATTCAATTTTCAATTTAAGTTGCTTTTTTGGCATGAAATACAAATGTAATTATTGCCAAAGCATACATATGTAATATGTAAAATAATAATAATAATAAAATAATAATGATAAATGTAACAATATATAACAATAACAGCATTGACAGCAACAGAAGTACATCAATAAATATGTACAATGTTTATATGGGGTGGGTGGTCACTCACTGTCCCTCAGTGTCCCTCAGTCCCTCTCTCTCTCTCTCTCTCTCTCTTTCTGTCTGTCCTCAGCTCTCTCTCTCTCTTTCTCTCTCTATCCCCCCTCCTCTCTCTCTCTCTGCCTGTCCTCAGCTCTCTCTCTGTCCTGCTGAATGATGGAAAGCTGTTACCTAATTTATCGGTCAGAAAAGATTGGAGGGAACTATAAGAAAAGGACTCATCGGGCTATATATGTCATGCATCCTCCACTTGTTTTGTGGTCTCTGTAAACTATAAATATCTCAATCAGGCCTGGCACGCTGTCTATGCAATTGCATTTGTCTCTGGTATCCACTGATCGCTCCTCTCTCACCTGTCAACATGCACGTGCATACAAGTACAGTGACGTCTTCAAAGCCAGTCTGAGAGCCAGAACTGTTGTGCAAATGGTAGAAATATGGGGTTTTAAGTGATTAGAACAGTCAACACTACTGTATGCTTCTGTGACACAAATGTAAGTAGGCTAACACGGTCATAAACCTAATGGTACCTTTTGGTATACAAAAATAACTTTCATAACGCAAATACTGCAATGACAACTATGTAGCTATGAGGTAAAGAAAAAAATGAATGAGGGAGTACGAATATTGTCTTTTTTTGCATGAACTGAAGAAAACAACTCAGGCGGAGTACTCGTTACACTCGTCATTCACTGAACGAATAAACTGAATAAACCGTTTGCTGTCGCGGTCGGTGTAGGCTACACCTCCGTTGTCTGGCGACAGCAAAACAGTAATTGAATCTGTCAAATCACAGTGGCATATTATTTTTCATCATAATTTTTTTTGTCTTGCTCTCAAACAGTGATCAACTAAGTAGCCTACATTCCATTTCGTCAGATTTGCCAGCATTTCGAGTTCAAAAAGTTACGCTCCGTTGCCTTTGCTCGCCTAATAATGCCAATAATAACACAAACCAGAAAAAAGATAATTTTTCCCCGTTTGTCCAGAAATTTACAGGCATATGGATCAATTCCACATACTGGTCTTTCGCATTTTATGGTATTGCCTACACAACCGCAGGCTAGCTTATACAAACTTATAAACCGTGCTGTTGTCAACACGCTGAAGCGGAGTTAATTGAATGTTGATGTATCACTTATGTCATTAACCTATATACTAATACCACTACAACAACGGCTACTAGTGCTGCTCATAATAATAATAATAATAATAATAATAATAATAATAATAATAATAATGGTAGAACAGTATTTATATAGTCCATGAAAAAGATTATGTCCGTTCAGGTTATTGTAAAATCCATAACACTCAAGAAGTCTTGACTAAAGCATGCTTACCTTCCCGTGCTGTCCCAGGGTATTTTTTTATTCGTTATATTGCGAAATAGGCTTCTCCTGATGCGGTGCAGTTCCCGAGCTGCGCAATAGCAGGTTGATTTAAAAGCTCCTCGACGTGGTGATGATAACGCCCGAAGTGTCGGATGGTTACAGTGACCACATAGTGCGGAGCGCGCGCTCGAGTGTTCAAGGATGCGGAATGTTCTGTGACTTCGCGACTTCGGATTCACGCGACACCTCGGAGGGCGAATTCTTGACGGGCTATCCTTCCTGGGCTATCTCATTATCCAGTCGCGCAATCACACTGAAATATTGAGCGCTTTTCATATTCCAGTGTACTCTCCATACACCGGAAAGTTGAGAGTACATCAGGGGATTGGAGATGTAGAGGCGACAGAAAAATTGCAAATAGAGGTCGAGGGGAGGGGGAGATTTTCAGCCTATTTTTTATTTTTTACTTAAAAAAAAAACTAAAAAAAAAACGCTTTAAATATAGGAGGAGATAGGAGGAAAATGAAATAACCAAGTTTGGTTCAATGACTTTAATTATATTTCTTCATGTTATTATTCATTACTTTTTATATATGATATTCATTGCAACCCCTTTCCACCTCTCTCTCTCTCTCTCTCTCTCTCTCTCTCCAGTTCACTTTTACGCCATGGCTCGCTAAAGTTGAATTACGGTCCTTGCCGTTTTAATACATCACTTCGCTTTCTCAATCGTTTCTCGTTTCTCCCCGCGCAATCACCGACATAAAAAAAATCTTGCAGGGCAAACTTTTAACCATCACAGAAAAGGCACATCAATAAAGAGACATCAAAATACATGGCGATAAATTTGCGGAGGCGCACTCATTTATCCTACCCGCGGGATGTGTGTGTGTGTGTGTGTGTGGGTGGGGGGGTGTGTTCGTTGCCTGTGCAGTAAATAGATGAGGAGCGCGTGGAACAGGTGTTGGGGAGCGTTTGAAAATTTAATCAGTGCTCTGTCCATTGTCACATCAATCATACGGGTTCAGAGCCACATCGGACTGTAAACACCGAGCTTGGACGAGGAACCTATTACTGTAGTGGGGCCTGGGTTCGCTGGAAAAACTCCCAGCTGCAGTACAACGGAAACGAACTTCAAAAAATACTGTCCCTGCGTGCAAGCGTTCGGGTGCGTGCGTCAGCATTCTATAGAGAAGTATTACCTAATATAGATTTTAAATTATGATTAAAATAAGTATCGTAACTCACGGTGACGGAGAGGAGGAGACAAGGGAGAAAAGAGATGTGTGAAATAATGGATGGAGAAGGCAAAGAGGGGAAACAGTTCTTTCTTTATTGCGTATGTCGACTCTTCTCCCTCTCTTTTTTCCCCCTTTGCCCATCAATGTCATTTCCTCTATCCGCCAGTCGTCTGGGCTCGTGAGATAAGGGAGCTTAACCGTCTCTTCACAACTTATTCTTCCTCTTAAAATCTGTCTCTTTTTTACATTGCCAGAGAGAGAGAGAGAGAGAGAGAGAGAGAGAGAGAGAGAAATGACACAAGTAGAAGGAGCAGACGGAGGGAGAGACGAATGAAGGAAAAATTTAGATAATTCAATGCGCAGTTCGGCAGCGTTGATCAGTTCTCTGATCTGCTCCCGGAGGTAAGACAGAAATTGGAGAGAGTGAGGATCCGGCTCCGGCCACTTATTCTGATGTATAACATCAAGTAGCGAAACTGACACATGGCTATACTGACACCTACTGGCCAATGATAGGAATGATTCCCTTCATATTTATGATAAATATTATTGCTTTGTATCATTATTGCTGAGAAGATTAACTTTTAAAAGGCCATTTTCATGACTTCCTTTTTTTGTTGTTGATGTAATCTATTTATACAATCAGATACATATGGGTCTTGTCCAAAGCCAAGGAGTCTCGCCCAATGGTATGACAGAGGTGCAGTGCTCTATCGAGGAACTGCACATGTGACCTTACCATTTAAATGGAAATCTGTGGCCGCTGTGCCACACTGTCGCCATAAATTTCTCAATTAAGATGGCTGCTTTTCTGGAGTGGTTAGGTAGTCGTGCTGGTAACCAGGGGGCATGTTGCTTAGGAACATTGTCGTGTGAGTGTACATGCAATGGTGTGTGTGACTATTTTTACAATCCGTTATTTTTACGCTAGAAAATTCAATTTCTCCATCCTAGTAACTCTCTGTTCCCCCTCCATATAAATATCTAAAGGGTAACTGAATATTTTAAAGAAGAATGGAGGCCAACCTACTCAGACCATCCCAGCGTGCAAAAGCCAGAATCTAAGCATTTAGAGGGGTGAAAATTTAGGTTGAGAGACATTTTGACATAAACGGACCAGGTTAACTCCAATGTAGCTCAGGTTTTAACTGGAAATAGCCTGGCTATGTCCTAGTCAGCTATAAAACTTGCACTTTCCAAGCAAGTGGAGCTGAGTTTTCACCTAAACGTTTCACTGACTTCTCAGCAACTTTTCACCTCAGAAATGATCACTGGGATTACAGAGAAACAATATGTTCAACAGCAACCGTACAAAGGCAACAGCCGACTATGAGCAGCATTTCAAATTTCAACAGATATATTTATGATGTGGTCCTTCAGAGTTCTAAGGGAAGTAAAAAATAAATAAAAAAACCTGTTGACTGGTATTGATTCTAGTCTATTTTTCTTCCGACCCATGTCTCAAGCCCAGCACTGCCCAGCCCTGTTCCAGGAGATCTACCGTCCTGTAGGTTTTCACTCCAACCCTAACAAAGCCACACCTCATTCAACAGCTAGATAGCTTGTTAAAATGCTAATTAGTATAATCTGGTGTACCCGATTTAGGGTTTGAAATGAAAATCCAGCGGGGAGGTAGATCTCCAGGAACAGGGCTAGGCAGCCCTAGCAGGAGCCCAGCTGAAGCCCTTTCATGTCTGGTGTGTGCTTTCTTCCTTTTTTTTTGTTTTGCCAAACTTCTTTTCATGGCGAAATAACCTTTCTCGCTGCCTTTGACTGTCTCTTGGGTTGATTGCTTGTCTGTCTGTCTGTTTGTCTGTCTGTCTGCCTGTCTGTCTGGTCTCAGTCTTTCTTCTCTGCTCCCGTCTTATGATCCCTAGTTAATGAACTACTTTATCACAGTAACTGCAGGCAGGTTTTCTCCGCCGTCACCCCCCCCCCCCCCGTCTTTACAGTGCCGTGTAGTCAGTCAACGCTACGCTGATAACAACCTGCCGCGGCTGGTTATCCATTTACTCTCGCTCGCTCTCCTCCGTGACGCATCCTGCCCGTTCCCATAATCCTCAGCGGCACAGGCTCACCTAGCAACGTGCGTCGAATCGTTGGCGCTACCGACGCCCTTGTCAGCGGTTTTTGGCAATATTTTTCCAAAAAAAGAAAAGAAAAGAGAAATGATATCGGTTGGCGAAGCCCCTTTCTTTCTCTGCGTTATATGCAGGCAGATGCAAAAGGCTTTCTGTAGGGCGAGGCTCAGGTTGTGACTTAAAGAGAATGGGGTGATAGAGAGAGGTGTGGAGAGACTGTGGTAAAAACATAATAAAGAGCAGGGGAGTGCAGTATAAGGGTCAGGGAACTGGAACCTGAAGGTTACAGGTTTGATTCCCAGGTAGGACAATGCCATTGTATCCCTTGAGCAAGGTACCTAACCTGAAATGCTTCTGTAAATATCCAGCTGTACAAATGGATGCAATGTATAAATGCAAAAAAAGGTGTGTGTAAGTCCCTCTGGATAACAACAACTGCTAAATGGCAGCAATCCAAAAGAAATGGAAGAAGACACAAGATGAGCAACATTAATTACTGCATTAGATGGACTGGGCTTCATTCTATCAGATTGTTTTTTTCTGATTGTACTGATAATTCACTCCAAAGTTGCAATGTGAAAAAGTGACAGATTGTCTGACTTTAAACAGTGGTCAGACAGAGGCATCTGCTAATAGGATTTGGACTTAACATAAAAGAGGAAATATAATAAAATGTGTTGGCAGATTGTATAGATTCCAGAGGGAAATGAAAGAATATAATGGAAAAGTCTGCAATGGTCTGATTTTGTGTGCAATTTGTCTCTTCCCTACATTACAATGCAGGCATATAGCAGACACTCTCATCCAGAGTGATACACAAGATAGATTTAAACCACCTTTTTTAACATTCTTACATAAAGTTGATTTACACAGCTGGATATATGCTGAAGCCAGTATCTTGCCAGAGGGTATAACGGCAGTGTCCTACTTTGGAATCAAGGTTACACACCCAGTTCCTTAACCATTATAGTACACTGTCACCCTATTAACAGATTCGTAATATGGACACCAGTGATTTGCTCTGAGCCAAGCTTCATTGTACCGAGGTAAATAATGGCTAGAGTTCCACCATCCATATCCTAGAATGTGTTGTTTAATCAACTGGACATGGAATCTGTGAGTTATGCTAATGCTTTGGGAGCGAGGGAGAGAGAGAGAGAGACATACACATGGAAGTACACGCAGGCGGAGAGGGTGAAGAGTCAGACGAGTTCAGACTGCAGCTGCCTCCTCCTTCTCCTCCTCCCAGAGCTCCTCCCTGTTGAGGAGAGTCAGGGACACAGCGACCCACCCCACCACAGCTGAGAGAACTGCCTTAAACCCCCGCTCCACAATTAAACCCAAATGAGATTAAATGGTCTCTGCACGGACATCCCCCAATGGCACAAAGGCTGTGTAGTAGCAGCAAGAATATGAACGAACGCGTAGTTGGACATAGTGTGGCACAGGGTAAGGAACTGCGCTTGTAACCGAAGGTCGCAGGTTCGAATCCCGGTAAGACACTGCCGTTGTACCTTGAGCAAGGTACTTAACTGCATTGCTTCAGTATATATCCAGCTGTATATGGATACAATGTAAAGTGCTATGTAAAAAGTTGTGTAAGTCGCTCTGGATAAGAGCGTCTGCTAAATGCCTGTAATGTAATGTAATGTAATGTTTCTGCAGTGGGTTTGGGTCGCATTGCTGTAGAGTTCCTTTCAGCTGGAATAATCTGTTCCAGGAGTGTTATGGTCTTCTATAAATCATTTTACAATGGCCAATATACAGCGTTCGCAAATTTCCTCAGGAACTGGAGTCTCTCGTATTCCTGTGGCTCGTCTCACACATCGTGGACTGCCCTGTTTAACGGTTTGGTTGAGGTGGGAGAATGTACCAGACCTGTAAGCACTATTTTGTGCACCGTAGCCGCGTTTCCACCCAAAGTACCCGGAACTTTTAAGTGTTTGAGGTCCATGCTTTGCAGGTTAGGCAAAATAACAGGGGGACAGTGGGGGAGCCTGGTAATACACTGCGGGTACACTGTCCTCTCTCCTGTTGGTTTACCCCTATGATCACATAGAACCCTGATTATCACCCCTGTTCCAAAGCCATAGCTGCATAAAGGAGAAAGGAGAGTTCTTTGTTGGACAGAATGGGAGACAGCCTGCTTTTACTGAGCTGACAATATGGAGACAGGTTAGGGTGTTACGAACACCCATTCAAATGTCCTGCTGGCCAAAATATTGCCAGTGCTTTTCTCTCTCTCTCCTTCCTCTTCACCTCTCTCCCAAGCAATACAGCAGGTCGCAATTAACTCTACAGGCGTCTGGCGTTACTGCCAGTGTGGCATGCATCATGTGACATGAGGAATCCAATACTGCAAGGGACACTGGAAAAGTATACACTGCAATGTTTAAACAACATCGGTTTTAATTCTTTATAAGTAATGAACCATCTGCGCAGTGATCTGTACTTTTATGGCTCATATTGTGAAACACACCAATTTATTTACTGTCTAATTCATTTTCATTTTTTACTGTTTTTTGTTTTTTTTGTTTTACTGTTACTATTGATTGATTCCTCCGCAGCTGACGCTGCACACAGTGACAGGAATAGTTTATTGTCAGCATAACGAAATGTTAGAATTGTACACAATTCGAGTGAAATTTAGCTCTTTTACACACACGTTACACTTTAATGTCTCATGAATGTATGGCGACAAGCTTAATTTGTTTCTGTTGTGCAGACTCACTTGTCCATTATCCGACTGTCCCCTACAAAAGACTATTTTAAAAAAAGATAAGTTCTTCAAAATAGCGGTGTTGCTGTTAATTGCCTTGGTTCAGCGTTAGTAGCAAAAGACGCGTAGCAGTCTGCACACAGGCGCGTGTAAGTGACGTAACGTGAAGTCCCGTATCAGCGCATAATAGAAGTGGGTGGGATTACAAAAGTTTATTGAACTTTCTGTAGACGACGACGTATGAAAACTCCGTTTGCTTCTGGCTGTTTTTCGGCTGTCGCTACCTGAGCGTTGCGAAAAGCATGAACACGGCCGAGGGAACCGATACGGGTACAGGGTCATCTCCAGGTACATCATAATTTTGTTTTGTAGGAGGCTATCGATGCACATGTTTGTTCAATTATTTCCCCCACCGTATGGGACTGTTAAACGCTCAGTTCCGTTATGTGTAGCCTGGTTGTGAGATTTGATGCAAGTAGCCTGTCTTAGATTTTCTCTTAATATGTTATCAGAGACACGATATTGCTTTATCTATCTCTACCCTGTCCCCGTCCGTACGTGTCACTAACGTTACTGAGTTTAACCCCTTTAATCTTTGTTAGAGTCGTGTCAGATGGGAGGGGCCATAGGCTCGCGAAACTCCGGCTGTCATTCGCTGTACTGGGGTATCTGTCATGTAGTCCGTTTTAAAAGCTGCGTTTCTTTATTAAGGAATGCTCTTTGCTAAAAACGTGAAGTTTAAGGGCACACAACGGCTAAGTGCATACCGACATGTGTAGCCGTGTGTTTGCTAACAAAAATCTTTTCTGATCACTTCAGTCTGCACTTCTGCAACACTTTAAGAACTTGTTTTCAGTGTAAATGAACATGGTGTAGGCTATTAAAGGGCAGTATTATCTCACTCAATTCAATTTTCTTTATTGGCATGAAATACATACAGTAAATATTGCCAAAGCATTACATAAAACACACACACACACACACACACACAAATACAGCATGAAATATTGTTTGTGCATGGTATTCATGAGAGAATGAAAATGTGAGAGTAAATGCAAATATCACTTATCTTATTGTCACTTTTCTGTGCAGATGGACTAAGCAGAGACATTTTACATTCTCTCAGTGCAGCTATAGTTATCCGTGGTCTGTCATTGTGTGTTTTAATAGCTAAACTTCAGTAGTGTAGCCTTGCAAATGTCTCTTCTGCCTGTAATAGCCACCCTTTGTGGCTCCATTAAAATCAGTATGACTTAAGGGGAAAGGCTGTCAATCTTTCTCCTTAGATCCAGAGGGAGAGGCGACATCTCCAGATGGGCGGGACCTATCTGAGGCTGTGGCCGTGATCGGCAGGCAGCTCAGCGAACCGGGTCGCTTCGCCTACGCTGGCTTGTGTGGGGTGTCCTTGGGCCAGCTGTTTTCGGGCCCTGAGCACAGGTGAGGTGGGAAGGGAGTGGGCGTGGGTGTGGTGCGCAATTGGACAGCCGTTAATTAACTGCAGTACATCACTCACACAGTCAAAGGGTAGCCTTGGCTAACGGTATTTTAGTTTGTAGTTTATTCACCTGGACAATTGTGTCCACGCCATGAAAAATAATAAATCATCTGTCTGAAATGTGTATGGGGTGTGGGGGTGGGAGGTGTCACATGTCACATGGGTTGTGGTGTGGGGGAGGGTGTGCTTGTGACAGGGGTTCTCAGTCATGATTGTGGGCATCCATTGTGCATTGTTCCGACCGTAAGTGCAGCCTCTGAATTGTCAAGAGCTGTTTGTTTGTTAATTGTTCTTTTTTTAGACACTTTACGTCAACTGAAGTATGATTTGGGCCTTTGCGCTTAAGGTCACATTATGTAAATATTATGCAAATGTTTCATATTCACAATTCGGGAGACCTTTAATCAGCCACAGACCCACAACTGCACCCGTTCTCTGTTACGTGCTGTGTGGAAGATGACGATTCCTGGAGAAAGAGATTCCGTTGTTTTCTCCCGACTAAAATGACAGACGAACGGTTGAAAACCCCGTGGGGTGCTATTTTTTTGCCGAAAAGTGTGGGCCACCTGGTCTCTAGAACTAAACTACCTGTGAGAAACGAAGAGTTAAACGGCCGAGCAAATGAGCCGAATCTTCGCTGTGATGGACTGAGAGAAAGCATTAAATTTAATGTGCGTTTTCAGCATCCTTGATTGATCCCAGAGAATTGGCTTTGAACAAAAAAAACCAGCACACACAGCTGGTACCCGGGGGCTGAGCAGACCTGGGTCAAATACGTATTTGGTTTTGCATTTAAATACTTTTCTACGTGTTACTGATGTTGTCTGGTGCATTGGAACCAATGAAATACTCTCAGAAAGTGCAAACCCCGCCCTTCTGGTCATATTGGCAGGCTCAGCTACACCAGGCAAGATCAATAGAGCACAGAAAAGTATTTGAATCCAAAACAAATCACGTATTTGACCCAGGTCTGGGACTGAGTCTGAGGACCACTACGCCTCGCCGAAGGCCGTTGGATCTCTGAAGGTGTCTCCTCTCCCGCAGGTGCTTTCGGGAGCAGTACCTGGAGGGGCTGGTGAGCTGGCTGCGTCTGGACGAGTCCGTGATGCCGGTCATGGGGGCGTTCCTGGCCGGGCTCGGGTACGAGGGGAGCGACACCTTCCTCTCCATCCTGCAGGGGGAGCCGCTGCTGAGGTCCGGGTCTACGCCCATCGTACAGGTGACTGACGGGGGGGGGGGGTTTCTGCTCTGTGTGTCACCGTGTTATTATAGCATTCGCCTGAATGAATTCCCAAGGATTCCTGCCAGAGTCCTACTGGAGATAATCTAGCCAAGCCAGGGGTCCACAACCCTGGTCCTGGAGGGCTACAGGGTCTGCTGGTTTTTGTTTTCACCTTAAAATCAGCACCCTGTTCAGACCTGAGCTCCCAGTTGAAGTGAGTTAACTGTGTAATCAACTGTTCTGTTAACTGTTGTTAATTAAAGTGCAGAGTAACAACAAAAACACAGCAGAGCCTGTGGCTCTCCAGGACCGGGGTTGCAGATCCCTGAACTAAGCAGAGCCTGAAACGAGTAAATCCATTAAATGGTGCATATAATTGAGTTTTTTTTTTTGTTGAGAAAAACTGTTCTGAAAAGTACAAACACAAGGGAAGCTGTGACTCTTATTTGTTGCCTATGGTTTTGTGTGGGCCACTGAAATCAATAAGAAAACCCTCAGTTTTTTACCGCCTAGCTGGTTGCATGGGTCCCATGATCTTAGAATGTTTTTGGCGTGTACAATCCACCTTTTACGATCTGTCCTCCATTATTGTCCCCCAGTGTGGTCTGTTAAGCGATCACTTCATATTTCTTCATAATAAACTGTCACTAAGCTGATAGTAAATTTTCACATTATAAGGGATAGTTGGCACTTCCTTTTGAATATTGTCTTTTGATAGGTAGTAAATCAAAAATCCCTCCTTTGCATCTTTGACAGTAGAAAATGCGAGTGGCATTTAAAAAAAACCATTAAATCCATTATAGCTAGTATTATTAGGATAATTTACCTTCATGAAAGAACAATAAGTCTTCACCCCCATATAGGTCTAACATGTCTGTGCAATAAGATGCCCACAGTAAGTGAGATCTCTTATTTGTCAGAACATTACGTAGGACCAATAAATAACTTGTTCTTTACAGGGTCTGTGTGGTCACTGTATTTTTGCTAAATAAATGGGATTTCCCTGAATTTACACTGCGTTCTCTGTGGCAAGTTGCCCATCAGTGCGCCTGTGACATCACCAATTACCTTTTATATCTTTCGTCCCCAGGACCTGGTGTCCTTCTCCGTCAAAGACGGTAAGCCTTTTACTCTACGTTTATTTTCCTGATTATTTGAAATGGGGTGAAATGTGACCCTGCGCTAGATTGGCGGCCTGTCCAGAGTTTATGCTGCCTCTCGCCCCACGCCCACCCCCCCCCACGACCCAGACCAGGAATAAGCAGCGTTACATCCTTCTGTATTCAGCTGGTCTGCATGGGTGTCATATTTCTAACTGTAGGTTCCTGCACACCTATTGGAGGCCCCAGGTAAAGGCTCCTCAGGAGGAGCTGCCTACATTGAGGGACTCCCTCTCTTTCTTTGTTTAGTGCTCGCCCACGGGGCTGCAACGTCTTTGTATGCTCCCCGGTAGCTTCTGTGCTGAAAAGAGCCTTTTCTTTTTCTCTCAAACCCAGCGTCGGCTTTGTTATGCATATATTACGGTGGCTCAAATGTGGCTGTAACACCTGATATAGATATTGGATGAATGGATGGATGAGGTGAAATTTTTTTTCCCCTCTCTCTGTCTCTCTCTCTCACTTCCTCTCTCTCTCTCTCTCTCTCTCTCCCCCCCTCCCTCCCTCCCTCCCCCCAGGTCAGTACGACGCGCGCGCGCGGGTCCTGATCCGCCATGTCAGCTGCCTGCTCCGCGTGGCTCCCCAGCGGCTGGAGGAGTTCGAGGAGACGCTGGGAGAGGGGCTGAGAGAGGGAGGAGAGGAAAGCGAGTGAGTGCTGGACAGCTGTCGTACACAGACTCGAAAAAGTGTGCAGTCTTACCTGTGCGTACGGCCTGTTGCGTCTCTCAGTATGAGGGTATTCTTTAAAAAAAAAAAGAAAAAAAGCATTCAGTTTTTGAGAATCTCTGTGAGCGTTGAGTGAGCAGGTGTGTGTAAGTCATCGTATCAGTATGTTGGAATGTCTTACTTTGCTTCATCTGTCTTCTGCTGCTCTCAGTAAGGACTAACCAGGAAAGTAAGTATGTTTGCGTCATCAGGTACTGTGCTGTACGTCTGTAAAGAGCTGAACCTTATGACATTGTCCTGTAGACTGAACACCCCTTGAGCTGACTATATTCCACGGTGTAGTGCATTAATGTTACCGCACGTGAGCGTTTCGGTAATGTGCCTCTGTCCGTTTCTTCCGTCTCTCTTTTCCTCTCAAGAGAGGAGTCGTCCCGCCGACGCAGGAAGGAAAGAGGCAGGAAGTTACGTCGCTACCTGCTGATTGGTCTGGCCACCGTGGGTGGGGGCACCGTGATTGGTCAGTGCAGATACTGTTTTTTTATTATTTTTTAATGTGTGTTGTGTCAACAAAAAAAAAATGGCTGCTGCATCAGTGAGGTTGTTTACTGCTGTCCGAACCATCGTAGGTGTGCGTACGTTCAGTAGGTCCATATGTCCAAGCTTTCAAACTGTACACGGCGAATCTCTTTCAAGCTGAGTGGAGTAATAGTCTGTGTGTTTATGTCATTACGTCAAATCAGTGTGTGCTCCTCTGCCTTTTCGTAAAAAGCGGTTCTTCACTCTACAGATGTCCTAATTTGCCTTAATTTGTCTGTGAATGGGCAGTGGCGTGTCTTTGTTGCAGCCGCGCATTTTGTTCCCGCTCTTTTGCGTGCGCGGACGTGGATGAACGAGGCTCCTGTGTTCCCTCTCCCCCCTCTCCCCCCAGGAGTGACGGGGGGGCTGGCGGCTCCGCTGGTGGCGGCGGGCGCGGGGGCGGTCCTGGGAGCGGGCGGGGCGGCGGCCCTGGGTTCGGCAGCCGGCATCGCCATCATGGCCTCCCTGTTTGGGGCGGCGGGGGCGGGGCTAGCAGGTCAGTTAACATAAAGTAACGCAATCCAACGCAACACAACACAACATAACATAATATAACGACGAGAACAGGCCATTCTGCCCAACAGTGCTTGCCATTTTCTGTTAGTGCTCTGACTCTGATTGCCTACGGGCTAGATAGTGTCTAACACCGTACCTGGTCTGCCAGAGTTTCGACCTGTACTACGTGACCTGGCAGGCTATTCCACACGTTGACTACTCTGTGTGCATGAAAAAATTCTTCCTAATGTCCAGTTTTTCCGCCTCAATGAAGTGTGATGCGTCGCTTTCCGACAGGGCATTGGAGGGTTGGGTGTGTGTGCCTTATTTCAGTTCATAGACTTTAATGTTCCTTCTCCCTCCTCCCAGGTTATAAGATGAACAAGCGGGTCGGGGCGATCGAGGAGTTCGAGTTCCTGCCGCTGAGCTCGGGGAAACGGCTCCACGTGACCATAGCTGTGACGGGTTGGCTGTGCAGCGGCAAATACAGTGAGTTTCTGCAGTGGCAAATACAGTGAGCTTCTGCAGTGGCAAATACAGTGAGCTTCTGCAGTGGCAAATACAGTGAGCTTCTGCAGGATCTGAGCTTCTGCCGTGGCTCAAACGGTTCGCAGTGCAATACTGTGAGGTTGCTGTGCAGTGGCAAATACAGTGAGCTTCTGCAGTGGCAAATACAGTGAGCTTCTGCAGTGGCAAATACAGTGAGTTTCTGCAGTGGCAAATACAGTGAGCTTCTGCAGTGGCAAATACAGTGAGTTTCTGCAGTGGCAAATACAGTGAGCTTCTGCAGTGGCAAATACAGTGAGTTTCTGCTGTGGAGGTTCAGTGGGAAATGCAGTGAGCTTCTGCAGTGCAGGTTCAGTGGGAAATGCAGTGAGTTTCTGCTGTGGAGGTTCAGTGGGAAATGCAGTGAGTTTCTGCAGTGGGGGTTCAGTGGCAAATACAGTGAGCTTCTGCAGTGGAGGTTCACAGGACTCCTCAGAGCAGGAAATGCAGTGAGTTTCCAAAGCACAGGTTCACCGGGCCCCTGGTGCCCTTTCATCTTTCCCTTGTATTTCAGACTTCTCAAAAGCCCCTCAAGTGTGTACTGTCTGGGTATAATGACCTGGCAGTCTGATAACTGGTGTCTGGTTTGTAGACTGGTGATTTCAACTGAAATTGTCCCAGATATTGAAAAACGTTTCATTTCAAGCACTCAGAATAATATTTCCAGACAGAGATGGACGACTGCAAACCACAGATGTGCTAAAACTTCATATATAAAACCGCAGTGTCTTGTAAGTCTGTCTATGCAAATAGAATTCACAAATGTGCTAAATGGAAATGTATGAAAATCTTTAAATTAATGTTCATCTCATTCGTGTTTCAAACATGTTGAAATGATCTTCCAAATCGACAGTAAGCATACTGTGGTTTGACTTGAACACAGACTGCACTGTGAAATGCTGCACCTTCCTCTGTACAGGATTATACAGACAGGAAAATTCAGCCTTTTCCCTGTGATTTACAGCAACAGTACCAGCCGTGAACTATTTGTATTCAGCACGAGTTCCTTCATGACTTAACCCTTTGAAGAGTAGGTTTTTTTTTTAGAATGTTTTTTTTTTTCAAAATTCTAAACCCGTGTTCTAGAACTCCACTGCTTTCAGTTGCCAGTAGTGATTGTGACATCAGCATTAGAATGTTCCGTTAAGGACACTCCAATCACATACTTGTGATCCTGTTCCACAGAGGGCTAAGTGGACACGGTTTAGTAAGGGGGTGTGTATTTTAAAAACCAAAGTTTACACTCCAGCCCCCCCTCCTCTCCCCCTCCCCCTCCCCCTCCCCCGTGCGCAGGCTCGTTCCAGTCCCCCTGGAGCAGCCTGGGCGTGTGCGGGGAGCAGTACTGCCTGGTCTGGGAGTCCCGTTTCCTGCGGGACCTGGGTTCCGCCCTGGCCTCGCTGGTGGACGGGCTGGTCAGCATCGTGGCTCAGGAGGCGCTGAAGTACACCGTACTCTCAGGTAGGGGGCGCTCTCTCTCCATGCGCACGTGAGCCCTGCCGGGGGCGCCAAGGTAAACACTCCTGCTTTGGAAAAGTGTTCCCGCGCCGCCGGCCAATCGCTGTTCTTCATCCGGTCTCACCACCGCCGCGGGCTGTGGGCTGGTGAATTATTAGCCCCAGCCGCTCGTGGTTTTGGCCCAGGCCCAGGCTCCGCCGGATGACTGGAGCGATCGGGGTCCAGGGGGTCAACGTGAAAATGGCCGTTATCCAGAACCCTCGAAATAATTAAATCGCTTCAGAAAATTACGGTTTTTCAAAAACAGTCCCTTTGCCTTTGTCTTTGCGCTCTTGTGGACGGAGCCACAAGCCAATCTTGCTCGGAGGCTGCTGGTTTTATTTCAGTTAACATGCATTGGTGAATTAAACAAAAAAAAAAGATAGAACAGTTTATTGAGTCACTTCTCCTTTGTGCATTGAAAACGTGAAGGTTTTATGGATAGTCCACCGTTACCCGTTATACTCATGCTAATCTTAAAACAGTTGTTGTGGCGCTAGCCTTAAAATATAACAGATTTACTGTGTCCTGACATTTTCCAATTTCGCAAAACCTGGAAATTTGCATTCATTTGAAAGTATTTTTCATTTATGCGTCAAAGGGGCGGTAGATGATGACTGTTCTGATGATTGCTGATTCATTTTCTCTTGCGGCATTTGATTAGCATATTTTTTTTATATACCGCAGCGTATTCCGTGTTTGTGCCGCTGCTTGTGTGACTCATGCTACTTGGCAACTCGGAAATTTTCGGTACTCAGAATGATTGAGGTGTCGCAGCGTTAGGGACGGTATGAGAAACGTGAGGCTGAGGGTGAATATTTCATTTATACAATATATTTTAAATTTTAAGAATATGTAATTCACAGGATCCCCGCTTGTGTCCTCATCTGGCTGCCTATTCAGGTTTAAAATGCTTCCTAACGGTGTTTTATTTCATGTCTTCTGTGTCCTTTGTCGCTCGACGCCTGTCTTCGCCGACTCGTTGCGTCTCCTACACACCGTGCGCTGTGATTGGCCAGGCATTGTGACGGCGCTGATGTGGCCCGCCTCCATCCTGGCGGTGGCCAGTGTGATTGACAACCCCTGGGGGGTGTGTCTGAGCCGCTCCGCGGAGGTGGGGAAGCACCTGGCCCAGGTGCTGAGGAGCCGGCAGCAGGTGAGTTTGCCTGGAGTGGGGCTGCAGTTTGGGGACAGGTGAGCCAGCTCTGGAGTTTCAGCAGGTGTCATTTTTACATCCCTTGACCTCAAAGGGATGTAAGCAGGTCCAAAGCAGGTGGGAACACAAACGGACCCCACCTGCATGAAATTCCAACTTCATAAACTTGCGTGCATGTTCAACCCTTTGTGCAGAATGAATTCATGTCATCGTGTTTGAAGCCCTTTTCAGACTAGGTATTTTGTAGTGTTTTTTCAGAATTATGAGTCAGCGTTCTAGAACTCACTTTCAGTCACCAGCACTGTCACATTAGAACATTCTAATCACGTATTTGTGATCTCACATCTTGAAGGGATAAACTGCAGTCTGTGCTCGTCTCTTTGTGCTCGTCTCTTTGTGATTATCTCTTTGTGCTCGTCTCTTTGTGATTGTCTCTTTGTGATTATCTCTTTGTGATTATCTCTTTGTGCTCGTCTCTTTGTGCCCGTCTCTTTCCGTCCGCCGGTCCTCCTGTGCACAGGGGAAGCGTCCTGTCAGCCTGATTGGCTTCAGTCTTGGAGCGCGAGTGATCTACTTCTGCCTGCAGGAACTCGCCAACGACACAGGCATGGGCTCGCCTCACGTGGACTACACACACACACACACACACACACACACACACACACGCATGTGTATGCACCGCTTGGGCAAACATGACTGGTATTCTGGGATAAATACAAATACATGTGAGACAGGGACCAAGTTTGGATATTATTCAGAAATCTTGAACACCTATAAAATGATTAGGCTTTCTCTCTAGGAAGATGGGTGTTGCTCTGGGTCCTTTGACCTTGGCACACAAGCACCTCAGGCAGCCCCAAACACAGCCAAGCTGCTAGTAGTATTATTAGCTGCAGCTGAAATTCTATCCATCCTCCCCAGGGAGTGAAGGTGTTGTGGAGGATGCCATCCTGCTGGGGGCGCCAGTCGATGGGTCGGCCAAGCAGTGGGAAAGAATGTGCAAGGTCGTCGCTGGAAATATTGTCAATGGATACTGCAGGTCAGTAGAGACGGGTGAAGAGGTGAGAGGTGAAAGGTCATGGGTCATGGGTCAGCATTTGACAGCAGTTTGCACAGCTTTTTGGTAACGTGACTGAGTTGTGTGACCCTGTGAATGTCGTACCGCTGTGTGATTATTCGCCCGTGTGCTGCTCAGAGGTGATTGGCTCCTGGGATTCCTCTACCGCGGGTCATCAGCCCAGCTGTGCGTTGCGGGACTTCAGCCAATCAATTTGGACGATCGGCGCATGGTCAACGTGGATCTGTCCTCAGTGGTGAGTGAATGACAAAGCCTATAGACTCACAGGTCTATACAGGCAACATATATTAACCAAGCAATGTAATATTGCACCTCCTGGGTATTACATTGAATTGTACCAACACCAGACAATATTGTTCCAACTCAGAGTATCTTCCATAGTGGATCTAAACTACTCAGGGGAAGGAATCTTTTGCCAGTCACCTTCCGGGACCTTCAGAAGGCAGACAAACAGTTTAGATGCGCATTAGTGCCGGAAGAAGACCTGATTAGTTGGAATGTGTGTAAGCCACAGTGCATGCAAGCAGCTATAGTTGTTAATTATGTGCCTATATAGGGCACTGATCGCATAGTCAGACCTATCCATCCATATTCTTAAACTGCTTATTTCTGGTCAGGGTTGTGGGTGGGGGGCGGGAGGCTGGAACCTATCCCAGAATGCACTGGGCAAGAGGCGGGAGTAGACTCTGGACAGGTCGCCAATCTTATCGCAGGGCCCGCACACCACTGACTCACAAATTCATGCCTGCGGGCTGTTTTAGAGTCTGCAATTAGTGTGAGCTGCGTGTCTTTGAACTGTGGGAGGAGACCGGCGTTCCCTGAGTAAACCCACGCGCACACGGAGAGAGCATGCAAATGTCACACAGAACGACAGGCGCTCGGTCCGGATTCAAACTCGGAACCTCTTCGCTGTGAGCTATACGCTGCACCACCTTGCCGCCCACAGTCACACCTACTGCCAGCTAATAATAAACAGACAGCGTACGTAATTCACCTAATGTGGATCGTTTGCCTGCTTTGTGTGGTTCACACCTTTTGCGCCACTTTTCATAGTAACACAGGCCGAGTCCGCCATTTTGATCTGTACTCATTTGGCAAAACAAATAATTTAAGTTGTGATAAGGTGTCAGTGTTGCACTGTGTATCAGTTCCGTCCTTAAAGTCCAATACGAAATGTATCTCTTGGATTGCCCTTTGCCCCTGGAGATTTTTTTGCTGACTGGTGTGTGCTGGCTGTGAAGTCCAGATTGAAAGTTCACCCTCATTAATTTGATAAACTTGACGATGGCTGCTAAATGCTGAACAAACTTCGCAGTCAGATCAGACTTTGGTCAAATACGTATTTGTTTTGGATTTAAATACTTTTCTACGCCCTACTGATCTTGACTGGTGTATTGGAACCAATGAAATACTCTCAAAAAGTGCAAACCCCTGCCTTCTGGTCATATTGGCAGGCTCAATTACACCAGGCAAGATCAGTAGAGCACAGAAAAGTATTTGAATCCGAAACAAATACGTATTTGACCCAGGTCTGAGTCAGATGCATATTTTGCCAGTTGATGTAGGAATGGTATACGAGCCCCTGAGAAAGATACCGCGATATTACATAAGCAAAATAATATGTATAAATGACACAATTATCCTCTTTACTTTTTATTTTGTGGGCAGACGATAGTTGGCTACATCTGGTCATGCTAGGCGATTTTGATAGATGTAATTATGCCCTCCGACAAATGTGCAACTGTGTTTGGTCAGATTTTTCAGGAGAAGTTTTAGACACCAGAAACAGATTTTATATAACAGGCTTTCCTGCTGAAAAAGAAGAGGTTTTGTTACTTTTACATATACATGGAAACAACTGCAAATCAACAACAAGAAACAATAAAGCAAGAAGAATGATCTGAGTAAAATTCAGCAAAATTATCTGCCAGTGGCATGAGAGAAATTTACTTGAGATTTCTTAAAACAAGCAATATAATATTAAATAAAACAAACTTTGTGGTAAAATGCCAGGTAAGCAATTTAATATTAAAACTATAAAAATGAGTTATTGTCTGAAGTCTATAATACTCATTAATATCACTTTTGTTGTGTGCACAACACACTGCCTTAAAATTAAATAAAAGTTAAATCAAGGGTGTCCAGTCTTGTCTGAAAAGGGCTGGTGTGGGTGCAGGTTTTTGTTTTAGTCCACCAGTAAGAGACCTGATTCAACTTATTAATTATTATTATGGGCGACATAGCTCAGGAGGTAAGACCGACTGTCTGGCAGTCGGAGGGTTGCCGGTTCAAACCCCGCCCTGGGCATGTCGAAGTGTCCTTGAGCAAGACACCTAACCTAACCCCTAACTGCTCTGGCGAATGAGAGGCATCAATTGTAAAGCGCTTTGGATAAAAGTGCTATATAAATGCAGTCCATTTACCATTTACCATTTAACTAGTCGTGGTCTGTAATCAAATACAATCAGGCCTCTCAGTGCTGGGCTAAAAATAAGATTGGACACCTCTGCAGTAAGTGTGTTCCCTGATGCTCGGACACGTGTAAGTACAATGGAAGTCCACATTCTCTGCAGGTGAACGGCCATCTCGATTACATGCGTCAGATGGACACGATCCTTGTGGCGGTGGGAGTGCCTACCCGGGAGAGGGCGGGAGTCCTGACCGTCCTGTCTCCAGAGACTAAAGGGGTGGGGCCAGACACCGGGCAGGACCAATCGGCGGAAGAGGGCGGAGTTTCCAGGGATGAAAGGGTGGAGCCCGGAGACGGAGGAGGGGGGGGAGTGGCTGAGGAGAAGCCGGTACGCGGGGGGGACGCGAGTGACGTCGTCCGTCCCGGGGAGGAGTTAAAACGGGGGGGTGGAGAGGAAGGATTGAAAGAGGAGTTCGCGGACGGTTGGGACATCCCGGACATTTCCGATCTGTTGGACTCTCTGAACGATGCGGACGTTCCGTCGCAGCACTGCCCTCTGGGTAGTTCCGTGGACGGGCCTGACCAGAACATCATCTCAAAAGACGAGGGCTTGACCCCGGAACCCCTGTGTGGGGCAGAGGGGGTGGAGGGAACAGACTGGGACTCTGAACACACGCACTGGGACTGGGACACAACGCACTGGACCACTGAGCACTCAGACTGTCGCACTGCAACTCGGCACAAGTCTCAGAACCAGCAACCCGGCTGCAGTTCCTCCTCGGGCCAGCAGGGAGCAGTATCACCACAGCTGGTTAAGGAGGCGGACTGTGAAACTACACTCTCAAGCTCCCACCACAGCACGCTATCAGAACAAAGCATAGAAAGGAGGTCCAAGGACACAAATAGTAACTTTTATTAGATAAAGGGGGTTGGCGTGTTTTAAAAATAACAGTAAGGCTAAAAAGACTCTCCTGTTGTTACCAAGCAACCTAATCCTCATGAACTTAACTCGTGAAATTAAACTGAAATGAAAAGGAAAAGAAACTAACCCTATCAATCTGTTGATAACCCAATTACTTCTAAAATCCTGAAAGGAAAGTCCTAAACATATTATGGAAGTATAGTATTCTGAGATACTGATGGCGGACACTAATATAATTGTATATATTAATACAAACGTAGATGTCGACAGACGCTGAGAGCAAGCCACGCTCTACAGCCAAAGGTGAAGCTCTCGTGATTTGGCTGTTCGTTGTTCTCTGGATTTTTGGCCCCGTTTGTTTTTTTTTTTCTTCTTCTTTTTTTGTTTTACTTTCCATCTTGACTGCGGTTTTTCTATCTCTTTGTTCATCTCAGTACCGACTGCAAAGATGCGCCGTGAAAATTAAATTCATTTCCTCTTGAGCAACTGCCAATTGTCTGTCACCTCCAAATGACACCGCGGCAAGTTCTTGGTGTTTGTCCCTGTTACTTCTGCCTAGACTAACACCCCCCCCACCTCATCTTGGAATGGTACAGTCTGAATGCAGAATGGTACAGGCTGAGTGCTGTTTGTTCTTTAACTGCCACCCCCTCAGTGGCTGTTTCAATTCAAATGGAGGCAAATTAAACTGACAAAGGGTGTCCTCCCTCTAGTGCCTCATTGATCTCTTACACCCTATTTCAATCCTAAGCAAATTTACATTTTATTATTGACATTGCTACGATTTAATCATTTGAATGACTGGTGGTTTTAAATCTAATCCTCCATTTTCTTCAGTGACATTCCTGGCAGACTGTTTTGGTCCAGAATGGTTCAAGAAAAAAAAATTTCTTTTAAAAACTGAATCACATTTTTTTTTTCTTTTCACACCTTTTTGCATCTTCCACTGTTCTTTCCTTCTACTTTTCTCTCTTTCACAGGTTTATATATATATGGGTCCCTTTGAATTTTGGCAGCGCATACATCCGCAGGCATGCACACGCATTTCTTCTTTTCCTCTTTCCTCTTTCTTCTCGTTCCTCTCCGTCTGTCCTCCTCCTCTCCCGTCCGTCCCTCCGTCCCTCCGCCCCTCAGTCCAGCGTGTCGACCTGATTGGGCAAAAGCAGCGGCAGCCGGCTCCCAGCATGCTCGGCGTCGAACAGGTTGACTGCGTCCGTGGCCGTGGCGGGGGGCTGGGGCGGGTCGGAGGACAGGGAGGGCGGGTCGGAGGGCACGTGGGGCTCCCCGGAGTTTCGCAGGGAGAGGGAGAGGGGAGGCGAGGGCCTCCGCGGGGAGCGCGAGGAAGAGGAGGAGGAGGAGGCGGAGCAGCAGCAGCAGGGCAGGAGGCGCCCCAGGGCTCGCTTGAAGTCGCGCATGAACAGGGGGTAGATGATGGGGTTCATGGTGCTGTTGCAGTACCCCAGCCAGGTGAGGGCGTCGAAGAGGGCCGTGGGCACGCACTCGCACACTGCCTTCGGTTTGGGGGGGGCGGAGGGAGAGAGAGAAAATACAATCATAGACTGTGGGAGCTATGCGTTTCTGGGCAGGGGATTGATGGGAGGGAGAATGGTGTTATAGATGGGGATAGATGATGGGAGAATGGTCTTTTGGATGGGGATGGATGGAGGGGGAATGGTCTCATGGATGGGGATAGATGATGGGAGAATGGTCTTATGGATGTGGATAGATGAGGGAGAATAGTCTTATGGATGCGGATAGATGGGGGAGAATGGTCTTATGGACTGAGGTGGCAAGAAGCAGCTTTTACTGTCATGCATCAAAAGATTGTAAAATGAGGGAGATTAGTAAGAAAATGGCAGCATGTGTGTTGGGCTGGGGGGAGGGTGGAGGGGGGGCAGATTCCTTGTTTCTGTGATTGGAGAGGGGCGGGTGGCGGGGGGGGGGGGGGGAGTGAGAACGTTGAGAGAGAAATGAGGAGACAGGCAGGAAGTGTCATTCACAAGCCACATTGACAGCGAAAGACTGCGAGGGAAGAACTCAGATGGGGTGGGGTGGGGGGGGGGTGCTGGGGGGGGGCGGAGGGATTTAGGAACTCGGTGCACTGTTGTGGGAGGGGAGCGAGGGACGCAGATGGGAACACAAAATGACAGGATTACTAAGAGAGGACGAGCGGAAGGGGAGTGATTACTTAGTGAGGCACACGGAGACTTTTAAGGTCAGTCATCTTTTGTGTGGCCTCTAATGGCCCCTTCTGTTTTGTCCCTAATGGATGCAATGATGAGGTAATTAAGTATTTTTTTAAATATTTGATTAAATTAATGAACTTGTTTTTGGTAACGCTTTCTTTTACTGTCCCCTAAGTGAGAGGTATTTGCTAGATAAATATGTGATGAGAATAGCACATAATTGGGTAATTGCCACTTGGAAGGAAAAAAAGGTAAATAATAAGAAACTTGAACTGAAATACTCAGAAACACCTCTATTACCTGCCAATTAAAGTGACTATCTTGTAGTTCTTAAAGGTTTCGGGTAGCCTGAGTTTAATTCTGTACTTTCTTGGAATTTAGATAATGCTCTTAATATCTGCCACTTTTGTGTCACCTCGTTGCTCCCTTCTGTTTGGCAGCTAATGGATGTGATGCTGAGGTAACTGAGTTTTAGATTTTATTTTTCCGTATTTCTGAGAGGAATGAGAAAATACAGAGGCACCAAACTGTAATGTGGACCGAAATGAAGGAGAAAATGGAAAAGTTATGGGCTGGGCGTAACAAGCGTCAGCTCAGAAGACGGTTCAAAAGATTTGAAAAATAACTGCCAGAATGTATCGAGCGATTATGACATCATCGTCACATGCTGTGCCTCATCTTGTCAGGTGTATGGAGAAATATCTTTCATTAGACATGTCGGGGGGGGGGGGGGGAGAGGGTGGGGGGTCTTCATTGTAAATTGCTACCCAGTGACATTTACACGGACCTTTCTCTTGTAAAGAGAGGCGTGGTTCTTCATGGCAGGGACACCGTGCTGTTCTTACTGAATGACAAGGACACAGTCCTGACTACAGCTTGGAGATGGAAACACACACACACACACACACACACACTCATAGATCCATGCACATGCACATATGCACTTACGCGTTCACACATGCACACTACATACACACACGTGCGCACACATGCAGTGCCGTGAAAAAGTATTTGCCCCCTGCCTGATTTCCTCTGCTATTGTACATTTGTCACACTGAATGTTTTCAGATCTTTAGATTAAATGTAATATTAGATAAAGGGAACCTGATTAAACACAGAGCACATTTTAAAAATTATTTCATTTATTTCATGAAAGAAACAAACAGCCACATCTCGCATTTTGAAAGGTAATTGCCCCTTTAGTTGCTCAATGAACCAATTGACCAAATTTAATTGACAATTAGATTCAGCTGATTGAACACAGCAAGGCTTCATTGCAGCCAGCCCCATTGAATCTTTAACCTTACTCATATTGATCCTTATCATCAGAGTGAAATAGTCACCACAATGTTTCTACAAGCAGACTATGATACAATCAAAGGGGTGCAGCAGCAATGCATCCAGCACATCACAAAAGATCCCGGAAGAACATCCAAAGGCCTCTCTGTCCTCAGCTAAGGTCAGTGTTCACGATTCCACAATAAGAAAGAGACTGGGCAAAAATGGGATTCATGGGAGCGTAGCAAGGCGGAAACCACTGCTGACCAAGATAAGCATCGATGCTCATCTCACATTTGTAAAAGCTTTTGAGATAATCCCCAAGCCTTTTGAAATAATGTTCAGATGAATGGACAGATGAGCCAAAAGTTGTTGTTTTTTTTTGGATGACATGGGTGCCCTCATGTCTGGTGTAAAGCACAAACAGCATTTAACAGTAAGAACATCATACCAACCATGTCACCAGACAAACATGGTGGTAGTGCGATGGTGTGGGGATGCTTTGCAGCCTGGACGACCTGCCATTATTGAAGGAACCATGAGTTCTGCTCTGTACCAGAAAATTCTTAATTAAAATGTCTGGTCATCTGTCTGGGAGCTGAAGTTAAGGTTGATCCAAAACACAATGATCCAAAACACAAAAGCAAGTCCCCATCTGAATGGCTGAAAAGAAACAAAATGAAAGTTTTGGAGTAGCCTAGTCAAAGTCCTGACTTGACCCCAATCGAGATACTGTGGCAGAAACGAGCAGTTCATGCTGGAAAAAACCTACCAATTTGAACTAAAGAAGGTCTGCAAAGAAGTGTGTGCTAAAATTCATCCACAGCGGTGTGAAAGGCTGATTTATAATATATTTTTCATTAAATAAATGTTTACTCAGGCTCCCTCTAATACTACGTTTTGTCTGAAGATCTGAAACCATTTAAGAAATATGCAATAACAGAGGACATCAGGAGGGGGACAAATACTTTTTCACAGCACTGTGTCCACGCAAACACACACACACACATGTTCGTATTGCTGTACTTGTGAGGACTTCCCATTGACTTGCGTTCATTCTGTAACCTCTAGCCCTAACCCTAACCCCAACTTAACCTAATTGTAACCCTAATCCTAACCTTAAGTCCTAACCCTAAAACAGCTTCTTGAACTTGTGGGGACCAGCAAAAGGTCCCCACCTTGCGTAATTTTCCTCATCTTTCTATCCTTGTGGGGAGATTTGGTTCTCACAAAGATAGTAATACATGTCCACACACACACACACACACACACTGACCTGTGCCATGTTGGTGATGAAGAAGGGCAGCCAGGCGCTGAAGAAGAGCCCCAGCAGAACGCCCAGGGTCAGGCTGGCCTTCAGAGCCCTCCTGCCCTGCCTGTGCTCCAACCTGCGCTCGCTGCTCACCGACGACTGCGGAAGAGAGCCAGAGTCACACACACACACACACACATACACATGCACACACACACACACACACACACATACACATGCACACACACACATGCACACGTACACACGCACGCACACGCACACACACATGCACACGTACTCAAATACACACAGACAGCCCAACAGGAGAGCCACAGTCACACACGCACACACACATGCACACGTATACACATACACACAGACAGCCCAACAGGAGAACCACACAGATACACACACAGCACTGAAACCGCGCCAGTTGCAGTTGAACATGAGAGGCGTGAGAAAATAAATAATTCCGCGTTTGAACAGTTTTACAGTTTTTGAAATGTGTACGGTACAGTGCCATTTCTATTTAGAAGCGTGTCCTTGCGTTCACATTCCGGAGAGGAAAAATGGAAAGACGCTGGAGGCTAAGACATAATCTCACGAGGCTGCTGCACCTCCTTTCTTTTCCTCTCCCACTTCTTTCGTTTTCTTTCTATAAGACGCCCACAGCCGTTTGTCCTCTCGCATTCTTTCTTCCCCCCGTCCGTCGATACGCTACCCTGTATTCTTTACGCCGCCTTTTCCCTCGTTCGTATTTTGAGAAGATTCTGCGGCCTCTGCGTCCTCTATTATGCGCCGAAGGACGGTTGAACTTTCACGCTTGGATTTAGATAAGAATGCAGCGAAACCGTAAAACTTACAGGAACAAAAAAGTACACGACACGCACGCACACAATCTCACCAATAAGCACAGCGGCATTTAAAAAAAAAAAAAAATTTTATGCATTGGCCTTTACAAAACACACACTGGCCTCTCCAATACATACACAAGCCTTTACAACACACACACGCACACTGGTCTATCCAATACACACTCTGCCCTTTCCAAAATACACACTGGCCTTTACAACACACACTGGCCTTTCCAATACATACACAAGCCTTTACAACACACACACGCACACTGGTTTATCCAATACAAACTCTGCCCTTTCCAAAATACACACTGGCCTTTACAACACACACTGGCCTTTTCAACATACACACAGGCCTTTACAACACACACTGGCCTTTTCAACACACACTGACATTTACAACACACACACTGGCCTTTACAACACACACACTGTAACCTGTCCAACACACACACTGGCCTTTACAATACACACTCTGACCTGTCCAACACACACACTGACATTTACAACACACACACTGGCCTTTACAACACACACACTGTAACCTGTCCAACACACACACTGGCCTTTACAATACACACTCTGACCTGTCCAACACACACACTGACCTTTACAACACACACTAGCCTTTATAACACACACTCTCTGACCTTTCTACACACACTGGCCTTTATAACACACACACTCCTGGTTTGTGGTCCTTTCTCTCTCTCTCTCTCTCTCTCTCTCTCTCTACACTTCACTCTCTTTGTATCTTCTCTCTCTCTACCTCTCTTCGTCTCTCTCTCACTCTCTGCCTCACTCTCTCTCACTCTCTCTCTCTCTCTGCCTCTCACTTTCTCTCTGTACCCCTCTCTCTCTCTCTTTATCCCCCCCTCTCTCTCTCTCTCTCTCTCTCTCTCTCTCTCTGTCCTCAGCTCTCTCCTTACCTGTGGGTGCTGAGCCGCGGGCGGCTCCTGGTGGCTGCAGTAGTCCCCGTCCCTGTCGGGGTGAGCGTGCCCGGTGGCCGGCCCGGCCGAGGGGGGGCGGGAGGGCTCCCCGGCCGAGTGGTAGGGGTGCGGTGGGTGGGCGAGCGCCGCCACCCGCCGCGCCTGCCTCCGCGCCACCCTCAGGATCTGGCAGTAGGTGAAGCAGATGGCGGTGGAGGGCAGGAAGAAGGTGAGGCAGGACGCCACCAGGGCGAAGGGCAGGCTCACGCCCAGGCGGCACTGCGCGGGCGGCGGGTAGAGCGGCGGGGGGCGTGGGGCGCCGCCGCCACCGCCGCCCAGCTCCGCCACGCTGCCGTTGACCCCGCCCGGCCTGGGGGCGTGGCCCCGGCCGCGGCTCAGGCTGTGCCAGCCCATCTCGATGGGCAGGAAGGAGGTGAGGGCGGCCAGCCCCCAGGCCCCGCCCACCAGGAGGAGGGCGCGCGGCGGGGTCATGTGCTGCTTGTAGCGCAGCGGCGAGATGATGAGCAGGTAGCGGTCCAGGCTGATCACGCACAGGTTGAGGATGGAGGCGCTGCAGCACATGACGTCGAAGCAGAGCCAGACGGGGCAGAAGCCGGGGCGGAGCACCCAGGCGCCGCACAGCGCGTTCAGCATGGCCGGCGGCATCACCACCAGCGCCACCATCAGGTCGGACAGGAACAGCGACACCAGGAAGCAGTTGGAGGTGCAGCGGAGCGAGCGCTGGGTGAGCACCAGGCCGATCAGCAGGATGTTGCCGCACGCCGTCGTCAGGATGATGAGGGAGAGCACGCCGGCCAGGAGCCACGCCCCGCTGCTGCCCATCACCCAAACGTCTCCGTCACCCCCCCAGGGGGCGCTGCCGTTGTGCCCCCAGCTGGAGCTGCCGTCCCCTCCTCCTCCTCCTACGGTTCCCAAACCAACTGCCGCAGTTGTTGCCCCCGGGGCAGTAGAGTCACCCATCGCGCCCCTCTGTGCTCCCACCCCTCCCTCTCTCCCCCCCTACTTCCTCTCCAGTCCGTATAGGCGAATCCCCCTGCCCCCCACCCCCCACTCTCTCTCTCTCTCTCTCTCTCTCTCCAAACCTCTCTCCAAAAACCTTCCCCCCCCTGACGCCCGGGAGAACGCAGAAGACCCGCACAGGAAGTGAGCCTCGGCTTTAAAATACCCTCCCCCCCACCCGTCTCCTCGCCGGGGCAGTGTGGCTCAGCGCTCCAGCCGGCCGGGGCACGCGCGGTCCTCCAGCGTCCCACGATCCCCCGGGCACTGCTCTACAGCGCCGCGTCGCAGTCCCATCTCTCTCTGCGGTCCCTCCGGCGGTCCTCCTGCTGCAGCTCCCGAGCGCAGCGGCGGTGTGTGAGCACCGCTCTGCCCGTCAGCTCGTCTCCGTCGCTCGCGCGTATGTGCGCGGCGATGACTCCTCAGTGGGGAGGGGGGAAGGGGGGGGGGGCGGTAAATAAGTGGATTACTGTGTGTGCATGCGTGTGTGTGTGTGTGTATGTATGTATGTGTGTGTGAGTGAGTGAGAGAGAGAAAGAGAGAGAGAGAGAGAGAGACGGGAATAAAAACACGAGCGTCTTTACTTTAAATGTGCGCGTTGTGTAGGTGAAGGTTCTGCATTCGAAAGGACTGGACCCTCTCCCTCTCTGCATGCGCCTTGCTCTGAAATATCAGCCGCGATCGCTTTGTATGTGTGAATTGTTGATGACTAAGTGTGTGTCTGTGTATGCGTGTTCGCTGCTGAATGACTGGGTAGCCGAGTGTGTGTGTCTATTTGTGTGCGCGCTAATGACTGCGTATGTGAGTGTATTCATGTGTGTGTGTGCGCGCGTACATGTGCATGATTGAGTGTGTGAGCGTGTTTATATTAATTTGAGTGTGTGTGTGTGTGTGAATGACTGAGTATGCGAGTACATTTGTGTGTGTGTGTGTGTGAATGACTGAGTATGCGAGTACATTTGTGTGTGTGTTTGTGTGAATGACTGATTATGTGAGTGTATTGCTGTGTGTGTGTGCATGACTGTGAGAATCTTTATATTAATGTGTTTGTGTGTGTGTGAATAACTAAGTGTGAGTTTATTAATGAATGTGTATGTGTATGTGTACATGTGCATGACATGTACATGTGCAAGTATGTGAGCATGATTATGTTAGTGTGTGTGTGTGTGTGTGAATGACTATGTGAGTACATTAGTGTGTGTGTGTGTGTGTGTGTGTGTGTGAATGACTGAGTATGTGAGTATATTAAGGTGTGTGTGCATGACTGTGAGCATCTTTCTATTAATGTGTCTGTGTACGTGTGAATGACTATGTGAGCGTGTTTACATCAATGTGTGTGTCTGTGTGTGTGTGACGGAGGGTGTGTGATGTCAGTGTTTCTCTATTATTGTATGTTTATGCAGGAGTGCATGACTGAGTTTTATCTAAATGTGTGTGTGTTTGTATGTGCGCGTACATAAAGTACGTGGGAGTGGGTGAGTGACTGCTGGACTTGAAGAGTCTGTGCGAATGTGCGAGGATGCGCTACTTTGTGCGCGCACGCGTACGTGTGAACAGAGCGCTGCTGTGTGCCTGCGAGTGTGAGCGCGAGAGTGAGCGCGAGCATGACCGGCGCCCGCAACACAAGTGGCTCTACAGGCCTCCAGACGCGCAGCCCCTTCCGCGCGGCTCCTCGCTCGCGCTAATCCCCGTGTCCGCTCCTCCAACCCGCCGTTCGGATCCTCTCCTCGCTGCCGGGGACCGAGCGTGTCTCCGCATTAAACTGCGAAAGTAGGCTACTTTATGCAAAACCGCGAGCGGTCCGTTTCACAGTCGCACAGAATAATGATCGTATTTTAGCGAAACGCATTTAAAGATCCCGAGGTTTAAGACTGATGGTTGTTTCTGATCTCCTCAGACATATGGGCACCATAATTAGAGAAATCAGGCCAAGGAATCCATAAATTTTTCTTTCCTCAAACGCATTTATTTTCGAGAGCTCAGTGAAGAGTAGTACGCCTCTGGTTCAGTTTTAGCTTTCCCTTTTTATCAGGTAAAATATATATATATTTCTCACTTTTAAATATTTGAAGAATCTTGTTCCTGATTATGCATTTAGGTTTTTTTTTCGATACATACCTCTGCTGTTGATACATAGGTATAGTCTGTCTCACTAAACAAGCATAAAGAGGTAGGCTTGCACAGAACTGCGGTTTATTTTGGCGATTTGAGACACAGAGTTTACACATTTGAGATTACAGGTTTTACTGCCAACAGACCAGTCTGAGAGAAAATAAATGAGTGTCATCACTCTGTGTTCACAAACTGGGCACTGTGTTTTGCATTCAGACTGGTCGTGTGCCTGTGTGTGTGTGTGAATACATTTTTTTTAACAAAAAATTTAATTTGTGGCTGTGAATTATGCATATCTGCTGTATGTGTGAATGGGCATGCATGAATCTCAATGTCCTGAGCCCAAGTTTTCTGAGCATGTTTCTCTAGTTGAATAGACTTCTGAAAATCTTCTAATTGGGTTTTTCAAAACAAAACAAAACAAAAAATGATATCAAGATTATTCTGATTCAGTCTCCTCCTGGGTAATCCAGTCTGGCCTTCGGTCATGGTTAAAAATGCCAATTCCGTTTTTCATCATTTGAAGGTAAAGAGACAATGAGAGTTTTGATTTGAGGTAATGGGATAATCCCATTAGGAGGGTGCATTTAAAATATTCAAAGGCAATAAAGCTGGAACATTTCAATGTAATTAAGGTAGAAATACTAAGGAAAATATAATTTTTTATTTATTACATTGAAGATAAAGCAACACCGAACAACAGCAACAAAAAGTTTAAAAGGAAAGTGATCGTCGCAAAATAAAGCTTGAGCACTCATGAGCACTCACAGTAATGCATTACAATGGTATCTATAATTGCACATCTTCCACAGACAATAAGGTTCAGCTAATTCAAACCTGTCTAGTAGAGGAACAAGTGAAATCAACATTAGCCTACTTCAGCAAACAGACGATGACGTGCACATGCTCCTCGACCCCTTACGGTGTGAAATTGCCAATATGTGATGAGAATGTTCTTAACTGAACATTCTAATGCTGGTGTAACAATCACTACTGGTAACTGAAAGCAATGTTCTAGTTCTAGAACACTGACTTAAAAAAACATTCCACTATATTTCGGTTCTTTTTCTGTGTAAATTTTTTCTTTTTAAACATTATCTTTAATTTTATTTTTAAATGTTTTTTTCCCCCCTTTGGAATGAAAACAAAGCCATTTTAATGTGTTCAGGGAAATTAATTCTGTTTGCAGATCATGCTCAACAGATCTGTAATAAAAGCATTGTAGATCCAGATTTTGTCACCTTGTTTATATTTACCAAATTTACCAAGTCTTTTTAAGAACCAGATGAAAATCACTGAAATGATCCCAGATTGCAGGAGTGGATTATTTGAATATGGATCATTTTGATCCTGTTTAAAAATTTGGGAAAATCTGGGCCCAAAATGCGGTTCCTTATTTTGGGCTAGTCTGGGTGAAGTTCTCCAGTGCATGGAGCCCTTAACCGCGGTTCCAAAAAGTGTTTCGGTTGTGCAAAATCGCAAGTGGAAGAAAAGAGCTTGGTTCCAGGCGAGGAATACAACGGGGGCTTTTTTAGATGGAGAAAAGTGGATCGGAATACAGAAATAGAACAGAGATGGAAGAAGAAGCTATGCCCCCCTTCCTGCTGTCACTATCCCCCCGCAGGCTTGTGCGGGTGTGGGTGCGAGTCTGGGTGCGCGTGAGCGTGTTGGGCATGCACATTAGCGTGCTGGGCATGTGCGTGAGGGTGTTGGGCGTGCGCGCCAGGACGGCCGTGGGTGCGGCCCTCGTTGCCCCTGGCGGGCGGCTCCGGCGTGGCGTTGGAGGGAAAGAGCTGCAGCAGCGCCCCCTGCTGGCCCGCCTCCTTGTCGCAGGACTGGCAGCTGCACTGGAGGATGCGCTCCACCAGCTTGTCCACGTAGGGCATCTCTTTGTTGCCCGGGCACTCCAGTGTTATCTGGGTAAAAAAAAAGTGGGCACAAAGGGTTAGAAATGCTGTGTTGTTTAAGGGGAGCGGGCGGGGCGGGGCAGGGCAGGGCAACCCCCTGCCCCCTCCTCCCCCAAGAACGTAGCACTGTCGCCTCACAGCAAGAAGGTTGTGGGTTCGAATCTCAGCTTGGGCCTTCCCGTGTGCAGTTTGCATGTTCCCCCCGTGTCCACATGGGTTTCTTCCCACAGTCCAAAAGACATGCAGGTTAGGCTAATTGGAGACTCTAAATTGCCCATAAGTATGATTGTGTGAGTGAATGGTGTGTGTGCCCTGCGATAGATTGGCGGCCTGTCCAGGGTGTAATCCTGCCCAGTGCACGCTGGGATAGGCTCCAGCACCCCCCGCAACCCTGCCCAAGATAAGCGGGTATAGATAATGAATGAATGGTTGAATGGATGGATGGAAATGCCCCATGTTGTGATAGCTGACCCAGGGGCTGAAGGAATACAGACTGTCATGAATGATGGTGAAACAGAACCACGTGCCTTTTACAGCCCGTCTCATCGCCGCGAGCTCCCTTCTACAGGGGGCGCTGTGGACCGCACGCATACGTTTAGCAGGGAGACACGGGGGGGGGGGGAGGGGGGGACACTCACCACCTCCCACTGCATCTGCACGGGCATGCAGGAGTCGCAGTGCACCAGGGACTCGGTCAGCTGAGGGAAGGTGTTGGGCACACTGTAGCTGAAACACTGCCCCAGACATGCCCTGAGAGAACGAGAGAATGAAGAGGAGGAGAGATGAAGAGGGGGAGAGATGAGGAGGGGGGTAAAACAATACATGATCATGGTTATACGTACAGCAGAGTCTTCTGTGAAAACATTGATCCTCTCTGGTGACTGGGAGTGATTTGTGACAGTTACACAGAATGGTCAGTGTTATATCAACTCTTACAGACAAAATATGGTCACAACTGAACTCCTGTGTACTCTTGTTAGAGTTGAATTAACACTGGACATATCATTGGGTATATGGAATATTCTACCAGCTTTGTTAGTAAAGTAATAGCTATTAATCAAAATGATTTTTGTGTTTCAGACCAAGTTGAACAAACTTAAGCATAGCTGGTGTGCCCACACCCAGAGGTTGGAGTGCTTGTGTATATGCAGTACAGGAATATGTGTATGTTTAATGTGCCGTGTTTGTGTGTTTTTGTGTTTGCGTGCGACAGAGCAGATAGCGGCGTATTTGTTTTGGGATTCTGTAGGGACCGACGTAGGGACCTGTTCTGTATGGAGTGGGGCTGGCAGCCGGTGTGCCCGATGATCTGAGTGATGTTCTTGGCCTCGCACCAAGCGCTCTTATCGGGGAACAGCGCCAGGCGATCGATGTGCAGAGGAGGAGCCGCCACGCACAGCTTCAGCAGGATCCAGCCAATCACGGCCCACTTCCACATGGCTGCAACCTGGAGGAGTGAGTATTATCACAGAGTCGCCATTCTGAAAGATTTTAGTTGTACCAGCAGGATTATAGCTAGCTTTGTTGAAGCATAAAGTGCCTCATGTGTATCATTTTGCCTAATCTAACTTAATACTGCAAAATTGAAAATGTTACATACTGTATACCCACTCCCTGACCTGGCCAGAGGAGGATGGGCTCCCCCCCTTGAGTCTGGTTCCTCCCAAGGGGGGGTTTAGGCCAGGATCTATATGCGTATGAATTTAAATATTTTTAAAATGTTCTATACAATTAAATTAGATTTGATTCATACTGCTCCTACAAAACATTGGTAAAACTTGAAAATGCAACTGATAATGTTAGCATGAGAAAAGGCATAACTAGAACTTAAATGCATTTTCATGAAGCGAGGATTGATTTTGTCAACACAATAATCACAGTCTCCAGCAACTTGAATGGAGGTTGTGCAGGGGCACACAGAGATACCAGGTCATCAACTGCTTGTCCACAACTGTGGTTCCGTTGAAATAAATAAATAAACAAATATTGCGTAGTTCGTTGATGAAAACTGCCTGTTCAATAGAAGCACGATCCAAAAGCTGCTACTGCTGACGTAGGCTATATATGTAGGGAGCAACATAATGACATACAGTACTATAGCCTATTTCTTATTAGAGTAAAAGAGAATATACAGAAGAAGAGGAGGAGGAGGAGATGAATTCACCAATACAGACTGAAATGTTCCTTCGAAATATTAAAGAAAATGACACTTTTTCAAAAGAGGTATACGGTATGAAGAGAGACCTACAGATTGGTCTACAAATGTCATTGTTGTAATCGGAATGGAGAGCTGTCAAAAAGAAAGATAACATGCATTTTCAAGAAAAACACGTCATCAGACCTAGGCTGCGGACTTACTCGTACGGAAGTGAAAAGCGGACCAAAACGGGCAGGTCAGCCGCAGCCCCAGCCGCAGACACACGTCTCTCTTCTACTCAGCAGCGCCAGAGAGAGGACCGGAGAGAGGAGGGGGAGAAACGGTTCAGACAAACGATAAAGAATATAAATCAGATTTTATAACAGTGGCGAGAGGGAGTCAGAAAGAGGCCTACTCTATGTTAAGAGTTTTTGTTTTTTTTAAAAAAAAGCTATAATGAAAAGTTACATACCCGCGAACACAAAAGCAGAAAATTAGCGATCTGAAGAAATAACCGCGCACCCAAGAACCTCTCTCCTCTCCCTCTGGCTATTCCTCCCCTCGCGCCGTCTTTACCGCTCCTTTTCAGTGTCTTGGTCTATCTGTGTTTCGCCTGCAAAAGAAAAACACGGATACATATTTTCTCCTGTCAGTTGCAAGCAAAACGGCACCGTCGGGAGATTTTTTTTCTCGGTTTATTTAAAAAATTTATCGCTCTCTTGAACTTGACAGCCTCCACAATTCTGTTCTCTCCTCACTATCTCGACAGGCGCGGCGACGCTGGGCTGAGGTCCCGCTGAGCTTCAGAGCGTCTAAATGAGGAGAAAAACTAGGCTAAATAAAAGAAACTGGTGCGCTCCAAAGCAAGACCGAATCTTGGCATAGGAAGAACGCGAAGTTCTCTTTTCTAATCAGTGAACTTCAGGTACAGAAATTTGCGTGCTGGCATGGTCTCGCCACTGCCAACAGCGCGGCGAAACCGAGAAAACACAATTCAGAATCATTTCGCAGAATTATCTTTGGCATATTGCTAGACCTTACCATTCTTTGATGTTCAATTTCCTAATTGCTTATTTCTTTTCTCCCTTTATATCCCCTGTTCATTTCATCCCTAGCCTATTTTTTTTTTTATCGCATTCTTTTGTAATAAAAACCCCCACTTAATCAACGCAACAATCGAACAGGTACCTAAGGACCAATGAATTCGCCTCTAGTGACATGTTCACGCTCGACACACTTTGGAATTTCACCGAAAATGCAAATGAGCTCGTAACTTAGAAATCAAGTTTTACTTCTTCCGTCTTGGCACCTTTAATTGCAGGTTTATTGTCTCTTTTGCTGACGCTCTTAATTCCAAGTGCCGTTGGCTATTTCCCTGGATTTGCATGTTGTAATAAGCACGCCTATAGGAGAAGAGTTTCTCTAACTGATTTCTCTTCCCTCTCATTTTATAACACAATGGCTTGAGACTGCGCAAAGGAGACTGTACCCGTGTTGAAGGTCCAGCGGCAGCTCAAACTTCAGCTCAGTTCAAAGTGCACCTATTCCCCCCTCCTGCATAGCCACTTCAGGTGTACTAGAAACACGTTTCTGTCCAGGACACCCAACACTATCCCGGCCACAGGAGTCCTCACAGTCCAGTCTGTTGCTCATGGGGAAAACTACACCAACTTATCTGCCTACATTTATACCCACATGTATCTACAGCCCAGAATGAGAACTGCAGGAGGTGCCTGGAACTACATAAATTGCAGGTCATACCTTCCTCAGCCCCCCCCCCCCCCCTTCTTGTCACCTGTACATGGGGCATGGGGTGGGGGGTTAAGCAGAGAATCCAAAGGGGCCTTTCTGGCTTCCACTGTCATCATGTTACCCAAAACTCCAAAAACTCAGCCCTCGGGGGGGGGGGGGGGGGGGGGGGGGGATGCCTGTTGCATCTTCTTGCTTCTTTCTCTGATCATGGCAATGGCACAGGACCATTGCTTTCCTTGTTTGTTCCCTTTTGGTTTGAATTTCACCCCGTCTTGTATAACCTCTCAGATAAATCAGTTTGCTGTTTATCAGTTATCGTCCAGGGGCCTGTGTCACGAAGCAGGATTACTGAGTCAGCTGGATAACCGCAGAGAGTACAATCCAGAACAGCTCTTTTTAAAAATTTAGTCCGTGTTCAAAATTTGGGAGGGTTCCGGGTTTTTGCTCGGTGCAGTTATCCGTCTAACTCAGTGATCCTGCTTCATGAAACAGGGCCCAGCATGACTGAGTTAGCTGGATAACTCCACTCAGTAACACCTGGAACCGCTGTTTTTTACTTCAGTCCGTGTTCCATATTTGGGTGGGTTTCCGGGTTTTGCTCGGTGCCGGTTATCCATCAAACAAAGTAATCCTGCTTTGTGGTACAAGTACCAGATCCAGTCTGAGCTGCCCCTTCCATCTCTCCCAGCTGACTGCTCACCACCCTGATAGAAAATTCCAGCTTAAACCAGCTTAAACTGGTCAAGAAGGTTTAAACCGTGTCTGGTCAAATAGCTGATCATCAACTGACCAGCCTGTATAGTCAGCTTGCCCGCCAGTTGACTGCCGGCTTACTCTACAAGCTTGACCAGCTTTGACCAGCTTTTTCCAGCCACGGACCAGCTTGGACCCGCTGGAATTGTCAACAACGCAGCTTTTAAACCAGTTTTAAAAAAACCCAGCTGGTTTCAGCTGCATATTTTCAGCATGGTAGAATATATGGTTGTTGAGATTAAGCCCAGAGACCGGTATCCTCCACAGGGTCACGGTGATGAATTGCCGGGTCTTAGGGAGTCTTATAATCGTCTCCCTACTTCTTCTCCTTTGCCTCTGACTCACAGAGCAGGCGGCCGACAGGAATCAGACAGCAGACCGCACTCTTCTTAAACTCTTCCCATCTCTCCTTTCAGCCACCGAATCGTTCCGCGATTCCGTTGTGTAAGGACCCCCCCTCCCACCCCCCATACCCCGACCTGCCTGGAGCTGCTTGCTTCAGGTTTTTATTGCGCTTACATATTTAATATCTGCAGTCTGCACTTGGATGTTTTATCCTTTTTCCCTTTCGTGACTTTGAAAGCCCATTGGCCGAAATGGAGGAGGGGCATCTGTTCTCGGAAAATATTCTGCCTTGCGTTTTTGAAGGTGAAGACAAGAGTATTTTCTAATATCATCGCAGCATATTCTATGCTCATTTTTACAAATGTATTAATATTTCAATATGATCTTTATCATTGTGCCAAGCACCACTATTTTTTATTTATTTAAACATAACCGGCTATAAAATACAATATCATAATTCCATTTTGACAGTTGGATAGTTGTGCATTTCGTGGAGACACATTTTTCTCTTATATGCTCCTGCCATATTCATGTCATCAATTATTTACACAGACAGGTATTCTTGACAGCTCTTAAATCTCATTGTAGGTCTGTACCCAAGATCCTACACGGGCTCTCCCCTCCCTTCCTCACCCTTGATTCCCATTGATGAACCATAAGACCAGGTAATGGGTGTGTGTGTGTGTGTGTGTGTGTGTGTGGGGGGGGGGGGGCTGTTTGTAAGAGTGTGGTGGTTGTGCTGCACCACGTTGGGTAGCCAGCATAGTGTGACACTATCCATGTGTGTCTTTAGTGTGCAATCACCAGCTAGTGATAAGTTCTCAACCCCTTAAGACAGGCGACTGCATTCCCACGCATTCCATGCATACTGCACCATCAGGGGGGCATGAAAAAAACGCACCACACTTGAGATTTGTGCACCGACGTCGTGTGTGTTTAATGCACACGGGTGCACAACATACCTTTACATACCTTTACGTCTCTATCTGCATTTCCCCTGCTTACCCCCTTAAGGCGTGAGGTCACAAACGTGTGATCAGAATGTTCTCAACTGAACATTCTAATGCTGATGTAACAATCGCTGCCGGTGACTGAAAGCAGTCGAGTTCTAGAACACTGACTTCAGAGACTCCATTTCTCACAGTCTCCATTTTGGGGCGTTTTGGACATCGTGTGTCAATGGATTTGTGCTTCATCACTCGGAACTCTTTGAAGAGTAGGTTTTTTTTGGAATGTTTTTTTTGTGATGAAACACAAATCCATTTACACAAAATGTCCAACGTGCCCCAAAAAATGGAGAGTACTGTGTGAAGTGGAGGGCAGTGCAGAGTTATGATTCATTCCCATTCGTTCCCTTTGAGCATATCCACCAACCTGCACGGGACAGCAGAGCGTAGAGCTCAGCTCCTCCGACACCCACGACCTCTCCACGGTCCACAAATCACACAAGCCACAAGTGTTGCCGTTTGTGGATTCTTGTAAACGTCGCGTTTGTGTGCCATCTGGTTTGCGTCACACCTCCACATTGTGACGCCCGATTGCTCTTGTGAAGACCGTGAGACTGGATGGTAAATGGACTGCATTTATATAGCGCTTTTATCCAAAGCGCTTTACAATTGATGCCTCTCATTCGCCAGAGCAGTTAGGGGTTAGGGGTTAGGTGTCTTGCTCAAGGACACTTCGACACACCCAGGCTGGGGTTTGAACCAGCAACCCTCCGACTGCCAGACAATCGCTCTTACCTCCTGAGCCATGTCGCCCCATGGATGTGTGCTTATATGCGTGTGTTTTGCGTACTCTAAGTGACCGTGTGTGTGTGAAACCCCATGCCTTTTATTGCCCTACATTGTGTGGGCATTTACATTTGCGTGCGATGTATGTGCTGTAAGCACACATGCCAACAATCACCAGCCAGATGTTCTTTGCCAGTGTCAACGCAGCTCACATGGGCACTGTTTACTCGTCATGAATTTTCTAGTCAGGCCAAATATTTTTTTTTTTGCACGCGGAGCGAACGTGACAGGGGTGCAAGACATTACGTAACAAAGGAAGGGAAACCGTTTTCTGCCCCTAGTTCACAGAAAGGAGGCCCCAGCCCTGGTCTGTCCCGTGCGCAAACCAACGAGCCCCCTCTTCTGCTACAGACAGCCAGCGCGCGCGCTCTGTTGCTCTCTCTCTCACTCTCTCACACTTGCTCTCTCTCACTCGCTCTCTCTCGCTCTCTCTCTCTCACTCACTCTCTCTCTCGCTCTCTCTCACTCGCTCTCTCTCACTCGCTCTCTCTCTTGCTCGCTTTCTCTCGCTCGCTCGCTGTCTCTCTCTCTCTCTACGTGTCCAGAGGGTCCGCGGAAGAAGCCAGCTCTGGCCCCATTCCACAACAGCGGGAGTCCTTGTTCCCGCACTCAATAACTCAAACGGCAAAAAGAGACGCAGAAAAGCTCATAAATACACTTGGGTTGTTTTATTAAATAAACACAGACTGTTCTGTTTGGGGGCGGCGGGAACGACAATCAGTACATGGGCAGGAAACTGCAGTCCACAGGACACACAGACAGACAGGACTGTGCAAACAAATCAGGGTCAGGGAGAGAGAGAAGAAGAGACGCTTCCTTCAAGAAACTGCACTACTGATCCTGTGAAAGAGTAAGAGAGAAAGAGAGAAATAGGGAGACAGAGGGGGGAGAAAGGGGGGGATAGGGAGAGATAGAGATAAAGAGAGATAGAGAGACAAATGGGAGAGAGAGCAGGGAGAGGGAGAGCGAGAATGTAGCAAATCAGTTTCATATCTGCTTCATATCTCCATACGCCACCATCTGTAGTATTCTACAATTCTACATAACTCAATATACTATAATTAAGACAGATTTACCGTTTTAAAATACAGTCTGGTGAGGAAATGAAAAAAGTACACGGTACTACTGGGTCTGTAACGTACCGGGCGCGGTTCATCTGCAGTGCATTCCAGACATTTATACTGACCTTGATCATGTGACCATGCAGCAGGTATGGCGACCTCAGGTCGTGCTGGCAGTTGGAGTACGCCATGCCCAGTCCGCCCCCCGTGCCGAAAGCTATTGGCCACGTGCGGCCTGCAAGGAGGAAGACAACGCTGCCTGCTCACGTATTCGTATGTTTCATATTTACAACATAACATAACGTAATATAATGAGGAGAACAGGCCATTGTGAACCGTCCGTTCACAGTGCTTAAATTTCCCTCCTTGGTGTATTTACGATAAATGCGGTAGAGGAACACGCTGATGCTTACGCGCTTACTGAATGCACACTTCCTCCGACAACCGCCTGAAGCGGCCAATGGCTGCACTTCTCACTATAAATGAAGCACTACCTCCCGCAGTCCCGTTTCCACAACGATAAAAAAAAACTCACGTTTGAAGAAGACGACCGAGAACACGATGCCCAGTCCGAGGCCCGCCCCTACAAACAAACAAACAAACAAACAAAGGGGGAAAAGAGAGAAAGTTTGAAACAGGAAGCAACTTAGCCCATAAAAAACTTGTGCAAATGGAACACTGATGTGACCAACGCACGACTTGATGCACTCGAACACGCAGAGGGATGGATAAGCACCTGCACACTCGCACTCTGACCAATGACCTGTGAACTGTGACCTGTGACCTCCAAACCTACAGGCCAGAGCCGCACGCTGTTCCCTATCCTTATATTCAAGCCGAGAACAGGTGTTCGTTATTATAGAACGCTGCCATTGTCCAGCCAGGAGCTGCCAAAAACAGTCCACAGCGTTTGTCCTATTTGGAGGGTTTATATATACACACCGTCACCCTTAGCCCCTTTGGTGTCTCCATTACATGTGGATCAGCTCTGCAAGCTTGGTGAAAATGGTGAGACACAGCGACGGGAAATCTGCAGCCCTGGTCATGGAACGCTTATAAGGTCAGCATGTTTTTGTTCTCACATTAAAACCAGCAACTAGCTCAGGCCCAAGCAACCAAGTGAGGCGAATTAGCTGAGTAAGCAGCTGCTTTAATTAAGTAACAATAAAAACCTGCAAACCCTTTGCAGTATTTTTCATTTATTTTTTTACTTCTGCACTGAATATGAATCACGGTTTGTAGTTGTTTCCAAGACCACTTGTCGCAGTGGATAAACACCTGGCGTAGGACGCCATCTATGCTGTTAATTCACCTTGCAAATTGCATGTGCAAAATGTCAGTCACTGAGATTAAAACTTAATAGTACCAACAGCGCATACCGATGAACAGACAGATCAAGGACAGTACTTAAAGTAACTGAAACGGAGTTCCACCCACACACACAAAAAAAAAAAAACTGAAGTTTTTTTGTGCTACCCTCAATGCCACTTTTGCTAGTATTTTAATTTTAACCATGATACACACAGCACAGATGTAACAGCACATCCAGATGAGTCACACCACATTCAGAACCGTGCCGCTTTCAATATGAAAATCTTTGTCTTGTGCTCACGGTCTTTGGCATCTCTTTTCTTTTTTTTTTTCGTAGGATCAAGACTTCTACAAGCACTCTCTCTTCCTTTGTAATTTGTAACCATGGCAGCAGCGCTGACAGCTGAACTCCAGAAGCACATTATTCTGCCAATTGTGACAGCAGCTCCAGTATTTTAATGCCAGATTTATACCTGTGAAAACCCTCCACCCATCACCCCCCACCCCCCCCTTTCACGAACACAACAGATATATTTGATCAGTCTCCTTTTAATCTTTCATCTTTCACTTAGCATTCTCTCTCTTCCTCCCTCCTCGCCTTACCGTCAGGCGCCTGTCATGTCATCTCAATTTCTTACCTCCCGTTCTCAAACACAACCAGCGCTTTCATCCTTTGATTGGCTGCAGGAAATGTGGTGTGGTGCTGCAGGCTGAATTAATAAATATCCGGTTTTCAGGTGACACACAAGTGTCCTTAAAAACCAGAACAGATGAGCCTACTGTGCTTCATAATTGGACCGTCTCACTATGAGTTCTCTTAAAAAAAATATTTGTTTGCTTCTTTTTTAAATTGTTAGAATTAGCTGCAGAAAGGTGGTATTATTCGTACACTGGACCCTGGACCTGTTGATGTGGGAATTAACTAGAAAAATCATGCTGAGCTCAAGTTACTGCTGATACTATGATTATGTAGCACCTTGTTTGGGTAATAGAAATGTCAAATTAGTTTAGCAGCTAAACTAAGGTCTTTCCCCATCTGTAAATGAAAAAACATCACTTTTGGGGTCACCATCAAAACAAAACATCCCCATGAACATAAAACCAATTGGCACCGGTGATGCGATGCAGAGGTTAGGGGAGTATGTCTTGAAAAAAGGCTGCATATCTGAATTCTTGGAGGGGCTTTGCGACCGGTCCACCTGTCCTTGCAAACCCATAGCTGGACCTGCGGAAGTAAATACCTATGTGCATAAATGTATAGCCTAATGGATAAATGTGTTAAGTTGCCATAATCAGCCTATTCGATTTATTAACGTTACAAAATGAATGCGAATGAATTGGGAGAATGCCCATGTTAGCTTGTTATATCGCTCTCATTGGCCTTCGCGTAGTTAATGACACGGACATGTTCGGGACACAGCTTGACTGAATCAAAGGTCAAACGCGCGTGACTTGCTTTCTACACGCCGCATCCCCAATGTACACACAGATTCCGTACAGACATCTCGGTTATATCCCACATTTGCACAAAAGCTTATTTACTCGCAAACAAGGAGAAATGACCTACCCCCGCATGGCCCTCTGTAAGCAACTAGCTAGCTAACGTTATCTGAACCGGGTCGTACGCTAGGTGTGCCTGCATCCATGGAATTCCGCGTTTATCTTTACGGTTTGGTTTTCTAAAGTCGGTTCTTTGAAATAAAATATTTGCTAAATGAGATGCTATGACGTAGCAAAGATTACCCAGTTTGACAGCGGTGTTGGCGAGACAGCGATCCCACTTCTGACCCAGCTCATTCTCAGACATGTTTGCACCGAGTATTTCCTTCCTGCAAATCTCGCGAGATATTCTTCTACAGTTCTTCGCGTCTTGTGTGTTGATGGCAGAATGGACGCTTTCGGGTTAATTTGCTTATATCTAGTGGGAATGTCAATTAATAATGGGAGTGGGGGCAATAACTGAGTACCAAAAGCATACGACTCAAAAAGTTTTCAGTCTGTTATCTCCAGAAACTATCATTTGTGCAACATAAATCCCAAGTATTTATATATTACACAGTCTGCAGTAGGCTAATGTTTTGTGAGTGAATATAAACATTTTGTAATTTCCCAGTCAAATAAATAGGACAATGACCATGGTTTAGCCAACACGTGTGCGTGCGTGCGTGCGTGAATTTTGTCAGCTCAAAAGCTATTTAAATGTTTAAATAATCCCATCACCGAATGGTTTATTCTGCTCTATTTTTTTTTCTGTGCGAAAATATGGCTTTGAGTGTTTGGAAAAATCAAGGATAAAAATAGACCCAGCAACATGAATGACTAAGACCGATCTGAGAATATCTTCTTAGGCCCTTGAGATTCGTCCTTCTAGGGCAGTGTTGCATTTCCGTGGGAGTTTGGCATGTTTCCTGAAGTTTCTGGCATTCCGCACAAGAAACAAAATGGACTGAATGTTTATGGCAAAAAAAAGTTAGAGCAAGTGCATGACAGGAAAACGTGAGCACCTACATGGACATTTTGAGTCCATGTATTGCACTTCTCTAAAGTTATTATACAGGACACTGTAGACAACAAGAGCAGATTCAGGTTGCCTGCACGGCAGACTACAACATCATCATCACCCAAGTCTCACATATATTGTGCAGAAATATTGGCTGAATATCTTTGTTTCATTCAATGTCAGGAAGAAGTATACAATTACCTTGGGGAAATGTATGTTTGTTGTGTTTGCGCGGGTTTATGTGTGTGCAAAGAACATGGGCTTGAGTGCAGTTTCAAATAAGTGGTCCTTAATGCTAACTGCCTGTATTCTGTACACATGAATGCACGCACATATGCATGCACAGTTCTCCTGACAGCTAGTTTGGTTTTCATTAGTTTCAGTACTATGCATCATTATTAGGTTTTGGGAAATTTGAATAAACACACCACTGCAAATTCAGGGAATTAATCACATTCATTGCAAAAAGTCACGCAAATTTTTACCACAATTCGAAGCAAAATGGCGAGCATTCAATATAATAGTATGTATACGTTTTATTTTATTTTATTGCCGGCATGAATACTGTTGCAATAAAACAGTTTGTATTTATAATAAATACTAGCACCCGTGGATTTCATGTCTTCGTATGCTCGGAATTCTTTGTTTGTTAAATCGAGAGAAATTGATTAAAGTTAAATTATCAGCATTTGTGGATCCACTGATTAAGCGAGCTGTACAGATTTAAAGACAGATTGAATCAGTGCAGTGATCTTTCTTTGGACTCTCTTGTTCCCTCCTCTCCCCCTTTCCATACTTGGCCATGCCTTTGTTGCTACTCTCTGATTGGCTGAGAACGACCAAGTGTGGTGACCCGGATATAGATGAGCCGCTTGCCCCCCTCTTCATGCCCCCGGTTGAGGAAGTGAATTCGCTGACAGGGCTGGGCTCGGACGCACAGGCGAAGGAAAACAGCAGCTCGTCGGAAGGGGCGAAATAATAACAAAACGAAGAGGGCCGGTGCAAAATCAGCGACACAAAAGCTAAACAAAGCGCCAGAATTCATTCACTTCCGAGAGCGACACCGAGAGCTGCAGACATGGTAAGTTCGGGAAATGGGACAGGAGGAGGATTTGGGGAGGGAAGCTAAGTTAGCTCAGTAGCTAACTCGTCAACTAGCTAGCTACCTAAGTAGTTTTAAAATGGGGTGCAGCGACGCGGCAACGTACCATTTTTGGGTGAACGCTGCTTCACTAAATTGCTGGCATGGTTAAAGACCATGGGCTGTTTGTGTCTTAACTGCCTCACCAGCTACAATGGATAGCTCGACAGGTTATGCTGGCTAGGTCTTACTGTCGAGGTAGTTGTCAGTCGTGTTTATTAACGCTACAGAAGCTGGTGGTGTTGAATGTTTGCAGAAAGTTTGATATTGCGCGTCCACAAGCAGATAACAGCAGCGAGTTTTGTGACCAGCTACTGCTTGCATACTTTGACGAATGCAGTTAGCATTTAACTAATATGGTTAACGTCGGTAGGCTAACTTATCTACAACCTTATAAAAGCAATAGCAGCTATCGTGGCAGTGGTATGCATCAGTGTCTCATTTGTGCACCGTATTGCTGCAAGTTGCAACGAGATCAAACAACGAGTTACACTGTTTACTTTGGTGGACGGTTGTTGCTATTGTTACAATATTCGTTACATATTCTGTTGTCCGACACATAACTCGGATAGTGTGGCAGCTGACTGGTGAACACTGATTAAATGCAACAATGTATTAGCCAAGAGATTTCAACTATACAGAAAAGTAGAAATGCCTGTATGTCGGTGTTGCTGGAAATTCATGTTATTTGGCCATTTAGACAGGCCATGTTTTAAACCTCCACCTGTTCTTACTATGTCCTCTTGCTGCTGTAAGAAAGTATGAAATATATTTATTGAAAACATAAAAATAGTTAAATTTGTATCAAGTAATAATCCAAAATGCACTATGGCGTGGTGTGCATTTGTGAACATAATTCTTAATAAAGCTGCCACAACTCAAAATGAAATGTTCAGTATATTATGCATGTGTTATGAAGAAAACACATTAAATTTAGCTATATAATCACCTCTGTGTCCATCCCTCTTGAGCCTCATTATGGGTTTGCGCTCTAGACAGACACACATGCACATGTGCAGTTGTACACTTCCCCTCACTCCCCAAAGTTACTCAGCTGAGAATGTTTACTTGAGGGGCAGACGAGTGCTTTTTTAACACTGGGGAAATGCAGGGGTGACACAGGCGATTCGGTGAGGGTTGTGCGCGTACCTCTGAGTGAGCGGACACTACCTGGGGGCCTGTCTGCCTGACGCGAGTGTGGATGTACGGTACAGACTGGTTTGGTTGTTCTGGTTTCGGCTCTGCTTCTGTTTGTAAGTGAAATAAGTGGAGTGTGTGTGTGTGTGTGTATGCAATTGGTGTGCGGAAAATAATTAATGCTTCTGATATCTGTTAGATTGCCCTTCCAGTGTATGAGAATTGTGTGTGTGTGTGGGGGGGGGGTGTATCTTTTTTTTATTTTTTAATTGGCATATCTGAGTGTATGTTCAACAATCTTGATGTAATTTGCTTGATATGGTGCAGGCTTGCTGACTCTTGACCAGTGATGTCTTGTTGACTATAACTGGTGGCCTTCAGCAGGATCTGCAGCATTGGTAGGATCTGTTAAATGGATGATGGTGTTGTTCATGTCACAGTATTTTTCAGTTTGCGTACGTTTTCTTTTTTGTTCCAGAATGACCAGCAGTTGGACTGTGCCCTGGACTTGATGAGGCGTCTGCCGCCACAGCAGATTGAGAAGAATCTCAGTGACCTCATCGACCTGGTGAGTCAGTGATTGGTCGGTTGAGGGAGAGTTTTTTGAGATTAGTTTAGCCACTGAGTGCCGGGTTTCACAGACACGGATTAAGCTTCGTCCTGGACTAAACCGAGTTCTGTCTGGAGAATCTCCATTTATTTTAAATTGAATTTAGCCCGGGACTAGGCTTAATCTGTGTCTGTGCCCTAAAGGAGAACATTAGTCATTTTTATTTTTTCAGTGTCATGAACATTGTTGGTTTTGGTATTTTCATTGGATATGTTGATGATACTGAAAAAATTAAAATCCATCCATTATCTATACCCACTTACCCTGGGCAGTTTCACAGTGATGCTGGGGCCTATCCCAGCATGCTTTGGGCGGGAGGTAGGAATACACCTGGGACAGGCCGCCAATCTGTCGCAGGGCACACTCACCATTCACTCACACACGCATACCTATGGACTATTTTAGAGTCTCCAATCAGCCTACCTGCATGTCTTTGGACTGTGGGAAGAAACCGGATCTATTGATCTACACCTTTCAAAAATTTTCTCTTTGCTTTCGCGTTTTTATGTGTCTTTACTCGATTTCGTCTGCTATTTGTCTGTCTCCTGAATGCTATAATGTTACTTTGTCTTTGCATTCCCTCTCCTTAAGTCCTGAATATTTCTGACCGTAGTAATTTGCCACCTTTACCTGGGCTGCCAGTTTGATCTCTGCATTCCGCTCTGATGACCCACTTTGTTTTCTTTCTTTTTTTTTTTGTTAACAGTCAGGATCATTTTCTCACTGCACCACTAGTTCTGCTTTTTCTGTTCTCTGTATGTCTTCTGGGTCAGTGTCAGTCCTGTTCTGTCATGCCTGCCTGCGTTTTTGGCCGGTTTTGTCGGCACTGGAAGAAGAATGCGTGGCTCAGTTATGCACAGACTGACAGAATGTCAGGTGGGGTTTGGGGGGCGGGGGGGGGGGGATGAAAGACAGGGAAAAAAATTTCTGGGTGTTTTCACCTTGAGCGAGGTGTGTAATTCTGAACCCCTCCCCCCCTCCCTCTTCCTCTGTTATTTAGGTTGAGACAGGCCACACAAGCCCTTAAGATAATATATATACATTAGAGTGTGCTGTGTTGGTAATGGTTAGGGTTATGGTTATGTATATTAGAGTGTGTTGTGTTGGTGCGGGTTAGGGCTAGGGTGATACATATTAGAATGTGCTGTGTTGGTGTGGGTTAGGGAACTTAGGGTTATATGTTTCAGAGTGTTGTGTAGATGCGGGTTTGTGTTATGGTTAGATATATTTGTGTGTGCTGTGTTGGTATGGGTTAGGGTGATATGTTTCTGAGTGTGCTGTGCTGGTGTGGGTTAGAGTTGTATGTTTCAGAGTGTTGTGTAGATGCGGGTTTGGGTTATGGTTAGATATATTAGTGTGTGCTGTGTTGGTATGGGTTAGGGGGTTATATGTTTCATAGTGTACTGTGTTGGTGTGGGTTAGGGCTTGGGTTATATATATTAGTGTGCTGTGTTGGTATGGGTTAGGGTTATATGTTTCATAGTGTACTGTGTTGGTATGGGTTAGGGCTTGGGTTATATATATTAGTGTGCTGTGTTGGTACAGGTTAGGGTTATATGTTTCTGATTGTGTTGTGTTGGTGTAGGTTGGTGTGTTATTTAGGATAACACAGGCCACGCAAGCCCTTAAGATAGTATATATATATATTAGAGTGTGCTGTGTTGGTGTGGGTCAGGGTTATATATATTAGCGTGCTGTGTTGGTGTGGGTTTGGGATAGGGTTATATATATTAGTGTGCTGTGTTGGTGTGGGTCAGCGTTATATATATATTAGAGTGTGCTGTGTTGGTGTGGGTCAGGGTTATATATATTAGCGTGCTGTGTTGGTGTGGGTTTGGAATAGGGTTATATATATTAGTGTGCTGTGTTGGTGTGGGTCAGCGTTATATATATATTAGCGTGCTGTGCTGGTGTGGGTTAGGGATAGGGTTATATATATTGGCGTGCTGTGCTGGTGTGGGTCAGGGATAGGGTTATATATATTAGTGTGCTGTGTTGGTGTGGGTCAGCGTTATATATATATTAGCGTGCTGTGCTGGTGTGGGTTAGGGATAGGGTTATATATATTAGTGTGCTGTGCTGGTGTGGGTCAGGGATAGGGTTATATATATTAGTGTGCTGTGTTTGTGTGTTCAGGTGCCCTCCCTGTGTGAAGACCTGCTGTCCTCTGTGGACCAGCCGCTGAAGATCGCTCGTGACAAAGTGGTGGGCAAGGACTATTTGCTCTGCGACTACAACCGTGATGGAGATTCCTACAGGTCAGTTTCTGGATGCACAAATGGACATATTTACGTATTAGTCTGGGATATATAAACACAATTTTGTTCATTTAAGAAAGGTCCATTAATAATTTTAGATATATACAGTATGGATGTGTGTGTGGATGTGTATGTGTGTGTGTGAGTATGCGTGTGTGTGTGTGTGTGTGTGTGTGTATGTGTGTGTGTGTGTGTGTGTGTGTGCGCATAAGGGCTGTAATTCCTACATGGATCACTGGCTGTGGATGTCAGTACCCTTAAATTAAAGCTTTAAAGACAGTTTACAATGTAACCTCATATTCATCATTTCATTTCAAATCCAGTGTCTTGGAGTACATAGCCAAAATCAACAAAAAATTGCATCGCTGTCCGCACACTTATGGACGGCGCTTTGCATGCATTAATGAACCTGTCGCGTACCCCAGGTCCCCCTGGAGTAATAAGTACGAGCCGCCAATTGACGATGGCGCGATGCCGTCCGCGCGACTGCGCAAGCTAGAGGTGGAGGCCAACAACGCCTTCGACCAGTACAGAGACCTGTGAGTATACCAGTACATAAACCTGTGAGTATACCTGTGAGTATACCGGTACATATACCTGAGAGTATACCAGTACAGAGACCTGTGAGTATACCAGTACATAAACCTGTGAGTATAGTAGTGCATATACCTGTGAGTATACCGGTACATATACCTGAGAGTATACCAGTACAGAGACCTGTGAGTATACCAGTACATAAACCTGTGAGTATAGTAGTGCATATACGTGGATCCGTGACATTACCTGAGAGTATACCAGTACAGAGACCTGTGAGTATACCAGTACATAAACCTGTGAGTATAGTAGTGCATATACCTGAGAGTATACCAGTACAGAGACCTGTGAGTATACCAGTACAGAGACCTGTGAGTATAGCAGTACATATACTCGTGAGTATACCAGTCTAGATCCTACAGAGACCTGTGAGTATACCAGTGGTATACCTACGTTACACCACACCACATTACTGGAATTTATCCAGTGCAACTTTCAACCAGAGAACATGAAGTGCATGAATCAGGGTGAAGAGCAACAGTAACCCCAGTGGTTGGGAGGGAAATATTCTGAGACTGGATATGTGAAAACCTGGGATGGTCTGTGAACTAATTAAGCCTGTTGGGGAAAATTAGCAGCACAGCTAGAACTAACCCCTGATTATAGAGATGTGCTAGTGGTCTGGGGAAGGGGCTGAGTTGTGGTACACTGCCAAACCGAAAGGTAGCATGGAAAACGACACATTTCATTTATAACGGTCGTGTGGACCCGTGCTGTCCTGTGTGCTGTTTGCTGACCGTCGGACCCGCCCTTCTCGGCAGGTACTTTGAGGGGGGCGTGTCTTCCGTGTACCTGTGGGACCTGGATCACGGCTTTGCGGGGGTCATCCTGATCAAAAAGGCCGGGGACGGCTCCAAGAAGATCAAAGGCTGCTGGGACTCCATCCACGTGGTGGAGGTGCAGGTGAGGGGGGGTCAGAGGGGGTTCGAGGGCGGGGCTCTCGCTGTGTTTTAGTGCGACGGGCGTTTTTAATCCTCCCCCCTTTTTTTGTTTGTGTTTTTTATGCACAGGAGAAGTCCAGCGGGCGAACGGCGCACTACAAGCTCACCTCTACTGTGATGCTGTGGCTCCAGACGACCAAGACGGGGTCTGGCACCATGAACCTGGGGGGCAGCCTTACCCGACAGGTAACCCGCCTGCGACTAACTCGCCAACCCATACGTAGCGCCAAGCAGGGTGAAGCACGGCGGCCATTTTACATCAGAGTGCTCGCTCCCATCAGCTGGACTGGTATTGCGCTGATTACTAACTGAGGAAGCGGGAATTTGGGCAGGGATTTGGTGAGGCCTGTGTGCTCTCTGACTGTGCTGACCAGGGGTTTTGCCAGGCAGATGAAAGCATCACGCTTGCCAAATAGGAATTCTGAATATCTTTAAACCTTTGACAAGTAGACTTTTTGGAATGTTTTTTTTTTATTTTCTTCAAAATTCTAAGTCAGTGTTCTGGAACTCCATTTCTTTCAATCACCAGCAGAGACTGTTACATCAGCACTAGAGTGTTCAGTTGAGAACATTCTAATCCCGTACGTGTGATCTCAGAACTTAAAGGGTAAAAGGAGTTATGTTATGCCTCCCATCTGCGTATCAAGAAAGCAAGCCTGCATGTCCAGACAAGACAGGCATCTGTTACACAGACACGCAATGAAAAAGTGTTTTTTTTTTTTTTACACAGTTTATATGTCCGCCTCTGGTATCATCACAGAGAACTTATTAGCAGACAATCGCCAGGGTTCCGAGGCACTCTGTTTTATTTGCTAGTTTTAATAGTTCTTTTTTGTGCCATTTTTTTCCAGTTCAGGCTGAGTGATACAGAGGCACTCCAACCGACAGCTGCAGTAAATGATCAGAAATCCTGCCCCCAGCCGAACTAAAATGTTTGAAACCTAATTCAGTAGATCCCTCTCCTCAAGAAGAACAAGCCTGCCGTACTGGCTTCCCCAACATTATGAATAGAAATAAAACCACAGGAGCTTTAAAAAATAAATAAATAAAATAAAAAATGTTAGTAAAACATTAGATTTTGAGCCATGAGCCTTGGGCTAGTGAGCTTGCAGAAGCATGTCCTGTCATGAAAATGCTCTCAAAAGGATTGACGGTATTTTACTGAAATTTGAAGTCAGCTATATCAACAATCCGGCCCTAAATCATCACTGGTCTAATCAAAACACACAGTGGTGCAATAGAACTTGAATTCTGTTTTTAAAAATGTTCCGTTCTCACAAAAAAGAGGGGAATTTTCTACAGTTTAAAACTTGCTGCAGTGATCGGTCTCCTTGTTAGGAATATATATGAGCCCTATGGGTCATTAGCATCTTGAAATGGCTGTAATGAGGTACTAAAAATGAAGCATTGCTCTGCATTATAAAAAATCCTTATTTTACAAGTGCATTGCTGAATAGATCCGTTATGGTGTAATAAAACTTTATAATAATTGGCTGCCATTAATTAACTCTGAATCATTGGGTCGTAGTAGAGTTGAACAAGGTTTTACTCTTTTTTTTTTTCCTTCTTCTTTTTGGTCTGATTGTTTTATTTCGCTGTCTGCCATTATGTCATGTCGCCACATGTTGAAAGATTATGTGAAGGTCTGGGTTTTGTTTTTCTCTGTATACATATATTTACAGAGTTTTCATTTATAGCTTTTTTTATATGAAGCTGACTGTACCGCAAATTGACCTCTGCATTATAACGATGTCGTAAATGTTCATTTTATCCCCTCCGCTCACTGGTTTCCCCCTGCTCCCCCCTTCTTTCCTTTAGATGGAGAAAGATGAGACGGTGGGAGAATCCTCCCCTCACATCGCCAACATTGGCCGCCTGGTGGAGGTGAGCGCCTGACAGTTCTCTCTTCAGTTCAGTTGTGCGTTTTCCCTCTTCTGGGGGTTGTAGTTTATATTCACAACCATATATCTCGCTCAGGCTTTACAACAGTAGTGTCCCAATTCCTTCAGTCTCAAGAGTCCATTTTCAGATTTTTACGATGATGTTTATGATGAATTGGTGGGTACATTCTATGGGAGTGACCCAACATATTGAGTTTATGATTGTTGACACTAAAGATGAATGTATCAGGAAGTTTCTCTTGGACTGCCCAGGAAACGTTCTCCCTGTGTGCTCATTGGTTAATAAGTGGTCACTGATTGGACCCGCTGTTGCCGTCTCATCCTTTGGGGTTCCCGAGTCTGTTCCTGGGCACATCAAACACAGTGCCGTTCTCTGACCTATAACGGGACACGTGTACTGCAGACCTGGGTCAAATACGTATTCGTTTTGGATTCAAATACTTTTCTGTGCTCTATTGATCTTGCCTGGTGTAATTGAGCCTGCCAATATGACCAGAAGGCAGGGTTTGCACTTTTTGAGGGTATTTCATTGGTTCCAGTACACCAGACAAGATCAGTAAAGATTCGTAGAAAGGTATTTGAATCCGAAACAAATATGTATTCAACCCAGGTCTGATGCATTGCCATTTGTTATACTGCAATACAGTAGTTAGGCTTTTTTCTGTCACGGTTTATTTTTGCTATTAGCAGGTAAAGCAGATACTTCCTGAATCTGCAACATATCACGTTACATTGCTCTGTTTTTTTTGTTCTGATAGGATATGGAGAATAAGATTCGCTCCACCCTAAATGAGATCTACTTTGGGAAGACCAAGGACATTGTTAATGGACTGAGGTACAGACTGTATAATGCCTCACTGCACTGTATTAATATGACATTAGTATTGGACTGCTGGGTATGGTACCATGAAGAATATATTGAAATGTCCAAAGATATGCACGTGCACAGACACCAACACAATAGCTGAAGTCAAAAGAGTAGACGTTATGAAAGAATGAGACTCCCACGCTTGATGTAATGCTCCAAGATTATATCAAAATAATGATTATATCCATAATGATGAAAACTTGCTATAGCTGAAACGTTAACACTGTTGCTGGATTAAAACTTTAATCTTGGAGCATTATATCAAGTGTGCAAGTATCATTCTCTAATTTATTCTGTTTTATAGTACTCTGTAGAACCTTATCATTTGACTGTATGAAATATTGTTGGATTTGTTTAAAAAACATCAGATTCTCATTAGACTAAACTGCTACACACTGTTAAATATATTGAAATGCACTGCCAGGAGTGTACTGCATTGGCTACACATAGTGTGTACAGTGTGTTTTATATAGTACATATATAGTGCATTGTGTCTTTTTGACGGTGAGAATTAACCAGCAACTTCTAAATGTTCCCTGGAAATTGAAAGCATTGAACAGATAAGAATAGCATCTGTCATGACAATGGACACAGTTTTTAAAGACTGTTCATTAATTGCTTTTACAGTGCAGTGTGGCTTGGGGCACTTCATTTGCGTGAAATTGGGGAAACCTCCTTTCTTTTCAGTAATGTGTACCATTCACATCTGTGTGCTGCCCCCCACATGTTCAGGTTAACATGAATGTTTCCTTATTTCAGGCAATGTCAAACCAGTTAATTTAGGTTCCTTCAACTATTGTACATATACAGTCTCTCTGTTCCTTATCTGGAGGAGGCTATTATAACTCAACCATCCTCTGAACTAGGGCTGCCCAACCCTGTTCCAGGAGATCTACTGTCCTGTAGGGTTTCACTCCAACCCTGACAAAGCCACACCTCATTCAACAGCTAGAGAGCTGAACTGCTAAGTAGTAGAATCAGGTTGTGGAAAATTAGGGTTGAAATGAAAGCAGGGTGGTTTATCTCCTGAAACAGGATGGTATATCTCCAGGAATGGGATAGAATATCACCAGGAACATGGTTGAGCAGCCCTGATTTAGAGGACTGTTGTGTTATAATAACCTCCTACAGATAAGGAACTGAGAGACTGTATAGATACAATAGCTGTAACCTAGAAGTTAATCTCTTTGTCTTACGCTTGATCACATCCTACTACTCTGTTTTCTGCATTTCGTACAACATTGTTTTGCTTTTGTACTTCCTTCCTTTTCGTGCCTGCCCCATTTTTTCCATTTAATTTGCCTCTCTCCTCATCTCTCTACATTCTTTCTCTCCTGTTTCCCCTCCTCGTTCCCCCTCTCCTTTCATCCCTCTGTTCACCCCCTGTGCTCCAGATCTATTGACTCTTTGCCCGATAATCAAAAGTACCGGCAGCTCCAGAAGGAGCTGTCTCAGGTCCTCACCCAGCGGCAGATCTACATTGAGGCCGACGAGTAGGGCTGGAGGTACAGCCTGAGTGAGCTCGGGCACGGGGCTGTGTGCTGGCATGGGTTGGGCATGACCTTGGCATGACCCTGGCGCACTAGGCGAGGGTCACCATGTCTGTACGCCATCACTGACTTCACGAGCCGTGACTTACGAGTGTATGAGGGATTGTGCTTGTGGATTTGAGGAGTTTTGTGTGACTCGCTGGAGGGTTAGGGGGATGGAGTCGGCGAGTTTATTGGGGTTCGTCCCTGGGATTATGGTGTGTAGATTCCATGGATGTCTGATGTCCATGATGTCTGTCTAATAGAGATTAGAATCTGTACATCACGATCCCTGAATGTGGGCACAGTATAAGGCTTGTGTGCGTGCGTGCGTGTCTTTGGGGAGGATGGACTTACCGACACAATGCCAGTTTGAAGTCAGTGTAAACTTAATCTAAACAGTCGATACCTCAGTTTTGCAGAGAGGTTACTGACAGTACTAAAGCAGCTTGGCTGAGATTTTCTGCATGTTGGTTGTTGATTGAAAAGCACTGTGATACTGATATGACCCCAGCTAACAGAAGAGTCACTCACAGAATGCCCCTTTACACCTACTAAAAGGAGTGCAGGTTGAATGGATTTTTTTCCTCTTAGGTTTGAACCTGCCTGCATGGAAAAGGAAATTATGTGTCATATATGTGGCCATTGATAGTTGATATTCTCATCTTCTAAAGCCAGCAGATTACTTCTTGCTTTTTCTCTCACTCTCACTCACATTTCCTTCCTCTCGCTTTGATGCTTTTTCGCTGTATCTAATCGTTTGGAGTTGTACAACACAGATGTAAAACTCCTCTTTCTCGCCTTCTGCCAGTCTCTAACAGTGTGAGTCATCAAGGCCGTGGTTAACGTTGAATCGCTTTTTTTAACGGAAGGTGACCGACTCTCTTCTTCTTCCTTTCAGGAGCGTTCAGACAATGGCTGACAAGTCGAAGCAGGAAGCCCTGAAGAATGACCTAATGGAGGCACTCAAACGCAAGCAGCAGAGTTAGATGCTCTCTGTCTCTCTCTCTTTGTCTCTCTCTCTCTCTCTCCTTCTCCTCCTTTCTGCATCTTTCTTCCATTTCACTCCTCACATCTGTGTCCCTTTCTGTTTCTGTCTCACTCACTCGCTCCATCACTCCCTTTTTCTCTGTCTCTCTGTCTCAGTGCTGCACACTCTGTTCGTCGGTCTGAAATCAAAAGAAAAGGCATTTCATTTTCCAGATTGTTCCCTTTCTCTCTCTCCTGGAAGCATCTCACCTTCGAAAAAAAAATCTTCGACATCCACTCTCCATGTTGTTACTGTTATGAATATTAGTGTTATGATTGTTAATTATGATATACATTTTGACAACAATGTTGATAACCCCTGAAGCTCTTTCACTGTTGGCTTTTCACAAGGGCACGTTACAAAAGAACCACCCCTCTGCCCTACACCCTACCTCTTTTTCAAGGTTAAGCGGAAGGGGAATGCAATCAAAATGGCTGACTAAAGCAAGGGCTGGGTGGGGGATTGTGCTGATAAGTACTGGTTATCATTTTCAGCAACTATTTATTTTCTATTCTTATATTGATTATATATATATTGTAATATTGGTGTTATCTCTGTCCCCCTCCCCCCCATCTCCCTGTAATAAATATATTTGTTACTCTTCTGTAAAGAGGTTGGGGAGGCATTCACTGGCTTTTTATTGATGCTATTGCTATTACTCTTATTATCATCATAATTGTTTTGATTGGGCAGCGGTTGGTGCTGTGTCCCTCTGTCGTTTTACGTCAAGGCTTAAGGAAGGGGGGCAGACATGGAGACGGGAAGATGGGAGAATGAATGAACAGATTTGTTTATTACCTTGTCGTTTCTCATCCCTCTCTCCCTTTTCTGTTTTTTTTTTGGGGTCGTGGATTCTGTTTCTGTCTTGCAGGAAGCTTTTTGTTTGTTATTATTTTGGTTATATTTTTAAGTTGTTTGTTCTTTTTTTTTTTTTTTTTTGTAAAGCTTACAGTTCATGTTGTATTAGAGCCTCCAGCACGATTAAAACTTATAAGGTGGTCAATAGACCTGGCCTGCATTGTCTCCTTCATGTTGCCTGGAACATGTTCTATGTGGAGTCTGGTTCAGAGTAATTAAAAAAACATAAGACATGTAGTAATTATAATTACATTAAACAGCCGTGTGATTGAAGAATTTATTTTTACATTTTCTGGAACAATGGCGGTATTATGGTCACGGAAGACAACACGCAAGTTGAAATAAAATACATTATCAACGATATTCACTTGATGTCTTGAACCCTTCTCATGCATGTGTCAAAATTTACGCATGCAGTGTATATGCAAAGCTGCAACTTGGTGAATAGGTGTGAGTGACTAAACTTGGAACGACTAAAGTTAAGTATTTCCATCTCATCTTAATCAGCTGTAGGTCCTAGTTTCTGTTATGTTTGTAATCCATCGCCAAGTATTATTATTATCATGGAACCACTGTCAATACCTGACTTGGAAAAGCAACAATTATCCGAAAAAGTATAGTCAACCTATAAACTCCCAAAAAAAGAAAAAATGGTTTGTACATTCAAAGCCACTAACCTTGAACTGTTTGTATACCTTCAGTTACAAGATATCGTAAGCTTTTTGAATGAGGGATCGAGCTTGGGGCTTTATTCTTTAAATCCGTTTTGCTTATTGTTTATGATATGATCAACTTTCAGATCTGGAAAAATATGTTGAAACGTATGAATAACAACTAGCCAGTCAAAAATAAATAGAACGAATGTAAACATAGTCCTACGAAGCGGATGTGACGTAGAACAACGGCGCCTTTCCGGATTCTGAGAGGACACAAACTGGTGGGGTATGAATTACTTTCATTTATTGTTTTCGTCTTCAGTTATAGAACGCTACTTCATTTTGTTTTCTCTACAGAAGCCGTAGTAATGTATGATTATATGATGTGAAAATATCGCACACTTGAAAATAATACACGAAAAGTACCGCTAGGTATATTAGACTTGCTTAGGCTCGCTAGGTTTTTGACATTCCTAGCCAACTAGTCAAGTCTAGTTAGGGTCGAAGTTCTCATTTTAAAAGTTATATTAGCTGAATAAGCTTAAATATGTTGTCTATATTTATCTTCTTGCTAGGTAACAATTGGGCACTGGCTATTTGAATTCCGCATGTATCGTCTGTTGTTAGATACCTGACTAAAACCGAAACCAATGCCCACCCACAGTACGACAGCTGTAGCCGTTCGTTTCCGTTCAGAATATGAAGATGGAACTGCATACTTAGTTTCAGTCGGCTTCACGTTTTTGTGAAAGCTTTTCATTGCTTGGCTAATCAACTAATGTCCATTCTGCGAAATTGTGGAGAGCTCATTGAAACAATTTAGGCCTAACTAATTTCAAGTGTGATTGCCTACCAACAGAGCGATGACATGCACGCTAGAGAAAGTGCTGGGCGATGCCCGCACACTGCTTGAACGGCTCAAAGAGCACGACACGGCGGCGGAGAGTTTGATCGAGCAGTCGGGAGCGCTGAGCCAGAGAGTTCACAGCATGAGGGAGGTGGGGAACGCGCTGCCAGACAAGGTAAGAAGCACATTAGACCTAGAAGTAGTAGTACCTGTTGTCAAAAACGTGTCGAGTTCCAGGTTATAACAGCGTCGGTTAAGAAGAGCCGAATCTAAGTATAGATGAGTAATTGGGGATTTGTACTGTATTCTCAGTACCAGGAGGACAGTTCTGAACTGAAGGAGTTCTCCAAGTACAAGCCGCACATTCTGCTGACCCAAGAGAATACCCAGATTAAAGAGCTACAGCAGGAGAACAGAGGTGAGATTACTCATTTTTGTCCTTTTCATTGATATATCGACCTGTCTCATTACTCCTGTGTTTCCTTGCATGCGATTTATTGTGAGACACAGGTTTTCTTAAGTGCTTCATTAGCAGAACAAGGGCTCGTTCAGGTTTCCACGCGACTCGCGTCAGGCTGAAGAAGATTTGGAATGAGTGATCGATTTGATCGAGTTCAGAATCGATCAATGAAGCTCGTATTCCGATTTGACTCCCGATTTATTTGCTCAATGCATTCCTGAATGGGCAGAATGCCATATTTGCGATGGTGTCACCGTTAACGCAGTCCTCTGAGCTGGAGCGGTAACGATGAAATTAACCCGTCCGCGTCTTCCTGTGCCAGAGCTGTGGCTGTCTCTGGAGGAGCATCAGTACGCACTGGAGCTGATCATGGGCCGGTACCGCAAGCAGATGCTGCAGCTGATGAAGGACAAGAAAGAGATGGACACCCGGCCCGTGCTCAGCTTGCATGAGGACCACGCCAAGGTCTCTGCTGTCTTTCACGTCATGGTTTGGTGACACGGGGGTTCCCACACGTCCTGGAAAACCAGGAGGTTTTTTTATTGGGTTTTCCGTGCCGTGATTGAAATCCACTTTTTTGACAGAAAGTTGCATGTTCAGATCACAGGTGGTTCTTTGCCATTTTATTTTAATGCACTTACACCTGTGTAAATGGACAGCAGGCAAGATTAAAGGTTTGTAAATGTAACATCACCTGCTGAGCAGATAGATAATACAAAGAAAAAGATGTACATGTATATTTGTGTGATGACTGAAAAGTTGTTTAATGTGTTGTTCGTTTTCTGCCCTCCCACCATCTGAAAACTGTGTCTTCATCATACATTGCTTTCTTCACCCCCCCGCTCCCCAGGAGGTGCAGAATCAGCTGGAGCGTATATGTGAGATGGGACAGGTGATGCGGAAAGCCGTCCAGGTGGATGACCAGCACTACTGCACCGTGAGGGAGCGGCTAGCCCAGCTGGAGGTAAAGCGCTCGTATCTTTGCGAGTCAAAATATGTGCTCTTAGTGTAACATCCTGCTACATCTTGGGATTGTCGGGTTCACGTAAATTTTGCAGTTGAATCAATATGCGGCACATAGTAACTTTAAAACGTATCATGCAGGAGTACAGGACATGCAATTTAGGCAGTCTTAACTTTATTTTAACTGATTTGTACCTGTTTTCTGGATCTGGTTACAGTGCATTAATTCACTTGAAATGGCCTCTACTTTACATATTATTGTTAGTGCATCAACCAGCTGCCATCTTCAGCTTCTTATTGCTTCGACTAATGAGTTTAATCCAGAATACACACGCACTTTCAGTATCAGCTTGTGCTCACTTGAGCTATAGGTTAGTAAACAAATCACTTTTAACTAGTCTGATCCCAAAAAACATTTAAATGCATTGGTGTTACATCAGAAGGTGGAATACTAACTATGAAATGTCAAACTTGTATTTTGTTCTTAATCTTTCATACCTTGGATTCATACTGCTCTTCTGGTTTTTATGAGTTGACGATCATTAAATGCAGTACTCTAAGGGCCTGATTTACTAAGACCTTTAACAAGTGCAAAACCTTTTAGCACACACAAACCTAATAACACAACCAATGACTGTTGCAAAACAAATACCGTGACCAATCGTTGGTCATGTTATTGGCTTTGCGTGTGCTAAAAGGTTTTGCCCATGCTAAAGGTCTTGCCCACGCTCAAGGTCCTAGTAAATCAGGCCTTCAAATTTTCAGCAGTATATGAAGATCTGGGCATGAGTTGATTAAACTAAAAAAAATACCATAGTTTTGTGATGTTACGCACGCGCTCATTTTGTGCTCTCCTGTGCTTGGTCGTGTTGTTTTTTTTTTTTGTGCAGATTGAAAACAAGGAACTGCGAGATCTTCTGTCCATTAGCAAGAGCTCCCTGAAGTCACAGGTGGAGGAAGTAGCCCAGACCCAGACCCAGGCCCAGCAGCCTGAGCCGGACCCCAAGCCCGAGGCAGAGTAGTGGGGCAGCGGTGGGCGGAGTTTTGAGCGTAGTGGGCACAGTGAGTCACTCCAGTTCTTCAAGGGCCATTTAGCCTGACGTCCTTCCTGCCCTCGGTTACTCGGGTTTAGAACCGCGTCCGGGAAAGATATTAGATTTTATTTTCCCTTCATAGCTCCGTATTGGTCATTTTTCCAAAGTATCCCAGCGGTCCAGGGACTAGGCTGGTTTTTGAAGACTGAAGTTTACCCCCTCACTAAGATCCCCCCCCCCCCCCCCCCCCGTGAAACTGAGTGAAATACCAACAATGGATTCTTTAATTTTGTAAGGAAGAAATTCACTTTCACAAAAAGAATATTACTAATACAGCAGTTGTCTTATCTTGGATTGTTGCTACCTCTTGGTTTCTCGGTCTGTCTTAAATGGTAAATGTTAAAAATTAATTGGACATTGTTCTACTGTTTAAGCTTTGAAACTTGCTTAAAATCCTGACGGCAGTTTTTCATCTTGGAATATAAGTGACATCTTTGTTTCCTGGCCCTAAGAACATCAGAGTTACCCATAATTTACATTAGCGTGTTATTATATTTAGTATGGAAGTGTCCTGATGTATTTATGCTCCTTTATGCCATTTTGGTTGTAACACAATTGGTTTCAATATGAAAATGTCTCTCTGTATGAGTGCAGGTCCCAGTTCTGGACCGTTGCATCTAATTTTGAGTTTCAAAAATCAGGAAAAAAAAACATCCAGTGAGCTCCCCGGTGGACTACCATTCTGAGACCTGGAACATAGAGGCCTTTGAACAGTTACATTGTGTCCTTATCCAGCATGTCAATCATAACCTGCCAACTTACCGAACCAATCATTTTAAACGAGAAAAATAAGCTGAAAATGAGCATAGCTGTCCAATCTGCAGACCACATTCACTTTTTGGTTTTTACTGTACAGGTAGTTTCAGTGTCTTTACTTTTAATGTGTAAATAATTTGCCCAAGTACTGTTATAAATAATTGTAATTAAAGTCAATATCTCTCTGTACCATACAGCTTGGTACTTGACGTGAGAAGTAAACCTTTCTTGGTTGTCGTGGGAAAACTACTAGATATTTGTTATTTTCGGTGCGTTACTTAATGGAACACTGTCCTTTTTTAGAAGGATGCACAGTTGTTTTTAAGCGTCATATGGTGGGGGAGGGAAAAATATAAAGAGCATTTTATGGGGTGCATGAACTGTGAAGATCGAGAATCCTGATACACATTAATACTCACATTACAGCCTTAATGTGGTTCTACACAAATAAAGCACAATCTCTTACAGAAACCTAACTGCCGCCAGTAATGTTTGGCTATATCACTTTTTTTAATGGCAGATTTTGCTGAGGTGATGCTGTGGGAAAATACAAGATGCATGACCTTGTTGCCTGAGTGAGAGGGGCGTTTCATAGTTCTTCACTTCCATTTTAAGAAAGCAGACGTGACCAGGAAGAAAATGGCTGCTGTCACACCCTGCAGGGCTCTTACTCTAACATTTTTTTTCCGAGGGACACGTGCTCTTAGGTTGAAAGATTTAGGAGTGCACTAATGCATCCCAATTAGTAGATGTGCTCCTACATTATTTTTTTTCCAGTTAGCGCACATCTATTTTCAGGAGCAAATGCTCTTAAAATGGGAGCACTGTAGAGCCCTTGCATTGACTGCCACAAAAGCAGTACAAACTAAAATGTATATGCCTATCCTTTAAGCCAGTGTATTTTTAATATTTCAGTTTGCCACATGACAAACATCAGTCCTAGGTCTTATAAAAAAACAGATTATGTCTTTATATCTTGTATACCTTTGGTAATGTGCCCAGTTGATACCAGTGACCCAGAACTGTTACTACACTGCCTTGCAGTATCTGTGCCACTCAAAGCATGTCCAACTCTAACCCTTCTAGAATCTGTGGAGTTGTGTGATAGTTGATTATTTTATCAATGCAGGTACAGCCAGTTTAATATGGGTAACGTTGTGTATGTTCAGGATATTTTACCAGTTTTGCTTAAAATGAGTGAACTTGTCTGGTTATTTGTTGGCTCACACTTCTAAAGCAACTTTGGTGTGATACAGTCTCATATGAACAGGACTGAACAATTTGATTGAGAGATTTTTAAAATATGAGACACTTTCCAATAATTCAAATCACAAATGCTGGAAGTCCAATGTACTAGCATTTCATCTGTTCCTATAACTAGCATAATAAAGCTAATGCAGCGTACTTTTAGTTTTCCTATGTGATTAGATTTTGAACTTTTAAGATGAAAATATTAAAACGATTATCACTTGAATCACAAGAATTGAAACTGAACAAAGATCCTTGGGTTCAGGACCGTGAGACAATGCTGAAGAAATTATAGTTTTGTTGATGGAATGACAGTTGGGGAAGACACCACTTTTTTAGTTTATTAGGCGAGTTGGAAATGTATATTGTTTTGTATATTTGTGCACTTTTTTTATATGACAGCTAGGTCATGACCAAAGTTGATATGACCACTGGGTGTAGACTTGGATTCCTACAGTATTTATTCTGTTTCGATAGTGTTTAAACTGGAAATTCAACTAATAAAGTAGAAATCCTGAGAAAAAATCTAGTGTTTCTTTCTTAGTGTGAATGTGCCTGTTGTCCATCCTGTCAACATGATTTCTGTCATCTGCTCCCACCGTCCTCACAAAGATGGACCATGGCTGCAAATGGATGAGCCTCGTGTAGACTCCACTTTGCAAGTACCTGGCCCTCATTTTACCTGCCTGTTTCTGTTTTTGTTTACTGCCTCCAAACAGCTGCATGTGCACAGCTGCTATTGCTGTCTATGGCAACGGTTAATTTGCTCTTAATGTCCATTGAACAAGATGTCATCATTATTTTTCCCCCACGTGTGACTTGGAGCCCATTAATGTATAATTTCATATACATTGGTAGACACTGCCATATTGCACATGTAAGTTTACATTATGTTTGAAAAAGACGAATGCCCAAAAATGACGACCTCAGCCACCACGAATGTGCATCACTCAGTACACATGGTGGAGAGGGAGAAAACAATTTTAGCCAGTTAAATTGGAGGGGGGGGGGGTGTGATTAGGTAGCCAGTGAAAAATTTAGCCAGAACACCAGTAAAACCCCTCCTCTTTATAATAGGTGTTGTGTTTCTGAGCGCAGTGAGTAAGGTCCGTGGTGTAATATTTCATCTGAAAGACTGCAACTGCTAGGTCACTTCACTGGTGTACTGGGCTTTATTTGACCAGAGGGAAGATCGCCCCCTACTGGCCCAACAACACCTACATCTTACAACAACAACAACAACTTTGGTTTCCCAGGGGGGCTCAAATCAAAGGAGTAAGCAAACCCACACCTGCTTGGCTTCACCCATTCACCAGGAGCGGAGTACATGGTGGCACAGCTGCTGGCAAATGTGGATCTGACCCTTTATATTTTCCCTTTTAGTCCAATTGCTGTGCAAATGGGTTAATGAGATACATTTGGGGTGTGCTTTTAAAATTTTGGACAGATTCCCTGCGTGTCTGTGGCCCAGTCATTCCTGTTTACCTGTTGAGTCCAAGAGGGAGCCCATCTGCATTATTAAAAATAGCCATTTCTTCTGACTCTGTAAAACTATAATGCATATGAGTAAAATGAGCCACCGTATATGCAAATCTCTCATTAACCACTGTGTTCTGTTTACTTATTAGCACATGTGAAACAACATGGGTCAGATACATTGGGATTTTGAAACAATACAGAAATGAAATGTATGCAAAATCACTCAATATATATTACCTTTATCTCAATTCCAAACGATATATTTGGTTAATGATGGTCATCTTAGATCACATTTTTTTTAAAGAAAGTGTCATTTAATAAGATGTGATTTATATAAATCTACTATAATGGAGGTGTGGGGGCATAAATCATGTTTATCTGTGAAAAATGACAACGAAACATGGTTTTCATGCAGTAGATTATTGATATTTATTGCTTTGAGCTGACATTCTTGATTACCTTTAATTTTCAATCAAAGAAACCACAAAAGACAAAAAGCAAACGGATGAGGAACACCAAATAAAATCAAATAAGAAACAATTAACACTGATTTAGTCATTGGTTATAAAATACATCTCTCAAAAGTGCTATTTCTCTTACGAAAACTTTAAACGGGTCAACTTGACCCAAACCGAACACAAGGGTTAAACCTGGCCCTGTTTTAATATTAGACTTTGCACGTGACACTTCGAGACTGGATTTTGCAGCAACAGTACAGACAATAAATCAATGCACAGCTTGTGTGGCACCACGTGGACTTCCCGTACTCTCCGCCATTAAACACAATGAAGAAAGCGTCGGATGTAGTCTCGCGAGAAGAATCCATTCTCATTACTACGTAATGTGCCGTGCTGCTTATGGCGGCGCTGGTGACAGTGCTGAAAGCTGTTGGGGTGAGTTTTTATTTATTTCTATTGTCGAAATTGCGATTGTGGACGTAAAACGTTAGGATTTAAGGGATTTTGAACATGTATTTCATCTATGATCCGTGACGACAATGTCTGGAATTGTTGCCGTGAGTTGAACAGTAGGCCTGGGCGGGGGCACTGGACCGTAATTTCGGGCAGTTTTCTCGTCGTAAATCTTAGCAATAGTAGTGCGTCCGCTAAGTGAACAGATCGGATTTTAAAACTTATTTTAAATGATCAGTGTAGTGTATAAGTGTGTGTTTTACGTTTTATACACAATTGAAAATGGTTTAAGGAGTTACCATGCTATAAAGCCCGAGAAGGGTGACCTAGCTAACTAGCTAAGTCGGTACACAGTTACGTAAAATGCGTGCTAGCCTAATAGCTAGCTAGCATTCTGTCGCATTTTTCTTTGTTATCAATGCGCCTGTTTCCGTTAACTTAGCTAACACGTTAACATTAGTTTGCTGCCTTGATGGACTAACCAGATTAGCTATGTTAAAGAAATGGCACAGCAGTAGCTCTCATGTTGACTTATTTTAATATTAACTCCGTTAACGCTAGTTAACATTAGGCAATATATTATAAGTTGGCTTGCTACTAGCTACGTAGAAAATAACATGCATTGTATCGATAGTATTAGGAACCTCTACGTGAAATCGGTTTAAGTTGGTCTTTTATGGTTACTCGATTTTGAATTTCAGCTTCCTTGTGTAGAAATTGGTAGTTGTGCAACGTTAGATCGTTGGATAGCGGGAATAACGGAATTTTCTAACGTTAGTTTACTAATGCTAGCTATAAAGTAGTGCTCGCTGTGTTGGTTCGTTAGCTAGTCTAGTTAGGCGAAGTTAAGTTTGATGTCTGAGCTTGCGTTGTTGGTTAGCTAGCTAACATTTTAATCGGCTACGGCTCGGTATAGCTCGCAAGTTAGCTTTCTTGCTAGTTAAGGACGATACGCGACTCTTCGAGGTGACTTCGTTAGTAAGAGCCATTCCGCATTTATTTTTATTAATTTAGAGTAAACTGGGTATTGCCCGCTGACTATATGAAGACAATTGAATTCCCCAGCAGTGACTTCGTTTCGGAAGCTAACCAGCTAGCTTTGAAATATGTTGCAACATAAACATTTTTCCTTCTCCATGAAATTTTAAATGGAAGCATGATTGACTAGATGGAATGGCCTATAGATTTTAAGGCTTTGGTCCAATCAGCACTACGGCAGCCAATCGGGGGGGATGGTGTGTAGTGGGCGGTTTAGAGTGCGGATATGTTTTTTGGTGCGTCATGGCCCGCTGAATAACACACGCTATCAAAGTGAACCGTGGGGGGTTCACGTGATAGTTTGTAATACTATATTCCCGTGTGATTGTTTTTCTCAGAAAATCAGACCGTAGGCCTACATTTCAAAGTCATAAACAACGCTACGCAAGTGTCCTCTAAATCTATATTTGTCTGCCTGAATTTAAAACACCGAAGCAACTAAGGTCTTGTGTTATTCCAGCGCTCTGTCTAGGTCAAGACTGTTTTCACAGAAATGGGGAGTTAACATAAGGCCCTCTGATCACCTAGTCTTATACATATTAGTGTGATAAATGATTGTGCATAACCTCATTGACTTACATTTTTTACTATATTTGGCTAAAGTCTTGGGCCTAGTCTAGATAGTTTACTTTGGAACTGTGATATGTTTTTTTCTGCTTTGGGGAATGTGCACATACTTTGATCTGATGCTTGCCTTTTTCACTTAGTTTATGTATAGAACTGCATGTTCTAGGTATGTGCAATATGCCTGATTAATCGATCTCCCACAAAACCCTCTAGAACCGCAATGTTCAATTTAGATTCTTGGGAAAATTAGTAGTGTTGCTTGCATACATCAAGCAACAGCTTAGTTTGGAGCTAAGAGAGATGTAACAGTTAAAATTCCACCATAGCTTCTATGTGCCAAATGAGTCCTGCAAAGGTTTTAGTGGAATCCATAGTCATTTATGCAGATGCCTTTCACTTGCTAGGCATGTCTCCTTTCCCTGCCAAGTACTCACTGACTTTATCTTTAATGTATTATGCATTTCAAGATGCAGCGTCATTTGCATATGAAATGACAGTTGTTAGGTCAGCCGTTCATTATGTTTATGAGCATCCATGAGGTAATGTTGTGCCTCGTGTCATTGGCATCAGCAAAAGTGCAGGAGAGAGCTGTGTGAAAATTGGTATGATGCATTATTCGCGTGTAGCTACTGGCGTGAACCGACTCACACTTGAGTCACTAGTATGGGCAACTCCGGGATTTTTGAGAATCTTATTGTTTCTACCCAACAAGCGAATATAACAATCGGTGAGACATGCCAATTTGCAAAAATACATGTCCACTGACGCCATTAAATAAAACGAGAACATAATCTAACCGATGTGCCTTCTGAATCTGTGACTTCTGTCGTCCCCTTTCGTTTTGTGTACTTATCTGTTGGGATTGCTGTGGTGATTTTCAGTAGGCCATCCATCACCCAGAAACACATTTGTGCTCTTCAGTTTGCCCTCTGGCCACGGCGTTACTATCTGAATTGCTTCCTCAGAGTTTTAGCTTTGACTTTGTGCAGCGTCAAAATTTATCGCAAATTGCACCGTCAATGTGCAGGCAAGTTAGATTACTTTTTTCTAAGTGAAACGTTGAAATTGGGGAAGTGACCTCTTCAGTGGTCTTTTTAGATATGGTGCAATGTTACCGGTCTCTGATTCAGCCCTGATTATTTTTTTGTTGCCAAAGGCCAACTTGCTAGCGACTGTCGGATGGCTGATTAGTTTTTGTGATCAGTCTCTGCTTACGTGACTGAAGTAGTGTGTGCTAGTTAATGGGGTTGAATTGGGCCCAGTCAGAACGGATCGTGAGCCTGCATTTCTGTGATTATTACTCTGATTTTAGGAATAAGCTCCGTGCATCCATATTGTCATATGGATTGACACTTTAGAGCTTCATTTCTAATTTAATACTCTAAGGTGTAAAAAAATGTGATTACTATGTTTATAATTGGACTTTATAATGCTGATGTCGTGATCACTATGCCACAAGCAATGGAGTTCTAGAACACTGACTAAAAAAATTTAAAAAATCTGCTTTTTGGAGGGTTAATGTCTAAACGTGAATAAATATACAATTTCCCCGGTTGTAATCCCGTCTTTTGTTGAAGAGCCTGAAATATGGCATTTCTCAGGCAACCCTGCACTAGAGGGGAGGAATCATTGAGACTGCTCCTCTCCCTGGAACAGAATTTGACCCCCTTGGCAGCACTGTGTTAAAAGTCTTAGAGGATACCATGTTGACCTGACCTGACTGTTGCCGTGTAACTATTAGATTAAATTTCACCTGTTTTCCACTCTTAGAAAATGGCGCTTTCACAGACACATTGATACACTGTTGTTAGTACTAGGACTAGTGAAAAAAAACATAAGAATAGGGTGCATTAATTTTGATATAAAAATTTAAAAAAAATAACTTATTGTCTACCTTAAGTGTACTGTAGCTGTGGAAATGCAGTGCTGCACATTTGGTTATTTGATAGTTATTTGATTAAATGAAATATGTAACGGGACAGTTCTCTTGTTCTCTTGGTCCATAAGAGGTGGCTTGCTTGGTTTTGCTGGTCCAGTCAGCTGGTGGCACGCGTTGTGTGTCCCGGGCCGGTGGCTCAGGAAACAGAGTATTTTTAGGCCTATGAGGCTGTGTGAGAAGAATCTAAAAGGGCCTCTATTTGCTGGGGGGTGGGTATGTGTTAGTCCTCAGATGCTCATTGCATTGTGTCCTCAGCGTGTCCTAGATGTTGTTGTAGCCCCTCAATTTAGTACAGCAAAGAAGAATAAAGCACTAAATTGCCATGGTTACACTGATGGGCTTCACTGCCCCTGAAAAATTCGGTTGTTCGGAAAAAAAAAAAAGTTAGGCTGTTGTACTTTCATATGTAGGGTACGTGACAAAGTGTAGTTCACTGGATTTATTTTAGGTTTGTTACAATCTGATATGAAGTGTAAATGACGACAGTTCAACTGACTAGTCACTGTGCACGTAAACTTATTGCCTTAATGGTTTTCTGATGACAACATTTCTTTCCTTTGCAGTATGAAGTGTAACAGAACTGATTTTTGTACCATCTGAAACTGCTGCTTCAAGTTCAGATCACACCGAAGTAACAAAATAGAAACGACACAAGACGAGCAAAAGTTGCAACCACGTTCCCAAGACAACGACGACGACGACAACAACGACAACAACAACAAAAAAAAGGATCGTTTTTGAAAAATCAAGGAAAAAGAAACCAAACAAACGCAACCAAAGAACCAAGAAGACAAGACTGCCCGTCCAGACGAGCCCGAAGAACGCTTTTACCAACACACGACAAAGCAAAAAAACAAAAACGAAAAAAAAACGAAGACATTACTTGATCTGAGACCAGAAGTTTGTGCCTACTCAACAGCTTTGACAAAGCACACGTCCCAACGCTGCTCACAGCCCTCCTCCTCATCCTCGCCGCGTCTTCATCTCGCCCGGGGGTTTGGAGAGGGCTGCTCTTCGCTAGTTTTGACATAGTCCCCCTCCTGTCTCCCTCCCTCTCTCTCTCTTTCTCTCTCTCTGTTTTTACACTGTTGTTTATTTGTTTAAAAAACAGTGTTATTACGCCTGTCTGCCTTTTTTTTTTCTTTTTTAGTTTTGTTTGTGTTTTGTTTTTTGTTTTGGAAACTTATCAGAACACGTGCCAGAAACGTGAAAATCGCACGTGTGTGTGTAATTTGTGTGCGTGTGTGTGTGTGTGTTTGCGTTTGCGTGCCTGTGAGAGTGAATAGAACACAAGGCTGCCACACCTGTACGTCGGCGACTGTCCTGAGACGTCACCTGAAGTTTCCGAGACACTGAGCAAGGTAGGCATTTGTAACAGGATGACCTTCTTCACCTGTGCCTTTTTATTGCCCGTCGTGAGATCTTGAGTCATGATTGCCTAACTAAAATTTGGACCCGTTCCATATTTCGCAGCGCAGAGTGGCTTCTGTCAGAACATGTCGAATGTTTGAATATCAGGGTCAGGGCGTAGGCTTCTGTATTTAAAGCCCTGGATGTTCTACCTTTCAACTCAAAATTTCTAGAAGAAAGTCCCCGGTATGAGATCCATTCAGCCCTGTAGGACTTGGAGTTGCCCTTGCCCAAAGACAAGACCATTATCTAAAGTGGTTGCTGTTCAGAGTGGCATTCGGAATAGCAGGTTCCTTACCCTTGAAGGTCGTAGGATTCCCTCATTAACAGAGCCCTACATACGCCCCTTACATAAATAGGTGCGTGGTTCCCTTTAAAAATCCGTCTCTGGAAATTCGGGTCATGGAACCTGTAAGGCAAGAAAACCTGTGAGCACGATTTTGTTGTCGTTTCATTGTGCCAAAACTTGGGCAGAAATTTGAAAGGTCCCTCCGGTGTTTTGTTGATCTCTGGGTAGTTGATAAATAACATGGCTGGTGTTGCGCAACATTTGACCTGCCGGGACCGTGATTGCGCAAGGGGCCTGCGTGAAGATCCGCCCAAAATGAAACGGGTGGAACCGATTGGCTCTCGTACAAAGAGCCGTCAGCCATTCATTGCTGGCATTGCTGGCGTGTGATTACATCGATATAAGTGATTTATCGTCCCCTCGCCAAATAATATTTTAAAAACTGAACCAAATACTGTATGCGTTTGCTTTTATCTTTGTATTTAGACCGTAGTTGTTCTCTTATTGGTGGTATTGCATACATCTTGGTTTATGAATCTCTCCAGGTTTAATATCACTTATCAGTGTTTCTTGCCTGTAACACCATTTGTTCAATTAGTTGTTGCATTTCCTTTTACTCTGAATTGGATGAATGTAAATGTAGATGCTGACTGGTGTGAATTATAATTGTAAGATTTTACTTCTCTCTTACCAGTTTCACTAAACTTATATTTTGCCACTGTCTGAAGCAAAATCAAGCAGGTTACCTTTTGCTTGCGAAATTCATATTTGTGACTTGTAGTGTAAAGGTTAGTATTAATGGATAGAAACTCTTGAATAGTTGGCACCTGTTGTACGGTTGGATCCTTAAGGAAAATCCTTAGGGACTGAAAAGACAATTAATTGGGCTTAAACCACAAAGGTGAGTTACTAGCCATAGGCCTTATTCTTTTCTTCAGGCAGCATCGGGCCAATGTAATCCAGCCAAATGAAAATAGGCCTTTTCCATTTTTAATCCAAGTAAACACTAGTCGGTACATGGAACTTGGCATGGCATGTAGGCCATTCACAAAGTTATGGTTCGATCGGTTACGCCACATAATTATGAAATTGGGAAGTGCTCTTGGCTCAAATTTGCTTATTGGTTAATGGGGCCAATTGTCCTTGGTTAACCGTTACAGTGATAACGTTCGAGCATAAAATTTGGTCCGCTTTCAAATTTGGTCGACAGCATTTTTATTATTAACGTGGTATCACAGCTAGAATATAAATCCATTCTTTTCTGGGCAGATGTTATGCTAGCTTTTCTAAATTCAGTAAAATGATCTGAAAATAACGATGCAGCTGTGCTGTATATGTAGAGTAACATTCACATTCTGAGACCATTGCTGAAAACTGGTCTGGTGAGTTCAGTTGGCTAATTCAGCTGCTTTTGTAATTTGCATTTGATAACACGAGGGAACTTGTCGAGGCTAAAGTTTGTCAGGCCCACTAGCGTCCTCTTACGCTTATTATTTCACGTGGTTCAGAAAACCTCCGGTGGTGCCACAAGGAAGTATCATATTCAGTAATTTATTTATTCATGTCAGTACATTTTGAGTATTTTGGCTTAAATTACTGTCCATAATCTAGAAAAAAAAAAAAAATTGGCTATTTGAGCTGCTTAGCATGTTACTGTTTTTCAGTTAACACATCCCTACTATACAAATAAATTTGTGCTTTTCAGGGTTTCTTACGAACCTGTACATATTTTTAAAACTTGCTGCTGCTGCGCAGTGCTGTTTCTTGGCTGTGGAGATGCTCGATTCTTGGTTCTGTTAACATTCTTAGGAATCTGTTGACTAATCCTGACTTGAGGTAGGATAAATAATCCTAATCTTGGCTTTAGCCTGTACTGCTCCAAATTGCCCCTGCTTTGACATGGCTGAGTTTCGCCTGGTTGTTGCCCCCCCGCCCCCCCCCCCCTCCCAGCCCCCCCACGCCAGAGAATGCATTTAGCCCCTTTTCCTGTGATTATACTGCTTTGCTCACTGGCTGTTCTTGTTGCTTCTCCCTCTATCCCTCCCTCTCTCTCTCTCTCTCTCCCTCCCTCCCCTTTCCCCCCCCTCTGTTCACCCTTTGCAGAAATCAAGAGGTGTGTCGTTGGGTGTGGTTCATGTTATTTAACAAAAACAAACCGCAAAAAAAACAACAAAAATAAATTTAAAAAAAAAGAATAGTTTTCCAGCACAGAAGGCAGACGTGTGAGCGAGCGACCCGGTGCGGACAGCAGGAAGGGGGGTGGAGTTTGGCAGGGGTGTATGGGAAAATATGGGCAGCCCCTGGAAAGGCTTTGTCGAGTTTACCTTGCCGGCGTCGCCTCCCGCCGCGTACGTTAGCGCTGACCTGGGCAGCACCTCCCCCGTCGGACTGAGCCTGTCTCCATACGGCCGCTCCGTAAGTGTCACTGCCCCCCCCCCCATCACCATCCCCATCACCATCCCCGCCCCCCCACCCCCGCACTTCTGTTCCATATTCCATCAAAACTCCCAGTCCACCCCCCCGCCCCACCACCAATTCCAATTCTACCCCCTATTCCATCAAAACACCCAGTCCACCCCCCCCGCCCCACCACCAATTCCAGTTCTACCCCCTATTCCATCAAAACACCCAGTCCCACCACCAATTCCAATTCTACCCCTATTCCATCAAACGCCTCACTCCACCCCCTACCCTACCACCACCGCCAATTTTTTATATTCCATCAAACACCCTCTGCATCGCCCTTCCCTTCTTCCCCCCCCCACCCCCCACACCCTGTGCTGTCTGGCCTAACCTTTCTATCGGCTGGGCTGTGAGGCTCGCCTCTGTTCACCTGCAGCCTGTGATGTCATGGGCTGGGAGCTGGTGCGGGAGACGCATGGAATGCAGTGGTGGGGGTTGGGGGGGGGGGGAGGCTGTTGTCTGTATTTACAGGGGTCTTAGATCTGTGTTCCTCTCTGGCTCTTGTTTCCAGAAATGGGAGCAGGAAAACCAGAGGGCCGTGAAGCGCTTTCGTCCTGGTTGCGGCTGATTTTTTCAGTTTGGGCTTGAAGAAAAAAAATTTATTCTTAAATTTCAGTTTTAGATTTTAAATGCAAAGCCCGAGTAAAGGTTGTTAATTTGCAAATATCATGCACGCATCATTCAAACCTTTTCATTGATTAGTTTTAAACTTGCGTAATTTAACCATCTGGCTGGGTTAATGAATCAAATTCATGTTGTCATCTACTCGACAACCCAAATTGATAGTCTCACTTGCGCTGTAGGTTTGCTGATGCGTTTTGACTGTTTTAAAAAAAATATTCTTTCCAGTTAGCCGTTGTGCTAAAATACACATGTAGCCCAAGACGTTTGCCATCTCCCCTAGTCTTTTCATTTTCCACGTTTCACCCAAAACCACCCTTCAGTTCATCTGTCCTTTAAGGAGAATATGTGGGTCAAATGCGTGCTTTCGAATGACCTGTTTTTGGGTCTCGGCTGTGTTAAAGAGCTGTGTGAGGCTGACAGATTACTCTCATCCTCACGTCTCTCTTCCCTCTGTGTGTGTGTGTGTGTGTGTGTGTGTGTGTGTGTGTAAGCGTATGTGCTGAACTTACTTACTTTTATTTATTTATTTTAATTACATTTATTTAACGAAATTTTCGAAGCATACGCTGTTTCGCCCTTTGTGTTTGGGAGTTTTTGGCTATTTCGGGTTAGTGGAAAAATGTTTGTTCGGAAAGTGAACAAGTTGCCTGAAAGACTTGCAGGCTGTGCCAAAGAACATGACAGGACCGCTTTTCTGAGCTGCGCTGTTGAAGGCTTACCTGTAGGCCCTTATTGAGCTTCGGCTGTGTTGCTGCAGGGTTTGGGTTTGTTTTTGGGTTTGGCGTGAACTCTAAATCGGAGGTCCCGCTCGGAGGTTTTGTGTATAAAGTGAGTTTAGTTGTAGTGCACTGAGGCAGTGCGGAGTCACGTGACCTTTTTCTCCACGCCCCCCCTCCCGCCTGCGCGCTCGTGTCATGTGGCGCGACCGAAGCCCCGCGGTCCGACCCGTGGCGTGACGCGGTCCCGGACGCGCTGGCGTTCGGGATGAGATGGAGCGAGTCCAGGATTGGGGATTGGCTTTGATCCTCCCTGCCTGTTTCCCCGTGTTACTGAAGCTGGGTGCAAAGTGTGCTGGGGAGGGGTGTGGGGGGGGAAAGCTCGTGAGTGTGCTTCTGTCATGCTTCAGGGGTGAACGAGTGCGTGAGACTGGCTGGTCGTGCCTGAGCTCTCTCTCACTCCACCCTCCCTGCCCCCTTCCCAAACAGTGCGTCCCAGTCCTCGCCCCCTTTTTTGAGATGGAGCCGGTGTTACCTGCCCCCCCGGTGCCCCCCACCGACGCCCCCGCCCCCGCCTCTGCCTCTGCCGCCGCCGCCTCGGCTCCGCCCATCCCCCGCTCCTCCTCCATGTCCTGCCACGGGCCGCGTGCGTCCGGGGGCAAAAAGCTCAAGCGGACCCCCCTGTACCAGAGATCAGTAAGTGGGCATGAGCGGGCCTCTGTGCCCGTGCCCGTGCCTGTTTGGGTGGCGCTCACCGGCCTGGTCTGTGCCCAGGGCTAACCGCATGGTTTGCAGTGTGTTGCCCGTTAATGGATTTACTGGAGATCATGGTCCTGCCCAAAAATTAGGCGACGGTTCTCCCTTGGACCTGGCCTCGGTAGGCCTCACCGTTCTCAGTCCCCGTGGCCGATTCTTCACGCGTGTGCTGAATAACACGGAACCCACCTTTTGCATGCGTGTTCGTTTTGAAACACGGGGGGGTGGATGGCGGGTGGGGGGGAGTGGGTTGGTGTTTGTTTTGAAAGGCTTCATGTAAAATTTGGTGTTGAAGGCTGAAATTCTAGCTAAACTTTCATCACAGGATTGAATTTGGTCGCTCTGCTTAATGCAGCGATTGGTGCACGGAAGGTTAATTTAGCCTGCATGTGTGTTTTTTTTTTTTTTTTAAACTGTGATTGAAACTCTTCAGTTTTTCAGTGTTTACCAGCAACAGCGAAATTGCGGGTCTGAGAGTCGCCAGCTGTGAAATGCTGTCCCACCTGCCCTTTTTTTATTGGCTGGCCAAAAAGTGTAGACAAGCTGGAAACGCTTACCTGGACATTTACCCAGTTCTGCATCTGCATTAAGAGATGCAGGCAGATTTGCCCCAAAGCTGGTTGAGTCTATTCGTTCTCTAGCTCTCTCCAGCCTGTTTTGAAGCTTGTGTGGTTGAGTGTTTTCACTAAAAGCATGCCTAAAAAACATCCAAGTTGTTTTTACTAGTGTGATCTTTTTACTTTGGCAGAAAACGTCAGCAGAAAGGTCTCGTTCACCTAGCGCTTTGAAATGGCCTAGCTGGCCATTTCCCTTTCTGTTCAGTATTGTTTAATTCCCACAACATGCAGTTACTGATGGGAGTGGATCATTCCCGCAGGAAGCGGGTAGAGCGAACGGACATCGGCGCTAATTTAACATGCTAACGAGCGTCGAGTGAACCGTTGGCTCCTAGTTCTGTTTATGCAGTACACAACTGTGCCAGTTTATGTGAATGAACTGTGTTGCCAGCTAGCTTACAACCAAACGTGTCGTCTTGTTTGGGTGGGGGGAAAAAACCTGAAGGATCGTCGGTTGTGCATTGTCAGTCTCTGAATCTGATCGATAATGGCGCCTTTAATAATTGAGCGGTGCAGAGCTCAAGGGGGTGATTGTTGTTCAGAACAGTTTTGGTAGCGGCAATTCTGTTTTTCTGTTTTGTGACACGTAGCAGATCCTGTCTAATGAACATGTTAGGTGTCAGTGCGGCTATTAACGTAGCTTGCTGACTTGATTCAGTGCCTTGTGTATGGCCTTGTGTATGTGCCTGAACGTTGGTGAGTTATGTTCCTCGTGGTCATGTGTGGCATTGTTGCTCCAGTCATATGTCAGGTCGGAAAGGCACAGCCAACACGAGTGCAGTTTGTGACAGCGTTTGAGCCGAGAGCTAGACGTAAACAAAACCTTTTAAAGGCATTTATTTAACACCGGCTAGTATTAACTGACATCATAGAATATTCACACGTTTAATTAATATTTAAACGGAATTCATTTCTTTTCTTCCCCCCCCTCCATAATTTCATATTTTTTTAAGTTCATTTCTCAAAGAACTTTTAATTTATTCATATTTCCGTGAATGTTAGGAAATGATTGGAGCTCAAATTGTGACCTGAATCGCCATGACGAAGTGATTGACACGCTGCTCTCTGCTTGCCCCCCACCCCCACCCCCCCCCCCCCACCTCTCGTCCCGTCTGCACACGCTCAGATGAGCTTTGACCCCGGCCTGCTCCACAACAACGGGCACTCCGCCTTCGCCAACGGCACGGGGGGCGGCCTGCGGGAGACGGGCGTGGTGGAGAAGCTGCTGACCTCCTACGGCTTCATCCAGTGCTCGGAGCGCCAGGCCCGCCTCTTCTTCCACTGCTCCCAGTACAACGGCAACCTGCAGGAGCTCAAGCTCGGAGGTGAGGGCGGCGTTCCCGGGCCCGGGAATCTCGGGGAAGGACGTCCGGAAGTGGGGAGTGGGGGGGCGGGGGAGGGAATGGAGCGCTGCAAACACCTGTTTGTGTTGCCAGTCCCAAGTGAAAATGTACGATGTTAAAACTCCTTGAATTGAGAATTTTCAGGTTGTACGTCTCATAGTTTTCATACATGTTTTATGTGTACATTGGGAAAGTGGGAGTTTGCGGAGAAATTTCCACCAGAAGGCCCTACTCTGAGAACGTTGTCGTTCTCCCTGAGGGATGAACGTTGACTTGATTTTGATCTCCCTGTAACAAATCGGGCCACGCCTGTTGGACCTGGGTATACTGGATTTTTGCCTCTACCTCTAAAGCAGGGGGGCATGGTACACCTCAAGGGACCTCTTGCTTGTGTGTGGGGATCGTTTATTTTCTTATGAGGGTGAGGCAGCAGCAAAAGGCCCTCACACTATGCTCCTTTCTCCTCCCCTTTCCTCTCCTGTCCTCTCCCCCTCTCGCCTCTCCCCACCTCTCTCCTCCCCCTTTCCTCTCTCCCCCTCCTCCTCTCCTCTCTCCCCTTCCTCTCCTCCTCCCCTCTATCTCCTTTCCCCTCCCCTCTCCCCCCGTCCTCTCCTGTCCTCTGACCTCCACTCTTCTCCCTCCCCCCCTCCCCTCCCTCCTCCCTCCCCTCCCCCTCTCTCCCCCCTCTCTCCCCTCCTCCCCCCTCCCCCTCCCCCTCCCTCTCCCCTGTCCTCTCCTCCTCCCCTCTCTCCCTCCCCTCCCTCCCTCCCCCCCCCCGGCAGACGATGTGGAGTTTGAGGTGTCGGCGGACCGGCGCACGGGCAAGCCCATCGCGGTGAAGCTGGTGAAGATCAAGTCGGAGGTGCTGCCGGAGGAGCGCATCTCGGGGCAGGTGGGGCCTGGGCTGCTCGGCTCTCCCTTTACTGTGCTGCATGGTTTTATTCATCCAGTTAAGGAACACCATTTTACTTTACTTTTTTACGCTTCCGTTTCCCCCCGTCCGCGTCCCCGTCCCTGTCTGCGTCCGTGTCTCGCCGCCATCGTGGTGCTAACTCCCTTAACCCCCCCCCCCCACCTCACCTTTTTCAGTGTTCAGTCAAGCTCATGCTAAACCCTCTGAACCTTTTTCCGGTTTAAGAGAATGCTAGGGGCTCTACGCTAACCCTAACCCCCCTCCCCATTCGAGGAGCTCATGTGTGTTCCCCTAGGAGCACATATGGAAGCGCACTAATGTATCTCAATTAGTACTTGTGCTCCTAAATTGTTTTTTTTTTTTTTTCCAGTTAACACACATCAAATGTCAGGAGCAAATGCTCTTTAAAACTGGTGCACTGTAGAGCCCTGGAATATGTATTTGATGGCGTGTTCTGCTGTATGTGATCAGTATGTCTGTCCTGTGGAGCTCTCCGTACAGGTTTATACTGAGCTTGACTGCGGTCTTCGTGATGCATGTGTGTTTTGTCCTGTGTGTGTTTATTATGTTAGAAAAGTGGTGTAGAAGCAAGAAAGGATGGCCATGCATTCCCTAAAACAAAAAGCAAAAAAAGGACTACCTCCATAGCTAGCTACCTGTCTAGGAAGCAAAAATGATCTAGCAAACCATTTTATTTATCTTCATTCAATCATCATTGTGTGTTGATTAACTAACACTTCTAATCAACTAATGATCCCCTCCCCCCCCAATCCCCCCCCCCCAAAGTAAAGGAAAATAAACTTTTGTCAGGATGCAGGCTCAGTGAGTGTTCTTGGCGGTGTCTTGAGGTGCTCTGGTTCCTAACCCAGTCCACGCCGTGGCTGTCACTGTCCTGCAGGTCGTGTCCGCCATCCCTACTCACCTGGACGGGAAGTCCGCGCCGGGCCAGGTGCCGACGGGCAGCGTGTGCTACGAGAGGAACGGGGTAAGCTCCGGCGGCGCCCGGCCCGGATTCGGGGACACTCGGCGTCCCGCCCCCGACGACGGCGGGTTCTCGCCGCGTGGTGACCTTTCACCTTTTCGGCCCGAACAGGAGGTGTTCTACCTGACGTACACGTCCGAGGATGTGGAGGGAAACCTGCACCTGGACACGGGCGACAAAGTCAGCTTCTACATGGAGACAAACAAGCAGTGAGTTGACAGGCCTGGGACAGCCCGGGGGAGGGCGGGGGAGGGCGGGGTTGGGCGGGGGGGTCTTGCGTCTGTCTGTCTGTCAGCCTGGATGAAGTGTCGTCCGTGTTTACGAGGGCTAGTCGATACACCGCAGTAATAATTATCAAACGTTTTTTAAGCATAAATAGGTCATCTCTGCTATCTTTTTTTTTTTCTTCAATCTGTACCTGATGGTGGTAGTAAACGTCCAGAACGTCTCCAGTGTTATCTGTTGGGTGCTGATAAGACAGCCAATCAGCAGCAAGGCCTTTCAGCTGCCTTATGATTGATCAAAGCACGTCACATGATCACACGGAAGCTGTACGGCCTTGCTGCCGCTCGGCCGTTTCATCAACAGACGTCAGTGGTGTTGTTTTTAGAGGTTCTGAAGCATTTGCCTTGGTGTGTGTGTGTGTGTGTGTGTGTGTGTGTGTGTGTGTGGTGTGTGTGTGGGTGATATCGAGCTGCACGTATGTTGTGTCTCCTGTGGCCTCTGCACAGCGGCCTCTGCGTCTGCGTTTTTCCGTTTTGCGCGTGTGCTCACGGTCTGTGTGATGCGTGTGTTTTTCAGCACCGGTGCGGTCAGCGCCCACAACATTGTCCTGGTCAAGAAGAAACAGATGAGATGCCAAGGAGTGGTCTGTGCTACCAAGGTAACGTTGTTTCCTGGCCTACGTTGGCAGTTCGCTTTACGTATTTGTTGTTTACATTTTTGGCTGGACCTCAACAGCGGGGCCAGCCCTACAAACACGAATGTCTGTGACTGAAGTCACGCCGTTGGTCGGCCGAGTTATGAAGTCACGCCATTGGTCGGCCGGATCACATGTGATAGGTCCAGCCATAAGCTAGGTTTTAACCTGGTCTTGTTCTTAAGGCGGTTGACTTTTCTGTGCCGGAATCCCTGTCGTCCCAGCCGGTGACCGTGAAACCGCTCGCCCCCGCGTTACCGCCGGACTCTGGTCTCTTGCAGGAGGCCTTCGGGTTCATCGAGAGGGGAGACGTGGTGAAGGAGATCTTCTTCCACTACAGCGAGTTCAAGGGAGACCTGGAGGCGCTGCAGGCGGGCGACGACGTGGAGTTCACCATCAAGGAGAGAAACGTAAGATGCGTGGGGTCGGACGAGGGGGGAGGCTCGTCTGCGTGAGCTCCTTTTTCTGTGAGCTCCTTTGTCTGTGAGCTCCTTTTTCTGTGAGCTCCTTTTCTGTGAGCTCCTGTTTCTACACTATCACCATCAATATTTCCCCATCGGGTTTCCATTTACTGTTTACAGTGTGGTGTTGAATGTGTTATTTAAAATTTGGTTCTACTTAGGCTTGGACCCTAGAGTTGCGATGTAAATGATGCAGTCCTATTGCTAGCTGTATTCAGTTAGATATGCGGTCTGTCCTTTGCTTTCTACTAGGCGTACATGTTTGCTCTGTAGTCTCTTCCTTGCTGCCAGTGCATTTTTTTTTTGTCATGGCTCTCGGACGTTGATCACTGACCCTGCCAGAGTGGGGAATGTTCGCTCCTGATGCTGTTATGTTTGGAAGTCGCTCTGTCATTAGCGCGTCTGTTGAATCCCGGCCTGTGATTGGTAGCCTTTCCGAGCCTTTGGAGCCAGCCGGTGTGCATTCTAACGTTGCTGTGTTTCCCCCGCCCCTCCCCCCCCAGGGCAAGGAGGTAGCCACGGAGGTGCGGCTGCTCCCCCAGGGAACGGTCATCTTTGAGGACATCAGCATTGAGCAGTTCGAGGGCACCGTCGCCAAGGTTATCCCCAAGGTGCCCAACAAGAACCAGGTACGTCTCCCGCCTGTTCTGCGGAGACGTGCGAACTTTGCAAAATAGGATTTGGTGCAGGAACACGTTTACTCCGTCACCTCTCTTACCCTGTTCAGCTTTTTTTGTGTTTCACAGCATACTTTCATTGTAAAGCTTACATGTCATACGTGAAATACAAAGAGCGCATTTTGGTTTTCGTGCACGAAATGCACGAAGTTGTTTATTCATTTTGTAGCAAGGACAACATTTTGTTGCAAGAAATTCATTCTGTGCGCAAAATTTAATGTTCCATTTGGTGCCCCTTACTCAAGGTTGGATTTGGCAGTCTGCAGGTGTTTTTGGGTACATTTTTTGGGTACATGTTGTTTCACAGCTATTAATCCCGATGACCCTCTCTGCCCGTGTTCTTTTCTGCTTCCCCTTCCGTACAGAACGACCCGTTGCCTGGGCGGATCTGCGCCAGGATCAATTTCGCGGAGAAGGAGCTGCTCTTCGGGGAGAAGGACACCAAGTCCAAGGTGACGCTGCTGGAGGGCGACCACGTGCAGTTCAACATCTCCACCGACCGGCGGGACAAGCTGGAGCGGGCCACCAACATCGACATCCTGCCCGACACCTTCCACTTCACCAAGGAGACCCGCGAGATGGTGAGGCCCGGGGGGCGGCTGGCGCGGTCGATTTGGACCGTATTTGGGCTAAGGAGCGGTGGTGTGTGGTGCGGACGACTCGAACCATCCTGTGTCCCCTCTGACGTTCTCTTACATTACATTACAGGCATTTAGCAGACGCTCTTATCCAGAGCGAATTATACAACTTTTACATTGTATCCATTTATACAGCTGGATATATACTGGAGCAATGCAGGTTAAGTACCTTTAGCTCAAGGGTACAACGGCAGTGTCCTTACCCGGGAATCGAACCTGCGACCTTTCGGTTACAAGCCCAGTTCCTTACCCACTGTGCTACACTCCGCCTCTTACCATACCCCCCCCCCCCCCCACAGGGCGTGATCGCTGCCATGCGGGACGGTTTCGGCTTCATCAAGTGCGTCGACCGGGACGCCCGAATGTTCTTCCACTTCAGCGAGGTCCTGGAGGAGAGCCAGCTGCACATCTCTGACGAAGTGGAGTTCACCGTCGTGCCCGTGAGTTTCGGAAGCCGCGCACTCTCTCTCTCTCTCTCTCCTCCCTCCTCTCGCTTCCTCCTCTCTCTCCCTCCTCTCCTTTCTCTCTCCCCTTTGCTTTCTCGCTCCCTCCTTCTTTAATAGTTCTGCAGTCTCCTCTGTTTCTGTCCTGTTTGGTCTATTTCCACCAGTTTTTTTTTTTTTTTGGGACACCATTTCCTATCTGACCTCTACGTATTAACAATGCCAACTGTGCAAATTTACAGTGCGGTCTGTAAGCATTTGGACAGTGACAGAATTTTTGTTATTTTGGCTCTGTACTCCAGCACATTGAGTTTATCTCCTAAAATGGGGGGGACTGTGTATAAAAAGAGCTGCAGTTTCTACCCGAATCACCTGATATGGATGAAAATACCCTCAAATTGAAGCTGACGGCCTGCACTTTAACTTCATATTCATGGTTTCATTTCACATCCAGTAGCTAAATTAGGTTCAGCACCATTTCAGTGGTGTAATATTTGAGCAGGGAGAGGGCAGAAAAGGTAGGATGCAGTCTGATTCAAGTCTGTTTCACGGTGTGAAAGATGAGAAATGGATGCCATTTTGATTTAAGGACAGATGGAAAGTCCCAAACCATCCTTGTCAGATATAAAACACTTTTATGTGGAATTCTTTGTTCCTGTTCAAAAGAATATGCAGTCACAATTTTTTTTTTTTAATCACCACCAGATGGCTCAGGAATGCCCAGTGGATTGATCAGAGTTGGAGCTACAGTGTGTTCTTAGCAATAACTTTCTACCTATGTCACCAGATTGTGTTTCTTTGAGCGGAACAGATTAGGCAGGAACTTGAAGTGACAGCCCTGGGACTAACAAAAAAAAAATGTATTAGCTTTTTGAGCTGCGACGGTGAATTTTTGGGTGGAGGTGGTATACACTCCCAAGTGTCTTTAAAACTCGTTATTACATATATTACTGTTATTTATCGTTGTTATTTTACAGTGCGGGGTGGTCTCTAACTTGGGAGTTCTTTAGCAAACTCCCTTTAGCTTCATAAGCAAGCCTCGTAGCCACTCAGGGTGAGTGTGTGCACAGAGGAAGAGGAAGAGCTCATTTTCTCCCTCTTTTTTTTTTTTGCAGGACATGTTGTCGGCCCAGAGGAACCACGCGGTGCGAATCAAGAAGCTTCCCAAGGGCACGGTGTCCTTCCACACCCAGTCCGAGCAGCGCTTTGTGGGCGTGGTGGAGAAGGAGGCCGTGGCTGCCTCCTGCAGCAAGAGCGCCAGCCCCAGCAAGACGAAGGAGAAGGTGAGGGCTCTTCCTGACGGACCGCGGGGTCGCTGGGAGACTGGGGTCAGCGGGTTATAGCAGTGGAATCCCCTTTTTTAATACACCTTAAAGAACTGGCCGTTAAAATGACCATCCAGGTGCTGCTTTTATCTCTTTAAAGGTGTGAGATCACAAATTCTCTTATTGGAACATTCTAATGCTGATGTATCGATCACTGCTGGTGCCTGACTGCAGTGGAGTTCTAGAACACTGACTTAGAATTTTGGGGAAAAAAAGGGATCTCAGATCATTGGTAGACTATGAACAAATATGGATATTTTTAATAGTCTAAGGAGGAACATCTTGTTACAACTGTACGTTTGACTCTGGATTTCTACTACAAATTCACAGGCAGCACACAACCGATACCGGGCACTTTTTTCTCCCCGCAGTTGAAATGTCAGTGGGCACTTGACCTTCGAATATATTAGGGTGCACAGTGCAAGGCAAGCATCATGGACAGTGAATAGTTCACCCTGGAGAGGCAGCTACTTACTAGTCCCAAAAATATCTAAACGTTCATTTAATTTAATTTATTTTTTTGAACCTGGTCTCTCTCTCGCTCTAATCCTCCTTTCTGCTCTCTCCTTTCCTCCCTCCCTCCTTTCTTGCCTCCTCCTCTGTCCTTCCTTAGAAAAAAGAGAAGGTAGGATCCTGCTCTTTGCTGTGCATGGCAGTGCTTACTTCATCTCAGCTTGCTTCCTTTTCTTACGTCTTACGGACACGCAAGTTTAGGAAAAACATGCTTAAAAAGGCGATTTGACAAGGCGCAGTAATGTTACAATCTGGCATATCCAAAATATCACACGCTAAAGTATAGAAGGTAGCAAGTAGATTTTAGTAATGAAAATAGCTGCCATCTGAAAGCTTTATCCATGAGCTGCTTCTGCTATCATTTTTCCATCCATTAAACTTTCTCCCTTCGCACCTGGTAACCTGCTCCTCTTGCTGCATTGGGGCCGTGTCTCTTGTCATCATTTGTAATGTAAATCTACAGGAAGAGATTTCTGACTCCGGTTGTCAGTCTCCGAACCATCGGGGATTGAGACGCTTTCTGTGACCTTTCTTGTTAAACACCCAAAGAATTTCTTTCTGGTTTGTCTTAAATGCGGTCTTTGAAAGGGGTAAAGCCTCTAATTACACGTTTATTTCTTTTTTTTTTTTTTTTTTGAAATTTGATTGAAGGGTAAAGTGGAAAAGGTGAGTGGTGTGCGTTTGTGGCCCAAACCTACTGACGGCGTATGCTTTTCCCACCTAGGAGCCTCTAACCCTTTTTCCACCGTAGATCACAGGCTGCAGAACTAAGGCCTGCTTGCTTAAATCAGCAGTCTGGGTGTTTTTCCATCACTTCTCTTGTTGAGTCAAAGGAGGACCATGTCACCGTGTCTCTTTTGGCCAATCAGGTTTCATGAAACGCTTTGTCACATTTCATCAGCCACCTGCAAATCAGTCCTGAAGATGCCAGTGTGCGTTTATATTCATTTTCTATATGCATCTTTGATGTTCTGTGAAGTGTGGCCATCGGATTAAGTTACTGAAGGGTGTTTGTACTCCCAGCAATCAGTGCAACTTTACATTTGACACAAAGTGCCAGGTAGCTTGCGTTCCTCTTAACAAGGACTTTTTTTTAAAAAACAACACAGTTGTGTTTCCGCTTTGTTTTGTGAAGATTCAGAAATTCAGTCTTCAGAGCTCCACCCCCCACAGTCGAGCTTGTTTGTGTACGACAGACGGCATATTTCTGTCCCTCCGATGCGTAATCTTTCCGATCTGTCTTATGTAACGCTGCTCGGGGGCCACGGTGGGGAAAACAAACCTGCACTATTTCAGCTGAGCCCCCCCCGCCCCCCCCGCCCGCTTCAGACCGTCTGGAATGGCAGTGTTCCAGCAGTGCAGCAGAGCTGTTTGTGTGGCACGGACTCTGAAATCCATTATTCGGTTTGCTCTGAGTGTTGGCAGGGCTCTACGGTAGCATTTTCTTCCCCCCAAGGAGTGTATGTGCTCCTAAGCTGAAAAATTTAAGAGCACACTAATGTGTCACAATTTGATGTGCTCCTAAATTGTTTTTTTTACAGTTGGCACACACCTATTTTCAGGAGCAAAGGCTTCTAAAATGAGAGCATTTTAGGGTCTTTGAGAGTATTCTTGACACCTGTAGAATTCCAATTGCTTTACTGAGAATGTGATGCCAGTCTATGCTGTTGATGTGTTGGGGTTAGTGCTGGCGTCAGTTGATGTGTTGGGGTTAGTGCTGGCGTCAGTTGATGTGTTGGGGTTAGTGCTGGCGTCAGTTGATGTGTTGGGGTTAGTGTGCTCAGTGATGTGTGGTACTGGCTTCAGTTGATGTTTGGGGTTAGTGGGGTCAGTGATTGGAGGCGCGTCAGTTGATGTTTTGGGGTTAGTGCTGGCGCATATGTGGGTAGTCTGGCGTCAGTTGATGTGTTGGGGTTAGTGTTTAAGGGGTGGCGCTAGTTGATGTGTGTGTGGGGTCTAGTGGTGGCTGGCGTCAGTGATGTTTTGGTAGTGTGGAGTTGGGTGGATTAGTGCTGGGGTCAGTTGATGTGTTGGCATTGATATCCAAGCGGAGAATTTGCACTGGTGTACTCATGCTTGTATATTTGACATACTGTATTGCTAACCAGAGGTACTAATCGTTATTGAGGATTAGTGACCCGGTGTTCCTGCTTTATTGATCTGCATTCCTAGGAGAGACGAATGACGCACGGTTTAACTGAGCAGCTATGTCACGAGCAGGCTTCTTCCTCAGTTTGTTGAGTTTATGCAGAAGTATTTGCCCTTGCTCCTCCAGAACTAATGCATTTCAAAGGGTTGGCTTTCGCTAGTGCGCACTTCAGTGCTATGAGCAGATCCACAGTAAGCGAGCCCCAGCAAACCCCGCCCCCACATGCCCCCCCCCCCCCTTTAGTCCCGCTGTAGTGGAAAGCGCGCTAGCTGCTCTGAACTTCCTGTATGGACGTGTGATGTCACGCGGTGTGTACAAACGCCTGTAACGGCTGCCCCCGACAGGACGCGGAGGAGGGCGTGATCGCGTACGAGGACTGCGGCGTGAAGCTGACCGTGGCCTATCACAGCAAGGACTTGGAGGGCTGCGCTCTGCCGCAAACGGGAGATAAGGTACGGCGAAAAAAACAAAAACACGGGGCGGGATCACCTGCCTGTTAGGGCAGGAGGGCAGGTCTGAGGCTAAGACTCTCTGTACTTTGCTCTGTTAGGATAGCGGGGCAGGTCACTGTCTCTGTAGTTTTGAATGTTATTTATTAGTGTATTCTCCTTTTTTTTCAGTGTAAATGTGATTTAATGAAATTAAAAGTATAATCCAGCTATCTTAGTTTAACGAGTATCCGATAGTTTATTCCTATGGAAACCTATGACATAACCATAACGTTGTGGAAATGCTGGTGGGAGTATTAAGAATCCTTGTGATGGGGATATTAAAAAAGCAGACCTAAATTGCGTCCAAAACACTTTGGTGCCCAATCAATGCCCACTACTGCCAGTGTTTCTTCATAATTATATCGGCATTGGTCACAGTCCACACCTTGAATTTTATGATTGAATTGTTTTTATTTTGTGTGAATTAGTTGTTTTTTTTCTTCCCCCTTGACAGTATATTACAGTAGGAGGTTCGTGTTTCTGAGATCATTAGAGGAGTTAAAGATCTGGGGTAATCCCAGGAGCATTGTGTTTATGTCCAGTTCTTAGCATGAACATGGAATTGCGTATGTTAAATCAAGGGGAGAAAGATGCACCGGTCCCATTGATGAAAAGGGAGAATGAGATCAATCACTGCAGTTCATATAAAGGAATACAAGTCACCCTTCTGTACAGTTGTGATGTCACCTAAACTCTTCCTCCCTCCTCTTCCTCCTCCAGGTGGAATTCTCCATCAGTGAGGTCAAAAGGACTGGGCAGCAGAGCGCCGTGTCTTTGAAGATCCTCAACCGCACGGTCAACACCAAGAGGCTGCTGGGATACATCGCCACGCTCAAGGACAACTTTGGGTTCATCGAAACGGCCAATCACGACCAGGAGATATTCTTCCACTACAGGTGCGGCCTTCTTCACTAAGCGACGTCGACTCCTGCCTGTGGCGCTTGTGTTGAGCTTCTTTTGGTGTGCCTGTGCACCAGTTGGCACAGGGTTCGAGTTTATAAAGAGGGGGAAAGTCCTGATCGTTCTGGGGTCATTGTGAAGTCAGGCTGTTCCAGTTGCTCCATGTTAAGTGCAGTCTGACCTTTGAAACGCCATTTTGTTTCCGTAGAACAGTTTGAACTGGTGAAAAAAAGTGACACATTTTAGGTACTAATAATGAATCTTCCTTGGCTGTTAATCATTGAACTGCTGCTGTAAACATTGACATGTGTATTTCTGTGTGGGCCTGACTTTAGACCTGCGCTTGTGTGCCTCTACTGCGAGTGCTGGCTCAGAATTACCCATCATGCTGTGCGTGTGCGTGTGTGAACAGTGAGCTGTGTGGGGACCTGGAGAGCCTGGAGCTGGGGGACACTGTGGAGTACACCCTGTCCAAGGGCAAGGGCAACAAGGTCAGCGCAGAGAAGGTCACCAAGGTGGCTGCAGGTGAGGACGCCTGTCAATCAGTCACACTTCAGCACACAAGGATCAGTTACAATACGCTTCAGTTTACCCTGGCCTTAACCCCCCACTGAACTAGCCAGAGGCTACTGTGGCCAGGAAAAGCGCCCTAACTACCCGTGTGCACTGATGGGAACTCTTCTTTTATGGCATCCAGCCTCATTTTGGCCATTGATTTTGTGGCTATCTTGCATTCTACTGCTTGAATGATTATGTCCATTGCTAATTTCTTTGTCTCTGTCTCTGTTTCTGTCTCCCCCCCCCCCCAGTGAACGGCGTGGGGGAGGACGTGAGCGCCGCCGTGCTCCTGGGGAAGGTGCTGCGCCCCCTGCGCAGTGTGGACCCCTCGCAGACGGAGTACCAGGGGCTGATCGAGGTCACGGAGGAGGGTGAGTGCCCGGCTGCAGGCTCAGACCAGGATCTGCTAAAAACGCCGCTCGAGACCAACCCCAGACTCATGAGCCCCTCCCCCTCCTCCTCCCTCCCTCCCTTCCTCTTCCCCGCTCCTCTCCCCTCTCCCCCCTCCTCTACCCTCCCCTCTCCTCTCCACCCCTCCCTCCCTCCACCCCAGTCCTCCAAGCCACTCTCCCCTTCTGCTCCTCACAGGAATTCAAAGGCAGAGCTTCCCCTTTGGCATCGTGGGCATGGCTAACAAGGCGGACTGCCTGCAGAAGGGGGAGATGGTGAAGTTCCAGCTGTGCACCGTGGGTACCACGGGACAGAAGATGGCCTGCAACATCGTGCCCCAGCGCCGCGCCCTGGTGGAGTGTGTCAAGGACCAGGTATTTAAAATTAAAAAAAAAAAAAAAAAAAAATTAATTACATTTTATTTATTTAAAGAACAGACTTTTGGGCTTCTCTGTGGTGTGGTTATGCTAGTCGTAATGGTCGTCGTGGAAACAAAACTGTATGTATTTCTGGTAAATCACATGACTATAACGACCCCCCCCACCCCCCTTTGGTTGATTGATTGTTGAAGAGAGAAGTTTTTATTTTTTATGTTGATCATTTGTAAATCTGTACTTCAGTATGAATGGTGAATACGCACTAAAAATGTGTGTCTGTGTGAAACTCTTTGTCCGTCAGTTTGGGTTCATCACGTACGAGGTTGGGGAGGGCAAGAAGCTCTTCTTCCACGTGAAGGAGGTGCAGGACGGGCTGGAGCTGCAGGCGGGGGACGAGGTGGAGTTCTCGGTCATCCTTAACCAGCGCACGGGCAAGTGCAGCGCCTGCAACGTGAGACGAGTCAGGTGAGAAACGCCCCGGGGGTCACGGGTTCGATTCCGGTGGTGGGACACTGCCGTTGTGCCCTTGAGCGAGGTACTCAACCTGCACTGCTTCAGTATATATATATATCCAGCTGTATAAATGGATGCAATGTAGACCTGTTTTTTTCCCCCCAAGCGCTAGCCTAGATATCTTTCTATTCTAAGCAGAGTGGGAGGGTGGCAGAGTTTTGTTTGTTGTTTTGGCCTTGGCTACCCCGAAGCCATTTTGCTTCCTCGTCTTGTTTATAATAAAGAACACTTCATCCAATCTTTTCTGTGCACTTGCTCGTTGTGCTGCCTCCTCCGTTTCTGTTACTCCTGTCATTCCACTGTATGTTGTTTAGGGACGTAACACTGTGTAAAAAGTTGTGTAAGTCACTCTGGATAAGAGCGTCTGGTTAAAGGCCTGTAATGTAGGGTAGTGTAAATGAACAGGATGAAGGGACTCAGACCGCATGCCGTACCGTGTTAACTGCGTCCCTCCCCCCCTCTCCCCCCTCCCCCCCCCCCGTGCTCTAGCGAGGGACCCAAACCGGTGGCCACCCCGCGGCCCGACCGGCTGGTGAACCGGCTGAAGAGCATCACGCTGGACGACGCCAGCGCCCCCCGCCTGGTCATCCTGAGGCAGCCGCGCGGGCCCGACAGCTCCAAGGTACGCGCGCCGGTCACGGCGACGGTCACCGCGGTGGTCATGGCGACGGTCACCGCGGTGGTCATGGCGACGGTCACGGCGCCGGTCACCGCGGTAATCATGGCGACGGTCACGGTGACGGTCACCGCGGTGGTCATGGCAACGCTACCGCTTCGGCTGTTTACAGTAATCTGTGAATAGTGCTGTGAACGCGCCCGCTGTCATGGCTTCAGACCGCGGCTTTGAAGAAGAGCGCTCAGCATCGTGTGTGTGTGTCACGCTTAGTTTTACAGTTTTCTCTCTCTCTCTGTGTTCCTCTGCAGGGTTTTAATGTGGAACGGAAAATCCGCCAAGCTGGTGTCATCGACTGAACCGCCGTCCGTGCCCCCCCCCCACGTGGTTAATTTGGGGGGGGGGGGGTTGGGAGGGGGGGGTTTGAGAAGTTCAGCCCTGAGATGTGATTGACGGGGGGGGGCGGGGGTGGGTACGGGGGAAGCTGCATTGTCGCTGGAGATCTGCATGCGCAGCCCCTCCCCCCTACCTGTTCTTGTCCCCGCCCCTTTAACAGGTCCCTCTTATTCCATTGGTCCTCTGCTCTCCATGTGGGTGTGGTCTCTTGGATACCAGCCGGGCTGGGCACTGCAGTGTTACGAGGAAGAGGGGGGAGCCTCTCTCCTCCGCCTGCGTGCGTCCGTGAGCGAGTGTGTCTGCGACGGAGAGAGTGAGCGAGTGAGCGGACGAAAGGAGATGTGGCGAGTAGAGGAAACGGTTTGGAGGGCACTGTGACCTCGCAGAACGAGGATGAAACTATGCCGCAGCCTCTGTCTGAGTCCCCATCTCGTCCGGAACTGGAAAAGGTTGTTTTTTTGGCGAGAGTATGGAATTCTGCACCCACATTATACGTGTGGTTGTGTGTGTGTGTGTGTGCGTGCGTGTGTGTGTGTTTTGTTTTTGTTTTTTTTCCCTATTTCTTTATTTTTTTCTGCATCCTCTTCACCTCACGCAAGAGAATGGGGATTCGTTTATTTGATTTATTGTTTTACTATTTTTTTCAAATGTAATGGGTGTTTTCTAATAAATAAATGAAACAAATGCTTAGCTGTGGAGAGGAAACGGAGACTTGATGTATTTGTCAGATATGTGGATGGACACACACACACACACAAAAGGTACTTCCCTGCTCGGTTTTTAGAGCAGTTTTAAAAGTCTATATCTGCGGAAAAAAAACTGGCGTGAAAGTGCTGTGTTTGTAAAAGTCGGTCCTCACATGTATGTGATCGTGTAAATGAACTCCCTTTTTTGGGATTTTTCTCCCCCCCCCCTCCCGTGTGTGGTGAGAAGTCACAGCCATTTTATCTGGAGTATGGTGAGTGTTCTGGTCTTGATATAGCCACGCCCCTCTGGTGATAGTCCCGCCCTCTTTTTTTTTTTCCCCCCCTCCGGGTGCAGAATTCTAAAATGTATCTTCTCGCCAGCAGTTCTCCTGCTTTTATACAACAATATTTTTTTCTTTGCACATCTCAGCTTTTGTTTTTTGTTTTTTTATTTCATTGAGACTTTACATTTCTGCTAATTACAATAAAATATAAAAAAAAATAAAAATACGGTGCCTAAAAATACATAAAATAAAAAACAAAAAAAAGTAGTAATGTACCTTCTTTCCCCAGCCAATCGCCAAAATATAAAGAACAATCTTAGGATGGCTTTTTTTTGGTAGAATAATGCAGGTTTGCATCCCAATAACTGTGGGTTGAAAATATACTGTATGTAATGTGTGCTTTTTTTTTTTTCTTAGTGGAAATTCCAACATCATGATAAAACTGATAGAAAATAAACAAAATGTTAACTTGCTTAAGTTAAGAAAGCAAAAGTAATAATAAAAAAAAAAAACGAAGTATTTAAATAAGTACAAGATCATAACGAGAATCAGGATTTCAATTAGCGACGGAGAGGATTTGGAAGGGGCACCGATGGTGCCCCTGCTGACACATGGAGTCATTACTGTTAAAATTAAACTGGGGAACGCTGGGTTCCTGCTGAGCCCCACACACAGGTTCTCCCATGTACTTTTGTTAATGGTCATGAATGAAAGAAAAATAAACGTTTTACGAAAAAAGCTCCGCGGTCCTGTCTTTTATTCGCTTGTGAAGATGAGCTTTGGTAAGGTTGAGGGCGTGGGCCCTGTTAAGTGCTTGCCTGGACAGTGAACTTATTTAATCTTAGGGAGAAATATTCCCCTATTAATGCGACTCAGAATCTGCGTTGTGCTCTTCCCTGGTGCAGCTGGATGAGAGCCTGCGGTCGTGACGATCGCGTGATGTTCTCTCCAGCATTGCGCTCCCTGTGGTTTAGGTTACAGATTGGCAGTTACATTTTCCAGGCTTACTCCGTTATATTTGCAATAACTGGTCATTTTTCACAAATCCGACTTAAAGAAAAAGGGTTTGTTCTATCACCTGATGCCAACCTGGGCTCCTAGTGACAGGTAAAGTTTGAAGGAAGGCGCAACCTCTTATGACCTCTTAACCACTTATAACCCTTATAAATGGGCAAAAGGGGATGAGCGAGGATGGGCAACCGGGATTTGCTGAAAACACTTTTCATTTGATGCTGTTGTCAGACGAAAAGCTCAAGTGAATGTCATCAAGTTGAAGTTGCTGTGTTTGGTGGTACAGCTGTGTAGCCCCTCCTCCCGGTCAGTCTCAGACTCTCGTGCTGCTCAGATGTATGGTGATCTCGGAGCGGTGGAGGACCGGCGAAGCGGGCCTGGTCCCGGACTGATTTTGGGCGTCGGACAGGCGCGCCCACCACTCCCGGAGCTGCCCCGCCCCCGCGCCCTGAGGGTCCGCGGTCTGGCGCGGGGAGACCCGAGCGCGGGGGCAACTGGAGGCCTCGGTGGGGGACGACGGCGGCGTCTTCTCGCCTTCCGCCCGGGTCGGTGCCGAGGGTCCGGCCTGCTGGCGGTCCGCGTCCTGCCGGAGGGTGCCGGCGTGCGGCTTCGTCCAGCTCGGGACGGCGGGTTTCGGTTCGGCCGGGAGCTCCGCCTCCGGGACGGCCCTGTGGCCGCGGGTGAGGTCCCGCCCCTGCAGCCGGCCCCTGTACTCCTCCAGCTTGGCCTTGCACTCGGCGGCCTTCTGCTTCATCTCCAGGAACTGCTCCTGCAGGTCCCGCTCGTAGCCTTCCTCCGCCCTCAGCTCGTTCTCCCAGAAGGCCAGCTCCTCTTCCTCCGACTCCTCCTCCGCGGGTTCTCCGTCGGCCTCCTGCGCCGCCCGCGCCTCCTCCAGCTCCCGGATCTGCGCGTCCGTGGAGTCCAGCTGCAGCTGCAGCTCGTGCAGACGGGCCCGCTGGTGGGCCAGCAGCGCCCGCAGCGTCTCCTCCTCCTCCTCCATTCTGAGAGCGGGAGGAGGAAGAGGAGGAAGAGGAGGAGAAACGCTGGCTTTCCACACAGGCTGCGCTCCCGGCTTCCTGTCAGCCTTGACCTTGAGCGCGTCGAGTTCCTGGCACCTCCTCGCGTCGCCATCTTTGCTCGCCTCCTCCCTGCGATTGCCGTTGCCGTCCCGGTCCTGCTCTCCTCCTCCTCCGTCGTCGCGGTCCTCCAGGAAGCTGGTCCTCGGCTGGCGCGCGGTGACCGCCGGTCTCTGCTGGCACCCCATGCCACACACCCCGCCAGGGGACCAGCAGTCCCGGGACGCGGCGGGAGAGCTGTCGGAGGACGGCGTCCGGCCCTTTCTCTTTTTTTCGGGCTCCTTGCCCGCCTCCTTCTCCCGCCCCCGGCGCGTCTTCCCGCTCCTGCTCAGGCTCTCCAGCCAGCCGAACGCCTCCTCCACCAGCGTCAGGGACTTCCGTTTGGGCTTCCTCTCCTCGGCGGCCTGGGACAGCGGGGGCAGGCTCTGCCGACGGGACCCGCCCCCGGCCCCGCCCCCGCCGGCGCCGCTTCCCCGCCGTCCTCCCCGGCCCCCGACGTCCCACCGTCTCAGCGGGGCGCAGACCTGCTGGCTGCCCCACCTCGGCGCGCCCCCCGCTGCCTCCCCGCCCCCCTGGGACGGGCCGGTGCACAGCAGCGTGAGCTGCACCTCCCTGCAGTGCTGGCCGTACTTCCCCAGGGACTCCAGCAGTCGCTCGTCCGGCGACACGTTGCGCTCAAACTCCTTGAACTTCTCCTTCAGCATGTAGCGGCCCGTGCGACCTGAAAGATTCAAAATAAAACGGTTTGTTTCATAGGAGAGGACGGTTAAATTTAAATTTTTGTTGCTCTTTAAGTGATAACTCGTATGTCAATCGGTGGTTACTTTAAAATCAGGGGTGGGCAATTCCAGTCTTGGAGGGCCAGTGTGTTCTTGCAGGTTTTTGTTTCCACCAGTTACACTGGCCAAATGAGCTAACTGCCGGTACACACCAACGCTAGTTCACTCGTAGATTAGATCACCGCAAAATGCTTCATATAGAAAGCAAAGGGCAGTCTTCAGTTGCCATTCGTGTGCTTAGCAAGAAATGTAGCCAAAATGTCAGATGGCGTAAAATGTCAGGGCTAATTAAGTCATTAAGACCAGAAGTTGACCTGAAAACCAGAAATAGACACAGCCCTCGTTGCCCGCCTCTACTTTAAACTCCATACGTCAGTCTGCGATCACATTAGAACGTGAAGCTGAAAGTAGCGTCTTACCCAATGCTTGGGCCAAAGCGATGACCACTTCCTGGCATGTGGTTTTGTCTGTGACACCACAGACAATCCGCTGAACGCCACCCACTGACACCTTCAGTTCCATTTTTATTCAAGGGAAGTTGTTCTCTAGAGGAGGGAGAGAAAATAATTACTGGTAATGTTTTTTTTTTGTTTTTTTTTTCCCCCCGTCAGGGCCAGTTTAATCCATTTTTATCAGTTAACCTTGTAACTGGAAAGAAAACGGTAGCTGAAGACATTTCAACGCTGGATCTATTGATGGGCACCTGACTACAACCTCATTAATGAGTTGAATGGTCCCGTGACATGGTGGTCCCCACCAAAGTAGCGCATGCGTGGGCGGCACCCACAGAGAAATTACTGAATGGGCTACATTACATGCTACTACAAATTCTCTCTCCGTTCCTAACAATTCATTTAAAACAAATTTTTTAATAAATAGTTCAATCTGGGGTTATATATATATATATGTTATTTATTATATCATATGTATAATTTCCGTTTTAAGCTTGTTTTTAAGTGCCTCGTGCAGTTTTTATTTTCATGTGCAATGGAAGATGTTTAGATACTAAAAGGAGTTTCTGATGAAACCAGCCGTCCTTACAATAGCTGATGTAGGAGCATTTGGGGTTGTGGTCTAAAACAGGAAAGTACACTTCAGGTAACTACAAAGTACCTTGTATAGAGATGTTTCCAGAAGCTGTACTTACGAACCGAATAATTTCATAATTTTCATGCAATCATGACTATAAATTTATGTCGGTACACCTTTCTTTGGGGACCGCCTTCTCGGGTTGCAATATTTCGGTTCTCAAATTAGATTCATTTTACACCCTGAACAAGTAGGCTATACCATCTTAGCTTACGTCAAATTCCCGTCATATTTGCAGTCGCGTGCATTATCTTTAAAATTCGGAATAGTCTGCCTCCACCCCTTTGAGGCTGTAAACTCTACAGTGTAAACGAACATACTATGTATTATTGCAACGGCTGACATTTTGCCTGAAGTGCATTGTCCCTTTTAACGAACTAATTAACTAACTTAACAAATAAACAGACAACTAAACAAATATGCCTTCGTTTTTGAGCAGTTAGGCATTTTCCATTTAGACACCAAAATCCTGCCTTTTCTACAATTTCAAGGAACAATTTGAGGTGTTGACACACAACTCACTCGTCTGGATTGTTTAGTTTACTGGGGCAATTTCTGAAGTTTATCTTATGTCATACCATGTTTCCATGGGGAAATGGTAAGGACAGACAGAAATTATACTAATTTGTGTTTACGGTAATTGCTTCTTATCAGCTCTGTCATCTTTCACTAGCTCTCAATTTGGCCCCAGAAACAATAATCTCGGTCATATATCTCTCAGCAATGCTGCTACATTAGAAATGTCGATTCATTGAACCCATCGTCCAATCGGTTTAGTATCAATGAGATTAGTTTATAATAATAATTCCATTGACGGACCTGCGAGTGCTTTGAAAAAATTTCGTGTCCTCCTTTGTTTTTGTTTTCAAAGAAGAATTACGGTACTTTTTTAAGTGAATTATTATCAGAGGAATTACCTTACATGCCTTTAGAGAGTAACGAAAGGCACGTCAGCATCGGCATAACAGATATCTCAAAAGTTTATTTTAAAAATGTATGTTCTTGCTTTCATTTATCCAAATAACTATACATATTCTAGACTATTCGCAACAGTGTGATCACATGTAGCTTGATCTGAAAATTAAAATATGCTACTGTATGAAAATTCTGAATTATCGCAACAGGTGTGTAGCCGGACTCGCTGTTCTTGTATTAAAATTTTTACATGATCTAAAATGTGAATAGTAATTTTCCTTTTCTTACTTGTTTTGGTGTTAAGAGTTGGTACTATCCTGTTTCTTATCTTAGCTTGAAAATCTGCACTCAACCACTCGACAGGACGTCCCGAAGTTAGCCTTCTCAGCAGTTTTCCTGAAGATGTCCGGGAATAGAATACCTGAAGAACTTCTGTTGAACGACCTGAACATTCCCAGTAATGGTGATGGTCCTTTTCAGTTGTGCGGAAAGTTTCGATGGCCCACCCTACTGCTCACAGTTTGTCCGATCTGGGGTAGATATAGCCTATTCTAGGAGTGCCTAGTGCGAGTTTTTTGTGTGCACATAATTGGTTTCCAAGGCTCTGTATCCTGTTTATGCCATCGTATGTGTGTATAAATACGTTTTTCCATGCCACTTTCTTATCCACGTCTATAAACGAATGAGAAACGAAATGTGTTGGCCTGTTGGAGAACCTTTGAATGACAACGTCGCTCTTTTCCCCAAGACTGTTAATTAAAAACGATATATATATATATAATGTTTTTTTTCAGAAATGCAATATTGGCTAAGTAACATCAGCAGGATTATGTAGCCGTTTATCTGATTCCGTCAAGATTACCATCTCATCTCTAGTGTGAGAATCCCTACTGAAAATAAAAAGAAATACTTTAAAATGGATCCCACAGTAGAACACACGAGAAATGCGTCTGTGAACTCGGACAATCAAGTAATTTGTTTTCATTCTGCATTCGTTGTACGGAAATAACATCATTGAATGATGCCACCTCTGTGATTTTCTTCATCCTGATAATTTAAGTGGGGCTGGGTTTGGTTAATATTTGGATGAGAGACTTCCTTCTGAGGAAGTGGCACTTATCGACCAGAAGGGGGCGTTCGTCCCCCTCATTAATCTTTTTAATGAGGCGTGAAACCAAGGTACTTACCACAGGTAGTGTTACTGACTCACTGAAGTTATTAAAGATCATGGCAGGTAGGCTATGGCACAATGCAAAGATTGTGTACTGACCAGGAAATCCCGTAACTCAGTCTAAAGTTTGGCTAGGGATTATTAACAGTTAAAATGAAAGCCTTCATTGAACCACTCTTTCTGTTTTTACCGTGGAGCAAGAAGACCTGATAGCACCATAAATCTGCCCCCTCATGAATGACAGTAAAACGCAATTTCTCCGGACAAACCAGCTGTCTTATCCGGATAAATGGTCTTGGTGTAGGAGACTCCACATCGGATGCATCAAACTTGACACACACTATACGTAAATCTCTAGCTATCCACTCAGACATGTGTACAGCTTCCCTAAACATTATCACGTTGAATGAATCCCCATTTAGTAAACGCTGGATTATTACCTATGTAATGTATGGAAGTACCCCTACAGCCAGTCGTTTCCGAGGGGAAAACCATAGAGTTAATATGCACGTCTATGAGGAAGACATTAGATAAGCAAAATCCATTCTGGTCAAGGTAGCAGCAGATTATTTCAGAAATCAAATCTGATGGCAATAAGCCGTGATCCCTTGTATACAAATAGACACGATTCAAGCACATGGTAGAATATGTCGCGGACAGACGTCGTCTGGATCGCATTTCCTTCATAAATTAGGGATGTGTGATATTTACAGGTCATATGAAAACAGGCATGATAGTAGACATTTAAAAACCAGGGTCCTGACTATGCGCGAACCTGGGTGTGTCCGCATGAGACAGGAAGTTTAGCTAGTTTCTTAGCTGTTGGACGTAGTGATCACTTTTAGTTCGTAATTTTCGTTCTCAGGAACACCCAAAATGCTTGTTAACTTTTTAGATTGCTATATGTCCTGCTGTAGTTAGCTTAGTTAAAAAGCGAGTGCCATCGTCGCTCTAAGTTGGGGTAGAGCCACACTTAAAGTCGGAAACAGAACGGTGAGTTTCTATGAGAATTGTGATCCCCTGTTTTGTGACGTAGCTAGCTAGCTAATGTTAACGTTAGCTAGCTACTACACAACATTTTGAATACAAGGACCTTTCGATCCGTGTAGTTCTGTATTGAGCTATCTAGAGAACAGTCGAATATATTTACTTTGCCAGGAAGTAGTGCTAGATTAGCTTTACACCATATTCGAAGATGACAAACAGTTGCGAAAAAAACTATTTCTTATAGTTTGTCTTGGAGAGCTGGCTAGCTTAGCTGCCCTTATTCGAGCGAGCTAGCATGGTGTTACAGTTAGCAAGCTGGCTAAATTGGGAGTGACATTGGGCAACGTATGATTGTCACAACTGTTAGCGTTTTCGACTAAATTACACTTCTAAAAGCTTTACGTTTCGTTTTGCAGTGGCTTTCATGAATGTTAGTATGCCTTTTATTTGTCGGTGTACTCATTTAAAAGCTTAATTCGGCGTCTGAATGGATAGCGTGCCAAATTTGCCACCCTTGTTCAAGCTAGGTATCCATAGATAGCTAGGTAGCTAGCTAGTTATTGTAGCTAACTGATTTCGCTGAGTTTGTTCCAATCAAACTAGCGTGTATGTTCATCCGTCGGTTTAGACGACAAAACGTTACTACATGAACTCATGTCGTCATCTTGTATTTTGTCGTGGTCACCAAGTATTTTAATAGTTGCAGTTGCATAACAAACTTTTTATTTCTTAAACTGTCCTGATAGTTTTTATCCAAATGACCAAATTTCCCGGTATACTTAGGAAGAAAAATCTTGCTGGTTTTGCTTCGTACTCTGTAATGATACGATTTATCGAAATTGCACCCGTTTCATTTGCTCCATTCATCTACGGGGGTCCTAAACCTCGATTTACCCAAACCAAACACAACCTGGCAACGTTAGGTATTTTCCAAGTGACTTGCCGTTACTCTGATGTCGAAATATACGGGATTTGCATCAATGAGCAATATCAACACACTGTAATCTGTGCATTGGAGCCTTCATTGTCCTTTTGTGCCTCATAGAAACCGTTGGGTCATCCGCGGCCCGCGAGCTGAAAGCAATGGGTATTGCCTTACATTAAATGTTACTATGCAGCTTTCAGGGCCAAAGCCTGCAATTTTCTGAACTCACTGAACTTAAGAAATCATAGTCACAAGCTAACTGATCGACCTGTAGTAGGAAAACGCCAAGCTACTAAATGCTTTCCTACCCCCCACGCGACCGGTTCTAAACCAAAATTCCTAGAATGTATTAACCAGTCTAAGCTGGTTAGAAGTTATAGAATTGTCATGAGGTTTCATGTGAAGCTCGCTAATTCTTTCACTAAGGCGGTATTTGACTGTCCGTGCGTGTCGTCTTTACTTCAGTTAGTATCGCACATTTATCGCTGTTACATATTCCGGCCCATTGTTGCTCATGCTGTTAGTCTCTGTGATTAAAGTGAAGAGGTTTCATGTTTCCCTTGTGAAGAAATCTATTAGGAGAGGAAAACCAGTTGGAACACTTTAAATTCAAAAAGATTGAGCCTTAAAGGTGGCTTCCTTTGAATTCCCATCTAGCCTTTTTATGATGTGAAAAGATCAGTATCATGTAGTACCTCTAGCATACAGCTTTATTTATTTATTCATTTATTTTTTAACAAATGCATTCCAATTGTTTTTCTTTGTGTACTTTCTGCTACAGTGCATGCCACAATTGCATTGTTTCAACATTGCCGCTAGGTCGCATTTTCAGTGTTTTGTCATTTAGTTTGAATTGATTGGACATTGTTCTCTGGCGAGTAACGTTCGGGAAAATACACGTCATGTGCGCTGTCGTATTCTCCCTGTGCATCGGTTGGTGCTTTTGCCAGTATTGCCACAGTGGAAGTAGACCCTTCTTTGTTGAATATCTGCGAAAGAGAGTGTCTGTGTGTGTCTATTCACGAGTGACATCTGAAGAAAATGTAGCAACTGAAACTTTGAAAAAGTGCTTCAGGGATCTTCTTACCTGCATACATTTTCATTAATTCTGGCCAGATGTCTGGTTGCAAATACACCAGAACAGTCTCCTCTCCAAAACTGCCCTTCCTGCGGTCTCAGTTCCATTATTTTAACACACGTCCCGGTGCGATGCCGTTACTTTCAGGGGTTCGACTTTCAGTTTGGGTCAAACTGTCAAACCCAGCCGGCGTCACCCTTTATTCAAACAAGCCAGGTGCGAGAATTCCTCAAATCTACACTTGTGGCACCAAGGTGCTGGTATTTTCGACGGTGTCGGTACATTCTTCAGGTAGTTAACGGGTATTTTGTGTAACAGCGATTTTTGTAATCAGCGTGTTTGCTGCTTACGTTGGCCAGCATAAAGTTAACCGTGTCGACATTTTCATGATTCTTAATTGACCTGCAGTACGGCACATGTAATGCTTATTTAAACCAGTGAACGGGGCTCCTGAGTGGGTAGCTGTGGAAGTGTTTGCACTGAGCGTACGTAGCCTGAGCCTTGTTTAAACATGGAAAGGGCTCTGCGTCTATAGCTCCAGCTGTGGAACTGGGAGCTCAAAGTGCAGGAAATGGGAGAGCGTTCCTTTGAAAGGTGCCCGGCTATTTTCATATTTGTGAAAGAAGGGCACTGGTGAAATTCTGTAAACGCTATTAAAGTGAAACGGGCAGGATGAATTGGGTGAAAAGCGATGATGCCATGTGTTTATTATCATGCTTTGCTAGGCTAGCAAAAAAAATCAATATAGAAACGTGCACCGAGTGGCTGACATTACATTACACTTTAGCCAGCGCACCATTTGTAGGTTCTGACACAACACGGTGGAAGAAATCTCAGCTCAAAGGGTGTGGTTCATCATTCCCTCATGAAAGGGAGGACAGGCGTCATATGGTCAAGCAGTTTTTTTTGTTTGTTTTTTTTTCTTCTCCAACAGAGGTTAAAAATGGACGTGGACAGCCATTTCAAATAGTCCAGGTTTGAGCGAGCTTCATGTTGGTTGTTTCCCTAAAGACACTTTGCTAATGAACAATCAGTCATGCAGAATGTAAAACAAAAAGAACGTCCATGGTTATGTGGTTTAAGATGACGTTATTGCTTCCCTGTGAAGGGTTTGTCATTTTTATGACTAAACGTGTTTCCTGTGCCATTAAAATATGGGTGCAGTATCACCACACCAGCAACCAGGGGCCCTGCTTCTCAAAATGCGCCTGAGCCTTGCATTAAACTGTAATATGCTGTAATAACACCAGAGTTACGCAGTGTGAGGTGAAATGGAGGGCAGGTCACACAGCAGAGGCAGAAACTCTAGGGATTTTCAGGACTAGACTTGATATGGTGTTTGATACTATCTAGTCTGTATGTAATTGGAGAACTAATTTAGTCAGGAAAATGAGGAGCATTGTTGGGCTGAATGGCCTGTTCTTGTCGTTATGTTATGATGTTCATGAAAAATGAAAGATAGGGACCAGGTAATGGTGACATTGTGATATGCACAGGGTTAGGAAATTTCCATACAGTGATTTATTCAGTGACATCACTACCTATACCCTCCCCCCCCCCCCCCCATGACAAATATTAAATATCGTGGTGTTTGTCATATCTCCCCATCATATGGAAGTCTTCGTCTTGGCTCTACTGTAATCATTTCTAAGGTGATAAGTTGTTAATTTGCTTATAGCTGGCAGTGCGTCTCTTCAGAGGGGTAGGAGTAATGGTGTATTCTTCCCACAAGATGGCGCCAAAGTTTATTGGTTATGTCATTTCCCCCGGTCCATAGTGATAAAATGAGGCTCTTTTCTGGAATTTTTATGAGTTTCCAGTCTGCGTTTTTAAGGTGTTGCGTCAATGAGCTTCTAGGTCACAAATGGCAGTGGAAAGGTGAATGTTGCTGAAAGCATATCTGGTGATATCTCTTCAGGTTTGTACGTTTAGCCTGAGAGAACAGAGGTCTTGTTTAGACACTTCATGCCTGGTCTAGTAGGTGTCAGAAATGCAAACCTTGGCCCCAAAAACCTGCACAAACAACAGAAAACATAAACAAAAACCCCCTAAAAACAAGGTGCGTCTGAACTATATTGAGCAGTGCAGCTGTTGATGGCCTTCAGAGTGTTGTGGTGGGTCCCCTCCCCTGGGCGGGGGGGGGGGGGGTGTAATGTGAGAGTTTGGGTTCCCGCCAGCATCACCCCCCCAGATGATCCAGATAGGGCACCTGCAAAGGCCGGCGCACGCAGAGCGATTGTAGCACGGCAGGTGCTTCGTCCATTTTCCGCGGAATGGCGTCTCAATATCTGGCGCGGTGGCGGGGCGCTGGGCGCTGGGTGTTGGGAGTGACTCAGCCGCACCTGTCCATCTTTGATTACTCCCAGCTTAACCCTTTGAAGAGTTGGGTTTTTTTTTTCTCCCTCCCCCACAGTTCTCCATCCGTGTTCTAGAACTCCACTGCTTTCAGTCACCAGCGCTGATTGTGACATCAGCGTTAGAATGTTCAGTTCAGAACATTCCCAGCACATATCTGTGACCTCACACCTTAAAGGATTACAGAAGGTGCAAACCATGCAGGATGAAGTGAGCTCGGACGGGAGTTTGTGCAGGTTTACGGTGGGTTTTCTTTTGGGATCATCGGTCAGTGGGGGTTCGCTGGGGTACGCCCAGAGAGGTGTGGTGACATTAAGCAGTGCTGATTCAGATGGGATTTGGGGTGATTTACTGCAGAAAGGTGATCCCGGAAAGGGAAACTGGACACAAGCATTTTTAGCCGCTGAGCGTTTGGGTACGCCGTGTGCCGTCCTCGGTTACAGCCGCTCCTGAACACGTATTTTCCTTCGGTCAGTCTCTGCAGAACCTGGATGATGGCCAATCCCAAACCCCTTTATGCACTTCATATAAACTGTTTTAATCACCACATTCACATTAAAAAAAAAAAAAAAAAAAAAAAGTTTTTAGTGAGGACCTGACCTGGGGCCTGTACCATGAAGCGGGATTACTGCTGAGTAAAACCCGGAACAGCTCCGTTTACTTCAGTCCATGTTCCAGCCTGGGACGGTTCCGGGTTTTAGCCAGTTAGCTCCGTAATCCTGCTTTGTAAAACTGGGCACTGCAGTAATATGATGGTCACCGTGAGTTAGAAGGCCGTAGAGTGCGTCAGCGCGGATGAATCACTGCATGAGTGAGCGAGCAGAAGCAGGTGTCCCGATCCTGCTCTCTAAGTTACAGAGCTCAGCAGTCAGAGAGGGGTGCACCTGGAAGATGGTGCAACACGATAGCCGAGTCGCCAGGGAAACATCGTGTTATTTCTCCTTGAATACAAAATGTCACCAAACGAAGGGTGTAGTGTTGTCTGTTTTTTTTTCATTTATTTAACATTTACTACACGCTACCCGGAAGACCAGTTAAAGTCCTCATTGAGCTGATCGCTAGGCAACTGTTCCTGCCTCACATCCCTTGTTATCATACATAATGGAAAACCATGGCGACCTGTTTGAGGGACCTGGCCAACCTAAAGTCAGTCGTGCTAAACTCTGAGCTCCACGGGCTCATTAGCGTTAGCCTCATTCACAGGGGGCAGCTGTAAGGAGTTGCCCTGATGTCTGTTCACACCGTGACCCGAGTTCACTGGAGCAACAGCTGGACCAATGGAAACCAGAGCTTCATGTTAGCTTCCACGCGATTGGTTACAGAATCTGTAGGGTGTGCAAGAGGATCCTCCCTTGAGGAAGTGTTGTGGTTGTTTGTGTTGCCGAATTTCTGACTGTTCCGTCTTCTGTGGTTCACCGAACATTTTTGAAAAATGCATGTTCTACTTCTGCACTCCTCTTTCTGTTCTCTTTCTGTTGCCCCCCTCTGTTTTACTTGGTATAATCTGAAGGAAGGTGTCACCCCCCTTCTCCGTTACTTGGTATCATCTAGAGGGGTTTGTGTCCCCCCTTCTGTTTTACTTGGTATCATCTGGACGGAGGTTTGTGCCCCCCCCCCCCCCCCCTTCTCTTTTACTTGGTATAATCTGAAGGGAGGTCTGACATTTCGAGCAACATTCCAGAAACAGATGCCCTGAGCTTGGCATGAGCGTGCACTGTGTTGAGGAGAGTTGGAGGCGTGCGAGGAGTTTGAATGATGGTCCCAGGGCCCTGGGCCGGCTGGTGCGTGCATGTGAGCGTGCACGTGTGTGCCTGCCTAAGATCACAACTGTCAGCCTTCATACTGAAGTGGGACAACTCATGGTGCCTTAAATGAACACTTCAGTGGTTCTATGTCCTGTCAGTCAGTCAGGAGCTGCAGACGTGATTTTAATCCTTCTTTAAATCTGGCCGCATTTTATCCTTCTGTCTCTCCGACATGCATAGTCTTTTTGCATTCACTTTGGACTTCGCTTTCAACAAATAGGCTTTCCTTTAAAGAAGCGTTATGCGCATGGACGTAACTGAAAAGAAGTCCTATTTACATGATTATTTAGACTGCTCTATCGAAGACTGAGTCCTGATGTGCATGCTGCACAATGGCATAATCTGTCTGTCCTTATGGAAACATGGTTTACTTGACAGTAATTCATATTAAAGACCCCATATAAGAGACTAAATAATGCACTCATAAGTGGCAAAAGCAACATGCACATCTATAATCAATTCCAACAGCAGTCATAAACCGTTAAAGACATGTGCTGTCACCATATGTGGCAAATCAAATGTGGGTATATTGGGTTTGCCATTGATTTAGTATTTCATGGAATAGCCACATCCAGCTTGGAGGGCACTGTAGCACAGGCCATGATGGGCTATGTCACTCTATACATGTTTTAAAAAGTTTATAGTTGTCCTTAAGGAGGTACTGGCTAGTTATTTTGAAGCCTTTTATAGTTCATGAGTGGGGCCTGTCACAGAGAGGTGTTACTGCCTACTGAATTTTTGAAAATACTACATACACAAACAACTGATGGATGGCATATGATATGTGTGGGCTGCGTAGTCCAGTGGATTGGTTCATGTTGCAGAAACTGACTAGATTTGCAACCGCAAGATGAACACATTGGCAGTTGACCTTTGGCCTGTCAATCATCGGTCATATCTCGTTGGGTGTCCTGAGTGATGCCCGTAGTAAGGTGTCTCTTGTTGACTTGTGACATAAATCCCTCAGTTGGTATTGCAGGACTCTCTGACCAGTAACATTACTTCAGCGCTCGGTGGAAACATTCAAATTATCATTCTTCAGGGGCTGGGGATTATTGGACTAACTGTGTTACCCTTTAAAATGTTCTTGAATACATTTTGTCAAGTCAGTTGATTATAAGAATAACTTTGAACTATTGTCCGTGTAGTTATATTTTTCAAGGAATTACATTTCGAGTCGCATTTAATATAAATGTATTTTTTTTATGACACTGGAACATTGTGGTTTTAAGAGAGCTTTATATGTGAAGTGGACACTTGTTTTGTGTTTCAGGTTGTCTCAGGTGTACCTGTTGCACTGTTCTTCTGATATATATGATGTGCTTTTGTTATGCCGGCATCCTCAGTGCAGTATAAACTACATATCCCAGTGTGCATTGCGTGTTAATCTATTTCATGTCCCCCCTGTAGGGAGAGCCGGCTGGCCGAGATGACCGAGTACAAGCTTGTGGTGGTGGGAGCTGGTGGTGTGGGAAAGAGTGCGCTGACCATCCAGCTGATCCAGAACCACTTTGTGGACGAGTATGACCCCACCATCGAGGTAAGCCGCCAATCCGCCCTTTCCTGCGCAGGCGCTCGCGCTCTGTGTGCGTTTGGGGGAAACCATGGCGATACTGAGGCGGGGATTGCGTACGTTTGGGGGGTAAACCATGGTGATACTGACACAGGGATTGCGTACGTTTGGGGGGGAAAACCATGGTGATACTGACACAGGGATTGCGTACGTTTGGGGGGGAAAACCATGGTGATACTGACACAGGGATTGCGTACGTTTGAGGAAAACCATGACGATACTGAGGCGGGGATTGCGTACGTTTGAGGGGAAAACCATGACGATACTGACACAGGGATTGGGTACGTTTGAGGAAAACCATGACGATACTGAGCGTGGGATTGGACGTTTGAGGGGAAAACCATGACGATACTGACACAGGGATTGGGTACGTTTGAGGAAAACCATGACGATACTGAGGCGGGGATTGCGTACGTTTGAGGGGAAAACCATGACGATACTGACACAGGGATTGGGTACGTTTGGAGGGAAACCATGACGATACTGAGGCGGGGATTGCGTACGTTTGGGGGGAAAACCATGACGATACTGACACAGGGATTGGGTACGTTTGGAGGGAAACCTGGGCCGATACTAAGGCGCGCGATTGGCCGCTTTGCCCCGGGCAGGACTCGTACAGGAAGCAGGTGGTGATCGACGGCGAGACGTGCCTGCTGGACATCCTGGACACGGCGGGTCAGGAGGAGTACAGCGCCATGCGGGACCAGTACATGAGGACTGGCGAGGGCTTCCTCTGCGTCTTCGCCGTCAACAACAGCAAGTCCTTCGCCGACGTGCATTTATACAGGTGGGCGGCCGAGGGGCGGGGCTTAACAGGAACGTTGACTCTGTACGTCCGAAAAAACGCAAGTTCATCACCGTAATGAGGAATGTAGTAGAATTAAACTGAAATACCAAGTGAAGTAACGGGCTCCAAGTAGCCTAATGCAAGGTGCTCTAGGAGGCGGAAAACAAGCTTTGAATAAAGGACAAAGCCTAGCTCAGCTAGCTCCAGGCACACTAGCGCAGAGCATTACATTACATTCATTTGTAACGTAATGTAGACGCCTTTATCCCAAGCGACGTACAAAGGGCAGGAGAGTGCGTGAAAGCCTTTAATGCAGGAAATGAAATGAGAAACCCTTTTGGGTTTTGTTTTTTTTTTTATAAAAACCGGTCTTGCCGCCTGACAGGGAGCAGATCAAGCGGGTGAAGGACTCGGACGACGTCCCCATGGTGCTGGTGGGAAACAAGTGCGACCTGGTCCGCACCGTGGACACCAAGCAGGCCCAGGAGCTGGCGCGGAGCTACGGCATCGAGTTCGTGGAGACCTCGGCCAAGACCAGACAGGTGGGCCGCCGCAAGGTCACACCCGCCCCCCCGGCTAGCGTGGGTCTTTGCGACCCGGGCCTAGTTTCTGAAACGAGTCCCATCTTTACCTTCCTGCTCTCTCTTCCTCGTTTTTTTTTTTTTTTTCTGCGCAGGGAGTGGAGGATGCCTTCTACACACTGGTGCGGGAGATCCGCCACTACCGCATGAAGAAGCTGAACAGCAGAGAGGACAGGAAGCAGGGCTGCTTGGGGGTTTCCTGCTCAGTCATGTGACCCGGTGAGGCCAGAGGCGGATTCCGGCTTGTCTGTCGCAGCCGTTGCTATAGCGATATAACACTATAACACTAAAGCCTTTGCTAAGTGTCCTCCATTGTGGCTGTAGAGGAGCGGCTTGACGTTGCATATCCTGTAATACTTGTGTGTGTGTGGCGTTTTGTGCTTCTGTAGGTGTGCCTCTGCAGTGCGGCCCCCTTCTGGCCAGTCTGGGTCAGTGCAGAGCCTCTGGACCTGCAGAAGAGGAGAGCTTTGGGGAGGGACTAGCGGAGTCTGCTGTCGTCCAGACGGACAGAGTCCCCCTTCTCCCTCCTCATCTTCACCCTCCTCGTCCCGGACACGTACCCCAACCTTGTCCCCCTCCTTCCCTCCGAACATTTGATGGGACTCCATACCTGCCTTGGATCCTGATGCACAAAGTCTCGAGTGGAGGCTCATTGTGGAGCCTGCCACCGTCACTGTTGGGAGAGGTGGTCCCCGCCCACCGCCTGTCTCACTTTCCCATTGGCTCTTTTCTTTTCTGGGGCTTCTGTTGGCACGTCTAGCCCCGCCCCTTTTCATCACACACGAATGCAGTGATTGGCCGCTGTCCCACGTCGCAGCTGTGGCTACAGTCGGGTCCCTCAGCATTACACTGCATGTGCACAAGCAATCACAACACACGCTCAGATTAGTTTTAACTGTTTTTTTTCCCCTCTTGGAACATGGCCGCTAAATCTCATACACGGTCGTTTGATAATGTCAATGGGTTTTAGGAGGCATCCTGTGTGAATGTTCATGATTTTTTCAAATCTTATTTTACTGTCAGTGTAATAACTGGGCTGGGCAGCAAGGCAGTTTGTTTATGTGTGTTTTCTAATATTGCTGAAATACTTTAGTAACCTGGACATGTTAAAAACGGTGTTTTAAAATATTTTTCGCATCCATGTGTCAGAGCAGAGAGGCAATTTTCTAATGACAGTTATGACAGGTAGCCAATGTAATCTTTTCTGATCATGTTTACATGTGCAGTAATATTCTGTTTAAATATTCTGGGAACCCAAATATGCTTTGACTGTACACCTGTAATTCATAATGCAGTATTGTTATTGTGGCTTATGAAAAGTGTTGTATTCCATTAGTATGCTGACTAATTGTGGAATATCACTAGCGTAAACATATTTGGGATTCTCAAACGACGCTTTTTATTTCTTTTGTGGAAAGAGTGTACATCGTGTACAACTTGCGGATTGGTTTCCCCGACATTTAACCTCCTTAAGGTAGATTAATTTTCATAGTGGATTCATATTAATAGAAGAATATTAATTCAGATATAATGCAGCACAACAGCCCAACAGTAATCTTGAGAGAACTCTTATCTCAAAGAATATTGTCTGTGTGAACATGGTCAGCGTCTTGCTCTGTCTTTGCACCTCTTGTTGCCAAAAATGTGAAGGTCAGGGCTCAAGGGGAGTATTGGGTGTCCCTGTGAACTTCGGGTGCCTTCGGATGTGTGCGTCCTGGGACCCTGAAAGATCTGACGTCATTCGATCCCTGGATGGACCCCAAGCATCGGTGTGTCTTCACCTGGTGTTTTTACCCCAGGAACGCCTACCAAATAGTTAACCCCATCCCGAAATGCGACCATATTACTTTGTCCTTTTTTTTTTTTTTTTCTTCTAATCCTTAAATTTTTTTTTCCGAACACGGTTTACAACTGCCAAACCGGGAAGGGAGGTGTGGTTGCTCGACTGTGACGCGCGCCCACGCACGTGTCACGCCACAGCGCCGAGCCGGAATGATTCACAAAGGGAATGTAGTCTTAATCGCTTTACTCCTCTTCCTCTGGAGAGGCCGCTGAAGGTCCTGTTCTTTGTGACTGGTGCCCGTTGGACAGGAGTGGCCTCTGCAGGGCAGCGGTGTCCAATTGTGTGCAGCCTGCAGGTTTTCAGTCCGGCCAATCACGACCCATGCTGAGTTCGTTAGCGAGCACCACTTAATCAATCAGAGAGGAGGGTGCTAATTGGTGAAGTCAGCAGGCGCACAGTGATTGGCTGGAATGAAAAAAGCTGCGGACTCTCGGCCCCTCCGTGGCACGTGATTGGACACCGCTGCTCTCAGTCCTTGGTTGTGCACATGCACCGCAGAAGCGGGTGAATTCACAGGTGTGTTTTCTCCGTCGCCTCTTTATTTGTTGGAGCAGAGAGATCTTCTCCAGCGGGCAACAGCAGCAGCAGCAGCAGCAGCAGCTTTTTCTTCTGTGTTTCATGCATCCATTTGTCTGTAATGCAGTTCTACTGTAATTATATATTTTTAATCTACTGACGATTACAGTACATACTGGGTGGATTATGTAAAGGGCTAAACTTCTACCCTTCTTTTTATTTTGGGAGAGTTTAGTGACCCCTTTAAATTAAAAAAAAATTTTTCTGCCTCTGTTGAAAGTAATTCTGTGATCACATTTTGTTGGTGGTCTTTAGTGATTGGTAACCTGGACATTTGTAATGTGCATACAATAATCCAGAAATAACACTTTTACTAGTAAATTAATTTGAAACAAATGGTCCGTCTGTGTTTATTCCATGCAGCTGGGTTTGGCAAGCCAAAGCTAGACAGCCCTCTCAGTCGAGCCTCTGGTTGATGTGTATGCCTACTGTTAACTTAATTATACGTGTGGGCACTGAACTGACTTTGCTGATTGGATTTGTATATACAGTGCTGTGAAAGTATTTGCCCCCTCATCTCCTCTATTATTGCATATTTGTCACGTGGTGGTTTCAGATTTTTAGATGAAGTGTAATATTAGACAATGTAATATTAAATAATTTAAAAATGTAGTTTTGTGTTTGTTCAGTTTCCCATTGTGTAATATTACATTTTGGAAGATCTGAAAACCTTCATTGTGACAAATATGCAATAATATAGGAAATCAGGAAGGGGGTGTGCTCACTGCTCTTTTGGATATCGTTTAATATTTATGACCTGCTTTCCAGGCATAATGCTCTTAAAATGATTTGGGAAGAAAGAACATTGCCAGTAGGCTACCTACTAAGTCATCTGTTGACACCTCTTCAAATATTAAATGTCAAATTAAAGTGTGTGAATTATTACATTACATTACATTTATTTGGCAGACGCTTTTATCCATAATATCCAGTGCATGGATATTATGGATATTTTCCTGTGCAAACCAGTGTTCCACAACTGCATTAACAATTTTAAAAAGTTAATTTGCCCTTAATATGATAAGGAATAAATGAAAAGTAAACCTTTGCACTGAACGGGACAGCAGCTGTAAACTTACTGCATGTTTCTATCCTGTGGTAAACCCCCCCACCTCCCCCCCCCAAGTGTTGGCCCTCTCCCTATATTCTTGTATGTGTTCATGGGCTGGCTTTCTGAACTTAAAATAGAGTAAACGCCAGTCCCCTCTGTCTCTGACACACATGGTCATCGTTTTGGTGGGTGGGGGTGGGGTGCGGTGGGGGGGTGGGGGTATAGCTCTGATTACAGGGGCCAGGCAGAGCTTAATATTTCAGTGGAGGGTCCGGGAGTTCCACACTTACTCGCCTCGTCGCCCCGGTGCCTGACCAGCCCAGCTCAGTCCTCAGGGAAGGCGTTTTTGACGGGAACCAGTTGCCAACATGTCTAAAGTTAAAATGCCAGGTGAGTGGCCCGGCCTGTGCCCCCCTCCCCCAGTGCTGTCCCGTTTGTGCTACAGGGACCGTGTCGGGAAAACCATTAACCCTTTCATAGAGTAGGATTATCGGAATGTTTTTTTTTTTTCCCCTTCCCCCTTCCCCCACCAGTGCTCCAAGTCAGTGTTCTAGAACTCCCATCGCTTTCAGTCACCAGCGGTGATTGTTACATCAGCATTAGAATGCTCAGTTAAGAACATTCTGATCACATGTTTGTGACCTCACGCCTTAAAGGGTTAAGGATTCGCTGATTCGTGGGCGTTCAGTTTAGTTTCACAGCCCAGCTTAAGTGTGGTGGGTATGGCGGTGGTTTGCGGTCTTTTGTATAGAATAATTTTGTTGATTGTTTTGGTCTCTGTGTGAAGGGAACAGAAAGGGGATTTGAATATGGAAAACGTGTCGCTTCGGGTCACTGAAATTTTAATTTAAGTGTTTTTGCGTCCCTCTTCACTGGTGCAACTGCAACAGATCTGGTTTACCTGCTTTTGCATGAAGGGCTTTGATGGAACTATACTTTCAAATCAGGTATTCAAATTTGGGCTGCCCTATAGCAATGCATAATGATAGACAAAAGGGCAGTTTTACCAAGGTTAACTATCTGATACTGCATGAACAAAACATTTCTATACGGATAAAGGAAAAAATATATATTCCTTTGCCCAATTTAGCAATTTAAATGCAGCACAAAATGCATTCATTAAGCCATTATGAGGTACTTTTATTTTGACAGAGAGATAAAAGAAAATCGCTGTGGGCAAGTGCAAGTGAGAGTTGTACGTGGAAAGTTGTCTGTCAGCGAATTCTTTTGGATCAAGTGTTGCTGGATCTTGACTCTTACAGGTGTTACATCATACGTCTTGCACATGGTCAGTTTGATCTCAATGAATAAATAATAGTTAATTCGAATGAATACGTAGGACAGTAGGATTTATGTTAAAAGCTATATATTTATGTGAACATATACACTGATAGGCTTGTAGAGGGGTGCAATACATAGACGGGTTTTGTCTCTTTGAACATCTCCTTTTATAGCCCATAACTGACAGACTCAAACAATAAGCTAACATTGTCCAGTTTGACACTCTTAGCCCAACTCGTTTTTGAATGTTTTTTTTAAAAATACATTTTTCAACGTGTCCTTTAGCTCACTGAACGTTGACCGTAACTTTATAGCCTCACCAATGCTGAAGAGATTTTACGCAGCACTGATGGAGTACAGAGACGACGTGTGGACTCCATTGCACGTGTGGCTTTTCCTCGCTCCTATGTGCAGATTAATTTTCGCTGTCCTCCATCACACCATTATCGCCCCCCGCCCCCCGGCCCCTAATTCCTGATGGCTTCTCATTGGCTATGTGACTTGCTGTGCCAAGACGGGGATGACCACCCACTTTAGTCACCCAAGATTTTTCCCAAGGGAGAAAAATAGACCGGCTATATGTCATTCAGACAGCTGGGTCTTCAAGGCAAAGATGTCATTGGCTGAATGCTGAGAAAGGGGAGGGGACTGAATAATACTTTGAAACATTATCACCATGGAAGCAAATCTGCATTAACACACTTTGTAAGAGTACAGTTGGTTATAGTGGTTAGATTGTCCACAACAACAGTGCACACATTCAATCACATGATGCAGATTTTTTAAATGTTAGGTTTACACCCTGTCCTACCCCAATACTTCAGTAAATACACAGTAAATGGAAAAAATACCATATTCCTGGTTTGTTAAGTTTCACTTTTGTGAGAGTTTGACATTGGCTTAGACTTCAATTCATGAGTCATAGTGGGGGGTTGGAGGGCTGAGAAGTTTGTTCTGATTGGGAAATGTGTTTTTTTTTTTAATTTAAAAAGGAAAAAAAAACTGTGTTCCTGTATTTGAAGGATATTAACCAGAGAGTTTCTATGTAGTGAATGGTATAGAAAGCTTGAGTGAGCTACCTGTTTCAGTTCATTAAATGTCTGGTTGTATAAATGGAAATGATCTCTAATGTAAGCAATGCAAGTTGTTCTGGGTGTAAGGGTGGGGAAGCGTATATAGTCACGCCAGACTGAAATGCCTGTTATGTCACCGTGTTTGGATTGTGTGGGATTCAACGGCTCTCCCCAAAGTAATACAGCTCTTTCTCCTCTGCCCTTCTCTTGCATTTTTTTGGGGGTGTGCGTTTCGCATCTAGCTGACGAAGAGCGTAAGTATTGAGAAGGGAGCGTGGGTGTCCTAGGGGGAGAATTTGAAAGGCATGCAGAACGAGGGGATGGGGCGGGGGGGGTCGGGGCAAGTTTAGGGACCACGCCCCTGCATCGACTGCACCCACCTGGCCACTACCCAGTTTGACACGCCCCCCCAAAACTCAAAGCCTGCCCCATGGAGGAACATGGGATGGAATGTTCCAGAGTCACAAAGAGCACATGCCATCTTTGGATCAAATACTCATTTATTAGCAAAACGTTGCTTATACTGGGGGATATTGATTGGGTTCGCCTGGGTTCTCTTGCTCCCGTTTGAAAAAAAAAATAGTATGCTGAAGTATTTTATTGTATACCTAAGAAGACTTGAAGTGCGGTTCAGGTTCATGTCAAAGTGCGCTTGGTATACTATTTTTGCACGTGGGCTGGTCCCACCGCCTGAGTGATGGAGTGATCCCGTCCCAGGCCTCCCCATTGGGGGGGGGAACGAATAAATGAATAATTGATTTAAAGGTGGCCTCTTTCTCTTTTGGAATGGCATGAGCGGTCTGGCCTCACCCCAGTCCTCTGAAACTCCGCAAACAAGTTGCACCGTGAAGCCCTGCATCTCTGTTTTGTTCCCTGTGAAGCTATACTGGGCGGTTCTTGTTGGTAGATCTTAGTAAGTAAGTTGCCTTTACATCCGGGACAGAAGCGTCTTTTTTTTTTTTGTTTTTTTTTTGGAACTGACAAGTACCGTTTCTGTCCGGTCGTACAGCACCCGTTCTTCCGCCTCTCTCCTCCCTGTCAAAGCGTTTGCCTGACGGACAATGGGGCTACAGTCAAACCTGCCTTGGGCGGTCACCCAGGGGATAAAATGGGGAAACGGGGGGGGGAATAAAATGGCCGATTGTATTACCGCCATACGAAGGTGATGCCAAAGGCAGGTTTCACTGTCCGCGCGGGCATGTTGCTTTTCTCTCTGCACATTCCACCTCTTAATAATTTCACTTTTTCATATCAATTTCACTATCCATATCGGACGGCTTGCGTACTAACCAACTGTTCGCCTAAGTTTGTGATACCGGGTGAGGGACTTCTCCCTTATTCACTCCATTTCTCAGTTGCTTCAGCATCGTCCTGTCTCGTCCCTGTTTGTAACCGTGTGTCCCGTGTGTCCTTAAAACAGAGGGGGGACCTCTGGTGTATGTCGACCGTGCGGGAAGGGCTATGGCTGAAGGGTTTGGGACGGGGTGTTAAAAAAGCGTACAGTGCCCTGATCCTGACTTGAGATCCTCCTCCTTCTTTTTTTCTTCCTTCTCTTCGTCGTTGCCTTTTCTGCTCATTTCCGGGGGGAAATGTTGCCAGCGAGGTTGGAGAGTAAGTATGATGTCATCAGATGGTAAAATGGAAGCCAGGTTGCCTGATGCTCAATATTAGCAGGAATGCGACCAAAAATCAAAAAAGAGTGGCAAAAAAACCCCCCCATTTATTCATTTATTTATGTCCAATTCATGTGAAATACATTGGAATTGTTCATACAGTGGGTCAGTCTTAATAGCAAAAAGAGAAATATTGATATTGAACAGATAAATGAATAAAAGGGTGGCCGTCCTCTGTGGGCGGTGCATGAGAGGTCTGGATAAGAATGCAGGCCTGACCCCCAGATCTCAGCCGATAAGACGCGACTCCTTTTCGCTTCCTCTCGCTGGCCGTCTGCTGCCCGCTGTGTCAGGAGGAAACGTACGACTGCGCGTTCGCAACGTCCATGTTCACAGATCAGCGGCCATGGCCCGCGATCTGTGGGGTTTTAGCGCTGTGACTGCACTGCAGTTGAATATTAAGAGAGAGCAAACATGGCCTTGCTGCAGCCTCACACACCAAGCATGAGTTTCATTTGTCGTTGTCAACCATGGCTGTATGTTTGCTATATGCTACCGACCGTATTTGATCTTTGAATGAAAGTCTGAGTCTGAATGGAAGGAGTTACATTTTACATGTGGCTCATTAAACACAATACAGTATATTTGTGGCTGACAGATGTGTTGATATCTGTGAAGTGACATTTATTTCACGAAAGGCTGTCTAGGAAATAAATGGAATGACTTCTCTCTCCAGCCGCTGGTGTAATGAGCATCTTTGGCCACGTCCTGTGGGAGTGGCTATGTCTTGTCTGCTTTCAGCCACTGCCTGGGATTGGCTGCTGCTCTTTCCTGTTGCTGTTCTTTAAAGACTGCACCCTTGTTTTTTTTTTTTTTACACAGCATCATATTGCATTAAATTTTGTGAGAAGTTCTTTCAGGTTTTTTAAGAAGCACTTAACTGTGGTTTGTCACAGTGACCCCACCACACAAAAAAACTGGTTATTATTTGTGTGTATGCACGCGTGTGTACTTGTGTGTGTGCGTGTGTGTGTGTGTGTGTGTGTGTGTGTGTGTGCGCGTGCGTGTGTGTGCACCTCAGAGACGGACGAACACATGCGCGCCTTCGCTGAGAAGGTGTTTGCGTCCGAGACAAAGGACGAGGACGTCCGGGAGGAAATGTCTCTGTTCGACGTGGCGGAGGACTGTCCGATCGTCCAGCACCAACTGACCCAACACCTGCACGCTGAATCAAGCAAGAACACAGAGAAACGGTGAGAGACTCGGTGTACCCACATCGCATGCACATATACATTCACATGTAAACAGTGCCCCTAGTAAATACGATTTACTCAGTTAAATATGTGTAGATGGGGCTTATTGCGCTGTTTTTGCAGATGTTCATATTAAGGACCTGATTTACTAAGGCCTTCAGTACACGCAAAATCTTTTAGCACACGGCAAACCAATAACATGACCACTGCTTGGTCATGGTGTTTTGCTTTGCACCAATCATTAGTTGTGTTCTTAGTTTTGCGCATGCTACAGGTCTCAGCAAATCTGGCCCTATGCACACCCTAATTTCCCAGCAATCCTCGCTTGGTCCCCTTTCCTTTTCTGCTCCAATCAGGAAGAAGCTCATGAGCCGGGTGCAGATTGCCCCGATGCTCGTTACCATGGCTGAGGTGTCGCAGACGGTGGAGCTGGACACGCCCCTCTACCTGGAAGTACCTGCATTCCAGAGAGTCGCCATTGTCGGGGATTATGCATCCGGGGTATGCTTGCATATCTCTCTCTCTCTCTCTCCTCCTCTTCTTCTCTCTCTCTCTCTCTCTCTCTCTCTCTCTCTTTCTCTCGTTCTGTCTCGCTCTTTCTCTCCCTCTCTATCCCTTTCTTTCTCTCGCTCTGTTTTTCTCTCTCATTCTTTCTCTCACTCTTTCTCTTCCTCTATCTCTATCTCTCCCTCTCTCTCTCTCTTCCTCTTCGCGCACGGCCGCATTAGATCCTCAGTGGCAGATTCTCTGCTGGTTGCCATGGCTACCGGCTGTGAGGTCACGCTGGGCCGTTGACCTCGTTTGACTTTAGAGGGAGGCTCCTGAGTGCCATTTTTTGCCCGCCCTCATTTGGGATTCAAGAATCTGACCTTTAGCCGGACAGAGGGACACGTGCAGGGGGGGGGGGGGATGGAGCTGGTTTACACAGGGTAGTTCTGTTTTGAAGGAGCACCTCACTCTGTTTTTTGGAGTTTAACTCCATTTAGCTTTACTGGTACATTGATAGCAAATGTTACCAAAGCACTGATGCTCTCTGCCCCAGAGAATACATGCTGCAGGTGCACGATTGTCATAAAGGATCCATGAAGAATGTGTGATTGTTTTTTCTATCTCCCTGTTGCCCAGGTAACGCTGGATGATTTCGAGCTGTCCTGTAAAGGCCTGCACCGAGCCCTGGCCATCCGGGAGAAGTACATGAGAATGGCGTACCAGCGCTTTCCCAGCATCGTCTCCCAGTACCTGCGCGACCTGGAGGGCGGGGTGTGGAAGAGCGAGGACCAGGTGCTGCCAGGTGAGCAGACCGATGAGCGGGGGGGGGGGGGGCGGCAGGGCGGCAGGGCAGTGCACGCAGGTACGGGCAGGTGCGTGGACTGAGGACAGGGTACATGGCGTAGGGAACACAGCAGAGCTTCCCCTGCGTAGATTCATCTGTGGCGCACCGCCACAATATCAAAATGGCCGCCTCACGGTAGAGGCGGTCAGTAATAACGGGATTTAATTATGAGAGGCGAAATGTACAGTCATCACGGGTGAATGGCTGTGGAAATCCACTACATCAAAAAGGCAACTAGAGGCAACTTTCTATATCCTTGATGATAAAGAAAATAGTTTACCACCCCTGCAGTTCATGATCACACCCACTCCATCCACAATTGCAGTTTATAATGTACCATAGGCCTACCATCAACACACTGTTATGGCTGACATTACTCCGGCTGCTTGCTGAATTTCTAAGCTCTAGTCAACACGGTAACACAGAGCCACAGGTGACTTCCTAGGAGAAGCACTGGTGCCGGACCTGTATGCTGAGAACAGGTATGGTAAGAGAGAGCCAGGAGCACCAGCTAATGGCAGAATGGGTCAGCGGTATGGAGTTAAGGCACAAAGGATGCAGCACATTTCAGCACAAAACAGAAAGTGTATTTAAAATGCTGCATCGGTACACATTGTAAGGTCTGTAGCCAGGCACACTGTCGCATTTGGAGCTGTGATCTAGGTGTAGTTGGAGGGGACGGTACTTTCTGTAACTTAAATTTGCGCGTGTGCGCATGCCAATGCCAATGTTTCTGTGTCAGTGTTTACGCCCCCGCCCAAAAAGGATGAGGACCCCTTCTGTACCAAATCTCTGCCCGAGAACCTGGGCTATGTGGCGCGGATGCGCGACGGTCTCATCTACGTTTACAATGACGAGGAGGCCGCCAACCAGCACAAGCCCAAAGACCTGCCCAGGCCCGACTACAACACCTTCATCGATGACATGAACTTCCTCATCGCCTTGATTGCGCAGGGGCCCGCGTGAGTCACTCAAATTTCTGTTTTCGTTCAAGCGCTCCTCTCGCCTGAATTTCACTATTCTGGCCACAAGGTGGCGGTCAAGTCATGGTAACTAATAATACCGAAAAGCTTTTCACTTTAATGATACGAGCAATGACTTACAAACACTGCCAGTAAAGAGACAAGAACACATGATTTACGCCTAAGTATACAGATATTTTACAACATATCTATTCATGAAACACAATGATATATCTTTGTCTGAAAAAACACAGTCATTGTGAACTGTGTATCATGCAGGATAATAATAGATAGATAGATGACTTTGAACAAATTACTTTTTTTTGTTTGCGTTCTATTAAGAATAAAATTACTTCTCAAAGTATCCCATTATTTTAATGGATCCTCCGTATCACTTAAATGTCTGATGTTTACTCATTGTTTAACTGTTCTGATTTAGGTTCTTGGAACAGGAAACAATAAGTGATTTTAGTGATGTTACAGTACTTGTAACCTTCAAAATTGTACATGAATATTTCATAGAGTGATTTTGCAACAGAAAGTTAAAAATAAGTAGCATGTAACACACACACCTACCCTACATCTCTGCTTTTCTGATCTAACTGCATAGGTACATCTCATATTTCTTCCTCTCTTCCTCTCCACATCCCCCTTTCCTGTCGGATTGCAGTAAGACGTACACCCACCGTCGTCTCAAGTTCCTCATGTCCAAGTTCAACGTCCATGAGATGCTGAATGAGATGGAGGAGTTGAAGGAACTTAAGAACAATCCCCACAGGGATTTCTACAACTGCAGGAAGGTACTCAATTCACTGCACTCTCTCTCAAGTTGAAAATATTATCTTGTTTTAAGTTACTGTTTGCTTGACTAGTGAAATTTTCCTACCCCATTGGCAAATCTTGCAATGAGTCAAACTGTCTCATCTTGGCAATATCTTATCTGTCTTATTTAGCAAAAAAGTAATAGGAATAAGTTTTTATTTGGTTTTTCTTATGCTGGTCATAACTCCCACGGTAATAGCGAGCAACTGTTATACACCAGACATCAGTTTTTCATTCATCTTTATATTCATTTTATTAAATTACCAGCAGTAAATAATTATCATTACATTATTAACTATAAGTACATAATTTCGCTTATCAGATGTTTGTGTCCTGGACAATTTCCATTCCTCACTTTTTCCAAGATATTTATTTCCATGGCTAATCATAGTCAATTGTACATGTGATAAATTAAACGTGCATAGTTCATTTCAATTTTCTTCCTGCTTTCAGAGAATAGTTGTGTTCTCGTTTTAATCTTTCAGTTTGACCTTATTGAGAGTGCATCCTACACACCAACGACCATTTGTGCCTGTACGAAACTTAATGTTTTCTCTCACCCGTTGCCAAAATATAAACACTGCTGGGGTTTTAGAGAGAAAGTCTGTGCAAGCAATAGAGGACGATTATATAGAGTATAAGTTTTATTAATGATCAAAGTAATACTATCTGCCAGAAGAAAAAAAAACATGTAGAACATCGCTACAGCGGCTACCGTGTCTGTCCCCGTCGCAGGTGGACACTCACATCCACGCGGCCGCCTGCATGAACCAGAAACACCTGCTGCGCTTCATCAAGAAGTCGTACCGCGTGGACTCGGATCGCGTGGTGCAGAACATTAACGGCAAAGACGTCACGATGAAGGAGCTGTTCGAGAAGCTCAAGCTGCACCCGTACGACCTCACGGTGGATTCGCTGGACGTGCACGCCGTGAGTATCGAGCTGCCGGATGGCCTCGCGGTCCTCAACGTAGCTCCGCGCGTTCCACTTGGCAACAGCTAGCGACATCAATCCTTTATTTCCCCTGAACAACTGAACTCATAGCGCAATGTAAAACACAAAGCCCCTCATCTCGGAAGAAAGCTATTCTTTTCCTGGTTTCATTATTTCCTATGCAGAAAATTGCGTAAATGCCTTGGCCACCAATCATTACATAAATGAAAAGACCACTGAACTTTTACTTAGCTTTCAGCTATCAAAAGCCTTTGGTTTTCCCATTGTGTGCACTAATTTCAGATGTTCAACAAGAGAGACATAAGAGGGTAAGATGACCCAAGAAGGCTTATGTTTCCCTTCATTCAACCAACTATTACTGTACTGCAGTACAGTTGATGCATGTATGTCCTAAGTATGTACTGAACAATACAGTATCTACACACATGGTGTTTAAATTCTGCTTCCAAACCTACATGCAGTCAGATTATTGACCAGAAAACAACTCCAAGAAAATAGTCTGATCCAGGTCTGGTTTCAGACCAGCACGTCCACACAGCAGCCACACCCAGTTTGTGCTTACGCACTGGATTTGGTCAGGAGGTTAGAATCAAACATAATTTGGGTGGTCTGTGGGGTCCGGGACAGTCACAGGCCAGAGTCCGATGTAGCATTCGCAAACTGGGCCTAAGGTAATAATAAGCTCTTTGGGCCCGTGCCAGAATGGGTCCACGGACGCTCCAATTTGGGATGGTTTGGCACTGGCTCATGCATTTGGAATCTGGGCTGAGTTTGTACTGCCAGACACATTTCGCAGCCTGGGATAGATCAAATTTTTTTAAAAAAATGTTAATGGGAAGTAAAGGAAAACCAATTAATGCTCACAGACAATTAGGAAGAGACAGATCAGATCTTCTTTCTGCTGCTTCTTTCCTAAACCTTCCGCCTCCTCTCTCATCAGGGTAGGCAAACCTTCCAGCGTTTTGACAAGTTCAACGCCAAATACAACCCTGTGGGCGCCAGTGAGCTGCGCGATCTCTACATGAAGACTGAGAACCACATCAATGGAGAATACTTTGCCACTATCATTAAGGTACCCACCGGCCACATCCCCTTCCTGTTGTTCTCTCAGATACTCTTGCGTCAGGTTCTTTAGACTTGCTCATTTATTCAGGTCCTGTGTTCCTTCCACCTGCTAATGACAGGAGGTTCGATCTGGTAAAGGGGAGCTTTCTATGACAAATCATGATCATGTATACAACATAATCATTAAAACATGCATAATGATGTCTTCTTTAATTCAATGTGCAGCTGTTTTGGGAAGATAATTGTTTTTGTTCCTGGTTTAGTCTTTTGGTTTAGATTGTCTTATTGAGAGTGCATTTTACACAGCAATGGCCATTTGTGCTTGAACAAATCTGCATTTCTTTCTCTTACATACTGTCAAATAGATACAGTACTTATGTTTTTGTAAGAAAGTCTGTGCAACCAATAGATGATGGTTATACAGAGTAGGAGGTTACATTTGGTAATGGGAGCTTCAAAGTTATATTACAATACTGAACATCCATTGCCACAATATTTTCCTTGTTCATGCCCCACAATTAATTTTCTGAAGAGACATCAAATGACCTTTGGAAGACTTTCAGTGTTATGAAAATAGAGCCACGAAACTGAAATAATAGAGAAGAAAATGGCTGGTTTGTTCTCTGTTTTCTGCCCAAACAGGAAGTGGCCAGTGACCTTGAGGATGCCAAATACCAGTATGCTGAGCCTCGCCTATCCATCTACGGTTGCAACCCTGCTGAGTGGGCCAAGCTGGCTGGCTGGTTCAATAAGCACCGTGTATTCTCCCCCCAGCTCAAGTGGATGATCCAGGTTCCCAGAATTTAGTACGTCCCCGTACGGCCTAATATTTGTGACGATTTGTGTCGATGACTACGAGCGTGTCTCTCCCTTCCTCTTTGCTCCACCACTGTTCTATCTCTTCTTTCTGTGTGAGCTTTCAGAACTCCTAGTCAACACCATTTTGTCTGGGGCAGGATCTCTCTGTCACTAGCCCCAGTAGACACAATGTAATCCATCTTATTTTTGTGTCCAGTGACATCTTCAGGGGCAGGAACTTTGTGCCGCACTTTGGAAAAATGCTGGAGAATATCTTCCTCCCGGTCTTCCAGGCGACCATTGACCCCCAAAGCCACCCGGAGCTGAGCATCTTCCTCAAACATGTGAGCGATGGCTCAACATAAAAGCGACTAAAATGATTGCTGACTAAGAGGCAAAAAATAACAATAATCTCCATGTCAATCCATCGTGTTTTTTTCCCCCCCATCTCCTTCCACCTGGTAGGTAACTGGGTTTGACAGTGTTGATGACGAGTCCAAGCACAGTGGACACATGTTCTGCTCCAAGAGCCCCAAGCCAGAGGAGTGGGACATTGCCAAAAACCCATCCTACACCTACTACATCTACTACATGTATGCCAACATTATGGTTCTGAACCAGCTGCGCAAGTGAGTATCTCCTCTCACAGGATCCTAATGTTGAGTAAGATTAAGTATTAACTACAGCAATTAAAGGCATATGACTATGTACTATGGCCTAGTACTTGGAATGTACTAGGAATGTGGGTGGGGTGCGTTTTTTATGGTAGTGCATGGTTTTGTGTCTGTGCGTGGCCAACAGGCAGAGGGGGATGAACACCTTCCAATTCAGACCTCACTGTGGAGAGGCTGGGGCCATCACTCACCTTCTGGCCTGCTTCATGACCGCTGACAACATCTCTCACGGACTCAACCTGAAGAAGGTCAATCCAGCACAATGCACTTTGCTACTCCTAAAAATGCCTGGTGTCCACCGTTCAAACATCTGTTCAAAATCCCACAGCACTGAACACATCTCAGCATGTTTCACACAATGCTCAGTTGACCTCAGAATGCCTAACACATCTCAGTGCACTTGACCACACCTCAACACCTGACGCATACCTCAACACACCTAGCATTTTCAACACACGCCTCAATGTGCCTTAATATACCTTTTTCCTGAAACGTGGTGTTTGCAATATGTATAGCTCATCCACAGACGTGGGAAATCCAGGTTCAGAAAGGAAAAGAACTCCTCGATATTTTGTTTCCGAGCACCTGGATTCCTCAGCCAGGAGGTGGACGAGTTAATGGGTGGAAGAAATGCATGGCAGGACTTTTACCTTCTGAGTCCCGGACTTTCCATATCTGCTCATTGACATGCTTTCCCAATTCACTGCTTTAAATTTGTACTTGGCCTCCACTCCACAGGGCCCTGTCCTGCAGTATCTGTACTTCCTGGCCCAGATACCCATTGCCATGTCTCCACTGAGCAACAACAGCCTCTTCCTGGAGTATGCCAAGAACCCTCTCCTTGAGTTCCACAAGAAGGGGCTTGTGGTGTCTCTGTCCACCGATGACCCTATGCAGTTCCATTATACCAAGGTGAGGTCACACAGCCTGTGTGTATGCGTGCGTGTGTGTGTGTGTGTCTTCGTGTCCTCTGTTGCTCATCTCTGTGTGCATTTGCGATGTGACTGTGCCCCTCCCAGGAGCCACTGATGGAGGAGTACGCCATTGCGGCTCAGGTGTTTAAGCTCAGCACCTGTGACATGTGCGAGATCTCCAGGAACAGCGTCCTGCAGAGTAGTCTATCCCATGAGGTACTGACCACACCGGCTTAAACTTGGCTAATTAAACTATGATATATTTGCTGGACTGGAATACAGTCCCCACTAGCATGTCTATGTACGGAAGGAAATTCAGGAAGTTCAGCCGTATAATTCCTCTATCTTAAGACTTTTTTCCGATTTAAATCATCATTTAAATCATCTTCTGCTGCTGTGTGTCCTGACACATCGCCTTGTTTTTTTTCTTCTTCTTTTTCTACATCCTGTTTCCCTCTAGGAGAAGGTTCACTTCCTGGGCCCCAACTACCTGAAGGATGGCCCGGAGGGCAACGACATCCGCAAGACCAACGTAGCCCAAATCCGCATGGCCTACCGCTATGAGACCCTGTGCTATGAACTCAACCTTATCAAGGAGGGCGTCAAATCTGAGTGAAAGTGTCACACACTCCCCTCACGGTCCATGGCCCAGCACACCTGAGGGGGGGGGGGTTGGCTGGGGAGCTTCAAGGCGTGCTGGAATAATAATGTTTCCATCTGCAACTCCCAAGATTCAGCACGCAATTCCACTTTCATAATCCAAAAGCAATAAAATTTTTTAGAGTAATAATGCAATCTGAACCACTGCACGAATGAGGTGGGCCTGTACTGGCGTCATTACACTTGTTCCCAGATATCTGTGCTGTCATTTTGTCATTGCTGACTATTTGTTGTTTCATGCTCTGTATGCAGTGTGGCAGACAACAGAAAATATGTCACTCAGTGGAAAACACATGAATTGCCTGTGAGATGGTCTAATATCCCCACAAAGGCATGGCCATTGCTTTTACGCAATCACTTGATCACTTAGTCAAGCATACACATAATTTGAAAACATGTTAACTTGTTAGCATGGCACAGATTTGGCTGACGTAACATCTGTCGAACAAGTCACTGACGGAAGAAATCCTGTTCTGACTCAAGTTTTGAGGAAGGTTCATGCATGAATCATATATCTAATGTGGTGCATCAAACGTTCAACATGAGTAGTTCCTGATTTAAATCCGCGTTTAGTTTCATAGCACACTGCAAAAACAGTGATATTTATTTTTCCGTAATGGGAAAGCCAGTTGATGCCACTTAGTGAGGGCAATCATGCATACCCGATTGATTTGCAGGAGGACGCAACCGGGCGATTTTGCGAAGAAATCATCTTGGCTTTGAATTTTAATAATACTAGGAAGTTATAGCTACTCCATTCAAACTGGTTCCAAATTGTCATTATGACCCGGTTTGCCGTTAGCCGATCGAATGCAGCAGTTCTTCTGAAAAATAGTCACTGAGTGAGTGACGTCTTCGTTTCCCAGTAGATTAGAAACTTCCTTCAATTTGCAAGAACCATTATTCTCTGGCTTTCAGGCTGATGATTACCTCACCTCACTGGATGTCTTAAAATTTGAAGTGCCCAGCACTCAACCACAAATATTTTCTTTTTCGCTAGTTAGAATGAATAGAATTCATAAGTGAGCAACTAGCTAGATGGCCAACGTTAGCTAGCTCTAGCTACAAAACCTCGCTAACAGGAGTCCGTCCTAATGTGCGAAAGCAACGCAGAATTGAAGAAGGAAACACTGCAGTCTCTAAAGTTATAGCCCACTTGTATCGGATCAGTTGGGTTGCTAGTTGGCTAACGAGGATTTCAGTCCCGAACCAGTTGCCAATCTAACTAACCTTCGAAAACCAGAGGTGAGTAATGTTAATTTAGGAGCTAACTTGAACTAGCTAGTTCGCTACCCCGCTGTTAACAAAGACAGCTGGCTAGTTTTTAATTATCGATATAAGCAAAGTAACGTTAAGTTTACTATCCACATGGTCGGTGGCTAACATTATTTAACATTAGCTAGCTAAGCTTAACTAAATAACGCTACAGTAGTTGATGAAGTTAGTAGTCATATAAAGTTAGTAACTATTATGTTACATTGCTATTCAAGGAGGTTCGACGGGCAGTCTGTCGAATTAACTTACTTAGTCTAGCTTGCTAGAGCGATCTAGTTTACTAACGTTATCATTCTTTCACGTACCTTGGATGTTGGAATTTTATTTCGCTAGCTTGCTAATAAGCAACATTGTCTGAAAGCGTAACGACTGTGGCTAGACTAATGTTATCTGTAGGCTTTCCCAGCGTTCTGAGACTATTTCTGTTTTAAGTTGGCTGATATTTAAATTAAATATTAACTTGCTAGTTATTGCCTACGTTAGCCTGCTAGCGAGCTAATTTTCGTTTGAATAAGTTTGTCTTGCAAAAGACTTGATGCAGTTGTCTAACTGGACTGCCACCCAGCCTGTGTCACAAGCCACTCTAATCGTGTGTTTTGATATTTGGAAGTTTTTCACGACATACTCCTATTAGGTAACTTGATGGGTAGCTAAAACTTTAATAACTAGAAAATGTGTTCTTGCATATAAATATACACACTCAAAAACACTACGCTAAGTAGAAAAGCGCAAATAGAAGGTTCATTTGTTGCACTGTTCAAAAGCCCATTCATTTAAAAATTAGCCATCCAGCAAATGAATGGACATGATTAGTTAGTTCTGGAATGCATACGACGGTAATTTTGTTCTGACGGCTGGCTGACCTGACTCTATGGAAAAATCGGACACGAGGTGCGAAAAACTACGCACAAAGAATCTGCCCTTTTTTAGATGAGGAACAACTGAATTTTCTGTGCGATAAACTGTCAGATACCTGTAAATTATTGTGGCCTATGAACATCCTGTGGTTAGACATTTACCAAGGCGCAGCGGTGAATTTTGCGGGCTTTCGAACCCAAACTGATGTCGCATACATACAGAACACATTGGTCCACGCTATATAAACATGGGCAAACTGACCTATTTCCATTTTTAATGGGTGTCCCGTGTTAGTCATTTCATTGTCACATTGAAGGTTTTTTTTTTTTTTTAAACTAATTTTTATTGTGGCCTATGCACAGCCTGTGGTTAGACATTTACCAAGGCGCTGCGGTGAATTTTGCGAGCTTTCGACCCCAATCTGATGTCGCATACATACAGAACACATTGGTCCATGCTATATAAACATGGGCAAACTGACCTATTTCCATTTTTAATGGGTGTCCCGTGTTAGTCATTTCATTGTCACATTGAACGGTTTTTTTTTTTTTAACTAATTTTTATCGTGTCTATTTCATATGAACTTCTCATAGAATATTTACCTGCCTGTGTTACTCACACACATTGACATTAGTTTGCTAGTGGTTACTGTCTGTTGTTTTGATTCTGAAGGCCTCCCGTGCACAGAGATTTGGCCATCTGTCCATTTTCCTTATGAGCACAGTTCTTGTGTACTGCTGACGTGGACTCCATTTCTCTTGTCGTGTGTGAGAATGACTCGGTTAAGGAATCGGGTTCACTTACTGAGCCTCAAGCTGTGTGATTGACCCATGTATTTGTAGCCTACATTCAAACCCTGCTGTTTCTGGGACAGGGTCTGCGCCCACCCACCACCCCCCCCCAGCCCCCCAGTCCTGTGGTGGGGAATGAACCCTGTCCATAAACAGGTGCAAGTCTGAACAGCTCTGTGTCCCAGGGGGCAGTTGGGTCGCTGTTGGTTATGCGTGAGCCTTTCAGCCCGTGATTGATTTAAAACCTGGGAAAACCGCAGGCGTAGCGTCCTCTGTCCAGAATGGCCTCCGCTCGCTCATTAAGATGGGAAGCCCTGCCGGGCCCCCCCTGTCGGGGCCCCCCAGTGATCTCCCGCTGTTCGCGGGCAGTGGGACGTCCCCGGTCAGTGTGGCTGGTGACAGAGGGGCTTGGGTATGGATGGACCTTAGCCATCAATCTTGCTGCCACCACAGTGTTTTGAAATTGCATTTGACCGTCCTTGCCAGGTTTGTGAATGTTCTTATGAAAATTCTCATGGGTGTGTAACATGGAGTGCAGCTTGTATCTGTGAAACTTCAACTGAGCAAGCACGGTAGTAATAAAATAAACCGGTTCATCCTTCATTTTCTTCCCCCGTATTAATACCTGCCGATTTTTCCCGCTACGTTCATCAGGAAATTGCTGCGCTTCCCCATATGTTGTGGCGCATGCGGTTAGTGGGTTAGCGTGCGCCAAGTGTGTGGTGTGATATTAGCGAAATTGCTAACGGTAATGTGTCCCTCCCTGCTCCACCCAGGACGAGTCTGGTCATGCGTCCATACCTGCGGAGGGCGGGGGTTTTGTGCGCTCCTTCTCGGGGTGCTATTAGCTTTAATTGAAGTTGTGATAGGGCGTGATTTTAGAGGGGGCTGTGTTAATGGCAGTGTCTGGGTCCCGGGGCGGTTGGGGGGGTGATGTGTGGGGGGGGGGGTTGGAGTCATAGCGGTGTGTGGGCTTTGATGATGAAGCGTGTGGCACAGTGATGGAAGCGCTTGCCTCTGCTCTCTTTGATTGCTGCCGACCAGAAGCCCTCCTCCTCCTCCTCCTCCTCCTCCTCCTCCCCCCCCCCTTTCACAGTAATTACTGTATTTACAACCAGAGGGATGAACTGAGACGATAGACGAGGCTTCTGAGCTTCACACGGGCAGCGCAGGTCTGATGCTAATCCGGGCAGGACCGACACATCTCTGTGCGCTGTCTGTGCCTTCGGCGCTACGTCGAGCTGTGCAGTGTAACGTTAACAAGCTGACGTCGTCGATATTGGCCGGGGTTAGCCGGCTTAGTCATTCAGCCGCTCCCTTGCCCCCTAAACTCTGTAAATTTTGTTTTCCTCTGTAAAAAAAAAAAAACTGTAATTGTTACCATAAGGCAGTGAAGCCCCCCTGGGGCCCTGTGTGTGTGTATCTGATTAATTGCTGGATGTCTACTGGTGAGGTAATGCGAGCTGATAGCGAGATGTAACTCCGTTAAGCTGTGGCCGTAGGTGACGTTAGCCAGTATGTGACACTGTGAATCTGTGAGTGCTGGGCCCCTTTGCAATTGAGAAAAGCTCCATTGTGGTGTGCGTGTGTGTGTGTGTGTGTGTGTGTGTGCGCATGTGACTGTTTGCCTGTATCGTAGTAGAACTAATTAAATTAGTGGAATTGATTGGTGTATAGCCACATGAATACATGGAGACCCATTATTTTACTATCACCCTTTTTGTCTTTGCTGAATCAATGCTTAAGAAGACCCTGGAGGTGCATCATCTCTCTGTCAGCATAGTTAAATGATTAATACTTATTCAGCTAAATGAATTTCCATGTAACTCTGAGTGAAAGCTTGGGCTGGTGTGCGCTCCTGGCTGCGTGTGCGTTTCTCCCGGTCTGGCTGCAGACAGTCTGCTGATCCTGTCTTCCTGAGAGCCAGGAAGCACAGGCAGTTTCCTTCAAAACACAATCGCACGCGCGCACACATCACACCACGCACACACACACACACACACACACACCACACACACACATGCACACTCACCACACACACACACACACACTTCCATTGATCCAGACATGCACACACACACACGCGTGCACACACACACAAACACACACACACAGTTTCACTGATCCAGACATCTGCAGACACACACACACACACACTTCCACTGATCTAGACATCCACACACACGCACACACACACTTCCACTGATCCAGACATTCACACACTCGGACTAAAATAGCGCCCCGCTAGCAGACTGCTTGCTTACTCGCACACACCGTGTATTCCTGCTCCCATAATGCAGTGCACTCACTCTCGCTTCTGAGCTTTTCTTTTTCAACAGCGACTCTCCTCACTGTTATTTACAAAATTATTAATATTTCTGTAGGCTTGTGGATTACTGGTGCCATCCAATCAGTGTCACCGTTAAAACCATTGCAGATGCGTATGTTAATACAACCAGTTCAGGGCAGGAAGCAAACTACCTTTAAAGGGATATTTCACTTTGATATAACACAAGTAATTTTGTGGAGCCACACCATTGTGTTTTTTCGTCGTGTGAATACTAGCAGCATCAGATGCTTCTGTTGAACGTTAACAGCATTTCCGTTCCTCCTGGTTGTCAGGCTCCCCATTCACTCCCATTCATTTTCGGGACCCCATCAAAATGAATAGTTTTAACACACAAACCAAGGAGGAAAATGGATTAATTAATGATAGCACTAACATCAAAAAGTATCCTTTGATATGATGCATTTTCAGTGTTTCATTGCCTCATTACAGAAAAAGATCTGGCAAGAAGTTTTGTTATTTTAACAGTGATGTATGGAGTATGAGAGAGCCATCCTCCCTACACACACACACACACACACACACACACACTGGAGCCTGTACTTGAACTCAACAGTCCCATTTACACATTGATGCAGAAAGACTCACACACCCTGCTCCACTCTCCATCATTAATTCCACAGAGGTGGGGGGGGGGGGGGGGACTGTGGAGGACGGGGATGGCTGCCGGTGTTGCTGTAGTGGGATTCGATTTGGGTCAGACGGAACAATGGCGCCTTTGGCGGCGCTGACTGAGCGGAGTGCTCATGCATAGATTCGCGAGGTGGGCCGCTCCTCTGCCAGGCCCCTCCCCTCCCGGGCCTGCTGGAATGCAGCACGTAGAATTATCATCATCATCATCAGCGCACGATGCACAGCGCTGTGGAATTTCCCTGCGTTTCTCCTGTAAGCGCTCTGTGTGGTTTAGACCAGGCCTGTGTTCACTACGTGTCGCGTACAAACACACACACACACACACACACACACACACACATACACACACAAACACACACACACTCTCTCTCTCTCACACGCACACACACAGGTGTGCACTATCACACATTCTCTCTCTCAAACAAACACAAACACACACACACTCTCTCTCTCACACACACACACACACACACACTCTAACACACATGCACACACAGGTGTGCACAATATCACACATTCTCTCTCTCAAACACACACACACACATGCAGGTGTGCACAATATCACACATTCTCTCTCAAACACACTCACACACACGCACACACAGGTGTGCACAATATCACACATTCTCTCTCTCAAACACACACACACACACACAGACATTTGTGACATTGGAAAATATAAAGGCAGGTATAAAAATTCCTGGGATGCCCAGTTGCTCTCGGTTTGTGACAGGAGGCCTTAAAATGAGATTGATTCTATTAAAGTTGCATTATTTCAGTTATTGCGTTAAGAGGATGTTTTGAGTGTGTGATGAATGGACGTAGAGCCCAGGAAAGGGCAGATGACTGAAAGATGGGTTCCAGGCTCCTAGCACAGTGTGCTAACGCCGTGAATGCTCCAGTGCAATGCTAGCACAGTGAATGCTCGAGTGCAATGCTAGCACGAGTGCTCTAGTGCAATGCTAGCACAGTGAATGGTCCAGTGCAATGCTAGCACAGTGAATGCTCGCACAATGAGTGCTCTAGTGCAATGCTAGCACAGTGAATGCTAGCACAATGAGTGCTCCAGTGCAATGCTAGCACAATGAGTGCTCCAGTGCAATGCTAGCACGAGTGCTCCAGTGCAATGCTAGCACAATGAGTGCTCTAGTGCAATGCTAGCACAATGAGTGCTCCAGTGCAATGCTAGCACAGTGAATGCTCGCACAATGAGTGCTCTAGTGCAATGCTAGCACAATGAGTGCTCCAGTGCAATGCTAGCACAGTGAATGCTAGCACAATGAGTGCTCTAGTGCAATGCTAGCACAGTGAATGGTCCAGTGCAATGCTAGCACAGTGAATGCTAGCACAATGAGTGCTATAGTGCAATGCTAGCACAATGAGTGCTCCAGTGCAATGCTAGCACGAGTGCTCCAATGCAATGCTAGCGCAATGAGTGCTCCAGTGCAATGCTAGCACAGTGAATTATTTAGCATAATATATATATCCTTACATTTATATAGCATTGTTCCGAGTGCTCAAAGTGCTTTACGGTGATGAGGGAAACTCACCTCACCCACCACCGATGTGTAGCACCCACCTGGGTGATGCACGGCAGCCATTTTGCGCCAGAAAGCTCACCACACATTAGCGAAGGTGGAGAGGGAGAGAACATTTATTTAGGGGATTAAATCTGGGGATGGTTTTGGTGGCAAGTTTGCGAGAGCCAGATCTGGGATTTAGCCAGGACACCGGGGAACCCCCTACTCTTAGCGAAAAGTGTCATGGGATCTTTAATGACCACGGTGAGTCAGGACCTCGGTTTAACGTCTCATCCGAAAGACAGCATCTCCTACGGCACAGTGTGTCCGTCACTGCAGTGGGGGATTGGGGTTTATTTGACCAGCGGGAAGATTGCCCCCTGCTGGCCCACCCAACACCACTTCCAGCAGCAACTCAGTATTCCCTGGTGATCTCCCATCCAAGTACTAACCAAGCCCTCACTTGCTTAGCTTCAGCCATTCGGCAGGAGCAGAGTGCATGGAGGTATGGCTGCTGGCGAATAATGGCCCAGTGTAATGCAATCACTGTGAGTGCTCCTACATAATGCCTGGAGCACACACCCCACCATGACCTGCTGAACATGCTGCTTTAGCACCCTGTTCCTGTCCTTGTCTCTCTTTCGGTTTTATTTTTGGCTGCTGGCCTTGGAAGAGGCGCTCCTGTGGAGCTTCCTCCTCCTGCGCACATCCGCACATCCCTCTTAACACTGCTCTGTGTGTGTATGTGTGTGTGTGTGTGTGTGTGAGAGAGAGTGTGTGCGTGTGTGTGCATGAATGTGTGTGTGTATGTGTGTGTGTGTGTTGTGTGTATTTGAGAGTGAGAGACTGTGTGCGTATGTGTGTTTGTGTCTTTATGTGTGAGAGTGTGCATGTGTGTGTGTTTTGTTTTTAAACTCCTGGCATCTTTGGTGAACCCTAGTCTTTCCTCTAAGTCTTTCTCTCCCTCTCCCTCCCCCTGTTGTGTGTGTTCTGTGCTCTGCGTGTGTGTTGGAGTGATGGATGGTAAAAGACAGCAGACGAATAACAGCAGCTGTGTCGTGTGCCTTGCAGGGATCTGTGACAGGAGGGTGAAGGGAGAAGAGGAAGAGCTGGAGGAGCTTAGAGACAGAGTGTCGAGGGAACCCGTTCACCTCCAGCACCAGCTACACCCTGCAGCACTACCACTCCCCCGCTGCAGTAATACCCCCTCCACCCCCTCACGCTGCAGTACCCCTGCGTCTCCAACAGGGGGAGACTGCCGCACATGCCTCCAGCGATGGTGACTGTGCTCTGAGGGGAGGCTGGCGGGGTGGTCCCCCCCTGTTTCCATGCTGTCGCTCGGGGTAGGGGGAGGGGGAGGGGCTGGGGGAGGGGGAGGGGCAGGGGCGGGACGGACACGAGCCGCGGTCCCCTGGCAGTCCCCCTCCTCCGGCCGGGCTCTCTCTCGCGACCCGGGCGTCAACATCAAGCAGAAGATCTCCCAGTGGGAGGGGCGCAGCCAGCAGGAGGGGGGCCGGGGGGGCCGGGGGGTCACGCTCGGGGCCGGCGTCCCGTGGGTCGTGGTGTCCCGCGCCCTCTCTGGAGACCTGCTGGGGAACGGGGACTGTGGAGCGGGGCGAGGCGGCGCAGCTCACGCCAAGCCCAGCCTGGCCAAGGCCAAGAGCCTGGGGCTGGACTTCAGGGAAGACCCGGGGAGGGGCAAACCCGGGGGGGGCGGCCGAAAGCCGGACCTCCAGCGGGACCACCAGCGCCCGGACGGCGCGGCGGACCCCGCCCCCATCTCCGCCCCCGCCCCGAACCTCGCCCGCGACCCTCGCTACTATACCGCCGCCGCCGCCGCCAAGGCCAGCGGAGAGAAGGTTCCGGAAGCCGATCCCCCCCCGCCGCCGTCCTCTGTGGAGGACCCTCTAACGGCGCTGCCCCCCGGAAACTTCTACACCTCCCGCGGGTTCTGGCGCCGGCTCGAGGGGGAGGAGCTGCTGGTGGACCGGGGGAGGGGTGGGGCGTGTCCAGAGGGCGTCCCGTCTGAAGGGAGGGGGCTTTCCCTGCTGACCCCCCCTCCGACCAAACCTCAGCGCACGTTCCAGTACCAGGGGGCCGACAGCCCCCCCGGGCGCTGGTGCCCGTGGGAGTACTGGACCCCCCCAGTCAGCCCGTCCAGTGCCAAGAGCCACACCAGCGGGCCTCCGCCTAACTGCCCGCCCCCGCCCTGTCCCGTCGCCCATGGCAACGGCTTCTCCCGGCACAAGCGGAACAGGTGAGCCTTCGCCCGTCTGAACTGGATTTCACACAGGACCCAAAAAAAAACATACTAACAAAGGATTTTTAAAAACCAGTTTATCGAAGTGTACTTTCACATTGGAGGCGGTGCATGTTGTGTAAAGCACACCTGACTCAACAGCGAAACGTGAGCCTAGTGGGTTTTGTTAATATGTGGTCTGGCTTGTTAATGTGTAACGCGTACGTAGCGTGTAGAATGACCTCTTCGGCCCCTGCGCTGCGTGTACGCTGGCGTGAAAGCCAGGCCTCTGCATGCAGAGGTGGGCGGAGCTGGCGTAGCGCTGAGAGAAGGAGAGAGAGAGGCGCTGGCTGCAGCGGGGCGGTGAGGCTCGCTCGCCCTCTCTGAGCTCTGAGGGCTGAGGGCTGAGAGCAGTTGGCCCCTCTCCAGGCGTGATGTCAGCCTGTATTTGGCAGCAGCGGGGCCTATTGTATGGATGTGGCCTACTTCTGCAGCGGGCCGGGTTCCAGGGGTCACATTTGGTTGTTTTTGCACACACACACACACGTACACACACACACGTACACGCACACACACATTTTAGTGCCGCCCATGCAGTCCTGCTGAACTGTGGTGTGATCGCTGTCTGCTTCTCACTCTCTCTCTCTCTCTCTCTCAATCCCTTTCTCACAGTTTCCTCCCCTCTTATTTCTGGGCTTCTTCTCTCTCGTTTCTCCCCTCTCTTTCCCTCGTTTCTCTCGTCTTTCTCTCCTCTTTCTCTCTTGTTTCTTTCCTTTTTCCCTTGTTTCTCTCCTCTTTCTCCATTGTTTCTCCCCTTTCTCCCTTGTTTCTGTCTCTTCTCTACATGTTCCTGCTCACTGTGTGGCCTTTAACTGTGTTCCTCTCACATAAGTTTCTGAGTATTTCATTTTCAGTACCTCATTTTCATTGGGCGTGCAGTGTCCTTTTTATAATCTCATATGTATTTACAGTAAGCTGTGTAGGCCAGGGAAGTGAGTGGGACAAATTTAAACACGGTCCTCTCCCAGTTCAGTCTCTCACTGTCCCTCCCTGCTTCTCCGCAGGAAATCGTTTGAGTTTGAGGATGTGGCGCAGCTGACCGGCCAGCAGGGGGCGCCAGCGAGCGAGTGCCGACGGTCAGGGCTGTACCACGCTCTGTCTGAGGACAACATCTACGAAGACATCATCTGTGAGTCTCACCCACTGGGAAACGGACGTACGTATGCATATGGCTTACAGACGCACACACTCACTCTCTCACACGCGCACACGGACACACACTGACATGCGTGCACATGCTCTCTCTCTCACACACACTCATTATCATACACACACACTGTCACGCGCATGTGTACACACACACTCACACTCACGCACTCTCTCGCTCTCTCACACACACACACACACACACATGCGCAGACACACACACACACACACATGCGCAGACACACACACACACACACACACTTGCGCAGACACACACACACACACACACACACGTCCTGTCCTCTCCGTGATTTAGCCTTCTTCTTTGCGTGTTGGCCGTTATTGAAACCCCCCCCCCCCCCTTGTTCTGCAGCGGACCAGACCCGGGAGAACCCGTACGAGGACGTGAGGCTGCCCCCCCTGAGGGGTCACCCTGTGCCCTGGACCGCCCTGCCGAAACACAGCGCTGACACGCCGAAGGTAACGTTCCGTCTGTCCAATCATAATCCACCGGAGAAACCGGCCCGGTATTACTGCTGTAGCCTTAAGAGGTCTGTGTTCAGATCGGGAAATTATTGAGGGAATTTTACGCCTTCCGGTTAACTAGTGAATACATTTTTGCTTGTTAGAATTTGTGCTATGTGTGATTGTTCTGAGGATGTAAGCAAGAACAAAATTTCTGTCAACTTTTTTATGAATTGTGTTGTTTAACAAAGAAGACTCTTACTTTGGATACAACTTCCAGCTACCAGTAATGCTTTACCAGTCAGTTCGTTCTCTGGAAAATATGTAATTGCACTAAGATGAGTCATTTTAAGTCCATTTCACAGAGGTCTCAACACACTGTTGTAAAAAACAAAAGATAATAAATAAAACGTAGGATAATACACAGGAACTGAGCAACAGTGTAACAGTAACAAAAAAGCAGCTACTATAGTTATAAGCCGTGTTGGCAATTTAAATCATATTGTACCTGAGAGTGGAGAGCTCCTTTTAATGTTCATTAAAGTAATTGTAATTTCCATTTGCGGCCAACAGATGGCAGCCTCCCTGAGAGGACACCTGTGCTGACCCTGTACCTTTGTGTTCTCTACCTCGCTCTCCCTCCCTGTCTGCTCTTTCGTCTGTTTCCTTTTTCCCGCTCTTTTTTTTTTTAAGCTGCCACCCAAGCCCCTCACCTTGCGAGCGCCCTCTGAAAGGGCGGAGACTGGGCAGGGCTCAGACAGGAAGGAGGCGGGGAAGACCGTCACATCGAAGACCCTCCTGCCCACCGGACGTTCAGCCCCACACAAGAGCTGCTACACGGGCCACAAGACATACAGACTTCCTCAGGTAGAGCCAGGGTCAGGTGGTCCTGCCCCTGAACGCAGCACTACAGTGTAATGGCACATTGTACCATTGTGGGGTGACATAGCTCAGGAGGTAAGAGCGGTTGTCTGGCAGTCGGAGGGTTGGCGGTTCGATCCCCCGCCCTGGGCGTGTCAAAGTGTCCCTGAGCAAGACACCTAACCCCTAATTGCTCCCAACGAGCTGATTGGTACCTTGCATGGCAGCCTTTCACCGTTAGGGTGTGAGTGTGTGTGTGAATGGGTGAATGAGAGGCATCAATTGTAAAGCGCTTTGGATAAAAAGCGCTATATAAATGCAGTCCATTTACCATTTGTACGTTTGTGTTTATGTACAGCACAGACCAAAAGTCTGAGGACACACTCCCAAGTACTGGGGCCTGTGGCATGAAGTAGGATGACTGGATAATTGCGCTGAGTAAAACCCGGAACCCTGCCAAATCTGGAACATGGACTGGACTGAAAAGAGCTTTTCCGGGCTTGACTCGGTGCAGTTATCCAGTTAACTTGGTAATCCTGCTTCGTGATATGGGCCCCTGGTTGTTTTCATCATTTATCAAGAAGTAATGCAGCTATGATACTTTTGACTCATGATCTTATTCAAGAATGCGTTATTGGGAACAATGGGAGCTTACTTAGGATGGCATCGACTCCCACCACAGTCACCGGACCTGAACCCAACGGAACATCTGCGGGAGCAGCTGAAGAGGGAAAAGGCCAAGCTTCCAGGCACGTCGAGAGATAATTTATGGGAAGTGCGGGGATGAGAAATCTGGGATGAAATGGAGGATGAGGTGTTGCATAAGCTGGGGGAATCCATGCCAAGCAGAGTGAAGGCCGTAACCGAGGCGACCGGCAAACACGCCAAGTACTAACAGTTTTTGACCTTCAAAAAGTGTTTATACTTTTTTGACGTATATTATTTAAAAAATATTGTGTTCTTGAATAAGAATCGTAAGTATCATAATTGTATTAGCCCGTAATAGATGATGAAAACAATCTGTTCTTGGTAGTGTTCTCAGACTTTTGGTCCCCACTGTATGCAGTTAGATGCAAAAGTATTGGGACAGTGGACTTTGTTGTTTTGGCTTTTGCGTGTTTCTGTGCATGCATGTGTGTGTTTGTTTTGTGTGTGTGTGTTTCTGTGTGTGTGTGTGCTTGTTTTTGTATCTGTGTGTGTGTGTGTGTGTGTGTGTGTGTGCGCCCGTGTTTGTCTGTATCTGTGTGTGTATGTCAGTGTGTGTGTATCTGTGTGTGCCTGCGTGTGTGAGTGTATGTGTGTGTGTGTGTGTGTGTGTGAGTGTGAGTGAGTGTGTGTGTGTGTGTGTGTGTGTGTGTGTGTGTGTGTGTGTGTGTGTGTGTGTGTGTGAGTGAGTGCGTGTGTGTGTGCGTGTGTGTGTGTCAGTGTGTGTGTGAGTGTGAGTGTGAGTGTGAGTGTGAGCGTGAGTGTGAGTGTGTTCCTGTAGTGGTCCTGTTGTGAGGTCTCGTGACCACAGAGCCGTGAGGACAGCGGTCATGTGACCGTTATGCTCACAGTCAGTTAGCGACAGAAAGGGGAAGAGCCTTAGAGACGTAGAGAAAGCGGGAATGGGGGGGGGGGGGTCAATTGGACTGTATAGAGTGTAGGGCAGGGCTGTTCCTGGAGATCTCCCGTCCTGTAGGTTTTCACTGCAACCCTACAGGAAGCACACCTCATTCAACAGCTAGAGATCTCATTGAGCTGCTAAGTGGTTGAATCAGGTGTGCCACACACGAGGTAGAAATGGAAAACTGCAGGACGGTAGATCTCCAGGAACAGGGTTTTGGCAGCTCTGGTGCGGAGCGTAAGGACAGCTGGTGTGGGGTTAAAAGGAGGAACTGCTGTTTTTAAGTTTTTCCTTCTGAGCCGGTCGCTGGCTGAAAGATTCATGCTTCCTGTTGGTCCCGACAGCCTCGTCATGTGCCCCGTATGGATTCCAGGGCTTTGGGTTCCCCAAAGAAATGCAACGGATGATATTTCTCTGTGAATTATTTTATTTTAGTTTGCTGCCGTAAAGGTGTAGGAGTTAGGTGAGGTAACGTGAGGGCGAAGCTTGTCGTTTGGTACTGCCGAAACATCTTTCTCTGTGAACGTGAGGCGATACGGTACATCAGTTTTGTGCTTGTTAAAGTGTGACTTTGTTATACGTTGACGTTCATTGAAAGCTGCAAATATCAAGTTGCAGTGATGCTAAGTTGCTAATAGGAAAAACATAATTTTGGTTTTATCCTGGGCAGGCGTCATTTTAAGTGTTTGGGCATGAGCCTTTCAAGCCTTTCGAATCATTGACGACTTTCCTTTTCATGTCTCTTTGGAATAGTGTGGTGCATTTCACTACACTGCAGATGATTCAATATAAGGTACAACTGACTACATTGTACACTGTGAGGTAATTTCACTGCGCTGAAGGTGATTCACTTACACTTCACTATACTGTAGTGGATTCATTATAAGGTACAACTGACTACATTGTAGATGATTCGCTATAAGGTACAACTCACTACAATGTCGGTGATTCGCTATGAGGTCTGTCCAACTCACTGTATTGTAGATGACTCATTATGAGGTGCCCCTCACTGCATTGTGGATAATTCCCATGGCCTGCTCTACCCACTGTAGATTTATCAGCCTGTGTGCTCGTGCTGCTCTCTATTTCAGTTTATGGTTTTATTTGAATCGCTATTTACTATGTTCGTTTTATTGTTTTATTATTAAGTGTTTTTATCTGCCGTTGAGTTTACTGCCGTTGGCCTTTGTGTCGCGAGGGAGACGTGTGTGTGGCGAGGGAGCTTTATCAGAGGCGGCAGTGTGGGCCTGTTTCCGTGGGAGACCGAAGCGTTGGGGGGGGGCGGGGAGGGGGGGGTGCTGCAGGGTGTCCCGTCTGAGATAAGGCCAGCGCTCGTCCGGGACGCAGCTGCCTGCTCATTTCCGGCGCCCCCCCCTCCCCCCCCCCGGTCTCCCAAACCTGACGAGGCGCAGTCAGAGACGCGCGAGGGCGCTCGTCTCGGGGTAACACCCCAGCGCCCCTGGAGCTCGCCGCTCTGGGACGTCCCGGCTGAGCAGCGGCGTGGAAGGGGGGATCTTGGCTTCACTCCGCCCGGCGCTCCTGAGCTGAAGAGAAAAATAAACGTTCTCGTAGCTGAAAACGCGTCCAGTTGGACTGCGTCCCTGAGCCCAGTCTCTCCCCTCTCTGTGCATTTGATGGGGTTTATTATTACACTTAATCCAGTCCTGATAGCTGGGGCACTCTGGGATCGCTCTTTCCTTATAGCGTACCCTTTCACTTTCACTGTTTTAAAACAGTGATTCTTTTGTTTTTCCAGTCTTTTTTTTACAGGGCACTTCTGTGTCTAATTTGCTGTTGATCTAGCATTATTGCAGTTAGCTCTGGCTAAATGAATTCCATATGGCCGCTTGTGTGCGCTGAATTTCAGTACGTGAGCAAGATCCAGGAGATCTTCACCGCCAAGCGGGGAAAGAAGAGACTGCGGACCCAGAAGGGGACCGGGCAGGACAGCTCCGTGCGAGGTGCGGAACCCGCCCCGCAAATGAAAATGCAAATGAAAATGCAGATGAAAATGCAAATGCAAATGCAGATGCAGATGCTGTTTACAAATACTGACACATGTGTACGCAGAGTGATATAAGCCTGTCCAGTCTGACAGCCCTGCCCTTCTCTCCTCTTCCTTTCCCTTGCTTCCTCTCTTTCTTTTTTTGTGAACAGAAGAGAACAGTGGCACCGAGAGTGACCCAGAGGAGGGCAGTAAAGGTCAGATCATTTTCTCTCTGTCTCCCTCTCTCCCCCTCTTTCTCCCTACTTCCCCCTATCTCTCTGTACTCTCTCCATCTCTTTCTCCCAATTTCCCTCTCTTTCTCCCCTATTCCCCCTCTCTCACTACTCTCTCTCTCTCTCTCTGTCCCTCCTTCTCCCTTTATTTCTCTCTCCGCCCCTGTCCCCCTCTCTCTTTCTCTCTCTCTCCCCCCCCTCCCTATTTCTGCAGAAAGCAGTCCCTAATTCTCTCTCATAGTTAATTTAACATCGATCCTGGCCCTGAAATCAAAGCCATAAGCCGTGCGGTGGTGTTGCTGCCCCCCCCCCCCAGGGCCGGCGCCCGGCCACGTCACCCCCGGGAGGAGCGGGCCGAGCTAGTGCCAGTCCACCCGAGCAGGAGGCGAGCCCCGCTGGAGTGGACCTGATCCAGCTCCAGCAGCAGCAGCTCTTCCAGCTCTTCGTGGTGGTGTCGCTGAGAAAGGGCTCCCCTGGAAACACGTACTCCCCTGAGATCACACAACAGTTCCCCAATAAGGTAGAAGGCCGGTGGGGGTGGGGACGGGGACAGGGGAAGGGGGTGTAATTTATATTTTGGGATGTTTATCCTTGTAAAATGTTGCTGTTTTCTGTGTCTTGCAGCTTTCATGTTGTGTGAGTAAGTGAGTAAGTGAGGCTTGATAAATGTTACACGAATGAGCAGAATTGCATAAGGTGTCCTGTATTTGTATTGTAGTACTGATGGTTGCCTTATTTGTTACTATGGAAACATTCATTTTGCATAAATGTCTATTTTGCATTTTTATGCCATTAAGACAAATTGCCAGGTTTTAATTGCTGGAAGGGTACCTGTGGAAAAACACAAACCGTTGTATTGTAGCATTGATACATTAATTAAAATAATTTTAATGGGTATGCAGAAGGAACAGATGCTAACAGAAGTTGGGTCGCTAATCACAACTAGCCAGCTATTTGGTAAATAAAGTAGCTTGCAAGGTCATACAGTCCTATTTTTTTATGCTTTTATAGGACATGGTAAGGTAAGGAGCCCAGGGCGCTGGCGTCGCTGTGCGAGTGTGGTGTGCATGGAGTGTGCTATAAAGCACACTGAGATTTCGGTGCCTTTGCCTCTCTCTCCCGGTCCAGTTTGAGAAGTCCTCTCGCCACTCACGCGAGGCGGAAGACCGGCTCAGGGCCATCCCCAAATTCTGCTTCCCCGACTCTCAGGACTGGCGCCCCTCGGCGGACCTCCCCAGGTCAGGCTCGGAGTCTTCCTCACGGCCCCCCCGCCACCCCCCCCCCCCCCCCCGTGAATCACGCTGGTCCTCGGTCCACGTTTGGTGACCTTGCAGACCGAGCGTATTTGCGTCACACCTACCTCTGCTCTTCTGGACGTTGTTCTTCCTGGAGTTTATTGACCAATCCAGTGGCAGGTTACTTCAGAGCAGAGATGATGTCATTGCTTGTGTTTACTGGAGACCGGTGACACATTTGGAGAAATGCACTTGTCTGCCAGGGTTTCCATGGTGCTTGAAATTATTTTTTTTTAATATAATCCTGAAAGTTTAAATCCATCTGTGGAAAGGTAATCAAACCTATCCCGCCCTCCTTGAAAGGGGTCAGGCCAAATCATAAAGGCAAAAAAGTTGTACTTGCTAGCCTCAGTCAGATGTCGTTTTTTCTTTTTTTGTTGTTTATTTACAGGTGTGATGTAATTTAGCATCAAGTCAAGCAATGTCACTTTGTGCAGTTAGCTGCTGACCGACTGTACTTTGACCCTTTAAGTTGTGAGGTCACAAATGTGTGATTAGAATGTTCTTCACTGAACATTCTGATGTTGATGTAATCAGCACTACTGGTGATTGAAAGCAATGAACTTCACGGACTCTAAGGGGTTAAACCCTGGAGATGTCAGGAATGTCCACAGGTGTGTGTCTCTGCAGAAAGCAGATATTTTAAACTGAACGTGTCCTTAAAAATATACATCTGCTGCAGTTCAAAGTAGCCCAGGTTCATGGAAATGTCAAAATGTCACTGCCCCCACCGGTAGGAGCTGAGCTGATTGTAGGTAGCTGGACTTTGGACTTTGTTCTGTCAACTGAGCCTCTTGTCTCTTCATCTCCAGTGAAACGTTTTCCTTTGTTCTGACGGGGGAGGATGGCAGCCGTTGGTTTGGTTACTGCCGGAAGATCCTGGTGAGTGTGTGTGTGTGTACGTGCACGTGTGCACGTGTGTGTGTGTGTGTGCGTGCGCGCATTCATGCTCCTGTGAACGTGTGCGCACAAGCCAGGATTGAGTGTACATGAGCAAACTGTGAGTTCACTCCACAGTTGCAGTAGTCAGAAGTTGTTGGTTCAGGTAACGGGTGAGATTTCTGTGCTGCTATGACTTCTCATAGTTTAAGGTGACCTGCTTAATCCTAATTTACTTCAATCCTGTTGATTGGTTAATGATTGCAATGAAGCCATAAGTAAAGACTCTAAATAGGATTTAAGATTAAATAGTTAAATAAGTACTGTAGGTTACATAGAGAGCGAGCAAGAGAGGAAGAGACCAGCAAACCTGACCCGACCAAAGAATTACCAAACTTCCAGTTTCAGCCCAGTGACTGATTGAGCAACGTCCAACCAAGGAGCCACCACACCACAAAACTGAGTGCAGAAATGCTTCTCCTCCAGTTACTAATTTTACTCAAAATAAAAAAGTTATGGCTGAAAAATATGACTGAAGAATACTGACCTTGATTTGGTGGTGCAGAGTGGCTGGTGTATAACTTAAAAATCCACTTAAAAAAAAAAAAAGTTCTTGCACCATGACATTATTGGCAAAAGGCTTTGATGTTAAAAGCGTCTTCTAAAAGAGACCAAACACAAGCGCTGGAGTATAACTCAGTTTAGCGGTTGGCGGTTGTGAAATCTCCATTTTCAGGCAAAGAATGTTGCTTCTGTGTGGTGAGGCCAGTCCGGACAGGAGGATCTCAGAAGTTGGGAAAGCCTCAGCGATCGTTACTTACATGGGAGCGAATGCATTAAATCGATCGTCTCACATTCCTTTTTTCATTTTTTATTTTTGGCTCAGGGCATTAAAGTCCCCCCCCCCCCCCCTTCTCCACCCTGATTACCATTCCCCTCTACCATATCTCAAATCTGTCCTACATTTTTCTGCCCACCACCCTCCCCCCCCCCCCCCCGAAAAAAATCCCCTCTACCTTCTGTTCCACATGTTAATTCTAGTGATAAAGGATTATCTGCTTTGCTGGTGTGTTATGGGCCAGTCCATTGCACTTTCAATAACTGCTTCATGGAATGTTGGTGAATTACGAATCTAGGCTTGGCTCTGCTTTTGTGCACTAATTGTAAGTCGTCGTGGATAAAAGTGTCAGCTAAATGCTTCAATGCAAATCTTACTGAGCTAAAATGGCGGTAGTGACCCTGTGGTGTGGCCGAGCTGAGCTCTCTAAATCTATATGCCTTTTGAGTTCTGGCATCGGTCTATAAATAAATATTTGACATTAAATTCCAGGCATTTCACATGGCATTTACATGGCATCTATTTATACAGCTGGATATATACTGAAGCAATGCAGGCTAAGTACCTTGTTAAGGGGTTCAACGGCTGTGTCCTATCCAGGAATCTGCATCCCTTCGGTTACACGCCCAGTTCCTTACCCACTATACTACCCTGCTGCCCTAATATGGTGGACCCCAGAACAGCCTACAGTTATTATTATTATTTTTTTTAAATAAAGGAACTTGTTTAGTTGTTGAAGCTGTTCCCTTTCATATTTGGGCAGGGAAGGGAGATCAGGCTGGTGATCTGGCTAAGGAGAACAGTTTACTCTGTTACAGGGTATATTGCATGCACAATGAACAAAGCACATCATATTTAAAAAAACGCCATCCATCTCCCCTGTGTAATCTGAGCATTCCAGGCTAATTTATCAGTGCTAAAATGTTGTGCCTCACCTGTCGTCTACCTGTGTGTCCGCATGCCAGCCCAGTGGGAAGGGGAAGAGGCTTCCGGAAGTTCACTGCATTGTCAGCAGGCTGGGCTGCTTCAACCTGTTTGCCAAGGTAAGAGCCGGTCTGTGTGTCAGTCACTGAGTCTGCGCAGCGGGGACCTGAGATTCATTCAGATGGTCAGTGTGTGTCAGCCCTGTCCTGTGTATGAAATGGACTGTGTGTGGCACATTTTTAGCCTTGCTGTGGTCCTCTGTTTACAATCAATGAAATGTCCTCCTCCTTCCTCAACCCCACCCACCATTTTTTATATTTTATTTTATTTCAGTTTTTTTTTAAATAGACAATTTGTGTTAAGATGGCCTATGTCTGAAATGGACAGTGTGTGTTAAGCTGACCGGTGTCTGAAACAGACAGTGTGTGTTAAGCTGACCTGTGTGTCTGAAACAGACAGAGCTGGCCTGTGTGTCTGAAACAGACAGTGTGTGTTAAGCTGACCTGTGTGTCTAAAATGGACAGTGTGTGTTAAGCTGACCTGTGTGTCTGAAACGGACTGTGTGTGTTTAGCTGGCCTGTGTCTGAAACAGACAGTGTGTGTTTAGCTGGCCTGTGTCTGAAACAGACAGTGTGTGTTTAGCTGGCCTGTGTCTGAAACAGACAGAGCTGGCCTGTGTGTCTGAAACAGACAGTGTGTGTTAAGCTGGCCTGTGTCTGAAATAGACAGTGAATGTTAAGCTGGCCTGTGTGTCTGAAACAGACAGCGTGTGTTAAGCTGGCCTGTGTGTCTGAAACAGACAGTGTGTGTTTAGCTGGCCTGTGTCTGAAACAGACAGTGTGTGTTTAGCTGGCCTGTGTCTAAAACAGACAGAGCTGGCCTGTGTGTCTGAAACAGACAGCGCGTGTTAAGCTGCCCTGTGTCTGAATTGGACAGTGTATGTTAAGCTGGCCTGTGTCTGTGTGTGATGAGATTTTGGAGGAGGTGGAGAGGAGGCGGGAGATCTCCCCGGCGCTGGTGTACCCCTTCATGCGCAGCGTCATGGAGGCCCCGTTCCCCGCCCCCGGCCGCACCATCACCGTGAAGAGCTTCCTGCCCTGCTCCGGGAGGGAGGTGAGCCCTCGTCCGCGTCCGCGTGTGGTGTGTCCTCCTCAGTCTGTGCGCTGTCTGCTAAGCATCCTGCATACTGTTTAGTGTGTATGTTTTAGTACACAGTGGTCAGCGTGCAGAGGATTTCCCTCGGCGAAGATGCGCCTCCTTTTTAAAGCAAAGCTGCGCATCATTTACGGGACCAGTATGGCTGTTTGCTTCCTGAAAAGTATGCTCCCGAAAATACCCCTGGGATTTTAAGTACACTACTTTTACAGTAAACCGCACCTAATTTGCAACTTTCTCGTCTAGTGTATACTCAGTAGTAGGCAAGTGGGTGCGGGTGAGAACAGCCACGCCCTGCCAAGGACCGCCCCATTCCTGCCCTGGTCTCATCCAGCCCAACCTGGTCCCGCCCGTCCCGTCCTGTTCATGCCCGTCCCGTCCTGCTCCCGCCCGTCCCGTCGTGGTCACACCCATCCTGTCCTGGTTACACCCGTCCCATCTCTGCTCACACCTGTTCCGTCCTGATCACACCCAGCCCATCCCGTCCTGCTCACGCCCGTCCCGTCCTGGTCACGCCCATCCCGCCCTGCTCCTGCCCGTCCCACCCTGATCACGCCCGTCCCGTCCTGCTCACGCCCGTCCCGTCTCTGCCCCCCAGGTGCTGACCCTGTGCCGGCCCGTGGACTCGCGCCTGGAGCATGTGGACTTTGAGAGCCTGCTGCTCTGCCTGAGCGTGGAGCGGCTGCTGCAGGTCTTCGCCTCGCTGCTGCTGGAGAGGAGGGTCATCTTCATCGCCGACAAACTCAGGTGCGTGGAGACCTTACTTCCTATCCGTGGAGACTTAACTCAGGTGTGTGGAGACTTTACTCAGGTGCGTGGAGACTTTACTCAGGTGAGCGGAGACTTTACTCAGGTGAGCGGAGACTTAACTCAGGTGCGTGGAGACTTAACTCAGGTGCGTGGAGACTTTACTCAGGTGTGTGGAGATTTTACTGAGGTGTGTGGAGACTTTACTCAGGTGAGCGGAGACTTTACTCAGGTGTGTGGAGACTTTAATCAGGTGATTGGAGACTTAACTCAGCTGTGTGGAGACTTTACTCAGGTGAGCGGAGACTTTACTCAGGTGCGTGGAGACTTTACTCTGGTGTGTGGAGACTTAACTCCAACCTGCAATGTTTATGTTACAAGTACAGTTCTTTAATCCTTTTAACAACACTGCCACCCAACCACTTACATGGAAATGGCTGTGCATACAGACAGCGTTTTGGTGTGTACTGGTTGTCTTTGTGTGTATATTGACAGTGTTTCTGTGAATAATGACAGCATTTTTGGTGTGTACTGCTAGTGTTTGTGCGTTTGTGTGTATACGGAAAGTGTTTGTGTGTATAATGACAGTGTTTTGGTGTGTAATGATAGTGTTTGTGAGTTTGTCTATACAGACATTGTTTCGCTGTGTACTGGTAGTGTTTGTTTATATACTGACAGCGTTTTGGTGTGTACTGGTAGTGTTTGTTTTTGTGCATTTGTGTGTATACTGATAGTATTTTGGTGTGTACTGATAGCGTGTGTGTGTATGCTGATAGTGTTTGGTGTGTACTGATAACGTGTGTGTGTATGCTGATAGTGTTTCAGTGTGTAATGACTGCGTGTTTGTGTATACTGTTAGTGTTTGTGTGTATACTGATAGTATTTTGGTGTGTACTGATAGCGTGTGTGTGTATGCTGATAGTGTTTCAGTGTGTAGTGCCGGCGTGTTTGTGTATACTGTTAGTGTTTGTGTGTATACTGATAGTGTTGGGTATTTCAGAGTTGGGTTTTTTACCCTCCCCCCCCTCCTCTGTCCTCAGCACCCTGTCCCACTGTGCCCACGCTGCCCTGGCTCTCCTCTACCCCTTCACCTGGCAGCACACCTTCGTGCCCGTCCTCCCCGCCAGCATGCTGGACATCAGCTGCTCCCCCACGCCCTTCCTGCTGGGGGCGCTGCCCGCGTCGCTGCCCCAGGTGCTGGAGCTGCCCATCGAAGAGGTGAGTCGCTGTGATCCCACTGAGCGTCTGTTTGATGTCCGGCAGAGCGATGGAGCAAGGAATTATTCAGACGATTTGACGAGGGAAAGATCGCATTCTGAAGGCAGAAAAATGGACTTGCAGGACACCGTACTTTACACATTACATTACATTTATTTGGCAGACTCTTTTATCCAAAGCGACATACAAAAAGTGCATATCATGGTCATGGACAACTACAAAACACATTACATTACAGGCATTTAGCAGACGCTCTTATCCAGAGTGACGTACAACAAGTGCATCAGTTCAAGGTGCAGAGGTGCAGAAAAACACACTAGAGTGAAGTAAAGATCGTAGTGCCAGAAGTGGCCACAGATCAGGACTCCAACCCTGTTGGGTATGAGGTACAATACTCATTTCGTACAGCTATTTCTAGCCAAGAACACAGTTCGGTTCACACAGCGAACACTATTCTGACCTAACTTATGCCAAGCCAAACTATGGGAAAGAACGAGCTACAGTATTGTGACACTGAGGCCCAGCTCCCACGCCCTTCCTGCTCACTCACTCTGGTACCGATGTGCGTCTGCTGTCTTCCAGGTGCTGATTGTGGATTTGTGCGCGGACAGGTTTGTCAGACAGGTATGTATGAGAGCTGTGGTGTTAGTCCAGTGGGGGGGGGGGTGGAGGCTGTAATTTATGGGGAGACATAGTCGAGGTCTTTGTAGTAAGTTGTTGAGTCAGAGGGTTGCGGTTCATCCTGCCTGGGCATGTCGAGTGTCCTGAGCAACACCTAACCTAACTGCTTGGTGAATGAGAGCATCATTGTAAAGCGCTTGGATAAGCGCATATAAATGCAGTCCATTTACCATATTTGTCACATGGGTCAGAGAGTGCTGGGGGGGGGGGGGGTCACACTGTGTAAATTTGGGGAAAATCACTCCGTACCTATTAAAGTATTTCAATTTTTTACGTGTAGGTTTCAGCATAGCACAATATATGGTTCTTGAGACTCGTGTCCCCTACAGCGAACAAAAATGAATTGGCAGGTCTTGCAAAATGCTGTCAGCTTTTTCCGAAAATCGCGGTACCACCAGAGCATTATTTTGACACGTCAAATACTGGCTAATTTTAAAGACCTAGTTGTGTTGATTCTCATCAAGACTGACTGGATCTGATTTTCATTGGTTCCCTGTCGATGATTGACTGGGACTTGATTTTCATTGGTTCCCTGTTGATGATTGACTGGGATTCGATTCTCATTGGTTCCCTGTTGATGATTGACTGGGATTCGATTCTCATTGGTTCCCTGTTGATGATTGACTGGGATTCGATTCTCATTGGTTCCCTGTTGATGATTGACTGGGATTCGATTCTCATTGGTTCCCTGTTGTCCAGCTTGGTGACGAGGACTGCATTTTACCCAGGAAGCTCCAGGCAGCTCTGCAGCAGATTCTGGAGCAGAGGGTAGAGCTGCTGGGGCAAGATGGAGGAGGGAATAAGGGAGGTAGGTGCATGAGAGACAGACTCCACTTTCAGGCCGGCCTGTGTTTGTATGAATAAACTGACAACTCGGCCATTAATGTAGTCTTTATGAAATGGCTGCTTCTGTAGCACTTTCCGCTATGAACGTGTGAGTGCTGTCTCACCGTTGTTCCCCTCCGCGCCTGCAGGGGGCGACTCCAGCCTGAGCCGGCTGCTGTCGGAGGCGTTCGTGCGCTTCTTTGCGGAGCTGGTGGGGCACTACTCGCTGCACATGGGGGAGGGCCCCGGCGGGACGCTGGAGTTCCAGCGGGACGCCTTTCGGAAGGGGCACCCGTCCCGCGGGGCCCGCCAGTTCCTGCAGCTCTTCATGGACACGCAGATGTTCGCCGGCTTCATCCAGGACAGGGAGCTGCGAAAAGGGGGGGTCAAGGGTGAGAGAGAGGGGGGGCTGTAGACTGAGCATGCACCCGTTCCATTTGTGAGTGAACAGTGTTGCCACCTTGTGCATGACGAGGAATTAAACTGAATTTTTTTGCATCAGGAACCTAATAGACAATCGCATTAATCTGCAAGTTTCGGTCACAGTGATCATGTGTTATAAAAGAGTGTTCTGTCTACAGACCTGACTGTAATGTTGCTCTGCTGACCCAAAATGAGGTGCCCTTACAGGACGGATGATCTGTTTCACCCCCCCCTACAGGGCTGTTTGAGGTAAGGGCCGCAGAGTATATGGCCTCGAACCCGGACCCGGAGCCAAGTGGGGTCAACAAGTTCCTGAAGGGACTCGGTGAGCCACACGTCACGTTGATTTACAGAATAGATAAGTCTGGTGAATCTCGGCCAAGGGCCTGAACGTTCTCCTGTGGGTTCGAGTCTGGGACTGAATGTTGTGTGGGCCTGTGGTGGGGGGGGGGGGCGGGGTTTGGGCGTCGGCTGCAGAGAGAGAGAGAGAGTGAGAGGAGCGGCTCTTGGATCCTTCGTCACAGCTGTCAGGTGGAGGTAGTCGGCGCCTATAATTGTCAATTGTTTGAGTGCGCTGATTGCCTCTGACTGCTTTCATCAGCGAGCCTGGGGTTTTAAAAAAGCGGAGACCGGGGAGTCTTCGGTAGCGGACGCCGGAGAAACGAAAAGAAGTGCACAGTGTTAAAAGAAACGAAAGAAAAACCCTGTGCTGCGTTGTTTCCGACCGAAATCCGTGGGCTTTAATAAAAGAGCACGGAAGTGCTAAAAAAACCCAAACGGTTGTCTCACGTGAGTCTGTTGGAAGGCAGGGGAGGTGCCACTCACTTGCTACAGGGCCCTACAATGGATTGGCAACCTGTCCAGGGTGTATTCCTGCCTCTTGCCCAACCCATGCTGGGATAGGCTCCGGCACCCCACCACCCCCCGCCCACGACCCTACCCAGGAATAAGTGGTCTAGAAAATATATGGATGGATGGATGGATACATCTGCCAATTGCAATTGCCTGTATTCATCTAACTGTAATAACCCGTTTGTGGTGCTTGTAACTGCATTAGTGTTTGTCGCCATTTTCAGGAAACAAGATGAAGTTCCTGCAGAAGAAGTGAAGGCTAGTTCCGGCACGTTCTCTCTGTCACGGGACAGACAGGCGATTCTCCCGCTCGGTACGCCGAGTGGAGCGGGGTGTCCGCCAGACCCAGGCCAGCTGCTGGGGGCGCTGTGAGGGGACGGGACGGGACGGGGAACCACAGGGGCGCGGTGCTGCGTCTGGGTCCGCTGAAGGGTGGAGTGCAAAAAAACGGGGAGGGAACCCGGGACTGAGCCCACCGTTAGGCTGGGAAAAAAACCACCTGATCCCTGAGCCCAGACAATTATATTATAATTATATTATAATTAATATAATTATAATTATAATATAATTTATTATTTATGCACTGCAGTCAGAGGAAAACTGGAAATGAGAGGTTTTGAGTGAGCTTCAGTACAGCGAACAGCGTGTGCTGTTTGGGTTAAACTGGAAGAGTACAGAGGAAGACTATAGAGGAAGAGTACTGAGGAAGAGCGGGGGGGGGGAGCAGGTGCTATGTACTTGTGATGGGTCTGCTGAGAAGCTGCATGTACAGAAACATTTCAGAAAGAGAAATCCTTTGCTGTAATTTATACAACTAATTAATTTATATTTCATGTCACTAACCCATTCCTTTCCTCTGTCTCTTTTTACAAACTGTTTACAGTTTTTATTTTTTTATTTTTATGATTATGTTTTTACATTTGGGTCTGTAGGACTGGTTCAGCCAATATATGAACATGCTTTTGGTGCTTGTCTTGTGACTTTTACCCTGTCAATTGTGCACCTCTGTAAATACTCTTGCTGGTGCTGATTAAGGTTTACTGGGATTATCTTTCTTTCTTTACCAAGATGTGCTGTGATTATAGTCACTAGAAGCCAATAGGGTTACCTTTAAGGGAAAAAGAACACGTGAGGTTAAGCATGTAAGGGAAAAAGAACAGTCAGACATAGCAACGACAATACCGTTGTGCTTCCATTTTCGTTTAGTTTTTGCTTTCATTTACAGTGTATTTCATTTGCAACTGCCACATGGTATAAACAACTTATTTTTTTCTCTGATGAAAAGATGTTTAAAATCAAATTTCATGTCATTTCAAATTATCCATGAAATCAGTCAATGGCTTTGTTTATACAGGCGGTTTCCGTCGACCCAGAGCAGAGTCCTAATTTTTTTCAGCAGTTATTTCCTTGAAACGTAAACAGAAAATAATCACATTGAATCTGATATTTTCCAAATATAATCCCATTTATATAATTCCATGTTGGACTACACCCTTGTGTGGTCCTAAATCCAATACATATGCTAGACCTGGCCATATGACTTGTCTGGCCAAACGGATCTGTTTTTTTTTTTTTTTTGTTTTTTGTTGTCCTCAGCTAGTTTTTTTTTTCATTGTCTCATGACAAATAAGAAATGTAGTTTCTCTAAACACACAAATCTGATCTGGCCACTTGTAAATTTATTGTGTTGGCAGTTGCCCAGAATAATTAGATTTGACAAACGAGTCCCATTTGAGTAGTAAAGCCTACTGTCTAAACAAAGCCAATGAAGATACTCTTGTCAACTTTTTGAAACAGCATCCCTCAACTGCTGAATTGCTGGTTTTAGTGCATAAACACACACCTGGAGAAAAATATTTGGAGCTGGTTCATATTACCTTGGTTTACAACAGTCATCTCTTAACTGAAGTTTTTAAAAAATGTACTTTAATAGAAACCATAGGTGCCTCTAAGCCTGGTTATCAGTGCTATTGAAGGGCTTTTTTTGGAAAATATGTACAGGTTTTATACTTTTTTATGAAGCATAAATTACCCTTCTGAAAATAAACACATTTTGTACAAATCTTGAGGTGGATGTTGCACTCCTTGGCTGGCACATAACATTTCAACAAGGACAGTTTTCAGAATTGTTAATCGAGATAATACCATGCTTCCAATGATCAGACTCTGACTTAATTTAGAGAAGTATTCCACTCCTCCTTGCTCTCATACTTTCATTACTACAAAGACCATTTTATAATTCTCCCATTTACCAACCACTTCCCATCTGGGAAGATATTATTTGAAGTAAACAATTTGCTTTAAATGTAGAATATTATATTTGTAAAGTTGTTCAGTGTTAAATGTAATGTTTTGTGAGGAAATAATGTACATGCTAAGTTCACAAAGGTGTTCATGTGTTGCCATGCTTCAGATATGGTGGTTATGGCTTTTGATAAACTGGGAGAAACATACTACTGTAGCTTTGTTTGATAAAGGAAAGCTAAATCAAACCACGTTAGGTACACTCCTGCAGTTGCCCTTGACCAAGGCACTGGCCTCAGAACTGGAGTTGGTCCCCGGGCGCTGCACTGTGGCTGCCCACTGCTCCTAAGGAACTAGGATGGGTCAAATGCAGAGGACAAATTACCCCACGGGGTTCCATAAAAGTATATCTTAGCTTATTTTATTGCCAATATGGCTTTTTGTGCTGTTTATACAAGGATCAATACATGACAAACTTGAAACACAGGGAATAGGCCCACTCCTCAGTGACACAGTGACAGGTATGGGATGCAGCATGAAGCACACTTCTGAGCTGTCATACTCAGACTAAATATATAGGCTAATCCAAAAAAAATGCAAATCATTCATTGGTTACAAAAATATTTGCCGTCTGACGACAATGGTCAGTCAATATTCCTGCTAGAGGCTGCGCTTTTAATCTCGATAGTACGGTACATACTGCCTACGAATGCGCAAGCGCGTTCTTATCGGTTTGATGCAAAAGGAAAATGGCGGGGACGATATCTGTGGCTGGTGAAGTGTTTGTGGATGCTTTGCCTTACTTTGACCAGGGCTATGACGCTGCTGGCGTTAGAGAAGCGGCAAGTACAAACTGTTGTGAACGTTGCTTTTCTGTTAAAAATATAGTTTCCCAGTGATAAGGGCTTGATCGTAAGATGTGCTAATATTAACGCATGTGCGGTCGATGCTAGATCGTCCATGCTAACATTGGTTGTATTACATACGCGAGTTGTGCGTCACAGTTTCAGGAAAAAGCATAGTTTACCGTGATGTTACAAAGAGGCACTGACTAGTGATGTTCCACGGGATTTTAGAAGGTATTGTGTTATTACGTGAATTGAAACGCTACACCGAGAGTGATGTCGATTTAAGTTTCCTAACGTCAGTAAGTCGTACCATGGCTCAAACGCTATGGTAAACTTAACTGTATCTTACGTGATAGGATATGAAAAATGAAGAGGCTTCCTTTCAAATTTAGCTCAAGCTAATAACGGTAATTTCGTAAAGTGATTTTAAAAAAAAAATCGAATATGAGTCATTGGAACGGGAGAGTGTCAGCTTTGCAATGTAAGTTTGTGCACTCATAGATGGCTTGCAATCCGGTAACGTTACGACACTAGCATTATCTGTTTATAGCCCCAACTGTCCCCAATGAAAGGAACACATTAGAGAGCTGGCCAGAGTATGGTTAATTTGAAACGTTTTTCGAACATTAGGTTGTATGAGTTTTTTCTGCCTCCGGTTTAGGACAGACAAAACCAGTTACAGAACTTGTACAGTTTCCATAAATTCCATTGCTTCAAGCTCAATAAAAAATAGCATCAGTTATAAGCACATGATTCAAGCCAAATCGTTTTAGTGGATAAATGCTAAAGCAAGTTGATTAAATTTTCATTCCTAGCTTTAATATCACAATAGCGTGAACAAGGTGAAGACACTTCTGCGGTATGTATTTACAGACGAGTGTTGAGTGTGCTCTGCGAAGTTTTGAATGAAGTCCATTTCTCCTTGTAGGCTGCTGCTCTGGTGGAGGAGGAAACTCGCAGGTACCGACCTACAAAGAACTACCTGAGTTACCTGCCCACACCTGACTTCTCTGCCTTTGAGGTTTGTATGGAGCATAATAGTCAGAATTTTGTCATTTGGGGTTGTGTACCAGATTAACCCTTTGAAGAGTAGGTTTTTTGGAATATGTATATTTTTTATTCTAAGTCAGCATTCTAGAACGCCGTTGTTTTCAATTACCAGTAGTGATTGTTACATCAGCATTTGAATGTTCAGTTAAAAGCATTCTAATCGCATATTTGTGAATTTACACCTTAAAGGGTTAAATGAGAAGACTGGTAGTAAGCTTCAACTGCAGATGTACTGAAATCTCAAGTCATAGCTGTAGCATGTTTCTTATATTTTGGGTGAAATGTCTGATTAAAAAATTTAAAAAAAGATTTATACAATAGCCATTCAGTTTAAGTGCATCTGCTGAGCGAGTCTGGTAATATTAGTAATCTTTGACGACTTGTTTTCCTGATTTTCTCTAGACTGAGATCATGCGGAATGAGTTTGAGAGGCTCGCTGCCAGACAGCCGCTGGAGCTGCTCAGCATGAAAGTAGGTTGTTGATCCCTCATTTGTATCCATGGTAAGCATGTGAGCCTGGTATGCCTGAGCTTTGAACAGGTGTTTGTATCCATGGTAATGCCTGCGTGCGGTTTTGTCATGAACGAGTTTGCTGTTGTATCCATGGTAATGCCTGAGCTTTTGAACAGACGTTGGTATCCATGGTAATGCCTGGGCTTTTGAACAGGTGCTTGTATCCATGGTAACGCTTGCGCTTTTGAACAGGTGTTTGTATCCATGGTAATGCCTGCGCTTTTGAACAGGTGTTTGTATCCATAGTAATGCCTGAGCTTTTGAACAGGTGTTTGTATCCATGGTAATGCCTGAGCTTTTGAACAGGCATTTGTATCCATGGTAATGCCTGTGCTTTTGAACATGCATTCATATCCATGGCAGTGCCTGCGCTTCCTATCAGACATTTCTGTCCATACATTAATGCCACTCTGCTGATAAGCATGGCACTCTGTCCTTAAGACCAGTGCATGCCAGGGGCAGGAGTGGTGTGTTTGCCTGAGGCAGATGCAGGCTTTGCTTGTGTGACTGTGGACCTTTGCTTCTGCTCTGGACTCTAGTCTGGGTTTTATGTTTGTGCATAAAAGTGTGAGTTTAGTCTATGTGTTTACACTACAGTTTGGGTTGGGGCTAGACCCTGGAGTTAGGGTTAGCATGTAAACCCAGTGAAGTCCACGGTGTCTTTTATTGCCGCATTTGACCGCAGAGTCTTATATAGCCGGCTCACAAACAAAGGATTGCTTGTCCAGGTGAAGGAATACAAGGACATTATTTGGTTTATGCATGCATTAGGTGTTTGTATGGTGTGTTTTTATTTGTATTTTTTTATGATTTCACAGATAGTGTCTTTCTGTCAGTGCACCTCCTTGCTACCGTTCTTTCCCTTGTACAGATACGAGCTGCCGGCCCCCTCGTCTGGCCAGAAGAATGACATCACCGCGTGGCAGGAGTGTGTGAATAACTCCATGGCCCAGCTGGAGCACCAGGCGGTGCGCATCGAGAACCTGGAGCTCATGGCCGAGTACGGCACTAATGCCTGGAAGGTGTACAACGAGTGAGTGCTCTTATGGGCTAAAGCAGTTCCCTAACTCACGCCCTTTTGTGGATTTATGCTTAATTTATATATTTAGGGGAGCAAGTTCCACACGTTAATGAAGTATAGCTTCTAGGTTGTTCCTCTCCATAGTTTGGCTTGGCATAAGTTAGGTCAGAATAGTGTTCACTGTGTGAACTGAACTGTGTTCTTGGCTAGAAATAGCTGTAAGAAATGAGTATCGAACCTTACTGAACCTGTGTTTTGTAGTTGTACAATGACCATGATGTGCACTTTTGTACATCGCTTTGGATGAAAGCAACTGCTAAATAAATGTAATGTAAAAGTATAGTGCCTTGACTGAATTTTCAGCCAAGCGGCCACATGGTGGCGCTGTACTAGTGAATTGATATTGCAGTTTTTGAAAAAGTATTGCCCATGTAGCCCAGAGATTTGAAACCAAAATCACTTACAATCCTCTACGTATAGACAACATGTGAGCCACCAAGGACCCATGAAGTTTACCATATTGCATTTCGCATTTGGAAAGTTTTGAAAAATACTTGAGACTGCGTGATGTATCACTGACATCTTCTCCTTAAAAATGCATGTTCTCATGTAGAGAAATGTGGCCCGATAAGCAAGTGAACTTGCAACAGGTGTGGCTTTTCACAAAAATTCTTGCAATCCCAAACGGTTTGCCATAATATATTCTGACTTGACAGCCCCACTCACAGCCATATTATATGGGGTCATTCAAAACACATGGTGGTGCTAAAGAGCTCTAAATATTGTTTTTTTTCTTTCCCCACAATTCATTTAAAATCACTGTTTTCCAGAAATTTCACTCCTGCCCTGATTATGGATATGTATATGTTCCCTAATACATCAGTGTCATCTTGAATGGGCTGTCAGAAGCCATTGAAACGTAATATTTCTCTGCGTTATAAAAATGCATTTAGACATTGGTCTGTCATCATGCAATGTATGTACAGTGGCATACACAATAATGCTGACTGTGGGTTCAAGGGCCTAATGACACACTCACTCATGTTTTGCGTGATCTTGAGAGAAAATGTAACTCGATGAAACTGTGCGAGGAAGTCCAAAACAAACGTCAACGTGTGTGCAACTTGTTTTGTCTCAACAGTAACCTGGCGTTCATGATTGAACTGGCACAAAAGGAGCTCCAGAGGTTCAGGTGAGCTCCACTCACCCCTGCTGCTGCTGCTTGAACAGCATGATGTTCAACAAACTCCTTACTGTGTTAATGTAGCAGTTACCATATCTGCAAGAAAATGTATAGCTTGACGCATCTAACCTGACAATAGGGGGGTGGGGTAAAATCATGATTGATGACCATTGTTTTTCAGTGCGTTGTGTCATTATTCTTCCCTCCCATACAGGAAGCAGGTCCAGGATCTTAACTGGCAGCGCAAAAATGACCAGCTAGCTGGAGGAGCCAAATTGAGAGAGCTGGAGTCCAAGTACGTAGAGCATAATGGTGTTATCAGCGCGGCTATCATGGGCATGCTAATTCAGTTATTCTAGCTGTCAAGGTGAATTTCAGCAGTTATACTTGTGTAAAGGAACGTGAGTGACAACTACAATATTTCAATGCTATCTTTCCTTTTTTTGCTTTGTAGTTGGGTGTCGCTGGTGAGCAAGAACTACGAGATTGAGCGCGCCATCGTCCAGCTGGAGAACGAGGTGGGACAGCTCCGACAACAGCAAGGAGACGAGAACAAGGAGAACATTCGGCAGGACTTCTAGGACAGGAAGTGCACCTTCCTACCTGGAGCTAAGGAGGATTCGGTTAAGGAGGAGGACCCAGAGGCGGAACATCGGCCTTCGGGGAAGTGTTGGTGTGTCGGCTATGAAATCGGCACGGATACAAAAACGAGCCAGCAAACAGGGTTTGAGTCAGCCCTGCGAACAGGCCGGGATGAGGAAGAGTGCAGCCTGAAACACTGATGGCACACGCAATTAATTTCTTTAGAGGCCATGATCGCTCAGGTTAGAGGATATGAATCATTTGTCTTTTTTTTTTTTTTGCTTTTTGTAAAACTGCTAGATCAAATGTCTGCGGTTAACATGCCTGTTATCTGCTCAGTTTTCTTACCGAAATATGTTTCATGCGTTTTTTTATTTTTATTTTATACTAATAAACTCACCCATTGTACAAATGTGCAAGAAATGTTTGAAAGTCAAACCCCGTGGTGGTATTTACCACAACGCTGGTCTGTTTCAGCTTCTGTACGTGTTGAATGTCTGTGGTAAATCAAAAGAAGAGGAAGGGGAACCTTCCAATCAACTTCAGAAAGTGGGAATAGAACAAAAAAAGTCCAGAGGCTGTGCTCACCTGATTCCCCTTGCAGTATCTAAGCACTGTGTGTGCTGCCGTATGTAATTTGTTATTATAATACACTTTTTAATTGAACAACTTCAAGCATTTTACTCCTTTCAGAATTGGACATATACAGTTCTGTATGTTTCAATGTGTCAACTGTGCAGCCTTGGGATTTAGGAGTTCCAAGTGTTTTGTCTATCGTAAAAGTCAAGTGACCAAATAATTTAATGGTGTTACAGAATTTAGAATGCAGTTATAACAGGGCTGGCTTATTTTTTTCCATCTATTGAAGACAAATAAGTTGAAGTAAGATGGATGTACGTCTGTATTGATGACATTTTCATTTGTCTTTTAATTATACTGCACAACACTACATTTTCAGAAAGTTATGTTATTAACGTGATCTCAACTTTTTCCCTATTAAACATAAGGTTCTTTTTTTCTCCATATTACAGGTGTTAATGGGTTAAAACTAATCACAAAATAGTAATTATTACGTACATATCAAATATTCCACCCAATTGAGGAAATTAGCCTTGTCATGTGATGCCACCAAAACCAAAATAAACATTCTCCCCACCCTCATCCAGACCTATATCTGCGTGAATTTACGCACCTGTTTTAGTTTTCTAGTTTAGAGAATTCGTTTTGATTAAACTGGGCTAGTCACGAAGACCAGTATACCGTTGTCCACCCGATTCACGTTTAATTTCAGGGAACACATTTGAACAAATGCACCATGAAAGAACTAACGATGGTCAGTGCAAAATGTGGGGAAAGGGGAAATGAGAGAGCATACAAAGTTATTTTTTATTAAGGAACAGGAAAAAAACTTAAATTTATAGTGGAAATAGATTAGATATAACATACTCAAGTCATTGGGTCAAACTATCCCTCTCCAAATAAAGAAATTTGACGACGCATACAGAACAGGGGTGCCGAAATAGAACACTAACAACTCCATCCAAACACATAAGCAGGAATAGGACTTTGAGTTACATTTTTATACGTTGTTTGATTCCGAAATAAGTTTTATATAACCAAAACTTTGCACACAACGACGATTTCACGTTCTAGAATAAGTCATGTGTTCAGTCAGAAATCGAACTAGAAAACTCATGCGACCAAGGCATATATTTTAATGAATGCGCTGATTGTGTGTAATTCACTAATTGATCATATAAAAATGCAGATAATTAGACAATTGTAATGGGAACGGGACGTGCCTATTCTATTTTAGTGGAATTTACAGGATCTCTGCACATTCGTTTCACATATAGCTTCCGAAGTTAGCCGACCGTCCGTATGCTGACGTAGAATCAGCGATTTGTCTGGTTGGCTAGCTATTTACCTGAGTTATTGCTCTCGATTCTGTCGTATTTGGCTTGCATAAAATAATCTGAAGTGTAAGCTTTCTGGAAAATTATCGTATTATTTCAGACTGTGCCAATGATTTTTATTGATAATGAAATTAAACTAAAGAGTGATAATTACAATTACATTCTCTTCAAGGACCTTGCCGTGACGCAATGACGTCGGTCCTTCGTAGTTTTGTTGGTGCGTAGAGCGTCAAACGGTTCAAAGAGGAAGGAAGATGGCGGATAACAAAGGCGTAGGGGATACGGAAAGCTCTGCGAACATGGATCCAGCACCTCAGGGAGAGGACAGCGGAGACCCCCCATCGAAAGAAGCCGATGCAGTTATTGTTATAGAACCAGCTACGAAGGACGAAGAGGACGGTCAGTCGCAGGAGAATGTTTCCGAAGCGCCGACACCCACCAGCGCAGGAGGCGATGGTGGTGGTGGCAGCAGCGCTGGAGGAGGCGGAGACGGTAGTACCAGCAGTAGCCCGACCGGGAACGCCAATCCTGAAACTACGGAGCCCGCTATTTCAGGGGAGGTTGTCGGGACTTCACCGGCTCCTATCACAGACATGTCGCCTCCACCAGTAGCCCCAACAGCCACCCCATCTGCCCCAATAAACCTCCTAGATACGTGCTATGTCTGTAAACAAAGTCTTCAGAACCGCGACTGTGAACCTAAACTCCTACCTTGCCTCCACTCGTTCTGCCTGCGATGTATTCCGCAGCCCGAAAGGCAGATTAGTGTACAGGTGCCGGGCCCCCACGGACAGGACACCCACATAGGTGAGTGATAAGATTGACATGGAATGTAAGAAAAGTTGGTTGAATACATCTTTATGACCGGCTTATTCTAAGCTTGTATTTTCGAGATTTAGAAACCACTAGTCTAGGAGTCTGCGTAACTAGAACACCTTGTTACGTTAGCTAGTGGGGAGTTTTGAGAAGCAGACAAGTTTGCTAATGTTAGCCAGGTAGCACGCTATGTGTGTAATTACTAGCAAATGCAGTGGTGTGATCACTGCAGAGGATGTGGTGAGACAGGCAAAATAAATTGTAGAGTAGCAAGTTGACATGATTTTATTGTCAGTTCTAGTAATATAGCTTGGCTACCTATCGTTAGCTTCGGTCGTAGTACTCGAACATCGGTTGGCTGGCTAGCTAGAATTTTCGCTCCAGTGTGGACTGAAGAAAAATGGCACGCCGACTAGTCTATATAGTCTAACGGTAGCGGGATTACAGCAGTTGGTGTAGCTAACGTTAGCCAGCCAGTTTGAATGGAAGCATTATTGTTTGCTTGCTCCGTTGTTTAGCTACAACAAGATGGACTAGCTATCCTTAATGTATGTTATTCATTGACTAGCTAGTCAAATTTGTCTAGTAACATTAATCTAGGCAGTCAACTAGCTAGCTACTACTTAGATGAACATCAGCGAGGTGTTCTCAAATAGTAAACTAGATTAGGCTAGACTAACTCGCTAGCGATTTTAGCTTTCGAAATGTACGTATAGTATAGACTAGTAATATACTAACTAGCTACGTATTTCCACATTAATCTAAAATGAACACTGTCAGTCGTAGATAAGTACCAAGTCAGCCTAGATAGTTTCATATCGTTAAACTGTAAATTAGATAACCGTCATTTTTCTGGCTAGATACGAATAATTGTTATTGGCTAACGGTTAATGTTTGCTGGCGAAAACATGTGATGCTAGCCAGCTAACTTAGCTAGCTAGTTGGCTAATGCAAGTCCCTTTCTCACTAAGGTTACAGTCATAGCTAGATCGAGACTTTCATGTATATTCCATGTTTATCAATATAGCTAACTTTATGTATATTTATGTATTTATGTTTATGTATATCTTTATGAGCTATGACTCTATAGCGGTAGCTTAGTTTGCAATGACGTAAAGACACTGGACAGTTTTTCGAAGCTAACGTTAGCTAAAAAGCGTTCACTTTATCAAAACAGACCCCGCTCCTTTGAACAGCAGGGAGTTGCAGACTGTATTTCCGATCTTCGATGAAAACACAAAAAAGCCGCACATGTGTTAAAGACTCTTTTTAAAAAAAAAAAAATTTAAATTTATTTATTCGGGGCTATATCAAACATTGTTGATAAACAATATCAGTGTTGCCAACCCGCAAGCAGTTATTCTCTTGGCTACCTCTTAAGGTATCTTGTCTTCCTATTGTTGCATTGCTTGTTAATCAACTAAATCAGTTTATGCATCGCAATATGTACTGAAATTGTGAAAATATTGTATCTGACCCCGAGCACCATAACGATGCATTGTAGTTAGGCCAAATATGCATTTTTGGCTCTGGGGTGGCGAACATATGTATTTGTGGTTTTGAAACCACACGGGTGTGTAGTGACAAGCGTAAACTTTCACTGCAATGATTACCGCCTGTGGTAGGACCAGTGGTATTAAACGAAACTGGATTAAAAGCAGCCAAATTGATTTCCCTTGATTCATGTTCAGTTTTTGTTACGAATTACTGCGTAATATTCATTGAACGGTCAAATTGCAGAAGCAGCTAGATTTGTACATTTCTGTGCATTTGTCCAGAATGTAAAGTGTATAACCTTCATTTCTTGGTGACCCGCTGTTCAAACGTAGGCTTCAGAATATAGCAATACAGAATTTGTTTCAATAATGTGTCAATAATAATGTTGACATACACCACAAAGTATTGCGGTGTTTGAGTGTGGATACCAATGCATGGGGAATAACTGTTCTTCATGTGGATCTCATGACCCTCATCATTTGGCTTCAGAGATTCTAGGTGACGGGCTCTTTCTTTCCATTGATTCCTCCATAAATCCTGTTGCAGGTTTGTTTTCTTCTTCTTAGTATTTATAGAAAATAACTGCTTTTTGGCTGCAGAGGAGGTAATGAAGCGTGCAAGATTCTTTCAGTTTTTCCCCATTTCGCCGCCATGGGCAGCAGTAGCGCTTGTCAGAACGTCCAGTGGCGGTTTAATGGAGAGCGGTGTGCTTACATGCGTCGCATTGTTTGCCCGACGGATTCCCTTATTTAGGGAGACTGGCACAAATAATATTTTTTTTGTTGCATGTTATCTATTTTTACAGCTGTACATTTCCTGATCCAGATCAGGTGCATCACCTTGCTCAAGGGCATCTACCTGGGGAGTGACCCCACAGCCTTCTGGGCTCAGGCCCCAGGCCCAGGCCCAAGTCCTTATCCACAACGCCACATTGCTTCCTCTAATCCCATTTGGCACATGCAGCTATAACTGCATAATTTGATGGGAGTACTTTAAAACATCAAGTTAAATTGTTTGTTGGGGTGCACGTTTTGAGCAGATGCTTTCAGGACTGTTGTGCCTTGTCCTGTGCGGTTGGTTTTGAAGCCTGGGAGTTTTGTTAAAGACCTCATCATTATCATTTTCTCTGCTAGAAGCATAACCCAGTGATCAGTTAATCTGCAGCATCTGTCTGACACGCTTGCAGCTTTTCACCGCTACACCTGGAAAGGCTGCTTGTAGTACTTTTTTTAAATTTTTTTTTAGGGTTGATGGCGATGCTATGGAAAACAGTTACTGAATCAAAGCTGTTCTTTGGAGTTTAAATTAGGCGCTTAAATGCGGTTATTTATTTTACTTTTAAAACGGATTGGGTCTAAACAACACGTTTGCAAATAACTTTCTCCAAGGGGGGAAGGGTATGTTAATGATTTACAAGAGCATAGTTTAGTTACTGTATACTGTGCTCTTTAACATGTTTTAATAATAATAATAATAATAAGAAAAAACATTAACAAGCCTCAATTTGAGCACTCATTGTCCATTTGGTTAGAGTGAGTTAGAAAAATGCATTAAAACTTTTTTTTTTAAAGGACCGCAAGGCTAGGCTTAATTTTGTTAAATGACCACATGGGAGAAAAAAAAAAAGAAGTTCTGATATGAGCCAGTTCTATTTCGTAGAGTAGGATCAATTGCCTTTTAAAGCTGTTAAAATTAATGAATTGAAAATGTAAATTGATTTTAGTTATGGCAGAACACTGGAGTGATTGGTATGAACATCCTTAGCAGTGTTAGCACTGTAAAAACTTCTGCCACTTATTCCTGGTGCTGAATATCATTGGCTCCTATATTTTATTTACTTCAATATAGGCACTTTACACTAATGCACTGACAAAATGTACAATACTGAAACGTACACTCATTTTTTATATTTCTGGGAAGTAACCTTGATGCATCTCATAAAGGACAATAATCCCTGTTATTATGCTTCATGACTTGACATCACTGAAATGGGAAGTTCAGAAGGGGAAAATTCTTAATTTTCACTGGACTTATACTAGACTAGCATGTAAGAGTTAGACGTTCATATTTAGACAGTTTAGTCCCTTGCGATGCATTTATCGGACATTCACTCTTACAAACAAAATTTTGAAATGCACTCTTTGGAACAGTAACTTTCTGTGTTGACACTGAGCACTCCACTGACTCGCAGTGGCAAGTGCTTTTTAAAAAAACAATCAAGTGTAAAAACAAACATGCGCTCGGTCTGGGTGGGTAGCCTGGAAACTCCTGCTTCCAGGTGGAAGATGTGTTGCGTGTTGCAGGTAGTGTAACTCTTATGTAATCAGACCGTGTAGTGTAACACAGCTGGAATTTCTATGGAGATCTTTTTTCGGCCTTTCCCTCTCTAGGGACTTTTTTTTTTTTTTTTTTACTAACTGTACACTTGAATCTTCTCTCGTCTGTGAAATACCCAAACCATGGAAGTGGTCTGAAATTAGAGTTCGGTTAATGTAACTCGAGAGTCGATTTGGAGAGGACACCACCGGCAGTTGTTCCGAATATGTTTCAGCCGAGAATGGTTTTATTAAAGGGTTTATCTGTAGGTAAAGTCCAGGGGAGTCCCTTGCACATTATTGGGGGATTTCACACTTGATCCTGGCAACCTCATGCGCGCTTGTATTTATTCTAGCCATTATTGCGCCTATGAATTTTAATGAGAAGCTAATTGTTCTTAATTGGGTGCTTTTAATGACCACTGAAAGATTTACCTTCTTAAGACCGCAGTACATCAGGACTGACCTCGGGTGCTACAAAGAATAAATGTCCCAAATTTCTAGCAAACCACATTAGTGTGACCACTTCTTGCATGTTTTACTGCATTGAGTTTCATGCATTATCTACAGTGTGGGTAGAGTACTACATGACATGCTTTTATCATTATTTCCTTTGACTCTGTTCCTTTCCTCTAGCTAGCAATATTTTCAGTAGAATTTGAAAATAAGTGGCTGATTTTGAATAGTATATCTTGTTTAAAAAATCCCATGGGTATTGTTCGGGCTTATAGTTCACCCGGTTATGATCACCATAGCAAGTATCTTTTTAAAAAAATAAATAAAACTGATTGCACATTCAACATGGAAGAAGGCAGCCCTGTGTATTTCCACCTCGAAGTTAAAAGCTAGCCAGCAGTGAATTACAAACTAGCTGATTGTACAGAAGGGGCATGCCACATTGTACCAAATTCAAATTTATTGTGTGCGTTTGTTTGCTACTGTGTTTAGTACAGGATTGATATATGAAATGAATCATTGTTGCTGAATGTTAAGGCAAGTGTTGCTGGCTGTGCTTCCTTCTTGTGCTGCTTTATCTTGCAGCAAAAGCATGATGACTACAAAACAGCGAAGAAGTTGCATCATTTTTGTTGGCCAATTTTTCCATAGAATGTCCCAGCAGTACTTGTGTACAGTGTTTTTAATTTCAGTCTGTGCAATTGCATTTATGGAACTTCTTTAAGTTTTAGTATTTTTTTATTTCAACTGTTATTTAAGCTATATAGGCTATACTATTGTATATATACTTTAGAATCCAAGCCTGTTCTCGTCAGATGTTTTGTTTGATCCTGTTGAATCGTGTTGTCTGTTTTAGGGCTTTTAAACACACCAAGTGTACAAATTAAAATGAAAAATTTTAATTACAAAAAAACAAATCAAAAGTAAATTGCTAAATAAGCCAAAGCATCTTTAACGTTGAAAGAACTAACGTGCATTTTGGTGACTATAACCAACTGGAAACATCAGATTGTAAATGCATTTTTATAGTAAGAGATGGAATTGCTTATAGTTTTTTTTTTTTTTTTTAAATCCGTGTACTGCCTTGAAGGGTGATCATCCAAACAAATGTAAAGATGATGTAAAAAGTCCAACAATTTTACTCACCAAGGAAGACAACCAAAGTTCTTGGAAGTCATGGAAATAGTGTGTGGAGATTTCCTTAATCAAAAAAGGCGGTCATAAACATACATTTTGTATAGAATTAGATAAGCGGGAACTGTTGGCTGTGGTGTACTTGGGTGTAGCAGATAATTTAATTCACAAAGTATAATTCACTATAGTGCCTGTAATTTTTAGTTTATTTCAGTTGGGAGGAAAAGATTTGACTGCTGTAACAAAAATGGTGGTGGTATAAATGGTCTTTTATGAACCACAGGGCTGTAGATTTTATATTACAGCTGTGCTGTGTTATCGGCAGGGACTCTCATGGGTAGGTGGGGGTGTCAGTGTTCCAGAGGTGGGGGGAGGTGGAGGAGGGGGTGTGACTTCCCTCCCCCTCAGTGCTGTGTTGGGGACTGCGAGATGCACAAAGTGTGAGGCTGTGTGTGTGTGTGTGCATGTGTGTGCGTGTGCATTGAGCTGTTGCAGTGAAGGCTCTGGGTGAGGAGTGGGACTTATACAGGCACATCCACCCTGGCTTAGATGTACTGCTGTATCATGGACGTTTTTTTTCCCCCTCTTTTCAAAGGGCAACAGATTTCAGGCTCAAAGTCGGTACTGGCCTGAAACAGTGAACATACCCACTTCTTAATGTGCTCCGAGGGGATTGGCTGTTCAGTTAGGCCTATTTTTTTTACACCCTTCTTCTAATCCGTGCCTTTCTTCACAACCGTTCCCCGCGAGTTGTAGTGGAAGCTCTTCGGTCTTCGTGGTTGATCCTTGGTGTGAAGTGAAGGGCTTTGCCATGAATGATGCGTTTCGTTTGGCGTATTTGTCTGAAGCCGTCGGACTCTTTGTTATCGCACACAAACAGAAGCTGATGAGCAACCTGCTAATTAATGCTAATGCATAATCGTGGTCATTGGTTCTTATGCAAATCATCTCTATTTTTTTTTTAATGTCCAGTTTTGATTTTGCAGAGTCTGGACTGGAGTGGCTTGGGTAAAGTGGGAATATTCACTTGTGCGTAAAAGCGTCATGATTTCAAATTGAGCATTGGAGGCGGTTTAATGTCAAAGCTGCAGAGGGTCTGTGCTTTTTGCAAGCCACTGTGCGAGAGCACCGGGCAGCCTGCCAGGGTTCGGTTAGACTGGTGTCGGTGAAAGGGTCTGCTCCGTGTTTTTCCAGCGTCTTACGCCGGTTGTGGTGGCCTGATGTTCGGCTGCTTGTTTAAGTGCTTGTTCTGTGTGCTGGGCAGTGTCACGGTCCTCTTCTAACCATTGCACTGCGGAACATGGTGAATAACTGGACTGGGTTTAGCGTGGGACACGATTCGTTAAATTGGGAGATACTAGTACAGGTGACTAGAATAGGTCTGTGGCAAACACGCCTGCCACAGGCCACCGAAGTGGCTTTTCTTGGGGCCCTCCAGCACAGAGACACAGGGAGAAGATGTTAAAACAGTCCACATTTATTCCACGAGGGTTTGGCAAGATGTTACAGCCAAGTGAGCAGATCTCAAACACTGTCATGACAGAGAAGCTCCTGATGTGGGTGGGGATGGCAGATTTAACCTGTGCGCAGTGATTACCTCACTACGCACAGGTGCAGCCACTCCTGTTCCTGGGTCCAATTAGCCTGGCCAATTATCTAATTATTAACCAATTATCCAATTGGCCAGGTCTAATTAGCTTGACCCAGGGCAGGTGTGGCTGCTTAAACCAGCCATCCCCACACCACATACCCCAACGCCAAACTGAGGCCAGGGCGAATCCCTGGCCGAAGCCTACTCCCCCACCCCCACCCCCACCCCCACCCCCACCCCCACCCCCACACTCCCAACAAAGCCAAAGACAACAAACAAAAACAAAACACTCCAAACACGCTAAAAAATTAAAAAGTCAGGGTGGGTGGCCCCGGAACAGTCCAGTACATGCGGTGACCCTCCTTCGGACGACAAGGCAGCCCTTCTTCCTCCTCCCTCCTGGAGCACGGGAAGTCCTGGGCTGCTCTGCTGGCTGGTGGGGGCGTCACCGGCTTGGGCTGTTCCAGGGGCTGTGGTGGGGTGGCTGGGCTGGTGGGCTGGTGGACTGGCCTTGTGGTGCTGGGGACCAGGAACCCTCGTGGCTGTGGTGGCCGCCAGTCGGCTCTGCTGGCGGGCGGCTGCAGGCTTATCCCCTCATGGGCTCCGGGCAAACCAACCAGGCCAAAACAAAGAACGAAAAACAACCAAACGGACGAGAAAGGAAGCAAAACGCGCGGCCACCGCTCGTGCGCCGCCCGTGGCTGACCCGCCTTCCCGGCCAAGTCCAGCTCACGGCGCGACCACCTCTCGTGCACCGCCCGTCGCTGACCTGCCTCCTCGGCCAGGTGCAGCTCCTCAGCGTCCCAGCTGAGGATTGCCTCCTTCCCTCCCTGGTCATCTTCCGCTCCCCATTCTTGGCCCGGAGGATCCGCCCGAAGCCCTGTCGGGAACACCTCAGCCGCCCCTCGTCCAGTGTGCTTCCTGGCTGGCCCTCCTGTGCCTCTTTGCTGTGCCGGAGGAGCCCCACGTTGGGCGCCACTGTGGCAAACACGCCTGCCACAGGCCACCGAAGTGGCTTTTCTTGGGGCCCTCCAGCACAGAGACACAGGGAGAAGATGTTAAAACAGTCCACATTTATTCCACGAGGGTTTGGCAAGATGTTACAGCCAAGTGAGCAGATCTCAAACACTGTCATGACAGAGAAGCTCCTGATGTGGGTGGGGATGGCAGATTTAACCTGTGCGCAGTGATTACCTCACTACGCACAGGTGCAGCCACTCCTGTTCCTGGGTCCAATTAGCCTGGCCAATTATCTAATTATTAACCAATTATCCAATTGGCCAGGTCTAATTAGCTTGACCCAGGGCAGGTGTGGCTGCTTAAACCAGCCATCCCCACACCACAAGGTCTTTTTTTTTTTTTGTCCGTTTTGTTTTTGGTGTAATATGTGGAAATTGAACGTGCGCGGTTCGAGGCTTCGAACAGGCAGCTGTAGCCCTACTGTAGCATGTTTGATCCTATATGAGCACATATACTCACAGCACTGAGTGAGTACATGTGAGAGCTGTGATTGGTTAGCGCGGTGGTACTGAGCCCGGCTGCACCAGTCTGAGCTCTCGCCAGATGTCCCAGATGTTTTTCGCGTTCGGTGGGTCGGTGCTTGCCCACATCCAAATTTTCCCAGCCATTCTCTGTGATTCAGCTTGGACTGAGTGTCTTGCTTGCATTTAGAAAAGGGAAAATAAGATCTAATGCTAAAATCGACCTCAAACTGAGCAAATAAAGTGAATGGCGTTACTTGTGATCAACTCTGTACGTGACTAATTCAAAAGTTCGCTTGTTTGTAATTAAGAGGGGCATCTCCTGAAGTGTACTAATGAGTTAAATGTCAGACTTTGCAGAGGTCAGACATTTTATTGCAGCAGTTCTCTTAACTGCTCTTATTATCATTGTTTGTTTACGTGGCGGAGCGTGTCGCAAATGTGACCGCGGCTGAGTCGGCCAATGAACCGTCGGAATCGGAGTCACGTGGTGGTCTCGACCGCACCCCCCCAGTGTTGGAATTGAACCTCCCGTAACGCTGGAGCGCCTTTCAGTCCCGCTGGCCGCGTGGCGCCGCGGAGCGCCCCGCCCCCGTGGCGTTTTGCACGCGCGCCGCGACGCCGCGGATGACTGACAGGGCCGCTTCACGAGAATCCCGGCAGATGGGTACCGCACGAGGAAATGGTCACTGGTGCGGACCGATGTTTGTACAGTGGCCGCTTCAACAAATACGGAAAATGTTGAACGCGGCCGCGTGTTTTTCTCCCGCGTGGCCCCCCCAGACCCCCTGTTTTGGTGCTCCTTCCTGTGGTTTTTAGTCGTTTCTCAGCTCACCAGTGACAAACAGGACGTTGAAAGATTAAAATCGAATTGATTGGTTGAGCGATTAGTGCCTAAAGTGTTAGATTTGACTCGTGGGACAGGAAGTGCTGGGCTATACTGTGCTGGTGTGACAGCCTACCCAAAATGCACTTGCACAGGGGTGCCCGATCTTACCCGAAATGGGTAGGGAAAAAAATGTAATTTTCAGTCCAGCACTAAGACTGGGCTGAAAGAAAATTCTGCCTATTTTAGCTTCTACTTATCGCAGTCTTGATTTGAAGACCCTGATTAGTTAATCAGTAGAATCAGGTGTGGTAGGGCTGGGCTGAAGCAGAACCCAGCGCCCACGCCGGCTGATTCTGGATGAGATGAGATGAGATTTCACACGGCAAAGCGTTTCAGCCCCCCCACCCCCCCCTCGGAGGACGGCCCCGGGGCTCGGGGGGTGCTGATTGCCCCCGGGGAGAATTCCGCTCCGTTTCAGGCCGGGCTTCGCCCGGCGTCCAATCGGCTGCCGTCGCTTCCCTCCAGCCCGGCAGAATGAGGGCAGGCGGGGGCGGGGCTTCAGCGAGCCGTGTTTTCTAGCTCCAGCGCCCTCCGGAACACCCTCTCGGGCTCCGTCTGACGGGCCTTGGGCGTCGCCTGTAAGCACACCGATGGCGTCTGCGGTAAAGAGGGGTTTCAGCCTGGTTTTTCTGGGCTGATTGCATTGTCCTGTACGCTTAACGTAGCCTTCCTGCTCTTGCTTTTTTTTTTTGAGCCGTAATTTTCATTGGCCATTTGACTGAATCTCGGTTTTGAGGCTCTGGGCAGGTTTGCCCGGTCCGTTTGAATTGGGGCAGGAAGGGGGGCTCAGCGTTTGCCCCGGTTCCTCCTCCTGCGGGGGCGCTCTGGCTTGCCCCAGCTCAAACCCGCGCAGCTGCAGCGGCACTGCACGCTCGCTCCACCACATGGCAGCCTCAGCGTAATCTCCCTTCCAGCTGCACCCGCCGCCAGTAACTCACAGCCTGCTGCAGCTGGGGCTTAGACAAACCGGCCGCGAGCAGCGCGAGCCGGGGCAGACCGGCTCAAACCGGACTAGGCTGGTTTCTGCTGCAGCCAGTTATGTGCGGGGGGAATAAATTGATGGGCTGTCAAGCGGTTTGAGGGGTTGGGGGAGGGAGGTGGGGGTAAATTGATGTGCTGACAAGGAGTTTGAGGTGTGGGGGTTGTGGGGGTGGGGTGTGGGGGGGAGGGGGAGGGGCAACTAATTTAGTTTGATTTCTAGTTGATTTGTCTCTTTCTTGCACTGTGTGAATGAGTGAACATATTTGTGCGCTGAACAATCTCCACTGAATACTGCATACAGGCAGCACAGACATGTCCGCACACTGCCTGACTGTAACAACATATTTGCAGTGCGTTTCTGGTAGTCCGGGGGAATAGCCAAATCTGGGATTAGTTGGGGTGGGGGGATGGGCTGTGCGTTAGTGGGAAGGGAGGGGGGGATTAATGAGTAGACCTGTCAGCTGGGGGGGATCTTTTAATACTGCGGATGCAGATTATCCAATTATCCGACTGATTTGTCATAAAACGCATAATTTCCTCCCTAATTAAACAGGTTTGTGTGACGGTGCCTGCCTTCGGTTGGGCTGATCCCTTTTTCCTGTAGCCAGCGTATTTATTCAGTGTTTATTTGTGTTAGTCCTGCGCTCACTTCTCTCTCTCTCTCTCTCTCTCTCTCCCTCCCCCCCCACCCCCACCCCCCTCCAGTGAACGTCATGCGCTGCTCGGTGTGCCTCCAGGATTACAAACAGAGTGACATCGTGGATAACTACTTCGTCAAAGACACCTCGGAGGCCTCCAGCGGGTCGGACGAGAACTCCTCCCAGGTAGGCGGGGCCTCCGGGCGGCCATTTCCCTGTTAAATGCAGCCCGCAGCGTTTTTGCATGGGTTCTTAAACAGACGCAACAGATTTTTGGGTTTTTTTTTTTTGGTCGTAATGGAGGGAAACGGTTGCTGTAGAAGGGGAGGGGGGGGGGGCGTGGCTGTAAAGGCGGCCAGGCTGGCATGGGGCGTTGGGTGGGGGGTTTTGGGGGTGTGCCGGGGATTCGCTTTGGCGCTGCAGCGTGTGCCCCTCTCTCTCTCTCACCTGCGCAGGTGTGCACCAGCTGCGAGGACAACGCCGGGGCGGTGGGCTTCTGCGTGGAGTGCGGGGAGTGGCTGTGCAAGACCTGCATCGAGGCGCACCAGAGAGTCAAGTTCACCAAGGACCACAAGATCCGCAAGAAGGAGGAGGTGTCCTCAGGTAAACGGCCCCCAGAAACGGGGGTGTGGCCTACGGAGTGTTATTGGGGGATTACAGGGACTCCAGACATCTAAGAGGGAAAACTGGGAAGCAGTGTCTTCCTGGATTGGTCGATCCTGTTCAGAGCTTGCATTTTCATTGGCTGTTTCAGATTGTGGTGTGGTTATAACACCTACAGTGGGCTGGTTGCTTTTTAACTATGTTGAATGCTCTATCATGAGTAAAACCCGCCCCCCAATCATGGCTGCCCCGCCCCCATCCCCAAAAATATATAAACAGTCTTACACAGTGTCTGTAACGGAGACACTATATCTTTTTGGAAAATGCTGTTTTTTTTCATGCTATTGAGGGAAGGAGAATGTGGGTTCCATATGTATTTGGTGATACTTTCTTCTCCCTGTTGGAATGCCCAATAATGTTGCTTATCAGCAGTCATGTCTATCGCCGCTCATCGCTGCCACATCAGCGGCCATTCCCTGTGGGACGAGCATGCGCTCTCCTCTGAGGCGCGCGATGTCATCAGTAGGCGCGTGATGTCATCAGCAGGCGCGTCTCACTGGCAGCACACAGGCTGAGCTGCGCAAACGCCAGTCTGAGGAGAAAGCGCTGTGTGCGGCTGAACAGCCGGGCTCCTGATTGAACAGCGGAGTGCACGGGTGTGCAGTGAGACACAGTTAACCCCGCCCCCTGAAACTCTCCCATCCCAACAGCCAGCCTGTCAGTCAGCCGCCCAGTGAGTCAGTCAGCCAGCCAGTCAGTCAGCTAGCGAGTGAGTCAGCCAGTCAGGCAGCCACCCAGTCAGTCAGCCAGTGAGTCAGCCACCCAGTGAGTCAGTCAGCCAGCCAGTCAGTCAGCTAGCGAGTGAGTCAGCCAGTCAGTCAGCCACCCAGTCAGTCAGCCAGTCAGTCAGCCACCCAGTGAGTCAGCCAGTCAGTCAGCCACCCAGTCAGTCAGCCAGTGAGTCAGCCACCCAGTGAGTCAGCCACCCAGTGAGTCAGCCAGTCAGTCAGCCACCCAGTCAGTCAGCCAGTGAGTCAGCCACCCAGTGAGTCAGCCAGTCAGTCAGTGAATCAGTTAGCCAGCCAGTGTGTCAGCCAGCCAGTGTGTCAGCCAGCCAGTGAGTCAGTCAGTCAGCCAGCCAGTGAGTGAGTCAGCCAGTCAGTCAGTGAATCAGTTAGCCAACCAGTGAGTCAGTCAGCCAGTCAGTCAGTGAATCAGTCAGTCAGTGAATCAGTTAGCCAACCAGTGAGTCAGCTGGTCTGTCAGTGAGTGAGTCAGTCAGCCAGTCAGTCAGTGAATCAGTTAGCCAGCTAGTCGGTCAGTCAGTCAGCCAGTTATTCAGTTAGCCAGCCAGTCAGTCAGTCAGTCAGTCAGCCAGTCAGCCAGTCAGCCAGTCAGGCAGCCAGTCAGCCAGTCAGCCAGTCAGTCAGTTAGTAAGTCAGTTAGCCAGTCAGCTAACCAGTGAGTCAGTCAGCCAGTGAGTCACTCAGCTTTATTGTCCCAGAAAAAAAGCCAATCCACAAAAAAAATAGAAACAGCTATAGACCTAAGTGTGTGCTGGCCTATGGGCCAGTGGCGTGGTCTGGATTCTGTAGCGGACCCTGGTGGTTGTTATTGCGTATATCCTGGGACCGGGTGTAGCCTGGTTAGGTTGCACAGGGCAAGTAGAGCTGCTGATGAGTCAGCCTTATACATGTTTTCCTTACGGAAGAGTGCCCTGCCATACATACACCCCCAGCCACTTAAATTCTGTCTTCATGTAAACAAACCCACTGAAACATGGCAGTCACGACTGAAATGCACTGCGTCTCTACCAGTGCTTGTGCGTCACTGCTAAATTAGCAATGGCTCTCAGAAGTCTGAGTTCCCATTAAACATAACTAGCAAAATTGCCTGGTTATTGGAGAACTGTTGAACATTTCAAGTGAACTACCAAGAGCCCCGATTTGCTGCAGTTTTCACTCTTACATATCAATTATGCATTTACACACGCGCGCACACTCACCACACTCTCTCACACTCTCTCTCTCTCTCTTTCTGCTCAAAATCCACCTTTCCATGCAAATTAAACAAAAGAAACCCAAATTTAAAGTTTTGAATATCATGACTATGCAGCATTTTAAAGAATTCAAATAACAAATTTGAAGTTTTATGTGGCTCCAGTACAGGTCATTTGACATGCAGATCAAAGCCACTGTAGGCACTGCTTAACTTGTATTACTGGTATGGCTCGGATAAATGCGTGTTTCTCACATGGCCTTTCATGTGGTCATGTGACTAGGGCTGGCTCAGGTTTTTTTTTTTTTTGTGGGTTTGATGGCAATCCCACAGTTCCCTTGTGACGGCGGGAGGGTGGTGGTAGGAGGGTGGTGGTGGTGTTGGGGGAGGGGGGTGGGGTGGTCTCTCTTGGCTGTCGGGCTTTACAGCTGAGTGCCTGTTGCCATGGAGACCGCGCGGCGCAGTCATGGGGAGTGAAGTTAGCCGCCCTGGTTCAGTAACGCCGAACGGCGCACAGATCCGTTGCGGGGTGTGTTCGCGGCTGCGGCGAGAATGCAGGGTGGCAGTGCCGGTTCTGTTTTCCCGTACGAAGCGAAGCTCGGCTCTTAACGCCCCCGCCCTTCTCCGTCCCCGTCTAACGCAGAGTCGGTGGGGCCGTCGGGTCAGCGGCCCGTCTTCTGCCCGGTGCACAAGCAGGAGGCCCTCAAGCTCTTCTGCGAGACATGCGACACCCTCACCTGCCGGGACTGCCAGCTGCTGGAACACAAGGAGCACAGGTGAGCCTGGGCGCCTGGCCGCCGCCGTACGGGAGGGGGGGGGAGTGGGGGTCCGGTTACATCACAGACGAGCCGAGATGTAGCCATTCACCTGTTCCCTGGAGTCTGAGAATCGGTTCTAAATGGGGGAAAAAAAAAGCCTCTTAATTGGCTCATTTTAACCAATGCAATGAGCCTAATAGGGAATATGGGAATAGTTGTATTCCAGTGGAAATGGAAACTAATTTCAGAGCTTACAGTTATAGAAGGACAGATATATATTTAAAAGTTGTCTAATGGCTATTTGATTATATGATTCTCGGTCCCTGCAGTTGACCGGTGTGAGGTCTGTAGGGTTTTGGTTGCCCCTGGCAACTGCAGCTCAAGTGGTGGGTGAGACGTGTCCTGCTGAGAGTGGAGTAGCTGGACTCCTCCCCTTTGTCCTTTAGACCCCTCCCCCCATGCTCCTCTGCACCTCAGAGCCGCTGCTGTCGGGAGAGCAAAGACTCTCTCATAAATGAGTAAAGATCAGCACGCGCGTAAGTGAGTGCTCGCCCCCACACTCGCGTATGCTCATCCTAATTCTTACTGCCGCTCGTGTTTGCACACACTTGGATTCTCGCACGTTTAAACCGAAATTCAATATGTGTGTGCGCGCGCTTCGCACGTGTGTGTGGGTGTGCGCGCGCGTGTGTGTGTGTCTTTTTGCCTTTGGCCAATATCTTTAAACGGATTACTCTCAACCTGATTCCATTTACTTTTCTTCATTATTAATCAAGCATTGAATTAGCCCTCGTTCGTTTGCTAGCCTTCATTTTGCTTGGGCCCAAAGCTGCTGCAGTTTAGGTTGCAGTTAATGCAGGGTTTTCCTCTGGGACTGTTCCTTATAGTGATTCAGTTGATCTTATTAGATTATTTTTTTTGTCATGGTTTGCATTCTGTACCTTGATGTGGAGAAAGAGAAGCTGGTACATAAAATGAAAATGGGAAAGCCTTTGGGATTACTTGCCAGTTAATTTGGGTAATTGCTGTCCGTCTTAATCAAACGGTCTTAATGCTGTAGCTTTCTTCACATCGCATTACAGAATGCACACTGTAAGGCTGTTTCCTGAGTGTTCAAACTACAGAATCTGTGCGGATCAGGTTATTGACGCGTTATGCTGTCAATATTCTCTGAAATCCGAGAGAACAAAGTAGTGTTTTAAGTTCAAATCTGTGTCCATAATAAAATATTGCACAAATTTGTCATGTAAAAAAAAAAAAGTTGAGATGAGATTTGATGAGTTTTTATTTTTGGACATCTGCAGCAGCTCATCCTGAAACAACAGCCCTCAACAGGCCCCAAGCACAGCGGGATTCTGGGGCAATGTGTAAATGTTGTTTCAGCATTGTTTTAACAGTCCTGACACTGTGGCCAGGAATACTGCTCTGCTCTGGTTGAGACTTTGTGCAGATATACGCAGTTGGCGTTCTTGGTCGAAAGTAGTTTTCGTTCAGACCGTGCGCAGATTAAGCTCTCTGGATGTCCACGAGTAACTGTGGCATTTGTATTTGTGAAGAGACATTGATATTTGAGTTTTTCTAATGTAAATCTTTGGTACTTTGAGGCCACAAAAGCTAGTGACCTGTTGAGTTTCGTTGTATCGGGTTGAGCTGCGGGTGATTATCTATAAAACTTGTGAAATCTCAGTGAAACTGTCTGAGATGGTACTCTGGGTAAGTGGAAACAAACCTTAAATTTCATTTTTGAGTTAACTGCCCCTTTAATTGAGTGAATTGTTTGATTGTTAATCAAGGAAAGTTGATTAGTGTGGTCATCCCACAATCCACTGGTGTTGCACTAAGGAGAAATCAAACCAGTCACATCAATAACAAAACATTTCCCAGTTTTTCATGATTAATTATTTACATAAGATCTAACCACGTTCTGTTAACAACATTTATGTCATTAAACTAAGCCATTCGTGGATTAAGGTTAAATTCTTTTGTTTTGAGTGTGCGGCTTACCAAAAAGGCGCTAATAGTCTGCTTCAATGTTTGTTAGTTTTTTTTCCTTCTTACCACAACTAGCCCTTTATAGTGCTGAATGGTTTTTGAAAGGATTTTTTATTCACATATACACTGATCAGCCACAACATTAAAACCACCTGCATTTTTCTGATTTTTTCTGATTTAATATTTTATTTTCTCCGTTTGTAATCAAACAATTCACACATGGTCAAAGTGCAGACTCAGAGCTTTTATTAAAGGGTATTCTTATATATTTTGGTTTCACCATGCAGTAATTACAGCACTTTTTATACGTAGTCCCCCATTTCAGTGTTTTAGACAAATGAACATAATGTCAAATAAAAGAGTCATGTTTTGTATTTGGCTGCATATCCTTTGCATGCCATGACTTCCTGATGTCTGTGACCTATCAACATCATCAGAGTCTGGATATCTTATTGTCAGGCTGTCCTACAAGCGTTGTTTCTCCTGAATTACTGCATGACGAAACCAAAATGTATAAGAATACCCTTTAATAAAAGCTCTGAGTCTGCGCTTTGACCGCGTGTGAATTGTTTGATTACAAACAGAGAAAATAAAATATTAAATCAGATAAAAACGGAAACGTGCAGGCGGTTTTAATGTTGTGGCTGATCGGTGTATGCATGCGTGCGCTTTCATTCTCGCTGCATTCTCACAAGGTTGTTTAAACTTTGCCTGGTACGCACAAATGTGTTTGTGTGGATAATTGTGGAAGGCTGGTAGAAATCGTGAATCGGGCTGAATAGGCTTGCTGGTGACTGGTGATATTTCCTGTAGACGGATTGCTGCTTGGGGCACTAGCCAGGGCGCTAACGATGCTTGTTAAATGAGCTGTGGGAATCCCATCTAGCTAGCGCCCCGTTAGCCTGATCAGATGCTGAGGAGAGGAGACCAACTGAGGAACCGGTCCCTGGGCTGCATGGACAGGTTGCACAGCGAGAAATACGTTGCACAGGAATATTGCACAGGTGGAACGTCTCAGAAAAGCTTCAGAGTTTTACTGTTTGAGGTTCTCAAAAATAACCAGGAGCTATGTTATAAAAAAATAAAAAAATAAAAGGAAAAAGAAAAAAAAGGAATTCCATTTTCTCTTTTACAGCAGTATGAACAGTTCATTATTTAAGATGGTATTTAGGAGTTTTAATTTGCTGGTTGGCTAAACCATGTCAGCTGTATTGTACTGATGCATCTATCTTCTATTTTATAAACACAGTTTATTTATTTATTTTGTTAAATTGGCAAATTGGCTTTATACTGAACTTGGCCAGCGAATGCTAAGCAAAAGTTAGTCCTATTGATGTGTAGGAATTACAAAACATTGTGTGAGATGCAAAAATAGGACTTGCCATGAGTAGAAAAAAATGCATACTTAGAGGCCCTACCTGAATGTGTCTAGTCTGGATTATGGACAAATACTAGTAATACATGGGCAATATATTGTTCTGCAATATAAACTACTGTATACAAACAGGGCTATTGAACTCGTATTTAGTACTTATGTGGAGGGATATGGTTTATTGTACATTCTACAGATGTGTGACTGTGGAGGGCCTCAAAATTCCTTCAAAATAGGAAGCACATGTTCAGAGAGCTTGAACAGTTCCTCTGCTAGGGGGTCCAACAGTGCTTCAGCAGTTAATTAGTACTTTACCTTTGTGTTGTAAATGTTATTGTTGTTGTAGATGTTAAAACTGTGTAGTGAGATTCTGTGGAGCCCAACTTGGTGAAATAGCACAGACACGACAATGGTTTGTAAATATGGGATATATATTTATTGGGTACAGGGTCGCAACAGGGTTCTAGTCAAGACTATTTTGGGCGTGCGCAGATCTTCCACTTGGGTCTGGCCGCAAGGTAGATATTGGACGAAAAGTCTGGAGGTGGTTGTTCCTCAGAACCGCTGTTGGAGGAAATAAACCGGCTTGGTTTTTTTTTTTTGCGGGCCGCTGCAGGGCCAACTCTGTCACGTTGATCAGGAGATGCGCTTGTTGGGCCAATTGGGTCGGGTAGACAAGAATGTTTACCCTCAGAGCAAAGTTGTGAAGTTTTTGGAGAGTTTTTATACTCAAAACGAACACTGACGTGACGGATCCCCCCACATGCGTTTCTCAGAACCGGGTTGGTTAATTATTTTGGGCCCACAGCCATTTGATTGGCTGATGGTATTGGAGCTGTCAATCCAAACGCTGATAGATAAATCACTGATTACTGCTTTAATGTTTAAGCGTGTTACATCTGTCTCCATGTTTTCTACCTAAAAGGGGTGTTCCTGCAGGAAGTGGTTGCCTTAATTGATCAAGCTGTGAGTTTTTATTTCCGGGTCACGCACGGTCACTTGGTTGACCGGAAAAGGTTAATAGTGAACGTGACTCAGCAGAGAGTCAGTCCCGTGGTCAGGAAGCTAGAGGCCACAAATGTTCCTGTGTTTGGTTACATCATCACAACTGTTTCCTTTTGTATGAAGTAAGATGATTTAATCTGATTCTATATTGCGTTTGGTTCTTCTTTGATTTCCCTAATAGTATAAAGCATATATCCTTTACATATTCAGTACCACCCCGTTATACGATGTTAAAGGTTCTCATCCCAAATTAATTCTTCTACAAACAAATCTGTTTGGCTGTACTCATGGTTGAGACTGCAATTAATCTCTGACCTAATTTATGAAGGTGCTATTGACTTGAGTAGCATCTGTAGTAGCATGCGTGTGGTGTGTATATGTAATTATGTATGTACATGTATGCATACGTACATACATACATACATTCAAGACCTTGTCCAATCAGAATAATCATTTTTAATGGTTATATAGGTTTGCGGTGTACATTTTAACCAATCAGTGGTGTATCGCTTTAGTGGGCAGCCGATGAGGCGTGATCTCAGAGTGAAAATGGTTTATCAGATGAATCCTGCTACGCCAGACCTCCTGGTCTCCTGGGTAGAAATCACACGCATAACCTCAAGAGGGAAATGTTGTTCGTTTCCTGTTTACAAATGCAGCGAAGCTATACCTCTTTATCTTGTGGTTAAGCGAACGCTCTTATAGATGTAAGAATAGAAGTAACGGCTCAGGGTCTCAGTTTCAGTCACCGTCACTGATTTAAGAATTTTTTTCCCCCTGCGTTGGGAGGTGACTGTGGAGCAGTGGATTTCCATCAGAAGAGGGGTTTCTGTGGGGCGCGACTTTAACTACGAATTATATTTGATTTCATCACCGAGGAGGATTTATTTAACGATTTAATTATCCATTTTCTTATTGTGAATATTGTAATTTTATGAAATTATTTCAACTTTGTTTGTATATTGTTGTTTGTGGTTGTTATTTTGCGAACCCAGAATGTTTTGTAGAATGGTTAGCCTTTTCCAGAGTGTGGCATAATCAACCTGTAATATTTTGAGAGATAATCACACAGACATTACTTAATAAGAAAATTGATATTAATGGTTGTTTTGTAAATGGCACCTCTGTAATTCTCATTTTAAGCAGTTTTACTTTTGAGGTCTTGTTCCGAGATTTGCGATGTCGCGATCATGGATCTGGTAACTTGCATTGTCAAATTCCTGATCTGTAATGTGTGCACAGGTTATGTAAAGTGGAATGGTTGCATTTACCAAGAAATGGGGGTGTGGGGTGGGGTGGGGGGGTGGGGGCGGTGTTAACCTGACATTCTTTGAATCGTCAGAATATAATCGTCAGTATGTAGGCTACCTCCACTTTGGGTTCCAATCAGTATTTTTCTTCTTCTGTCGTGGAGCAGTAAAGTTAAAGTTTACCGTGACAAGTCACACCGCCGGCATTCACCAAATTCCTCACGGCTATTACTGTCGTGGATTATTTTCAAACCCCCCCCTTCTGCTATATATGCAAACAGGCCCGAAAGGGACCCAAATGTGGCCTTTTGAATATCATAATTATGCAGAGCGGTAGTGAAATGGAGGTCGGGCGGAGTCAAATGGAGGTCCTTCCCGAGGTGCGGGGGATGTGTTTTCCCACGTGGTTCCGGAGGGCCCGGAGATTTGCTTTGCAGATGCGTCCCAGACGAAGCGTTGGCGCTGGGAATGGCCTCGCCCGCGTGCTGGACGAGTTCACGCCTGCTTTCCATATCAAACATTTTTTTGCCGTCATCTAATTGCTTATCCGGCCTTGTGGACCTGGACGTAGACGTTTATGGTGCACGTTAATACAACTCCTGTGTTACAAATGTTTTAGAGGTTCACAATATAATCAAATTTTGGCTCTGGATATTTACGGCCTGTTTGTAGTTTGCTGCAGCCTTTTCAGTATAGTTCAGTTACATTACATTACATTACAGGCATTTAGCAGACGCTCTTATCCAGAGCGACTTACAGAACTTTTACAAAGCATTTTTTACATTGTATCCATTTATACAGCTGGATATATGCTGAAGCAATGCAGGTTAAGTACCTTGCTCAAGGGTACAACGGCAGTGTCCTTACCCGGGAATCGAACCTGCGACCTTTCGGTTACAAGTCTAGTTCCTTACCCACAGTTCAGACTATGAATACTGTACAGCTATAACAGACATTCACAATACATGCACCTCATGCAACATTTTCAAGTTAAAAGCAATTAGTGGGCTTAGGTGTTCAGTAAACCTATTGCTGTAGCTATAAAGGAGTTTCTCCATCTATTGCAAAATTCAATAGAATCTGTGGCTTGAGACAATCTGCTATGTTCTAGTAGTGTAAGTTCTAGTTCTTGTGGTACTATGCTGTAGGAGCTGTATCTGGAAGTTGGAGTAGGTGGCCTGCTCAGGCCTTCCTCTTGACCTCTGCTGTAGTGATTAACAGTGACGGGTGTTCAGGGGGTAGGTGGTCCGATCGCACCTGGAATTTGGTGGAGTTGATGCAGTGCCGTCGATCGGACTGAAACCTTGCGTGCCTCTCCTGGCAGGTACCAGTTCCTGGAAGAAGCCTTCCAGAACCAGAAGGGCATCATCGAGACCTTCATGGCCAAACTGCAGGAGAAGAAGAATTACGTTCACTTCTCAGCGTCTCAGGTGCAAAGCAGGTAATGCACAGCTGTCTCGTTTTTAACGCTTCTTATGGGTGGACCTCATTTTTAATGCTTCTAAATGGTGGATCCCATTTTTAATGCTTCTAAAGGGTGGATCTCATTTTTAATGCTTCTTATGGGCGGATGTGGGAAATAAATATAGGTGTACTCAAAAAACACAAGCCCAGTGTATATGGGAAAGGAATGTATTAATGAGCACCAGCTGTCTCCTCCCTGATGTATCATCCGGCTAGCAAAGGAGGAAGGATACAGGTGGACCAAGGTCGACCTTAGCTATAAGATTAACAACCAGCAGCAGGGAAGCGCTTCATACTAAAATAGGTGCGATTAGAATAATACACACATAATTTCTTGCCCTGCTAATTAAGCTGTATACAAGCATATCTGTGGAACTAACGGAAGCTTCTGCCTTTTCCGGACAATGTGTTGTCAGAATATGTGATTTATGATAGAAGGGGGCGGGAGATTCAAGCGGGAGACGAGCACTATCATTTTTAAAAAATAAGGAAGGGAGGGGCTGATAAATAATGGTGTCCGATAATTGGGAAATAATGGTGTCTGAAAAATGAGAAACAATGATGTGTGGGAAAAGAGTAAAGTAAAATGATGTAAGCATGAGGGACAGAGCAGGAGGAGCAAAGATAGGATAAAAGGGAGTGTTCAGCCCCAGGGGAGTATGTCTTGTATGTCTTGTATGTCTTGTGTGTCTTGTGTGTCTTGTGTGTCTTGTGTGTCTTGTGTGTCTTGTGTGCCTTGTCTGTGTGCCTTGTCTGTGTGTGTGTGTGCGTCTTATGCGTTTTCTGTGAAGTGTCTTGTGGAATGCTTGACAGTTTGTATTGATATGTGCAGATCAGCCCGGGTTCTTGCATGTTATCTTTGAATTACCTGCAATAAATCCAGTTGCATCAGACTCTGTGAAGTGTATATTTTGAAGAAGTATTCAACAGTGTGAGGAGAACACCCAGCTCTTCTGGCCCAGGCTGGGTCCTGTTTTTCCCCACATGGATCTCATTTTTAATGCTTCTTATGGGTGGATCTCATTTTTAATGCTTCTAAAGGGTGGATCTCATTTTTAATGTTTCTTATGGGTGGATCTCATTTTTAATGCTTCTTATGGGCGGATCTCATTTTTAATGCTTCTTATGGGTGGATCTCATTTTTAATGCTTCTAAAGGGTGGAAGTGGGGTGGGGGTGGCCGGGCTTTGCGATCACGACCTTGGGGGGAATTTCGATCTTGGACCAGTGCGGAATTGCGATGGTGGATCTGGGGGGAATTGCCATCACGCACCAGGGGGCAGTTTGAAGAGCGTGTCTGCCCAGGATCCGCACCTGGACCCCAGCTCCTGGGGCAGGGTGGGAGCCGAGCCTCTGATGCTTTGGGTCGCCTGGGTTAGTGTGGAGGGCACGTGGAAACCTGGCGCGGCGGCGGCGGCGCGAGCTCTGGAGGCCAGCGCGGGTTTAAGTGTATGGGCCTCGGCCTGTCTGAGCAGTACGAGGCCTGTCCGCCGTTGCCACGGCGCAGCCATTCACCCTGAGGAGAACAGCAAGAAGCGCTTTCACCGTGAATACATGGGTGAGGTGGGGACCTGCCGATCCGGTCGGGTCCAGCGAGAGCAGCAAAAAGAAGATGACCAGTCGGCTCACAGACGGACCGAAGGGAATATCGTGGGGGGGTGGTGGTGGTGTGGCGTTTAGGAGAAGAGAAGTGTAATAACGAATGCGTTTTTTAATCGCGGCTCAACAGAGGTGTTGTGCTAGTTTGTTATTTGCAAGAATTTCGCTGAGGTTTGTGTTTAAGTGTGGCAAGATTTTGTGTCATTATTGCGTGCGATTCAAGCGGCTAGTCGAGCTGTCACTTGTGTAAAAGTAGAGTTCACCTTTATATAGTCTGGCCCACCGGGTGAGAAGCTGCCGTCCGCCAGGACGGTGTCATGTCATCTCAAACACCTTTTTGCTTCAGAATTCCTCTGGGAAAAACTAACAAGAAAATTTTTTTTTTTAAAAACATTAAGTGCGATCAACATGTTTGCCCTATTCTCATGTTATCTCCATCACTTTTCAGCAAAAATAAATTAATTTTCATTTTTAGGACATGGGTCTTTAAAACTGTAAATGCATCTGGTGTATTTTCACTCCCCTTCTCCTTCCCATTCAGGATCAAAGAGGTGAACGAAACTCACAAGAAAGTGGAGCACGAGATTAAGATCGCGGTGTTCACGCTCATCAACGAGATCAACAAGAAGGGCAAGTCCCTGCTGCAGCAGCTGGAGGTGAGCGCGCCAATCGCATCATCCGTTCCGCTGCACACGGCCAATCAGAATGAGTCAGGGCGGCGGTGAATCACCGAGTGAGTCAGCCGCGGTGAGCGAGTGAATCACCGTTGGCCGCACACACTGAGTGAGTGAGTCAGGCGCGGTGAGCGATTCGGGAGAGGCGAGTCACGGCCCGCGGTGTCTTGTTTTTGGCGACGCCGTCGGTTTTCCCTCGCCGCGCGGTTGTCACGGTCGCGTGTAGTAGGTCCTGCGTGTTTGTGTCGAGGCCACTCTTATTAGGGTCACTGTGACTTCATCTGAGCTGTCCTGTTTGCACTGGCAGCTGGAGTTCTATTGGATGTCAGTCTAAACGGGGATGTTGGTCAGAAAAAATGAATGCGTATATGTTGTTGTTGAATCGATTATCTTCGGGTTTGGATAACCTGTTCCCCTGAGTGCATGGCTGGCTCCAGCTACATCGTTTTCATTTTAAATAGCTGTATTTATTGGTTGATGACAAGTAATATGTTTGTGAGATTGCTTGGTTGGTGAGCTATGAAGAATTAATTTTGATTTAATTTGAGCTAGCATAACTAGCCATATTTTTTTACTGGGCTGTTTTAAGAAGTTACATCTTTTCTTTAAGAAAGAACTATTCAAGTCAAAGCAGTTTTATTACACACTAACTGTATTTAGCTAGCTAAATAAATGCTAGATTGTCCTTGCAATGTATGCTTTGAGACACACTTGCTATTGAACTTACACTGAGTAAACAAAGGTTGAGTGGGCCAGACACTGTGTGTGTGGTAGGGAGGTAGTGTCTGGCAGTCTCTCCGAAAGTCTGTTCTTCATTCAGACGTAATTGGAGTCGTTTCCTGGTATTGACCGGTGTTCATCGTGATATAATTACAACGGCGTTTAAAAAAATAAAAAATAAATAATAAAAAGTTTCAGTCCGCCGTGTGTACTCCTCCAATATTAAGAGGGGGAAGAAACGGCCGCCGTCATTTCATTACCTTTGGACGTGAAGGCGTGGCGGAGCTAACGCTGGTTTGGCTTCCTCCAGAGCGTGACGAAGGAGAGGAGCATGAAGCTGCTCAGCCAGCAGCGGGACATCAACATCCTGGCACAGCAGATCCTGCACGTGCTGTCCTTCACCCACTGGGCCATCAGCAACGGCAGCAGCACCGCCTTACTGTACAGCAAGAGACTGGTACTGTGCTACGCTATAACTTACACACTACAGCTTACACTCTACAGCTACACACTCCCACTTACACTCTACAGCTACACACTCCCACTTACACTCTACAGCTACACACTCCCACTTACACTCTACAGCTACACACTCCCACTTACACTCTACAGCTACACACTCCCACTTACACTCTACAGCTACACACTCCAATGTACTGTACAGCAAGAGACTGGTACTGTACTACACTATAACTTACACTCTACACGCTCCCACTTACACTCTACAGCTACACACTCCCACTTACACTCTACAGCTACACACTCCCACTTACACTCTACAGCTACACACTCACACTCTACAGCTACACACTCCCACTTACACTCTACAGCTACACGCTCCCACTTACACTCTACAGCTACACGCTCCCACTTACACTCTACAGCTACACACTCCCACTTACACTCTACAGCTACACACTCCCACTTACACTCTACAGCTACACACTCCCACTTACACTCTACAGCTACACACTCCCACTTACACTCTACAGCTACACACTCACACTCTACAGCTACACACTCCCACTTACACTCTACAACTACACACTCCCACTTACACTCTACAGCTACACACTCCCACTTACACTCTACAGCTACACACTCCCACTTACACTCTACAGCTACACACTCCCACTCACTCTCAGCTTCCCTCCAGAGCTGTAGCAAGAGAGCGAACTGCTCACTACAGCGACCTACACCTCCCACTTCACACTACAGCACCCGCCCCATTACACCTGTACAGCTACCCCTCCTTACACTTACACACCTACACTTACACTCTACAGCTACACACTCCAACTTACTGTACAGCAGAGACTGACTACACACTAACTACACACTCACTACATCTACCTCACTCCACTACACTCTACAGCTACACACTCCCACTTACACTCTACAGCTACACACTCCCACTTACACTCTACAGCTACACACTCCACACTTACAGCTACACACTCCACTCACTCTACAACTACACACTCCCACTTACACTCTACAGCTACACCCACTACACTCCGCTACTCACCACTCCTACAGCTACACACTCCCACTTACACTCTACAGCTACACACTCCCACTTACACTCTACAGCTACACACTCATCACTCTACAGCTACAACACTCCACTTACACTCTCCACTACACCACTCCCACTTACACTCTACAGCTACACACTCCCACTTTCACTCTACAGCTACACACTCCCACTTACACTCTACAGCTACACACTCCAATTACTTACAGCAAACGACTGTCTACACTATAACTTACAACTACCCTCCCACTACACTCTACGCTACACATCCACTACACTCTACAGCTACACACTCCACTTACACTCTACAGCTACACACTCCAATGTACTGTACAGCAGGAGACTGGTACTGTACTACACTATAACTTACACTCTACAGCTCCACTTACATCTACAGCTACACACTCCCACTTACACTACAGCTACACACTCCACTTCACTCTTACAGCTACACACTCAATGACTGTACAGCAAGGACTTCTGTACTACACCTAACTTACTCTACAGAGCTCCACTTACACTCTACAGCTACCCTCCCACTTACACTCTACAGCTACCTCCAACTACTTACAGCGCTGGTACTGAACACTATCTACACTCTACACGCTCCCACTTCACTGTACAGCTACCCGCTCCCACTCACCCTCGACTACCCGTCGCTTAACTCTACGCTCACTCTCCCTTAACTCTCGGCTAAACTCCAACTTACTTCACAGGCTGTCTGTCTCCTTACTTCATCTACAGCTCTACTGACATCTACGTAGCTACTCCTCTCGTCCCTCTAATAGTTCGTCCACTTCTCTAAGTCACTCCGTTGACAGAGAGTGATTTAACACTATCTAACCAGTTACTCATTATCAATATCTAGCAAGCTGAAACTCAATCTTATTTGAATGGAAATCTTTCTCTTTCCTTTTTGTGCAATCCTTTCTCAATTTTCTTCTGACTTTTGTTTTTGTGGCACTCCCTCTCTTCTCACGCTCTCTCTCACTCTGGTTGCGGAACTGCCTTTTCCAAGAGCGCTTTCTTGTGCTAAGTGACTTGCCGTTACAGAGGTGATTTGAATTTAAATTAATGATCCTGAATATTAAATGGGGTCCTGAAGGCTCAAGTGCTTAATTCTTAAAATGGAATTTCTTCAGTTGTGAGGGTTGATTGTGACACTATAACCAGATGAGCTGTAACTAGGTCAGCATTGAGAGTGTGAGCAACCACTCTCCGTTCTAACCACTGAGCCGACCAAAATGGTTTCCCTTGAGCCTGGTTCGCCTTTTCCATGCCACGGGAGTTCCTGCCACGTGCCTCGGTTACCTTGTAGGTGGATTGCAGGGTTGTCTGAAATATTTGAAATCCACGAAATGCTCTATACAAATAAAATTTTGATTGATACTGAGATGAACTATAACAGATGAGTGTAACTAGGTCGAATTGAGCAGGTGAGCTGTGACTAGGTTTACGATGGACAGGGAGGTGTGACTGGTCGTCGAGGTTTCATGCCAGGGAGTTTTCTGCACTAGGTAGGTGTGAGCAGGTTGTAAGTGTGACTGGAAATGTAAAATGACTGCTATTATATAAGCTTTATAATCAGCGCTTGAGAATGATGTCTCATATTGGCCCGGGGCGTTGAGGGATTAGGTGTTGCTCAGGACATTGACGCCCAGGTGAGGTGTGTTGAAGCAGGCAACTCGACTAGCTAGGAGCATATTTTGGCTTAACTCCTGAGCTATGCGCCCACGTGACTGAGGTGAGAGGGTTGTGACTAGGTGAGAGGTTGGCATGAGCAGATGAGGTGGTGACTAGGTGTGAGCAGTGAGGTTGACTAGGTGGTGGACTGGTGTGACTAGGTGAGGTGTGACTAGGTGAACTGTGAGCAGGTGAGGTGTGAGCAGGTGAGGTATAACCAGGTGACCGATGCTCGTCTCTCCGCAGATCACGTATCAGCTGCGGTACATCCTGAAGGCTCGGCTGGACCCCGTGCCCCAGGCCAACGGGGCGGTGCGCTTCTTCTGCGACCCCACCTTCTGGGCCAAGAACGTAGTGAACCTGGGTGAGAGGAACACGCGTGCCCGTACTGCTGTCCGTGCAGACCACCCGCTGACTCCTGCGTCTACACCATGTCATTACAGTACTGCACACTGATCGATGGAAAATAGATGATTTTTGGGACGTAGTCCTTTTGTGTCATTGTGATTTTGTCCTGTTTGTTTGAATAGTAGTCTAGTATTCTCTATGCCATCATACACACACACACACACACAGCCCCCCAAGCCATACCCCAATGTGTTTGCACGTTTTTGTGTTTACATTAGTCTCTGCTGTGTGTGTGTGTACTGTGTTTTTCCAGTTTGGCCTCACGTTGGTTTCTTCTGTCTTCAGTTACTCGGTTTGAAAAAGCCACTGTTTGCCATTCACCAGTGTAGGCTAGCTTTCTGGATTTGTGCTCTGTACTCGTAGGACTGTGATTACTTCATTGTGATTGACCTTATTTTGTTAAAATTTCGATTGCCGTCTAGCCCTTCTGGTTGGCTTGCTGATTGGTTTTCGTGTTTGACCATTGACTCCTTCTGTCGACTCTGATTCTTACTTTAGCCCTTCTAGTTGCCTTAGCCCTGTCCGCCCAGTGGATTTCACGTGTTTCTTTCAGTTCGACCTCGCCTATCGTTTTTTGCGCCTCTGCTCACTCTATAGCGACTTGGGCTAGTTCGTGTACCCAGCCGGATTACAGATCCTTCCATCAGGACACTATTTTGTTATTTTTTCCTTTATAATTTTTGAAGGTGGCTCTGGGTGGAATTATAAATCTCCGTTAGGGTTACTCTATTCGGACTGCAGATTAAGTGTCTCGAAGTGCAGCGTTTAAAGCCAACCCTGTGCTCTGCAAGCCTTTGAAGCCTAGCCAGGCTTTAGTTAGCATTGGACAGAGATTGTTAGTATTGCATAATATTGGATTGGCAGGTAGGGATTGGAGTTCCTCGTCGGTCTGGCATATCATTTCCTTTACCCATTCCCCACTCATTTCCCTGTCTGTTTTTTCCAGTTACGGTCTGACCTAGACCAGGTCATAACGGCGTGCGTGTACACACACACACACACACACACGCATGCGTACACACACAGGCCTAGATTCAATCAACATTTGTCCTTGCCCTTGAAAAATGTTACACTTTTTTTCTGCACAAACTCAGCTAAGTGAATTAGTTCATGTAATTGCTGAGGTTGTAAAACTGCGTGAAGGGGGGTTGGGGGGGGGTGGTGGTGCGTGGGATCTTGTTTTTAATTGTTAGCGACAAACGGGCGACGGTATCCCGGCAACCGCCTCTCACCCGTCTCCCTTCCGTCTCCGCGGCCCCCGAGCAGGTAACCTGGTGATCGAGAAGATGCCCCCGTCGGTGCACCCGCCGAACGTGATGGTGGGGCCCATCTCGCCGGGGCACGGGCACGGGGGCAAGCACCCGGGCCAGATCAACCTGGCGCAGCTGCGGCTGCAGCACATGCAGCAGGTCGCCTTCGCGCAGAAGCAGCAGGCGCAGCAGCAGCAGGCGCAGCAGCAGCAGCAGCACGCGCAGCAGCAGGCGCAGCAGGCGCAGATCCAGCAGCAGATGCGCATCGCCTCGCAGATGGCCTCCCAGCACCCCCGGCAGGGGGGGCCGCAGATGGTCCAGCAACAGGTACCCAGCGTCCCGTCCCCCCCGCCCCAACACCCGGACCCCCAACACTACTGCCAGCATAGTCTGACGTATATCTTACTGCTGCCACACATCCATTACTGTGCTTATTTTACACTGTTCATTACACCCATTTATTACTGTACTTATATTACACTGTGCTCATTACACACATCCATTACTGTGCTTATTTTACACTGTTCATTACACCCATTTATTACTGTACTTGTATTACACTGTGCTCATTACACACAGCCGTTACTGTGCTTATTTTACACTGTTCATTCCATGCATCCATTACTGCACTTTTTTTGCACTGTGCTCATTACACGCATCCATTAATGTGCTTATTTTACTCTGCATTTATTACACACATCCATTATTCTACTTATTTTACACTGTTCATTACACTCATCCATCACTGTACTTATTTTACACTGTTCATTACACTCATCCATCACTGTACTTATTTTACACTGTGTTCATTACACTCATCCATCACTGTACTTATTTTACACTGTTCATTACACTCATCCATCACTGTACTTATTTTACACTGTTCATTACACTCATCCATTACTGTACTTATTTTACACTGTTCATTACACTCATCCATCACTGTACTTGTTTTACACTGTTCATTCCATGCATCCATTACTGCACTTATTTTGCACTGTGCTCATTACACGCATCCATTAATGTGCTTATTTTACTCTGCATTTATTACACACATCCATTATTCTACTTATTTTACACTGTTCATAACATGCATCCGTTACTGTGCTTATTTTACACTGTTCATTACACTCATCCATCACTGTACTTATTTTACACTGTTCATTACACCCATTTATTACTGTACTTATATTACACTGTTCATTACACTCATCCATCACTGTACTTATTTTACACTGTTCATTACACCCATTTATTACTGTACTTGTATTACACTGTGCTCATTACACACATCCATTACTGTACTTATTTTACACAGTGTTCATTACACCCATTTATTACTGTACTTATATTACACTGTGCTCATTACACACATCCATTACTGTGCTTATTTTACACTGTTCATTACACCCATTTATTACTGTACTTATATTACACTGTGCTCATTACACACATCCATTATTCTACTTATTTTACACTGTTCATAACATGCATCCGTTACTGTGCTTATTTTACACTTTTTTTTTTGTACTTAGGTTCTCTTCTGCCGGCCCTTTCTGTTTACATTTGTCACAAAAGGCTTTTGCTTCAAACCTGCTTTGAATTATTTTCCGAAGCATGTAATCTTCTACAGATGACCTTGTAGTTGCGGTGATGGTTGAATTTGCAAATTCTAAGGACATTATTCATAAAATAATGTCCTTGAAATTTTTGAAAATTGCCATTGAAGGCCCTTGACTAACATTGCATTAGAAATTCTGTAGAATCCAAAAAAAAAAAAACTAAAAACGTTTTCATTCGTTACTGTTTAAATGAGAGACTGTTCCCAAAAAAGCTGTGAGCAGTGAGTTGTTTAGTCACTAAAGCGTCTATACGAGGTGTTTTGGAGGGAACGCTGCTTTAGATGAGGCTGTTAAGGGACAGTTACGTATGTGCCTTGTGCCATGTGCCATGTCTGTTAAATGGGTCTTATTCGACTTTCACTGGCCTGCTGGTCACTCAGTCCTCCTCTCACTCTCCCTCTCCTTCCCTCTCTTTTCTCTCTCTCTCATTCTCACTCACTCTCTCTCATTCTCTCTCTCTCTCTCCCCCTCTCCTTCCCTCTCTTTTCTCTCTCTCTCATTCTCACTCACTCTCTCTTCATCCCCCTCCCTCTCATGTTCTCTCTCATGCTCTCTATCCCTCTTTTCTCTCTCCCTTTCTCCCTCTCTCCAGAAAGAGTCTAACCCATTAAACAGCCCACCATTGACCACAGACTTAATGGACTCATTGTACCCATTATACCCATATACAAGCATGGCTTGTACATGCTTTGTTTTGTGGGGTTTTTTTTTTAATTCTTTTTTTATTATTATTTTTTATTTCTTGAATTTTTATGTTTGAAATATTTCACAAGAATTGTGTGTCTCATTTAACTGTCAAATAAAGGGGAATGAAAGTTTAAATCTCTCTCTCTCTCCCTCTCCCCCCCTCCTCCCCCCCCTACTCTCCCTCGCTCTCTCTCTCCCCCCCCCCCCACCCCAGCCCCCGAGGCTCATCAGCATGCAGGCCCTGCAGAGGGGCGGAGTGAACGGCTCCTCACACATGTTCCCCTCGCACCACCTGCGCATGCCCCCGGGACAGGGCCGCATGCAGACCGCGCAGCCGCGACACAACGGCCAGCAGTACCCCATGATGCAGCCGCAGCTACAGAGACAGGTAGGCCAGCTAGGTTCCATTATAAATCTGTACCTACAGAGACAGGTAGGCCAGCTGGATTCCATTATAAATCTATAACTACAGAGACAGGTAGGCCAGCACAGTACCCCATGATGCAGCCGCAGCTACAGAGACAGGTAGGCTAGCACAGTACCCCATGATGCAGCCGCAGCTACAGAGACAGGTAGGCCAGCACAGTACCCCATGATGCAGCCGCAGCTACAGAGACAGGTAGGCCAGCTAGATTCCGTTATAAATCTATACCTACAGAGACAGGTAGGCCAGCAGTACCCCATGATGCAGCCACAGCTACAGAGACAGGTAGGCCAGCTAGGTTCCATTATAAATCTATACCTACAGAGACAGGTAGGCCAGCTAGGTTCCATTATAAATCTATAACTACAGAGACAGGTAGGCCAGCTAGGTTTCATTATAAATCTATACCTACAGAGACAGGTAGGCCAGCTAGGTTCCATTATAAATCTATACCTACAGAGACAGGTAGGCCAGCTAGGTTCCATTATACATCTATACCTACAGAGACAGGTAGGCCAGCTAGGTTCCATTATAAATCTATACCTACAGAGACAGGTAGGCCAGCTAGGTTCCATTATACATCTATACCTACAGAGACAGGTAGGCCAGCTAGGTTCCATTATACATCTATACCTACAGAGACAGGTAGGCCAGCTAGGTTCCATTATACATCTATACCTACAGAGACAGGTAGGCCAGCTGGATTCCGTTATAAATCTATACCTACAGAGACAGGATATGGAGAGTACGACTATGAAATGCATGTAAAAGCTACATTTTGTACAATACAGTAAATGGGGGAGAATGAATATAGGGCCACCCTGTGACTTCAAATATTTAATAAATAAACATAAATGAAATGCAAGAAACTTTTCCAGTCAATTCCAAATTCAACTTTCTTATCCACTAACTATGGCCGATTTAACTTTTTGCGAGATCCCATATTGCAGCACAAGAATTTTAATACAAGTGTATGTGGTTGTGTCAAGGAGAAAGTAAGAGAACTCGATTTTCATATTTAGGAGGATAAAATCCTAATTATAAGATACGATCTCCTTTGAAGCAAGTACATATCTTCAAATGAGTTTAATTTATCTTCTGATAAGGAATTTTGATTGAGCTATGGCACATCTACCCTTGCATTTTAAGAGAATTGACTAATGAAAATTGCCAAATTGGTGAGTAGATGATGACGATTCCACATTTGTTTTTATGATACCATGGATCAAATCAGTTTTATAACGTATTGCCCTTAAGCTATGTTTTGCCTGGGCCTTTCTGTGTGGAGTTTGCTTGTTCTCTTCGTGTCTCTCCTGGGTTTCCTCTGGGTACTCCGGCTTTCCTCCACAGTCCAAAGACGTGCATGTTAGGTTAAATGGAGACTATACATTGCCCATAGGTATGAGTGTGTGTGTACGTGTGTGTGTGTGTGTGTGTGTGTGAGTTCGCATGTGCGTGCGTGTGTGCGCACGTGTGTGTGTCTGTGTGCGTGAGTCTGTATCTGTGCGTGCGTGCGTGCGTGCGTGCGTGCGTGCGTGCGTGCGTGCGTGCGTGCGTGCGTGCGTGCGTGCGTGCGTGCGGGTGTGTGCGTGTGCGTGTGCGTGCGTGCGTGCGTGCGTGTGTGTGTGCGTGCGTGCGTGCGTGCGTGCGTGCGTGCGTGCGTGCGTGCGGGTGTGTGCGTGTGTGTGCGTGTGCGTGTGCGTGTGTGTGTGTGTGTGTGTGTGTGTGTGTGTGTGTGTGTGTGTGTGTGTGTGTGTGTGTATGTATGTGTGTGTGTGCACACTCAGCAGGCTCCCAGCAGGGGTACTCAGTTATGGGTCTCCACTTCTTACTCTTTCTGATGCAGCTCAGGCTGAACTCTCCACTCCGGCTGTGGCTGAAGGGCTTTCCTCTGTCCGCTGCACAGTTTTGTGTACAATGCAAAGCCGTGTCGTTAAACTGCACATATCTGTTGCGTGATTATTGTATTTTACATTTTATCACTGACTCACGTAACCCAACGGTTCTGTTAAGCAGCCAACCTATTCTTATGATACATTTTTCCATAAATGTTAATGAGGGCGTTATTAATCAAATGCGCTGGGAAAGATTAGTCTGGAGCTCCATTTGAATTCTGAAATGCTCGGTTACGAAATTGAATTTTGAATGAATGTTTGAGTGGGCCACTAGATCTAACATCCCTTTAGGACTTTGCTGGCTTCTTGTTTTTTTAAATCTGTTAAATATTTATCACGTTACACCCCACACCACCCATCCAAAGCTAGGACCGTCCAGTGTCTCTGTACCATGCTGTGCAGTTCAATAACAAAAAAAAAAAAAAATTTTTTAAATGAGGTCAAGTTGAGCCAATGATTCTTTGTTTTCCCATTATTCAAATTAGCCTCTGGAATCTACCTAAACTGTATCTCTGGCGCCCCCTGCTGGGCAGTACTGCAGAAGAGCTTCATTGAAGGAGTACTAGTCTTTCATGGACTGCTTTAGTTACATTGCATTCTGTTCCAGAATGTTCTATGGCAGGTTCGCCCTTCCATGTTCCTGAAGATCTACCGTCCTGTAGGTTTTCACTCCAACCTTAAAAAAGCCACACCTCATTCAACAGCTAGAGATCTCATTGGGCAGCTAATTAGTAAAATCAGGTGCGAAAAATTAGGGTTGGAGTGAAGACGTGCAAGGACTGTAGATCTCCAGGAATAGGATTGGGCATCCCTGTTTTATACTTTTTGATACTATGAGAGAATGTACCATTACACTGTTTACTGCTTTTAATGTTTGATTAGTAAGCGAACGTTAAAGTTGTATTTTTGACTGCTGTCGCGGTGTACGTGCGTTCCCATTTTAAACGGGTGCCCACGGCCCCTCCCTCCCTCCCTCCCTCCCTGCAGCATTCGAACCCGGGACACGCCGGGCCCTTCCCGGTGGCCTCCCTGCACAACGTGAGCGCCGCCAACCCGACCAGCCCCACCAGCGCCAGCATGGCGAGCGCGCACGCACACCGCGGCCCCGCCAGCCCCATCGTCAGCGCCATCGAGCTCATCCCCTCCGTGACCAACCCCGAGAACCTGCCCTGCCTGCCGGACATCCCTCCCATACAGGTACAGTCTATAGAGCTGCCCTACAGCATCCCTCCCATACAGGTACAGTCTATAGGGCTGCCCTACAGCATCACTCCCATACAGGTACAGAGGCCATAGGGCTGCCCTATAGTACCACTCCCATACAGGTACAGAGGCCATAGGGCTGCCCTACAGCATCCCTCCCATACAGGTACAGTCTATAGGGCTGCCTTATAGTACCACTCACATACAGGTACAGAGGCCATAGGGCTGCCCTATAGTACCACTCCCATACAGGTACAGCCTACAGGGCTGCCCTATAATATCCCTCGCATACAGGTACAGAGGCCATAGGGCTGCCCTATAGTACCCCTCCCATACAGGTACAGTCTATAGGGCTGCCCTATAGTACCACTCCCATACAGGTACAGAGGCCATAGGGCCGCTTTAGTGTCCCATACAGGTACAGTCTGTAGGGCTGCCCTATAGCATCCCTCCCATACAGCTACAGTCTATAGGGCTGCCCTATAGTACCACTCCCATACAGGTACAGAGACCGTAGGGCTGCCCTACAGTTACCCCTCCAATACAGGTACAGAGACCATAGGACTGCCCTACAGTTACCCCTCCAATACAGGTACAGAGACCATAGGACTGCCCTACAGTTACCCCTCCAATACAGGCACAGATCATAGGACTGCCTTTAGTGAACATCTACTGGATGGGGTGGTGGTTGGATAGGCTGGGTTGGGTGATAGTAGGTGGGTAATAGGAGTGTATGGGGATGGATAAGGTGGATAGGGTGATAGGTGGATGAGGCTGGATGTGGCTGGATTGGCTGGTGGGGTGGATGAGGGTGGATTGGGGTGGATGGGTGGATTGGGGGTGGGGTGTATGAGGCTGGATGAGGGTGGATGGAGGTGGATGGAGGTGGATTGGGGTGGATGGGGGTGGATGGAGGTGGATGGGGTGGATGGAGGTGGATGGGGTGGGTGGGGGTGTATGAGGGTGGATTGGGGTGGATGGGGATGCGGTGCATGTTAATGATCTCCTCCATCCTTGCGGCTGTCTCTGCTCTCTGGTAGCTGGAGGACGCCGGCTCCAGCACCCTGGACAACCTGCTGAGTCGCTACATTTCCACCAGCGCACACCCACAGCTCAATCCCATCACCAGCATGAACCCGTCGCCTGGGCCTTCCACACACTCGCCGGGCTCCTCAGGTACCCCAGCCCCCCCTCCCCCCCTCCCACAGTCTGCCCGTGGGCGGTGACAAGGGAGGCTTGGTATCTGAAGCGACATGCAAACTCAAGTCCTTCTCTTTTCCCTTCTCTTTTTTCTCTCTCTCTCTCTCTCTCTCTCTCATCTTCCTCTCACCCCGTGTCTCTCCGTTCCTCCCCCAGGTTTGTCGAACTCTCACACCCCCGTCAGGCCCTCGAGCACGTCCAGCACGGGGAGCAGGGGCAGGTACGCGGGGGCTCTGTCCCAAACGCTCAGACACACACCTGCGTTTATTCCACACTCTCCCCTGAAAGGGATCATTTCTGCTCCATTTAAACTCCTAAGGGCTTTTGCAGTGACATCAGTAATCATGGATATTGTGCCTCAGATCCATCACATTGCTGTAACCATGTAATCTTCTCCAGTGCATACCAGAAGAGAGATGGCAGACCAAAGCTGTGCTGTACACACTCATTATACTGCATTTTCTGAACTGAATTGGCTTTTCTCGTGTGTGTGAACAGTTTAAATTAAGCTCTGAGCACCTTTAGCCCCATTAGGTTCCATCAATATTGTCATGCAGAGAAGTGGGATATTGACTTATACTGCTGAGAATATTAAGCCATGTGATGAGAATGTCCATTTACCTGTGTGTGTGTTTGTGCGTATGGGTGTGTGGGTGCGTGTGCGTGCCTGTGTGTGTGTGCGTGTGTGTGCGTGTGTGTGCGTGTGTGTGTATGCCTGTGTGTGTGTATGTCTGTATGTCTGTGTGTGCATGCCTGTGGGTGTGGTTGTGTGTGTGTGTGTGTGTGTGTGCATGCCTGTGGGTGTGTTTTGGTATGTGTGTGTGTGTGTGTGTGTGTGTGGTGTGTGTGTGTGTTGTGTGGGGTGTGTGTGTGTGGTGTGTGTATGTGTGTGCATGCCTGTGGGTGTGTATGTTTGTGCATATGGGTGTGTATGTGCATGCCTGTGGGTGTGGTTGTGTGTGTGGTTGTGTGTGGTTGTGTGTGGTTGTGTGTGGTTGTGTGTGTGGTTGTGTGTGGTTGTGTGTGTGTGTGTGTGTGTGCACAGCTGCGGGTCTGCGGGGAGGGCGGGGCCCACCTGCACGGCTGTGGAGCAGCAGGTGAAGGTGAAGCAGGAGCCGGGGGTGGAGGAGGACTGCGGCTTCCCCGGGCCCACGGTGAAGCTGGAGCGGGGCAAGGATGGGAGGCGGAGCGCCTGCATGGTAACCTCCACCCTCCGTCCGTCACGCTTCTGTCCGTCCGTCAGTCCTCTTACCCTCTTTCTGCAAACCGATAGAAGAACAGAAACCGGTGGTCTCTCTCTGCTCCCACACGCGTCACGTTTCCTCTGAGATCTGGTTCCTTTGCATCGCTCACATTTGTCACGTGCTTTCAGAGCAAACGGGATCTCTCCCTCTGATCTCTCTCTCAGTCAGGAGACCATCAGCCGCTCGGTTCTGCTATTACACCACAGCATTACATTACATAAATTTGGAAGACTCTTTTATCCATTTAGGTTTATACTTGCAGCTGTAATCCAGCAGAAAACGACAGACTGCCGTTGGTTAAAACGCATGTAACTCATTCCCACAGTCCATAATGTCTCTCTCTCTGCTCCTCCTGCTCATACAGTCCATAACGTCACTCTGTCTTTCTCCTCCCGCTCATAAAGTCTGTAACGTCACCGTGTCTCTCCCGCTCATATAGTCCATAATGTCTCTGTCTCTCTCCTCCCGCTCCTCTCAGATGAGCAGCCCAGAGAGCAGTGTGACGCCTCCCCTGCCGGTGCTGGGCGCCGTGTCCTCCGGGTCCGTGCAGGACGTCCTGAAGACCCTGGGGGAGCAGGTCAAGTCCGAGCCGCACGACGAGGTGGGGGCGTGCAGCCGGGTCGGGCCGCAGAACAGCCAGCCGCCGGCGCCCCCGCCCCCCGCCCCGGCGAAGGAGACCACGCCCGAGACCCCCGCCCAGGCGCTGACCAACGGCGACTCCGCCCCGGGGGCCGCCCGCCCGCCCGGGGGGGCCTCCTCCACCCACCGCTCCCCGCGTGGAGGCGGCGGCGGCGGCGGTGGGGGCTCAGGGGCGCAGGGGAACAGCCACGGCTCGGCGGCGGGAAAGGACGACGACCCGAACGAGGACTGGTGCGCCGTGTGCCAGAACGGCGGCGAGCTGCTCTGCTGCGACCGCTGCCCCAAAGTCTTCCACATCACCTGCCACATCCCCACCCTCAGCTGCTCCCCGAGGTGAGCGTCCCCCGCACCGCCACATCCCCACCCTCACCTGCCACATCCCCACCCTCAGCTGCTCCCCGAGGTGAGCGTCCCCCGCACTGCCACATCCCCACCCGCACTGCCACATCCCCACCCTCAGCTGCTCCCCGAGGTGAGCGTCCCCCTCCTGCCACATCCCCACCCTCAGCTGCTCCCTGAGGTGAGCCTCCCCCTCCTGCCACATCCCCACCCGCACTGCCACATCCCCACCCTCAGCTGCTCCCCGAGGTGAGCGTCCCCCGCACTGCCATATCCCCACCCTCAGCTGCTCCCCGAGGTGAGCCTCCCCCGCACTGCCACATCCCCACCCGCACTGCCACATCCCCACCCTCAGCTGCTCCCGAGGTGAGCTTCCCCCTCCTGCCACATCCCCACCCGCACTGCCACATCCCCACCCTCAGCTGCTCCCCGAGGTGAGCGTCCCCCGCACTGCCACATCCCCACCCTCAGCTGCTCCCCGAGGTGAGCGTCCCCCACCTGCCACATCCCCACCGCACTGCCACATCCCCACCCTCAGCTGCTCCCCGAGGTGAGCGTCCCCCGCACTGCCACATCCCCACCCTCAGCTGCTCCCCGAGGTGAGCTTCCCCCTCCTGCCACATCCCCACCCTCAGCTGCTCCCCGAGGTGAGCTTCCCCCTCCTGCCACATCCCCACCCTCACTGCCACATCCCCACCCTCAGCTGCTCCCCGAGGTGAGCTTCCCCCGCACCGCCACAAGGGGGCGGCGCTACCGGCTATACCTGCTGCACGGGTTAATGGGCTAGCATCCTGTTCCACACACACACTCTCTCTCTCTCTCTCTCTCTCTATCTGCTACACGGGCTAACGAGCGTCCTGCTACACAGGCTAACGAGCGTGCTGCTACACGGGCTAACGGGCTAGAGTCCTGCTGCATGGCCACAAGATGGCAGCATTACCGGTTATACCTGCTGCACGGGCTAACGGGCTAGCGTCCTGTTCCACACACACTCTCTCTTTCTCTCTCTCTATCTGTTACACGGCAAACGAGCATCCTGCTGCGCAGGCTAACGGGCTAGAGTCCTGCTGCATGGCCACAAGATGGCAGCATTACCGGTTATACCTGCTGCACGGGCTAACGGGCTAGCGTCCTGTTCCACGCTCTCTCCTTCTGCACGGCAACAGGAGGGCAGTGTATACCGAGTATACCTGCTACACGGGCTAATGAACGTCCTGTTCCCCTCTCTGTCTCGCTCTCTCACCCTCTCTCTCTCTTGTCTCTCTCTCTCTGTCTCTGTCTCTCTCTCGCAGTGCAGTGTTAATCTCTCTCTCTCTCACACACACACAGTGGGGAATGGATGTGCACCTTCTGCCGAAACCTGACCAAGCCAGAAATGGAGTATGACTGTGACACCGCGCCGGAGGGCAAGAAGGGCAAGAATGACAAGGGCCTGAGCCCTGAAGACCTCAGGGTGAGTAATCCTGTGCCTTGTTTGCAGGGGATGGTTTTCATAGTGTCTGTAGGGGATGGTTTTCATAGTGTCTGTAGGGGATGGTTTTCATAGTGTCTGTAGGGGATGGTTTTCATAGTGTCTGTAGGGGATGGTTTTCATAGTGTCTGTAGGGGATGGTTTTCAAAGCGTCTGTAGGGGATGGTTTTCATAGTGTCTGTAGGGGATGGTTTTCAAAGCGTCTGTAGGGGATGGTTTTCATAGTGTCTGTAGGGGATGGTTTTCAAAGCGTCTGTAGGGGATGGTTTTCAAAGCGCCTGTAGGGGATGGTTTTCAAAGCGTGAGTAGCTGCTCTGGAGCTGCAATACCTGCGGATTCCTGTAGGGGGATTGTTTTCAAAGATACCTGCAGGTTTCGGTCGAGGGGTGGTTTTTAAACGTAGGTGAAGGTTCATGGCGTCTGAGAGTTGAGTTGATGAGGGATTTTGATGAAGCGAACGTTTATTGTAAATGACATCCTTCTGCAGAAATGCGTAACATCCCCCTGTGGATGGTTGCCTGCTTATTACAAATTAATTAGGCTATAGTCTACAAAGGCCCCAGTAGACCAGTTAGCAGTGCAGAGCGATACAGGTCCTGTCTTACCAGCACTGCACCTGAACAGGTGACTGGAACGCTTTTATGATCGCTGTTCAAGTGCATTAAGCACTTTAAAATATTTTTCTGGCTGGTCTGAAGAAGCATGTTTAAAGTTTTATTTTATTGCACAGTTCAACAGTGAGCGGAGTTAATGATTAAACGAACTTGTAAAGATTAGACACGGTGGGGACAGTCTGGCCACGTCAGGGGGTATAAAGACGGTTCTGAGCTTGGGATATTGCATGTAGGTCGTAGTTTGGGGGGGGGGGGGGGGGGTCAAGTTTTTAAATGTCAAAATCTTAATCGTCACCCTTTGAAAGATTTTCCCAGACCTCCGTACAGTTCGTACAGCAGGAAGTGAACTCCCTGTGGGGGATAAAGATGGGATTGAACTGACAGGATCACACACTGCGTATTATTGCAGATGATGGCATATGACTCTTGTCTGTCGACTGTCATCATCTTTTGTTGCTTTTTCTGCTACAGTTTATTCTGGAACGTGTGCAGAAAAAAAACCATTTTGTTCTTCATCACTGTACTTTCCATAAAAGGCATCTTTCCAGAATGGGCCAACTGAACAGCTGCCTGTATCCAGATGTGTTAGCATGTTGTTATTGCTGTCATTACTTGATAGTTAGCGAGAGTCTTGAATAGCACTCGTTGTGCTGAGTCACTTAAAATAGTGTGTGGCGCAGGACGTTCTCAAGACTGTGAGGGAGTAGGCTAGGTGCAGTCTGAGCTCTGTGATTGGCTGTGGCAACCATTCTAGAAGCCTTTTCTGGCTCCGCCCAACATCGGGCATTATTATTGGTGCAAAAGATTTGTTCAATTCCATAGAGGGGGGGGGGAAAAACGTACTTTTACAGGGTGCAGGACCTTCACTGGGAGGCTGGGTCATGCCAAAGTCTTGGAACGGGAATGTTTGAAAGATTTATATACTGATAATCGCAGTTCTTTCCATTGATTCTCGTGCTTACAACGTTCCAGAAGTGCTGTGGTTGGGGGAGTTTTTTTTTTGTTTGTTTTTGTTGCTGAGAAAGAAATCTAAGAAAAACAAAGGCAGAAAAGCGAATGTCTTTGAAAGGCATTCATTGCCCCTCTCTCTCTCTCTCTCTCTCTCTCCGTTTCTGTCCTTCCACCCTCGCAGAGGTGTGAGCGCCTCCTGCTGTACATCTTCTGTCACGAGCTGAGCGTGGAGTTCCAGGAGCCCGTCCCCTCCTCTGTGAGTAGCCCCGCTGAGACGCAGCGGGAGAACGCTGCCGTCAGCCATCTTACCACACACCCTGCATCTCCCCAGGACCTCACAGTGTAGGACCTCACAGTGCAGGACCTCACAGTGCAGGACCTCACGGTGCAGGACCGCACGGCGCAGGGCCTCACGGCGCAGGGCCTCACGGTGCAGGGCCTCACAGTGCAGGACCTCACAGTGTAGGACCTCACAATGCTGGACCTCACAGTGTAGGACCTCACAGTGTAGGACCTCACAGTGCAGGACCTCACAGTGCAGGACCTCACAGTGTAGGACCTCACAATGCTGGACCTCACAGTGTAGGACCTCACGGTGCAGGACCTCACGGTGCAGGACCTCACGGTGCAGGACCTCACGGTGCAGGACCTCACAGTGCCAGGACCTCACAGTGCAGGACCTCACAGTGCAGGACCTCACAGTGCAGGACCTCACAGTGCAGGACCTCACAATGCAGGACCTCAGTCTTATTCAGAAAGGGCCGGTGTGTGTGTGTGTGTGTGTGTGTGTGCAGGCTTTCCTTCCAGCCAAGCAGTTACACACCTGATTCTACTGATCAACCACTAGAGCCTTTGCTCCGGACCTTGATTAGAAGAATCAGGTGTGTAACTGCTTGGTTGAGAAAAAAAAAAAGTGCTAACACACTGGCTCCATAGTGCCTCATCTTATCCTTGTGTGTGTGTGTGTGTGTGTGTGCGCGCACCTCCCCCCAGGTCCCCAACTACTACAAGATCATCAAGCGGCCCATGGACCTGAACCTGGTGAAGAGGAAGCTGGGGCAGTGCCACGCGCAGCACTACCAGAGCCCGCAGGAGTTTGTGGCCGACGTGCGCCTGGTCTTCACAAACTGTGCCAAGTACAACGAGGTGAGTGGCATGCGGGCTGAGCGCAGGAAGGGGGGGTGGCCACTAGAGGGTGCTGTGCCAGTTTTGCCTGGGGGAGGTGGATACATGGGGGGGGGGGGGGGGGGGGGGGGGGGGTGACGTTGTGCACATGTGCATGCGGGTGGTGCCTGACATGCATGAAGGATGTAAGGCTGAGGCTCCAGAGGGGGAGAGAGAAGGGATTTGCATGCGCATGGGGAGTACACACAGATTCACACTTGGGGGGGTGGGGGGTTTGGGGGGGTTGAATGGGAGTGGGAGTGGGAACAGAAACAGACACATTTTATGGTGACACACTCATGGCAGACCAGCATGAGGCAATGGTCGGGGTTTCTCACTTGTGGGCTATTAAAATGTTAGCAATGTTGATTAGTTGGTTGATTAGCAGTGCTGATTAGTTTGTCCTAACCACTTACTCCAAACGTGTCCCCTTGCAGGCATACAGTGGTCAGTATATTGCTAATCTGATTGCATTGGTGGTGGTGGTGGTGGTGTTTTATTACTGTAGCAGAACTGAGGTGTAGTGTTTTGCCATGGCTGCAAGTTTTTTTTTTTTTTTTTTACCCCACCCATGTATTTGGGCCACCCATTGTAGTTTTGAGTGAATCGCTCACATCTTCTTGTGACCATGCCCCAACATTATCTTGCCTGTTAAGTGGTAAGAAAGAGCACAAGTAACCATGCGGTGTTGGACCAAGAAACAAAGGAAGACGAGCTTTACCTGACGCTGATGGAATCACAGTGCCGAGCTTTCACTAAAACCAGCACACGGGGCCACCTCCCACAGCGTTTGTGACATCATAATGAATTCAGTGCTCTTCCAAGGCCGTCCCCTAAGACAGTGAATGGTGGTTCAGTGAGCTGCTTGTCGTTCATCAGTATACAAACCACACCACTCTGACTCTTGCTGATAAACGAGGTCACAGGATGATCAGCCACAATCGTGGCTTCTGTTTTAGTAGAGCCATTAAAATGTTCTTTTTTTTTCTGGTTCAAGGACAGACTGAATGCCATTTGGTTAGTTGCCGTGGTTGCCTTTGGGACACCATTCCACTGACTTGAGAACTCAGGAGTTTTACGAGCAAACTGAGTCTGGTCTCATTGTCTTTCTCCATCTCTGTTCATGCTGAGATGGTATTGTATGTCTGTAACCTGTATGATTGGCTCTAACCATACAGATAATTGGGAATAGTTTCCAAGCCAAGCTGTATCAATGGGGGTGAGAGTTTGTTTTATAACACATGACACCACTGTTGCCTTTTAAAGTCAATATATTTACGTAAATTGATTATTTTTTGGCCGATTATATTAATGATCTCCATCCTAGAAATGATTCATTTTCCTTAAGCTTACATCATTTTAGAATGGACTTTATGTACACTAAGTACCTGTGTAAGGAGCAAGGGAACATTGCGAAGATGGTCCAAAACAAGGGGATTAACACATGGTGTAGGATAGAGTTATAAGTGCATGTTGCACCTTGCAGTCATACCGTATGTGTCGGTATTGAATGCATCAGAGGTGGCCAGCTCTGGTCCTGGAGAGCTGCAGTGCATGCTGGTATTTGTGGTCCACTTTCAGTCAGCCTCAGCTCAGTTACAGATTTGGGGAAAAAGCTGTGTGGACTCTTCAGCCAGTCCACAGAATCACTGGTGCCGGACTGCACTTGAAAACCAGCCAACACTGTAGCCCTCCAGGACTGGATTCAGACACCTGTGGAATACTGGACTGTTACTCGGATACAGTTGCCGTGACAGCGGTTAAAATGAAGCTCATCATCGCAGTTCACACTGTCAGTAACCCAGGGTCCATAATACCGTGGAATATTTTCAGAAGCGTAACTTTACTGCCCTCATCCTGAACCCTAATTTACTGCTTTACGGATTCTTAAGAATTATTTCATTGGGCTGTTTGTTTGTTTTGGGTGTGATCCTAAGGAATTGTTTATTCCTGGAGATTTTGCCTGCATATTTTCGGTTTTTCTGGCTCTTTAAGGACAACTGGATTTTGGCTCAGAAGCTGTTTATTTTGTGCAATTATACATGAGCTATGCTACAATATTTGGGATAATACTCCTATTTTGATTGATACATTTTGATGTGCTGCAGATGGATAGAGTGGTGTGTTACTATGTAAGCACAAAAGTGCATAAAATTGTAATGCCACTAAGTGATGGTAATGTGATATTCAATATTCATACTGAATGAAGCAAAGTGGTCTACTTTTGCGGTTCAGTATCTCATTTTTAGAATATATAAAAAGTACTTGGGCTGAAATTTTTTTAATTAAGTAACTTAATTTCAGAAGGTCACATTTCTGCTTTTATTGGTTTTTATTAGCTGCTGGATACCCAAGCCATTCTTATGCGGATGTATTGGCATCTCCTCATCATCGAAACCTCCTGACCACTGTCAGCGCGATGAGCGTCGATTCGGTCCGCAGAAAGCCAGTTCAGCTTCTTCCGAGTCTAGAATAAGGTGTTCAGTTTTAGGCTGAAACGACTCTGGCCTTTGGACGGCTTAAATGCACTGGTCTTGCTTCTCTATTATGTGCGTGTGGTATAAAATCTTTCTTTCCCCCCCTTTTTTTTTTGGTTGATTTTTTTGTGTATTTTTTATTGTACTGTTATCGCCCTTTTTAGATGTCTCGAATAATCCAAGTTTATGATGAGGAGAAACAGATTAATGTCCAGGTAAGCCGTTTCTGACACAAATGGATGGAGGGTTGGTTCTGCCGCGATCCGCGCTGCCCCCTATGTTGTTAACCCACTCTGGTCTTCTCTCCCTCCATCCTCTCCTCTCCTCTTCTCCGGCTCATCCCTCCTTCCCGTGGGGCTCTCCTCCTCTTCCTCCCCTCTCTGCTCTGCCTGTCCCTCACTCTCCCCATCCCTGTCTCTCCTCGTTTGACAGGCTGACTCGGAGGTGGCCGAGGCGGGCAAGGCGGTCAGCCTGTACTTCGAAGAGAGGCTGAAGGAGCTGTACCCGGACCAGGACTTCCCCCCAGCCCCCGAGGCCGAGGGGCGGGACGAGGTGCGGCCCGAGGGGCAGGCCGAGGGGCGGGCCCCGGAGGAGGAGGACGACGAGGTCACCGAGGACTCGGACGACGACTTTGTGCAGCCGCGGCGCAAGCGATTAAAAACGGACGACAAGCGCCTGCACATCAAGTGAAGCCCGCTACGTTTTCGGCGGGAAATGGTAGAATGGGGAAATGGAGATGTATAAAAGAGATGGTCTGTCTTCCCCCCACCCCCCCCCCCCACCCCCATCCCTACCTCCCTCCCTTCCCCCCCTCCCCCACATCACCTCCGCTATCTGATCGGACTGAGATAATCCAGTGCAGGATTCAGTTGTTTTACAGATTATTTAATTCCATGTTTCCCCCCCTCCCCTCTGTTTAAAGTACCAATAAAACAACATGAAATGGGCATACTGGACTGTGGAAATGGTGAAGAGTTGAAGACTTACTGGGAAGGACTGCATTTCCTCCACCAAGGAAATCCTCTTACCTACTCTAGAAGAAACCGCTTGTACAGATTTTAAAGAAAGTTGTTTTGGTAGTTAAATTAATATCTGGTTATTTCTCTTTTTTTTTATTCTCAGTTATGACAATGTTTGTAAATCTGTTGTGAACTATGCTTTATAAAAGATCTGAACCTCCCATCTCCCAATATCTCGATGTACTATAAAATTTAACACAAATTACCTGCCAGGTATTTGTATGTGTTTGTTGATTTTTTTTTTTTTTTTTGATGTAAATAATGGAACCAAACTGAGAAAGCAAGTGGCTGCAGTGGAAAGTAATCCCATCAATGTTTGGCCATTCATTTAAATAAACATTGTTCTTCAAGCTCTTTCTCTAAATAGCCTTTATCAAAGGTGATATTAATTGAAGCGATTTCCATGCCTGTCTTACATTTAGCATTGCCGTGCTTTTAGGTGTTTAATAATGTCGAAACCGGCAGAACAGTTGGAGACAACCCCTTACCCTTTGTTTCCGGTGATCTTTTCACCCCTAACCATTGTTTACCTGATGTCTTCACCTGCACGATAACTTCAATCAGGTGATACCAAACATGAAATTACTGCAGTGTTCAGAATAACAAGTACGTTGCCAAGATATAAAGCACTCCGGACGGCATCCGGGTGATATCTGGGAACAAACAGTTAAAATGGAAGTGGTGCTGCATTGAACCGTCGAGTTGGGAAAAGCAATCATCTCAAATATTGCTGCAGGATGTGGAAAAGGCCAGCCGTAGGGAAACGTCTTGGATCTATAACGTAACCAGGCGTTAAAGATAGGACGTATGGACGAAAATAGCTGTGTTCACCACAGACTACCATTACATTCGCGAACTCTTCAGACTAAAAAGTCGGGCCTACGCTACAGGACTTTCAAAATCCCCAAATCGCTGGTACCGCCCACATTACGCGACATTCTTTATTACAATCTGCTCTCTTGTCATCACAAATTACAAAATCTTTCACGCGGTGTGATCCCCGACTAAGACCGTCTGATCCTGATACTCTGTTTTCTCACCAAAACACGCGCGAGACGTGACTGTTTCTTTTCATGTGACTTTACCTAAATGGAGCCTGAGAAAGAAGAGCAACTTTTTGTTGTGCGGTCATTTGTGCTGACAAAGGAAAGAAGGGGACAAAAAGCCCGAAAAATTTAGGAGGAGACAAACGTCGTGTATTGCGAGCGGTTCTGAGAGCCTACCGACCGAGATTTTGAGCCGACCCAGACATATTTTCTGCAATAACTGACAGTAATCGCCGTCAGCAGTTGAGGCAGTTTGGTCGTTTACGGTGGAGCGAAGGCTGAGATTTGAGTCATGGGTGGCGCAGAAGCCTTAGACAGCAAATTGTGTACAGTTTTGCGTCAGTATTGTCAATCACGTGACAACTGTCAGCTGATTTACCTAGGCTAGCCCACGGAATATTTCTCTAGCTAGTCTCCGACAGGACTGAAGTGGTTACCCCTGGACAGTTGTAGTGGATGTTCGGTGTCACAAGAGACAACACGACGGGTCAAGAGTTTTTTGACGGGGTCTGTGTGAAACGGTGAGATTTTCGAGGTAGTTTCGGTATCATTTAGATTGAAGAATTTCAGTGGAAAAGAGAAGTTGTCGATCATTAACATTAAGAATACTAACAAACATCGAAGTATGCTGTTTATTACAGTGTCAGTAACGAGATAACGATATGCCTGTTTATATTGGCAGCATTCCCTAGTTGAATCGAAAAGTGTTGATATTATATTCCGATAGATCGTCCGATCATTGGGGAAACTTCATATGGTTGTTTGCGGCTGGCTTCCGTGTGAGAGTGTAGCCTACGTGTTTTAATTTTAAATGCTGTTTGTGCAGTTTCTCCGTCTGCTACGCGTGAAATTTGCATTGCTTGCGGGTTACAGTGATGCGCGCACGTGAACATTTTATGTGAATACGTTGACTGTTTGCACTGGCATGTTAAAATTCGGAACGTGTAAATTATGTGCCTATGCATCAGAGGGGGCCTTGGAAGTAAAGAAGTGAGGAGAGTCACTGTTGTATTTTCAGTTTTTGTATTGTCCTGTGTAGCCTAATGCTGCCATGCGGGTTGTGGTGACGATTTTGTTGCCTATATTAACTTGAATATAGGGAAGCTCACAACTTAATTTAGGTTGCACAAATGCTGACAGAACATTTGGACTTAGTACTTTTATTGTAAGGAGCGTAATCATAACTAGATAGCCTATTTGACAATACTTGGGTACTTTCCTGATTCTCATTATTAGATGGTGGAGACAATACGTTATGAGGTCAGTAATGTGGTTTATAATGCAGTTCTGTAGTTGAAACCACTGAGCCCTGATGCGTTGTGGTTGAAGCTCAATTCTGTTCCTATTGCATTTAAGAGACTACTTCCGTGTTATTCACCGCCCTAACCGTTTAATTGTAGACATACTCCAATCATACACTAGGGGCGAGGCTTATCCACAGGACGGGAATGCCCTCGTTTGTTTTTCAGATAGCTACTGCTAACTTGGTAGTAGCTACAGAAGATCACAAGACGTCCGTGAACATCTATTTGTATGTTTCGCTTAGTGGTAATTACGGTTCATCGACGCACCGGTGAGGTTGACACGGGAATGTTGCTTGTCTGGTAGTTGTTTTCATATGGGAGAAACCTTTGCTCCGACGATCAAAAGGACTTTTTTCATGCTATCGTAGCTATAGAAGACGGTGAGTTCTTTATTTAGGCACCGCGGCTTTTCAACATCACCACATGACTAGGAATCGTTTGCTTGTCGGTATCCCGTATCTAATGTATCATTACTACATGAAAGGTTATAGTGTCGGAACATTTGGTCAGTCAAACAGATTAGGCCTGTGAACGTTCTCAGGCACTCTGACATCAGCGTTACGTAGAGCATCATCTGGGGAGAATGTTTACATTGTTACGTTTAATGTTTATCTGCCCAACAGAATAGCCCAGCGTTACATTTCGATGTTATGGCCAGCTTCACAACGCAACAGCAAATGACAACATCTTGACTGATTCCTGGCAAAATCCTTACAATGTGGCACAAAGTAGGCCTATTATTTGGAAAAACACGTCCGCCTATTGCGAACGGTTTCCCCCCTCTTTGGCAGGTAGTAAAGATGGGGTCTCATGGAGTGTTGTCGCGCGGGTCCCTGGGATGGAGAGGAGAAGGGAACTTCAGCTCGTTGTGTCCGAACGGGTCGGAGTGGGTGTGGACCGGTCTCGGAGAGTGCGCCCAGGACGCGCGGGACATGGCCAGTGTTGTTCTTGGCCTGGTATCGATCCTCTGCTTCATGGTGTCTTCACTCCCGTGAGTTTTTTTTTTCTTCTTCTGAAAGTTAATGTTTCACTGCCTGTCAGTAATGGAAAATAATGACAGATGAGAGAGAATGTCAAATGTATTCATTACTCATTGTCACATAGTAAGGAAAAAAAAAAATCATTTGAAGCTGTTTTAATTTTTACTGTTGTAATCTGAAACCTGTGCTGCAACCTTTAAATTGACTCTTTTAGGAATGTAGCTGCTTTTGATTCAGGGAGAAATTAGTTGTGTGAGCGCTCAAAACAAGTTTGGTTGAGTTCTCCCGATGTGTTCTCCCACAGGCAATACTACAGTTCATGCAAAACGGGGAACATGGACAGTGCCCTGTCCATTTGGTTCCTCCTGCTGTGGTTGGCTGGTGACACCTGCAACCTTGTGGGCTCCTCTTTAGCAGACCAGCTACCGTTACAGGTACGTAGCGTGTGTGATCCTTCAGTAAAAAAAAAAAAAAAAATGTTGAGTTGATTCATGTCCTTCCAATCGTGTGCCCTTGTGCCATGCCCTTACTGCGGGATAAGGGAATATGTGCTCCTGCTGTAGCATATGAATCATCCTAATATCCAACTGTAGGATTTAGGAACACTTTTCACGGCCTTACTGTGGCACACAGGAATATGCATTTCCCCCCACTGCAGCGTAACCTCTGCCACACCCCTTATCATAGCAATTACAAATTTCTTCTATACCCTTATTATAGCATATTTGAAATTTTTGCCATATGCATATTACATTACATTACATTACAGGCATTTAGCAGACGCTCTTATCCAGAGCGACTTACACAACTTTTACATAGCATTTTTTTTTTTTTACATTGTATCCATTTATACAGCTGGATATATACTGGTTAAGTACCTTGTTCAAGGGTACAACGGCAGTGTCCTACCCTGGAATCGAACCTGCGACCTTGTTACAAGCCAGTTCCTACCACTGTCTACACTCCGTCCTTTATATGTTACATAAGTTGCAGATGAGGTTGATCACTTAATGCTTTTTCTGTGCCCTTACAGTGAATGCTTGTATGTGAAGCATTGCTGCTTCTTTTCACCTTCGGTTTCTCAACAACCCCTGATGCCCCTTGTCTCTCTCTCTTCCTCAGACTTACACAGCCATTTACTATGTTCTGGCTGACCTGCTGATGCTGGGAATGTACATTTACTACGTTGTAAAGAATAAGACTAAGACGCCTATCAGTAAGTCTGGGTGTTTTTTTTTTTTTGTTTTTTTTAAAAAAAATCCTTGTGTGTTGTATGTGTTTTGTGCAGTGTTGGCGAAGCTACTTTGAAAGCATAGCTTTGCAGGCTACCAATTACTTCACACTGGAAGAAGTTGAACTACAGCAAAGCTATCCTAGGGAGAACTCTAGTTTGGTTAACTAAAGCTACTTAGAAAAAGTAGTTCAAACTATTTTGTAAAAAAAATGATCAAATTGACAATGTACATGTGATACAAAATTATAACAAAATATAATACTAAAAAATCTTATGCCAGCAAAAAATACCACTCAATTGAGTTTATTGCAAAAAGTGCCCACTTGTTCACAGGTCATACATAAACCAAAAAAAATAAAATACCCCACTATTAAAGGGAAAGTGCAAGGAATGTCAGCTTTGGTTTTGTATACAATGTCCATCAGTCAGACACCTGCCTTCCAGAAACTAGAGTCCAGGTGGGGGTATTGCACCAAGCAGGATTACTCCGTTAGCCAGGTAACTGGTAAAAGGGGGTCCAATTACAGTAGAGAAGCAATGGTAAAATAAAAAATCATTCCTTTCCTTTTATGGTCCAAAATTGTTTGTAGCTTCAGTACTTAGCTACACAAAAAATGGCAAAAAAAAGTTATTTAACTACTTGAATCACTATGCAAATATGAATGTAGTTGAACTACCAGCAAGCTACTGCAAAATATAGTTAAACTACTAGTTCAATTGCATGTAGTTCACTACTCCCCAACACTGGTTTTGTGTTGTATATCTCACATTCTTACTGGTGAGGCAATGAAGGACTCTTTGTCTTTCGGACTTTCAGTATGCTCACCTGCAGTGGCGTGGCATTGAATACTGAACTCTACGGGTCTGATTTACTGAAACCGCTAGAACGCGCAAAACATATCAGCACGCCCGAAATCAATAGCATGACTAACGTTCATGGTCATGGCGTCTGTTTTGCACCAATCGTTGGTCGTGTTATTAGTGTTGCGTGGTGCTAAAGGCCTTAGTAATCATGGGCATAGCCAGAGTAACGGCTGCAGTCGAGTGCCGTTCAACCCGCCTGATGTCAAGTGTCCGAGCAGCCCAACCTACCCCTACGCTGGCGAATGAGAGCATCAATGTAAGCTTTGATAAAGCCTATAATGCATCCATTTACATTTACATTTAAATCGCCCAATAAAGTACTTTTAATTATTACACCTTTAATCCGAGGAGCGTGTTTATTTGGTTTTTTACAACGTTAAGCTGGAAGGGTATGCTAGAGTTTTAAGTATTAGCTGGGTAGTCCCATATTTCAGCCTAAAAATGAGTGGTCCCATATAAGATGCCCTTTGACTGAAATATTTTTTGTTTCTTAAATTTGACTGCTCTCTGAGTTACAGTGCCATGCACTGAAAAACAAAGCGGACTACAGGGCTGGCCAACCTCGTTCCTGGAGATCTATCGTCCTGTAGGTTTACACTCCAACCTTAACAACGCATACCTCATTCAACAGAGAGAGATCTTATTGAGCTGCTAATTGTGTTACATCATAGCTGTTACTATATTGGGGATTTTAGAATGGATAGTACCGGTCCTAGATGCTGATTGGCCAATATAGTGTTCCAGATGTGATGATGTAGTAACACCTAAGACATGACACACCTGTTCACCTTACTGTGTATAATTCCACTGCATACCTTTAACAAGAGAATGGACCATTGGCAGTTGCTAACATTATTGGCACAACTACTTTTACGTTATGCGAAACGAAGTTGGCTAGTTGGGCTGTTTCTAATTTTTAATAATTTTATAGCAGCAGTCTAGTTCGAGTGAATGACTAGTTAGAAAGGTGTTGGCTACATGTCAAGTTTGCATAACCATGCATGTGAGTGTGTAATGTAACCTTCCTACTGTAAAATTTAGAAGTGATGTTAGTTTGTTAAAATGCGTAAACAAGCATTGTAGCTAACTCGCTAATGTTATTTAATATTATCTTGGTTAACTTTCCTCTGCTTAAATTCATCACACAAAAGGTAGCCTGACGTTATAGACTAGGCTCCATGTCCAAGGAATGATCGAACACATGTTAAAATACTTCCAGTAAGATCACGTAAACTAGCTAACGTTATGTGGAAAGCAGTCCATAACATCTAACAGCTGCTCTAATTGAACTGTATTGCTTGGCTGAGGAATTTATTCTATTCTTTCTTTATTAACATACGATTGAATGCGTTGAATGTTGGTGTCTTTTATATTCTGCTGTAACGTTCATGATATTACCGCCATTCTATAAAAGCAGTGAGGCACTTGAGGCAGTGCCGTATAGTGAATACACTCACGGCTTCGCGTCGTGCCTAATAACACCCTTTAGCCGTGACTGTATTCATAATATAGTGCGGCCTCTTGTGCCTTATTGCTTAATTATAACATAATTGTATTGATATTGACCAATGAGCATTCAGGACCGGAACCATCCATTTTTATAAATTAAAAATAAAAACACGGTTCTGTCAATGTCATTGATAGTTGCCATGTATGACATTTGTAAGCCCCTGGGCAAGTGGTGGTGGTGGTGGGTGACGGTCAAGTGGTGGTAATGGTTTAAATTTTTTGTCAGTTGGCCAGAGTAACATTCGTATGTTTTCTCTGGTATTATAAGCAGAAACCGAAACGGACAGAAAAGTGACGATGCTGTGAGCCACACCCCTCCTCTCTGTCTGCAGGTAACTCCGTTCTGAACGCTGTGGGTTTGCTGTACCTGGCTGGAGCTGCTACCTCACTGCTTTCCCTGCCTGAGGCTGGGCCTCAGGTGGACGTATCGCATCGGGAGTTCAAAGGTCGCTCTTTGCTGTCTGTCCTCGAAGACGACAACGGCCTGGTACAGGTGAATGCCTGCAGCTTTATTTCAGTTTTGGATTGAAGTGTAAGGAAATGGCCCGAACAAACTGTGACAGCTGTGTTTTTTTTGTTCTTCTGTGTCCTTCTGTGTGCTCACAGACCTTCACGACCAAGGAAATTATCGGTTTCGCGATCGGATCCTTGTCGTCCCTGCTCTACCTGTCCTCCAGACTGCCGCAGATTTACACTAACGTGAGTCGTGATTGGAATAGTGCGAGGGGGGGGGGCAGGTGGGCGGGGGGAGGGAGGTTGGGGAAGCTGGAGAAGTGTGCATGGGGGGTGACTGCTGTAGATGGACCTCAGTCAGGAAGGGCAACACCTTACTGCCATTTTGACTTTGTTACAGTGCCTGCTGCCATTTGGCATTTGGCGCAAGCTTTTAGCCAACGTGCATTTCAAAGGTGCATTTGGTCTGAAACGTGTAGCAAACGCCACTGGCACTAAAGCGACGCTAACCGAAGACACAGTCGTGGAAGTGTCATCGTCCGAGCGCTTCCTTCAAGATCCCTTTCTCTCTCCTTGTTTGCAGTATATGAGGAAGTCGACGGAGGGCGTGTCCTACTTCCTGTTTGCCCTGGTGATCCTGGGCAACACTCTGTACGGCCTGAGCGTGCTCCTGAAGAACCCGGAGTACGGCCAGGCGGAGGGGAACTACGTGATCCACCACTTGCCCTGGCTCATAGGGAGCTTGGGCACCCTCACCCTGGACCTCATGGTATCCTTCCCTTAACCTGGGTGTTCCGGTCCCGGAATGTCTGGCCTTGTCGCCGCGGTGACCAGTGGATCTGGTGTTTATGTTCGCTCTCCATTTCCCCCTAACCAACCCCCCCCCCGCCCCCCACACACACACACGCACAGTTTCCTTAACCCTCCCCACCTCCAGATCTCCATGCAGTTCCTGGTGTATCGTTCCAAGCCACCCCAGGAGTACGGGAGACCGGACGAGACCACCGCCCTGCTGGGGAACTGATGTACTGCGACCCCGGGGCGCTTTGGGAACGGATCTGCGGGTCGCTCGCTCGGACGCGGGCGCCTGGCGAAAAGTGCACGCCAGGAAGGGAAACAGTCACGCACACGCACACACAACCGTTGTCAGTATTCCACATTCCCATCTCTCCACAGAGAAATCATAATAACGGCTGTTAGCTTCTTATTTCTTTTTTTAATATCATTTATTTATATTTTATTTTTCTTTTAATTTTTTGACCTTTGTTGGACAAAATTCAAGTTTGATAAGCAATGCACCATTACAGACTTGGGAGAGAGATGTGTTTGTACCGTACAAAACTGTATTCGTAACCTCTTCTGTGTTTAAAAGGGAACTTATTCTGTTTGCGTAAAAGTCGTTCACTTTTATTTTTCGAATAACGAATGCGCACAATCAGAAACACAACGCTCGGTAATTATAATACTAGCTGCAGCACGACAGATGGTTGTTTGAGGCAAATGTGAGATCTCTGGCCATTCTGGTAGTGTCATGTTTTTTTTTCTTCTAATTGACAGACATTTTTCTAGTGCCTCTATATGGGGGCGTTTTTCTTAGTCAAACCATTGCCTTGGGTTCTTCAGCTGAGGGGTGGGACTACACATAACTGACTGTATTGGTGCCGGGTATATTGTAGCCGTAACTTTCATTGTCGTAATAATGATCGTTATTGTGTGTATCAGTTTGTGGAATTTTTAGACATATTTTAAAGTTTACATTCAGTGGCCTTGGTTGTCATTTTTCTACAATCTTTGTTCTTGAGAAAATGATTTTCCTTTGTGGATTTCCCCTTCGTTTTCTTCCGATTTAGACATCTTTTGTTGAATTTTTTCTTTTTATTTGGGTTGAATAACTTTTTTTTTGGGAGGGGGGGGGGGTAGTTTTGAACTTCTGGGCTAGTCTGTACTTGTGCTCTAATCATGATGTTTCAGTGTTGTTGTTCAAAGTTCAATATGTGCCATGTTGCCCACTAAAAAAAATGTTTCTGGATCAAACTGCAGTGTCATTTTTTTTTTTAACGGTACAGCTCAAAATTTACTGCTCAGCAGCTCTCACAATAATTAACTTTTTTTATTTTCTTTTTATTTTTTTTCCCCTTTGTCGCAGTGCAGGGATAAGTTCCCCTCTGTAGGGAATTGCTCATTCATTAGTGTTAATTCGTGAAGCGCTAAGACGCTAAGCTACTCCCTTTCCTGATCCTGCTGTGTTTCACCTTCCGATGCTTAATCTCTCTCTGCCCTGTGTCTCCACTCTGGCACTGCTCTCTCTTCCCTGGCCTAAATCCCGTCCTTTGACTCCCTCCCAGGCCTAAATCTCCTCCTCCTCCTCCTCCTCTTCCGCGGCTCCGTTCCCACACCTCACCCCTGATCCCGTTCCCCCCCGCTCTGCCCCTGTGGTGGGGGGGGGGGAGGGGGAGTGGCGGACGCCGCGTTTGGCGTTCCTGGAAGAGCATCGCCGATGTTGTTTTTCTTCATTAGCGGGGTGATTGCTTCTTAGCGGCCCGAGCGGGAGAGACCGCAGCTGAGATCTGACCCTGGGAATGTCCCCCCCCACCCCCCCCGCCCTGAGTGACAGGAGCGAGAGCCCACCCAGGGAGATGGGGAGAGGGAGGGAGGGAGGGAGTGAGCCTCTCACATAGAGGTCAGTGGAGAGCTGATGTGAGTTGGGGGGGGGGGGGGCTGTGTTTCCGGCAGCGGGGAGGGTAGGACACCGCCGTCGCGGTTGTGAAACACGCGGCAGTGTTCCTGGCAAGTCGCAGGTCATGTGCCGGGGTGTGTGTGGGGGGATGGTCTTTGCAGGAAGAAGCAGTGATAGTAAGCTGTCATCCATCACGGGGGGGGGGGGGGTGGGGGGAGGACTGGGGGGCTGTTTATAAACACGCAGCCGATGGGAATGTCTTAATGAGCCCTCTCTCTCACTCTATCTGTGTTTCTCTGTCACTCTCTCTTTCGATCCATCCATTCTCGTTCTTCCTCCAATCCCTGCTTTCTCTCCTCTTTCATCCCCCCCCCCGTCTCTCTCTGCCCACCGCATTAATCGCGTCCCTATCGCTGGGGATTAAAGCGTCAGACAAACTAATGAGGTTCCAGCGGAGACTTCGGGATCGTCTTTGTCATGAGAAGGCGCTGTCTCTGAGAACACTTCCCAGCTTTCCCGGGTCAGCGGAACGCGTGCGAGCGACGACGACGGCCGTTTCGCAACGCTGGCCCCCCCGCGCCGGCGCTTCGCGTAACACCGCGAAAGCGAAAGGCGCTATATTGACTGATCGTGTTCTGGCGAGAGCTCGCAGCCGCGTTTTTGAGGGAGACCAGAGCAGGGTCTCGTGCCGGTCGATTCCAGGAAGCACAGCCCCCGCCCCCGCCCCTGCTCCCCCCCCCCCCTGTCCAGGGTCAGAGGTCGCGCGGGAAAGGTCCCGTCGCACTGCTCCGGGAACGCGAGGAGGCGGCGCGCAGCGTGTCGCGTCCCACTGTGTTTTGACACTCGAGTGAAAACAAAAAGCGGAGTGGAAAACGAAAACGTGCTCCCCCCCCGTCCCGTTGCTCCCGGCCCCCTATCCCCTCCCGGGGGACACGGGCGGGACGCGGGAGGGATCTATCTGTGCGTGCCCGTCCCCGTCAGGGAGCCCCGTGCCTTTCCGACTTGTTTTCTGGGCTAAACTGGCGCTCCGATTCCCATTAACAGTCAGTGCAAATTAAGAGTGTCTGCCCCACCCTGCCCCATTAGCATACGCTGTTTTGTTGTGTGCAGAACGTTGTTCTTTTGTGTGTCTTGTGTCCAAATTAAAGTACTGCTCGTACTATGTGTGTGTTTGTGCGTATGTGTTTGTGTTTGTGTGTGTGTCTGTGTGTGTGTGTGTGTGTGTGAGAGAGAGAGGGAGCTGTTTACACTCTGCATTTGTGAGTGTCTTGTGTGTGTGTGAGCTGTTTATACTGTGCATTTGTGTGACAGAGCGTCGTGTTGTGTGTGTGTGTGTGTGTGTGCGCATATGCGTGCGTGTGCGTGTGTGTGTGTGTGTGTGTGCATGCCTGTGTTTGGAGAGTGTAGGGTGTCAGAAGCTGGGTTACAGTCAACTTCAGGGATTGGGAGCAGAGGCTCGTGGGCGGGGGGCGGGGGGGTTGTGGGAGGGGGGGGGAGCGGACGGGACACAACTTTTGAGAGAAAATCAAGAGATCACTGAAAAAGAGGACACTCCGGACGACGGACCACGGTGAGTACGCACACACACGCGCGTCTCTTTCTGCGTTTCGCGTGACCGAGGGTACGAACAGCTTTTATTTTAATCCGCACCCAGAGTCGGTCAGAGTTCTGTTCCAGAGGGAGGTCAGAGAGTCAGACGCAGTTCGCTCTGCGCCGCGGTCGGTTCGGGCTGGAGTTGCTCTCCTGATCTCAAGCGGGCTTTGGAACGGAACCTGGGAACAGCGGGGGGGGGGTAGAACCAGGGCCGGTTTCTGTTGTCCCTGCCTTCAGCGGTGCGCTGTCGGACTCATGGGCTCTCCTGAGCGGTCCTGTGGATGGGGGGGGGGGGTCTTCAAACCCCTTCGCTGAAACCGTCCACTTCGAAGGGAGACCCCCCGCTCTGCACCGCGTTAAACCCTCTCTCACGGTTTGCCGAAAAAAGAAAGGGTCGCCACGTTCCACTTCTCAAAAAGCGAGAGTCGACGTCGTTGAGCTGAAACGAAACGTATAGGATAGGATTAAATGTTTGGGGTCGGCGTTGGTTTGTTTCGGAATGTTTCGGCGACGGTTTGGTGAGGCGAGCCGTGGGTCTGTTGAGGCACGTGAAGGCGGTGGAGTATCTGCCGGGCCATGATACAGCGCAGCTTCATAAACGGCTACGAAATTTCTGTCTCGCTGCTGTATTTCAACCGGTCTGGTTTTTGCAGGTCGATGGGTTATAATTACTCTTTTTTTGGTTGTCAATGTTTATACCTTTTTTTTCCTCTGTTATATTGTAAAATTTTGTTGTGAGCTCCTTTAAAATGTATGAGGTTAACCACTATGAGTAAGTTTGGTTACGCAGTGTTATATGTTATTTGAACAATCAAGGGCCAATAAGTGAAGCTGGCAGGATCTGAAAAAGGATTTTGAAAAATCACAGAAACAGGAACCATTTGCCCAAGGTTGGGGCAAAAATGAGGGGATTTTTTTTCAATTGGATAATTATTAACACTTGCGTTTTTTTTTTCTTGTCAGTGGAGCCTGGCAATACAAAGAGTGACGGTCTTTCCTGGTAGTTTCCAGGGAGGACGTAGGTGTCACGGAATCAACATTTTAATGAGATCGGGGGGTGTGGGATGAAAGTTCGAACGCAGATTGCATTTCCTCTTCGGTAAATACCAATAAAATAATGTAGATTTCACTGCAGTGTTACCAGCCCTCTGTGGGTGACTGTGAGTGTGCTACCAGAACATTCTTCAATGATGGCCTGATGCTTTCTATTAATTAAGCGGCAGCAGCCCCCCATCCTCCCTTGGCTCTGGACTTTAACCCAGCCCCCCGCCCCCTTTAGCAAGGTCGCTAATCTGAGAGCCTGTTTCCTGTTTGAATCAGTAAACACTGCGCAATCTGAGCCAGGCCGCTGGCGAATGCAGCGTAAACCGCTGAAAGCGAAATCTGGATCGAAGGACGGGGCGGCAAGAGTGTGTGTGTGTGTGTGTGTGACAGAGACTTACGGAATGCCTGCAGTAAGGTGTGGGCCCAGGTACGGTACGGTCTGAGAATGTTGAGAGTGTGGGGAGGGGACGAAGGGGGTGGGGGGGCTTTTGCCCCCTCGATTGCAACCGCTGTTCCTGAAAATCTCGGGAATGACCCTCGTCCCCAATCCGCACGAGGGACAAAATGCAGAGCTTCGTCACGTGACCAAGGGACACCTTCGCACAGTCACTGCTGTGGGGGCACATCACAATACACATCAGGGGGGAGAGAAAAAACCAACCAATTAACGCCAAGGCCCTCTCCCATGTCCTCTTCATGTTTTTTTGGACTGAAAGCCCAGTACTCAGATGCTCACAGATGTACAGCACGGACTCTGTGTTTTTATTTTTTTTGGTGATTTATGGTTTTGTGAAGATCCCGGGCGCGTTTTCTCTAAAGTGTGCGGACGTGGCCCAGCACCCGGTGACACATTGCTCAAGACAGGAAAAACAACAACAACACAAAACCCCGGCTCTCCGGCGGCTCGGGAAAACACGGGCGCCGCAATCCTGCTATTTTTACGCTGAAACTACAAATCAAGAGGCATTCTGGTATGTGTGTGCAGTGTGTCAGGTCACCGAGATGACAGGAAATGCTGTTTTTTATCAACGTTGCATGCGGTGTCAATGGTGATTTAACCTTATGGTGTGAAGCCCAGTTTATGTGTCTGTACGTAACTAACGATGCCAAGTTAAAAAACTGAATTGGAAACTGACAAAAAACCAAAAACAGAGTTTTTATCAACTGTAAAAAAATACCAAAAATTGAAAAATATCATAAAGATCATTGGTCAGAACAGTTTTTTTTATTTTTTTTAAAGTGCAAGTACACCCTGTTATTCTTCCCCTTCTCTCATGTTCGGACCTAAGCAACTATTTCCTTGCATCATTAGTCATAGGTATAAACATGAGCAGGGTAAAATACAGAGAAATCCTGCTTTAAAATGGTGTAATGCTATTTCTGTGGAATTTAACCGCCACTAAGTTGAATAGTGTGATTTTTACAGACACAGCTTAATCTTAGTCCTGGACTAAACAGAGTTTTGTATGGAAAACCTCCATTCCACATCAATTTTAGTCAGATTTTAGTCAGTGTTATAAGGTTAGAAACATTTCTATGAACACAACTGCAATATGTTCAATATTGAGCTCATGTCCGGTAAGGAATAAATGCTAATCTGGGTATGTGCATGCACCCAAATGTCACGAATGTCACAGGTTTACTGGTTTGCTGAACTGTAGGCTGTATAGCCTAACCAGCGCAATTAAAATGGTGTCGACTCGCGACTGTGCTATGGGTCACCTGAGGTAGCCAAATGATATGAAGTGCCAGCCCTGGTTCATCACACATGATAGTGGTTTAGGGGGACACTGAGAAGGGCCTTTTGAAGACGCACAGATAAAGCCACTCAGACGCTCACCAGGATAAACTCTTCAAAGGCAGCCCCTTTTTCTGTCTGTGTGCTGTCGTAAGAAACGTGATGTCAGAGGTGAGAGGAGGGGGCGGGGCTTATGGCCCAGCACGGTTCACTATTCAGCCTCTCAGTCCACTCGGGTCAGCGAGGGGGAGGGGGGGTGGGGGGGGCAAGCCTCCCGAAATCCTAAATCTGCCCCCACGTCAAACATTAACTGCGGGACAAACACGGCGACTGCAAACAAGAGTCAAAGTAAACAGAGCCCTGGAGCTCCAGAGATGAGACCCAGGGGAAAACAACAGACACACAAGGACAGAGAGAGACGAGGAGGAGGAAGGAGACAGGACAGACAGGGAAAACAGGGAAAATAACAAACACAAGAACAGAGAGAGGAGGAGGAAGGAGATAGGACAGACAGGGAAAACAACAGACACACAAGGACAGAGAGAGACGAGGAGGAGGAAGGAGACAGGACAGACGGGACAGACAGACCAGGAGGAGGAAGGAGACAGGACAGACAGGGGACAGAGAAACATGGAGGAAGGAGACAGGACAGACAGGGGACAGAGAAACATGGAGGAAGGAGACAGGACAGACAGGGAACTCACGGAACAGAAATGAGCAAAAAGAGGTGATGGAAAGCACTGAGCAGAGGTGGAAAATCCAGGTTCAGAAAGTAGGAGTCCGCCCCCGGTGTTTTGTTCCAACCAGTTGCATTGGTGCAATTAGCACAATTCAATTCCTCAGCCAGGAGGTGGAACTAATGTGTGAAATCGGCCCTGGCTGAGGTCACAGGAGGAGGGAACACAGGGGCAGGACTCGTTTTACTTTCTGACCTAACCTACACTTTCCACCTCCGAGGGCTGGTGAGAACCACACAGACATAAAAAAAGGGGAACTGAGAGAGCGAGATTCCTACGGGCGTTCAGTGTGCCTGTTGGGAGAGATCCTCCGGTGAGAGATGCTCTGGTGCGCTGAGATTCCGCTTGGCGTCCGCTCTCCCGCACCAGACTCAGGTGCGTGAGGTCCGCCCCGAGGCCTTCTGACGTCCCAGCTGCGCTGCGGAGGACGGGACCCCCACACCTGGGGGTGACCTTCAGGGACATGGGGGGGGAGGGGGGCTTCTTCTCCTTTTTTGGCAGAAGGCCTCCTCTCTGAACTCCCGGCCAGACCAGCTGCTTTGGACGGGGAGAGGCAGAAAGTCTCCTCTCATTCTCACACGGTCGGGCTCTCTCTCTCTCTCTCTCTCTCCCTCTCTCTCTCTCACACACACACACACACGTCGTTCCTTGAGTTTCCCACAGACCCGGGACAGGCTGAGCACCGGACACTACGGTCCCTGCGGTGCGATGCGTCCAGCGCTGACCCCCGCGACCTAGCGCCCCTCTAAACTAGCGTGTTTAAGAATGGACCAGAAAAGACAAAAATTGCAGTCTTCTGAGGCTCAGGTCCAAGCTGGAGCGCAGGACTGGGATGAAAGGCCAAGCACAACCAATCGTTTCCTGTGTCTTTGCAGGCCCCGCCCAGCGCCCAGCGAGTGTGGACCAATCAGGTTGCTGAGATGAGAGAGTGGACAGAGCCCGAGATGAGCATGGCGACCAATGGCTACCTGTCAGTGGCCGATGGGTATGGCATGGCCGAACCGCTGCAGTATTACGGTGAGAAGATGGCGGCGTTATTATGGTTATACTTATAGATGCCTCACACTCACACCATGTGTTCTAATATGGGGGGTGTTAAAACATGGGAAAAGCAGTTCTTTCCCCTGAAACCTCAGTTCCAGTTCCTGTACGAATGAGTTCCTCAAAACTACAAAACCCTTTTCTGTTTCTGCTCGTTGAGTTTTTCCTTGCTGTGAAACCAAACTTCTGCTCGCTGCCTTACATGTGAAATCGTAGACCCTTGTCCTTCGTTAGAAATGGTCCTAGCCCTCATCATTAGATGGGGAAGTTGTTTATGCTGACGATGTGTCCACAGGCCCGCTCCCCCCCCCCCTCTACCCCCCACGGAGTTATCGCACTGGCTGTGGTGCTGGCTGGACTAATTGGCCATGTTGGGAGGCTGGCTGTTTTGGGTGGGGGGGGGTCGGGGGAGGGGGTAGTGGGAGCAGGAGTGTTTAGACAGCGTTTCGGCAGTTTACAAACAGACGCTACCGCGGCCGCTTCACACGTCATGAGAACGGGAGGAGCCGAAACAGGACAGGAAACATCTGGGAGTGAGATGCATGAAACAGGGGGTCGGGGGGAGAGGGCTGCAGAAGGTGGGGGGGGGTTTGAGGGGGGGCTGGCGGTGGACAGGCGCACGTTGCGTGCGACGGCGAGCGATAGCGCTACGAAGGGATGGAGGAAAAGTAGGAGGATGGAGTTGGAGCGGGAGAGAGAGAGAGAGAGAGAGAGAGAGCGATGTGGAGAGATGCGTGCGCTGGAATGTGGGGAATGCGGAGATTGGAGAGCGGGAAAGCAGAGTTGCGATCGCTCTTCGGTCTCGCCTCACTCTGAGGTCCCCCCCCCCCGGCGGGGGGGTGTCTGCAGATCGCAGAGGAACGGTTCGGCGTACCCATCCAGAGGTGCTCTCGCTGCTTCAGAGCTGTGTCACAGTCAGCTCTGTGCTGAAGTGCAGGGGGGGGGGGGCAGGGGGCGTTTGTGAATGGACAGAGAGAGCTCTGAGGTTCCATCTGCTCATCTCAGCCACCTTGGAGACGGCACACAGAATTTTTACTCGCGGTGCACCCACGGGTGAGATCACGGATTCGCGCTGGCTTTTGCCAAACAGATGCGTTCGGCTGGGGTCGGGACAGAAGAGTCGGGACGGGCTGTTTTCCACCGTTTGTTTTTACGGTTAATGTTTGAACCGGCAGGGCGCGACGAGGTCGGGGCGAATCCGTCGGTTGCCGCGGGGGACCCCATGGCGTACACAGAGCGGTCTCCGGGGGCGACGGCGGCGGCGGCGAGCGCTGGGAAAGCGCAGCCGGGCGCTCTTTCCATCCGCACGTGCGCGCTCTTCAGACGAGCCGCGGCGGCGGCGTCATCCCCCCCCAGCACGTGTTCCCTCTGCGGAGACGGAAACCTGCGATTCCCATCACCCCGCCCCCCCCCCCATCCCACAGCATTCCGAGAGCGCGTCCAAGCGACGCTCACACAAGCAAATAAATAAAATAAATAAATAGATCGACGTCCATAAAAATCGTGCACCGAAACGACATAATGAAAGTTGAAACGCAGCCCCGTCTCCGCTCAGCTGCATCCTGTTCCCTCAGTCCAGAGGTCTTGCTCGGAATTGCTTTTTTCTTTCTTTTTTTTATTTATTACGTCTCAGGGGCTTCATAAAAAAAAATTAAAAAAAACCGTTAAAAATGTGTGAGTCGGAGGGTTTAGATGGTTTAGACGAGGATTGCGTACGTGGACGGCTGTCTTACGTGAGCGTTTCGTCTCTTCTCCCTGTCTGTTGCCATGCGGGATTTGAGAGCGTCCTCCTCTGCAAAGCCGTAGTCAGAGTTAGCGTTAGCTTAGCCGTGAGCTCCCGCTCTGTCCAGTGCAAAGCAGTCCTGAAAAAAAAGTCTGTTCTGAGCGGTGGGGGTACTGTAGGAAGACAACAGTTCAAAGTCCAAAACCTGAAGTTCCCCCAGGGAAAAATAAAGTTATTCTATTCTATTATATTCTGTTCTGTTCTATTCTATTCTGTTCTATTCTGTTCTGTTGTATTCTGTTGTATTCTATTCTATTCTATTCTATTCTATTTAGGATGCTATAAGTCAATTCTATGAATAAATCATGGATTGATTTATATCTTGGAAAACAATGTAAAATTCCAGTTTGGAGTTTGTTGCAACACTGGTTCCCTGAACCCTGAGCTCTGACCCGGCGACGTTAGCGAAATGGCGACACTGCGCGGCGAACTCTCTGACCGGGCCCCCCCTCCCTTTCCCCTGCGCAGACGTGCTGCCGGACCCGCTGGGCTACCCCTTCCAGGACGCCGAGCTGCAGGGCCTGCCGTACGGGCAGCAGCAGTACAGCCCCGTGGGCATGCAGTTCCCCATGCCCTCGCCCCAGCCCTGCTACCCGCCCTACGCCTACGGGTCCCCCTGCCCCGAGCTGCCCTGCGACCCGGGGCTGGAGGGCCCCGGGGACGGGCGGGGGGGCTTCGGGGGGCTGCCCTTGCTGAAACGGGCGCGGCTGGGGCCCGGGGGCCGGGTGAGGGGGCAGGACGAGCTGTGCGTGGTGTGTGGGGACAAGGCCTCGGGGTACCACTACAACGCGCTCACCTGCGAGGGCTGCAAAGGTGCGTTACACTCGTCATCATCATCATCATCAGCATCATCATCATAGTCATCATCATCATTAACATCATAATTATAATCATCATAATAATCATCATAATCGTAAACTTAATCATCATCATAATTGGAATATCATCGTCATTATCATAATAATGTTTTTTGTCCTAATATTGCAGCTTTTTCTTCTGCCTAGTTGGCTTGGCAGAGGTTAGGTCAGAATAGTGTTCACTGTGTGAACTGAACTGTGTTCTTGGCCAGAAATAGCTGTACAAAACAAGTATTGTATCTTACTGAACCTGTGTTTAGTAGTTGTCTATGACCATGAAATACATTTTTGTACGTCGCTTTGGATAAAAGCGTCTGCCAAATAAATGTAATGTAATGTAATCATCATCATCATCACAATCAGAATCGTCATCCTAGTCATAATAATAACTATCATCATCACAACAATCATCGTCATCATCATAATAATCATCACAATCGGAATCCTCATCATCATCATCATCATCACCATCATCTTCATCCTCGCTGCTCCCCTAACGCCCCGCCCGCTCTCTCTCCCCCCCCCCCCCCCCACCCCCCGCGCAGGGTTCTTCCGGCGCAGCGTGACGAAGAAGGCGGTGTACCGCTGCAAGAGCGGCGGCGGCTGCGAGATGGACATGTACATGCGCAGGAAGTGCCAGGACTGCCGGCTGCGGAAGTGCCGCGCCGTCGGCATGCTGGCCGAGTGTGAGCACCGCCAAAAACGACAGTTTCAAAAAACAAAAAAAGAAATAAAAAAAGAGAGAAACCCACAGTTAAACCGCACTGTTCCTTGTTCCAGATCGGGGGGGAATCTCAAACTGGAAATCCTGCTGGGCTGCTGTGTCAGCTGTTTTTTTTTTAATGTGTTTTTTTTTGCACTGAAGTGCTTAGTTTAAATCATTGAGTGAGTCCCTGTGCACATTGTTACCGGGGCCTAAACTGGCTGCCGACTGAGAGGAAATCGGGAAAAACCTGCAGAGATTGCAGTCCCCTCTGGGACTGAAGTTTCAGAGCGCCTGATCTAGATGTAGAACGGCCCTTGATAGATCATACAGCACTATCACATCGCAGCACAGCAAGGGTTTCTGGGTTCGAATCCCCTTCCTGTGTGGAGTTTGCATGTTTGCACGTGGGTTTCCTGTGGGTACTCTGGTTTCCTCCTGCAATCCAATGACAAAGCAGGTTAGGCTACTGGGGTGGACTTCACAGGGCATTGCTGTAAAAGAACATGCACACTCAGCCAACCTACCCTGTATAAATGAAGGTAAATGAGCTAATAGATGCCCCCCTCCCCCCCCCGCAGGCCTGCTGACGGAGGTGCAGTGCCAGTCCAAGAGGCTGAGGAAGAGCGCCAAGCACAGGGGCCAGCCCGCGGGCTCAGTGAAGCCCGAGGAGGAGGAGGGCACGGAGAGCAGGAGCGTCTCCTCCACCAGCAGGATGCCAGGCCAGGTACCCTCACCCGTTCCACTCCGGGCGGGCATCGTGTTGTGTGTGTGTGTGTGCTGGCAGCGGGCTCACGCCAGTACTGCGTGTGTGTGTGTCTGTGGGTGTGCAGGCTGGCGTCTGGAGGCCCATGTCTGTTCTCTGTGTTGGGTGGAAAGTGAGACTGAAACAAGGGTAACTGCAGCAAAACTTTTACTGTCGTTTTTCATATCCAAGAAACAAACATGCCTATTGCACATGTCTGAACTCGCTATGCCAAAACAATGACAGACCGTAACACAAACCAATTACAGAATGTAAAATGTAATGGGAACCAGCCACATATTCAACACTGTGTACTCTGTCACTTTGTGGTCTGCTTTCAAATATCACTTCTCAGAATTGCACTCACAGGAGTCAGCTGGTCTTCTTCAGATTTGCATGTAAATCCACCTGTATGTACGTGTGAAAAACAAATTAGAGATTTGTTTTTGTGAGGGTTGTGTCACCAGTGAGTGCTGTCACGGTAACCTGCTACGAGACCGTTCGCTTTACTCTGCTTCACTAGCAAACTAGCCGAGCCACACCCGCTACATAAAAGTGTGCAAGTCTGTCTGTATGAGATTGTCTTTGTGTCCAGGTGTGCTCGTATCTGTACAACATGTCTGTATGTGCGCAGGTGCCTGCAGGCTTATCGGCAGAAGAGCAGCAGGTGCTGGACAGGATCGTCGAGGCCCATCGTCGCTACAGAACCCAGGACTCCTCACATTGCAGGGTAGGCCACAGGTGGATGTCCAATGACAACTGCAAGCAGTACCTGTGCACAGTGTCCAAGTGCCCTGGAACTATGAGAGGTATCAAGGTGCAGCCTGGGTAATGTAGTCAACTTCATATGACATGTCAGTGGGTGGGCTGAATAGAATTCATTCTTATGGACTACAATCAAAGAATCTCACGGGTGCACAAATGTATCCAGAGCTTATGAGAAGTAGCAGGAAGCTAGAAAAAGTGCCAGTCAGGGGCGAACTGCCTGGGGCCCCAAACATGGGGGGGGGGCGGGGCTGAGGGCTGAGTTTTAGAAATCTTTGAGTAACAATGATGACGGTGGAAGTGGGTCAGAAGGGCCCCATGAAATTTTTTGCCTGGGCCCCCCCGTCCCCGCCAGTCTCTAGAAACGCCTCTGGTGCCAGTACGCATACAAGCAAACCACAGAGGTCTTTACATTACATTACATTACAGGCATTTATCCAGAGAAACAAAGTGTATAACCATAACCAGTCCCCAGTATGGCGTGGAGGTACAATCCGGCACACTTCAAGCACTGATGTGAAGCACAACCAAAATAAGTTGAGCGAAAGGGCTGCTGTATGCATTTACATTTCAGGCATTTAGCAGATACTCTTATCTAGAGCGACTTACACTGCTTTTACATTTTTTTACGTATTAACCGTTTATATGGCTGTATACACACTGAAGCTACTCAGGTTAAGTGCCTTGCTCAATGATGGAATGGCAGTGCCTTACCTGGGAATCGAACCTGCAATATTTCGGTTAAGAGCCGAGTTCCCTGACCCTTATGCTACACTGCCGCCGCCCCCCCCCCCCCTCTGTGGGTCCCCAGATGCAGGAGTGGCCGGGCCTGGGGGTCGGGATGGAGGCGCTCACGGACGTGGCCTCACCTCACTGTCAGACGCTGCACAGGTTCTCCAGGACTGTGCCAGGTGAGCTCCCTTTCAGCACGGGACAGCCCCCACCCTCCCTCCTTCCCCGCCAACAAGGGGGCGGTTGTTCCACAGGTACACCTCACCCCTCTCCTGGTGTATGGTGTGCAGAGCCACAAACTGGGAGGGGGCAACTGGGACAGTTTGACCTAGGCCAAGGTGTAACCATTTTTAATTTGTTAAAAACTATATGGGGGGGAGGGGGGGTCCCTCCAAATACATTTTGTCCCGGGCCTGAGAATCCAAGGCTGTGGCCCTGATGGTGTGTGTGTGTCGTCCTTCAGGGTTCGATCTCCTGGACTGTGCTGATCAGCGATCGCTGCTCTCCAGCTCGTCTGTGGAAGTCATGTTCCTCCTCTCAGCACAGCACTTTGCTCAGGGACGCCTGGAGGCCAATCCAGGTACTGCGTGCGGAGCAGGAAGGCCTGCTTTAAGGCTACTTCTATGTTAAGTCTTCCCTTTCGAAAGGTTCTCACCCTTGTACTCTTTTCTTCAGCAGTATATTTTCCTATATATTGGAGTATATATTTGACACAGCAGTGTGTTTAAACTCGTAAAGCAGTTTGTGTACCTGCATTAGAGAGCCTGTCAGTGATCACTGTCTTCTGCAGCACTGTATTCCCTGAGCATGGAGCCCCCTCCTCTTCACTGGATGAAGAGCCTAGACTCGAAGGACTGTGATGTGAAGATCATGACAAATTCAGGTACGCTATTCAGCAATTTCTAATCACCACACGTGGGAGGAGTCTAAATTTGAAATCTCAAATTCAGAGGGTACATGAAACTGATTAAACTGTCTTTGTAGCTGTAAAATTCCGATTGATTACCTTTCAGGTTTCGGTCACCATCTTGCTGTTGGGTATCCGCCTTTTCAGTCTGTACAACTGCATCACATCAGTGATATTTGTTTTATTGCTGAATTTTGATCGCATTCGTCCATTCCGCTCAAATTGCGCAAAAATACATCAAGTTGGTGAACCGTGGCTAATTTTGAACATCTGTAGTTTGACTTCTCGTGTCCTTTCTGTTTCATTTTGGCCAAGTGCACTGCACAGCCCTCAACTGATGACATCATTTCACGTACAGCCTTGGCCTGGTGCATTCATCAAAAGGGCAAAAAAGAAAGTAATTCTAGCTGACCGAAACTGAGTTCTGTAAACACAGCGCTCTCTCTCGTTCTCTCACTCTCTTGTTCTCTCTCTCTTGCCCTTTCGCCCTCTCTCTCTCTCCCTCTCTCTCTCGCTCGCTCACTCGCCCTCTCTCTCTTTCTCCCTCTCTCACTCACTCTCTCTCTCGTTCTCTCTCCCTCTCGCATGCTCACTCGCTCTCTCCCTCTCCTGCTCACTTTCTCTCTTTCTCTCCCTCTCTCTCCCCCTCTCTCTCTCCCTCTCTTTCCCCCCCTCTCTCTCTCATACTCTCTCTCTCTCTCTCCCACTCTCTCTATCTCTTACTCTCTCTCTCTCTGTAGGAGCGTCTGAAGATGTCTTGGGACCGGTGATGAACTTTTTCCACAGCATGGCGGTGCTCGGCGTGACAGAAGCAGAGTATGCTCTTCTCACCGCCACCGCGGTGCTGTGTTCAGGTAAACAGCGCCCCCTGATGGACGCACTGCACACAGCAACACACATCGCTTCCAAAACTCTCTGATACTGTATCATCCCAATAATTACATTTAGACACCTCAATGAGCTCTCTCCCTCTCTCCACCTCATTGCTCTCTATCTCTTCACCTGCTGCTGCTGTGTTCAGGTAAACAGCGCCCCCCGATGGACTCATTGCACACAGCAACACATCGCTTCCAAAAGGCACTGATATGAACACAATAATTACATTTAGACACCTCAATGAGCTCTCTCCCTCTCTCCACCTCATTGCTCTCTATCTCCTCACCTGCTGCTGCTGTGTTCAGGTAAACAGCGCCCCTCGATGGACACATTGCACACAGCAACACATCGCTTCCAAAAGGCTCTGATATGAACACAATAATTACATTTAAAAAAAACCTCAACAACCTCTCTCTCTCCCTCTCTCCACCTGATTGCTCTCTACCTCTTCACCCCGCCGCCCTCGCCGTCAGACGGAGCGCCCCTTCGCGACGCCGCGAGCGTGGAGAGCGCCCAGGAGCCGATCCTGGACCTGCTCTCCAGGGTCTGCGGCCTGCACTGCGGCCCCCGGGGGCCCCCCGCCGACCCCCAGCGCTTCGCCCGCCTGCTGGGGAGGCTCACCGAGCTGCGGACACTCCGACACAACTACCTGACCCTGCTGAGGCATCAGTCCTGGGGGGTCCAGGCCCACTGCTGAGGCATCAGTCCTGGGGGGTCCAGACCCACTGCTGAGGCATCAGTCCTGGGGTCCAGACTGAGCATCGTCTGGGTTCGACCCTGCTGAGGCATCAGTCCTGGGGGGTCCAGGCCCACTGCTGAGGCATCAGTCCTGGGGGGTCCAGGCCCACTGCTGAGGCATCAGTCCTGGGGGGTCCAGACCCACTGCTGAGGCATCAGTCCTGGGGGGTCCAGGCCCACTGCTGAGGCATCAGTCCTGGGGGGTCCAGGCCCACTGCTGAGGCATCAGTCCTGGGGGGTCCAGACCCACTGCTGAGGCATCAGTCCTGGGGGGTTCAGACCCACTGCTGAGGCATCAGTCCTGGGGGGTCCAGGCCCACTGCTGAGGCATCAGTCCTGGGGCGTTCAGACCCACTGCTGAGGCATCAGTCCTGGGGGTCCAGACCCACTGCTGAGGCATCAGTCCTGGGGTTCAGACCACTGCTGAGGCATCAGTCCTGGGGGTCCAGGCCCACTGCTGAGGCATCAGTCCTGAGGGGTCCAGGCCCACTGCTGAGGCATCAGTCCTGGGGGTTCAGGCCCACTGCTGAGGCATCGGTCCTGGGGGTCCAGCCCACTGCTGAGGCATCAGTCCTGGGGGTCCAGGCCCACTGCTGAGGCATCAGTCCTGGGGGTTCAGACCCACTGCTGAGGCATCAGTCCTGGGGGTCCAGGCCCACTGCTGAGGCATCAGTCCTGGGGGTAGACCATGCTGAGCTCAGTCTGGGGTTCAGACCACTGTGAGGCATCAGTCCTGGGGTCCAGGCCCTGGAGGCATCGTCCTGGGTCAGACCATGTGAGCATCAGTCATGGGGTTCAGACCCACTGCTGAGGCATCAGTCCTGGGGGGTTCAGGCCCACTGAGGGGGGGGAGGGAGGGAGGGAGGGGGGGAGGAGGGGACGGGTAGTGGCCTGGTGAGGAGAGGTGGAAAACACTGAGCGGATTAAACGATACATGGCTGAAAGGACTGTCACCATGATCCTGCGAGAGCGACCGCTGTCCCGCTCCACTTTTCCCTCCCGCTGCCAGGATTTACTTCTGATCCGAGGACAAGGCGCTTCGAGACACCTGACGTCATTTCAGTGCTCTGCGCGTTCTGCACCAAATTCTTATCAAATAAGAAGTATGTTCACCTGTTGTTAAAATAATTGTATAATGACTGATGTGGAAGACGTTTCAAAAAAATATTTTCTATTCATACAATAACTGATATTAAGCATTTAATAGTAAAAAAAAAAAAAAAAAGCCTATCATAAGAGAATCACTTTACCCCATTCATTTTTTTTCTATTGTCAGTCCTGTGGGTATTCTTAAATGATCAACAGTAAAAAATGTTTTTCTTTCAAAGTGTATGGGTATTTTTTTATTTATAAAGATAGAGAACTATTTCTCAAAGGGCATGCTACCAAATTATATTCGATACAATACAAATCTCAAGATTACCAACAAAAGATCAGATTACAATTGTGATCATATCAGGTAGGGCATACCCAGGCTCAAATGATCAGTCATAATTGTATTTTTTCATAGGTCCAGCCTCATTGAAAGTAACAGGCATTAGGCCTCTGAGACCAAGTTCAGCACTCTTTCCTCTGCAAGCACACAAGTCCCACAAAATATTAATATGATGCCATATGGCGACTTCTCATGGTCCTGTTAGGCCTTAATGCTAACAAGGTCTGTTTTCTAAATCATAAATCATAAATCATACTTCACCGATGCTACACATCATTATATTGAAATCGGTTACCGAGCACGTGATATGCATACCATTACATTGCACATTACATACTGCACTACTGCACGCACGTGACAAGCATTTCATATAAATATATCCTCTATAAATAAAAGTGTTTTTTTTTTTACAAAGCATTGAAAGAAAATGACGATTGTTGAAATGACAAGGTGCCAGAAAAATAGCTTGGAAGTCAACAGGGGTGGTGGTGGGCCTTACATGTACATATTTAACAACAAAAACCATGAAGACACACTAACATGTCAAATGGTAGATCAGCATACCGCAAGGATAAATGTAATTATCTACTAATGCCACAAAAACCAGTATAATTTATGAAAAACTAAAACACAACTGTCTTTATTTTTGCCTGCTTGCTGACTTGCTAGTGGAATAGTTACTAACTGACTAATATCCACTTACCTTGTCTGCTGCAGAGTAGGACCACTTACAGTAACTGAGCATGCAACCACTTGCGTGTTATGCGAGGCATCAATTGTAAAGCGCTTTGGATAAAAGCGCTATATAAATACAGTCCATTTACCATTTTACCATTTACTTATCTGTGTGTGTGTGTGTAGTTGCGCGCGTTTGTTTGTGTGTGTGGGTGGGTGGTGTGGAGGATGTAAAGCGAAAGAATCTATGAACTGAGGACAACAAAACGGTACATTCAATCTCCTTCTGCGTTGACACCACGACACAGAAACGTGTGTGTTCATAGCAAATTAACTGGGCCAAAATGGCTGTGGGCCAGCCCCTACAGTAGCCTACTGCAGTCATTGATCAATGAATGCATTTGTTCGCAGGAGCCTAACTGCAGCTGTCTCCAGTACACAGAACAATTCAAACGACTTCCCTTGAGCACATTTACAAGCGTCGAAAGCTCTAGTATGTCATTCATAGCAGTGAGTGTGTTTCTGAATGTACTCTGCAAATAAAATGGATTAATATTCCCTTTATAGGTCCTTGTATAAATCTCCAGTTATAGAATTAATTTTAATCTTGTCTTTGTGTGGCTCAATTAATCTGAAGATTTGTACCCGATTTTTTTTTCGTTGTGAGAGTGAAAGAAACCAGTCCGAGTAGTACACAGGGCGGATTTCGGCGGAAATCAACAGCTTTGTGCATCGGTTACAGTCAGTACAGCAGCGTTGTGGTTGGCGTGTTGTTGCACGTCTTATTATTTTTTTCCTTTTTTTCCCGCAGCGCACAACGTTCAGGTGCTGCGCGGTCAGAGAGCGCGCGAGTGGGAGTGCAGCTACGTCATCCGGTCAAGTGTGTTATTGGTTGTACAGTTTGGGAAAATCGGACCGTGCGTGGCTGGGGGGACACTGAACGGAGGAGAGGCCAGGGCTCGTTATCCTTCCGATCTTTTCGCGAGGAAAAAAAAACTAACCCGGGGTTCAGAAAGCCAGCTAGGTGTTGCCCGAAGAACCAGCGGGACGTGACAAAGGCTGCCGCAGTTGTTGTTTTGAACTTTGCTTTTCAAAAATTCGGTTTCCGTCCTCGGTCTACCTGATGGAGTCCCACAGAGAGACGTCGTTCCGCCGAGAAGAGATCAACAGTACCGTGTGGGAAGTGCCAAGGAAGTATATATGCCTGAAACAAATTGGGACGGGGGCGTACGGTACCGTGTGGTAAGCAACGAACTAGTTAGCCATTTTTCTTTACCAGTGCTGTAGTACAAATTTCGCTAACTAGATCGATTAAAACCGAAGTGCTTAATCATTATTTTGTATTGTGCTCTTCGTAGCCGCACTGACAGTGACACTGTTTCAACAATGTTGCAGCTAACGTTAGTTAAATAAAGCAACACTTCGGGCCTAGAGCATTTCTCTAAACCAGTTGTCTTACGTTTCAGTGATTATCATATTACGGCCCTACATTGTATGTACAGCGAAATGTCTGTCGGTCCACAAAATGTGGATGCGTGTCGCTTGGTGTGTGTGCAGTGATTTTTGGTGTTTCTGGGTGCAGCCAAGGAAATGTAGCCTTCTCCACAGGCTTTAACTACCCACATATCGAAGTTGGAACAGGCGTGGGAGAAAGACAGATTTGATGTTATTCTGTCATCTGAAGTTGCCCAGTAGCTAGCCAGCAAAACTTTAAAATTTGCTGATGATTGACGGCTTACTTCAAGACTGCGTGGAGGTTACACGCGGATGTACAAAAAAACGTGCAACTACAATTTAACTGTTAAACAGAGTTCAAAGACGCTAGCGATGATGAATAGTTCTGTCAACATCATAACCGCCTCGCAGGTAATTTTAAACTTGTCGTGCAGCTTATTTTCACGTCTCTGAACTCAAGGCTTTCCCCTGTCTGGGCATGTGTGTGTAAATAGGTTCCCTAAATTGTCCAACGAACCTGGCTGAATAATGTGTATTGGTAGACATTGTAGAGAACTATATGACGGCTCACGTGAAATATTTTGGATGTACATTTCCGAATTTAAGCCATTTATATGCAAATAAATGGCTTAATAAATCGCCCAGCACACATGACCGTGTTTTTATATTGTGGCCCACTCTGTATTGTTGTTGAAGGTTTGCGTGCAGTGGCGTGGAATGTGTGCAGATTAGAAGGTGAAGGACAGGCACATATTTCGGGGAGAAACACCCTTGTCCCTCGGGAAGTGTAACACACTTGGGGGGTATGGTGCACGGTGTGCTTTTAACTAGAGGCGTTTCAGGTTGTCATTCCAGCTGGTGTGCTGGTATTGGTCCCCCGGGTGTGCTGACAAACCTGAACTGTTATCGTAAACGGCTATAGATTTTATGTAAATGTGGGAGCTTTTTTTGTGTGAATGCTAATGAAGCGTGGCGAATGCGACTCTCGGGTTACTCGCAATATTGTCTTCTCGGGAAACGTGTAGAGACACGATTACGCACATTAAATGCACCTGAATACAGAAATGTACGCAGGGATTAATGCTGCGTGGGGCGTGGATCGCCGCTCGAGGTCGTCCTCCATTCTCAGGGAAATAGTTTCCTGCTTTTTTCTGTGTCAGCCTTCCGCCCGTAAACAGAGCGGCACTCGGCTGTTTAGGTTAGTGGCGCAGTGTTCATGACCCGTTCTTTAAAAGGAAAGGGAAGCGGGTCCTGAGAGTCTCTCTGTCTCTCTCTTTCTACCTCTCTCTCTCAGTCTCTCTTTCTTTCTTTCTCTCTCTCTGTCTGTCTCTGTTTCTACCTCTCTCTCTCTCTCTACCTCTCTATCTCTCTCCCTCTCTCTCTCTCTCTACCTCTCTTTCACTCTTAAAAACACCACCGCACGGTGGTTTGTAGTGCGGCTGTTGGACATTTGTGATTTTCACCGAAGCCTCCTGAATCGCCTCGTTTGGCGTGCATCATCATTCCTGGAAGAGCGCACGGCTCGGCGCCCGCGTCACGTCGAGACTCGCCGTGTCCTCGCCTGAACGAAACGGCTGCTTTCGCCCCGTTATGTCATGTCGTTTCCCTGTGAAGTCTAATACCCCCTCCCCCCCCCCGCCCCTCCCCTCCCCGCCCCCTCGAGCCGCCGCCCCTGACCTCTCTCCCTGTTCCAGCTCGTCCATCAATGAGAAGACCAAGGAGAAGGTGGCCATTAAGAAGCTGCACCGGCCCTTCCAGTCGGAGATATTTGCCAAGAGGGCCTATCGGGAGCTGCGTCTGCTCAAGCACATGAAACACGAGAACGTCAGTGTGCGCCGCGCGCCGCCGTGAGGCCTCTCAGGCCCTGTCTTACTGTCTGTCTGTCTGTCTCTCTGCCTGTCTCACTGCCTGTCTCACTGCCCTGTCTCACTGCCCAGTATCACTGCCCTGTCTCTCTGCCTGTCTCTCTGCCTGTCTGTCTGTCTGTCTCACTGCCTGTCTCCTGCCTGTCTCTCTGCCCAGTATCACTGCCTGTCTCACTGCCCCGTCTCTCTGCCTGGGCAGCCCTGGAAGGCCACACACACACCAGCTCTCAGGGCTGTACTCTCTCATAGATAAGAAGCAGAGGCCCAGAAGCTTTGGGAACTGCGGGGGGTGTAGCACTTACTGCTGTTTTGTCTGAAGTCTTTAGCCAGAGGCACAATATGTGAGACACTCAGACATGTGCATTCACGCACGCACGTACACACGCACACACACACATATAGACACACACATGCGCGCACACACACACACACACACACACACACAGGAGCACCTGTAGCTTTAGACTGCTTGCGGGCAATCATGGGTCTGCATAAAACTGACATTCTGTAATTCAGCAGTACAGTGATGTGATGTCAGTCTTTCATGGTACTGTGGGTGTTCTGTGGTCTCGTAAATGCCATAGTAAATGCTCTCTTCCTCTCTTTCCCCCTTTCTCTCTAACTCTCCTCTCTCTCTCATTCCCTCTCTCTCACTCCCCCCCTTCCTCTCTCTCTCTCCCCCACCCACTCCCTCTCTCCAGGTGATTGGGCTGCTGGATGTGTTCACCCCCGCCTCCAGCATGGAGGACTTCCAGGACTTGTGAGTATTCCTGCTGCAGAATGGTCTCTGCCATTCAGCAGCAGCAGGGCATCCTGTGAACCCATTTTAATTCCTGGCCTGAATCCCATCGACATTCCCATAGTGAACGACTTGGCAGCAGCACCCACAAACAGCCGCTATTACCATTAAACAGAATGTTGATTTACCGTCAAATTACTATAAAGCGCGACTGATGCTTTTTTTGATTGGCTGCGTGACCGGCGCGACCTTTGACCCCTGCAGTTACTTGGTGATGCCCTACATGTACACGGACCTCTCGAAGGTGCGGGGCCTGCTGTCGGAGGACCGCATTCAGTTCCTCGTCTATCAGATGCTCTGTGGGCTGAAGGTGAGACTCTGTGACCGAACCCTCTAAACGCGATCGCCCCCCACAAATCTGCCCCTGCCTCACACCGCGGAGAGCTAGCGGACTACGCAATTACATCACATCACATTACATTTATTTAGCAGACTCTTTTATCCAAAGCGACGTACAAAAAAGTGCACATCAAGGTCATTGGAACAACTACAAAACACAGACTAGGTACAATACTCGTACTTTGTATGAGTTTAATGTGCATAATGTGAAATACCGTTTGCTTTATGTGCAATTCAGTCTTTTTTTTTTCGGGTTGCTTTTTGTGTGCACCGTGTGCCGTTGTTAGATTTTGGCTTCCTCAGTGGGATGAGCCTGTAGAGATCAATATGAAATCACGTCCCCCATTATGCTGCGGCGATAATTACTATATGCTGCAATGGCTGCTGCTTCAAGTGCACATTTAAAATCCATTGTGAAGCGCTGGCGGCGCAATAATATGAATCCTATCCTCGTGGAGATAATTTCGGGGAGGCTCGCTGTGTTCGTGCTCACGCCGTCTTTCTGAACGCGGTTAGATGAGTTCTGGTCCCAGTTCCTTTGCGTTAAGGTGCCCTAATGTCTTTTTCTCTGTCTTTGTGCTCCACAGTATATCCACAGTGCGGGCATCATTCACAGGGTAAGAGCCCATCCTTCAGTACTGCACGGAGTGGAGCTGCACAGAGCTCTCCTAAAAATCCCTCACATTTGCATCCTTGTTTTTTTTTTACATGATTGCTTTCAGGCTTTTTCCTTGTACAGAGATTCTCATATTTCAGAGGCAGCTGGGTTTGTGGAAGAGAAATAGTCGGTGCGTGGAAGAGAGGGAGCAGATGGATGGAGGGAGGGAGGGAGGGAGTGGGAGAATGTGGAAAAAGAAGACAACAGACGAGATGAGATGTATAGATATGTGTGAGAGACAGTGAACGTATGTGAGAAAATGTGACATTGGAGAACGAGAGAGAGATAGAGACAGACAGACAGACAGAGACCACAAAAATTTCCTTGAAAGCTGCTGGGAGGCGTTTGAAGAGATGGCGGGTGTATCAGATCGACAGCCCGTACGTGGCAACCAGCTGCGTCTTGCAGCCGCGGGCATGGAGGAACAGAGTAGCAGGAGCTGAATCCGTGTTCTGGAACGCGTCCAGCGCGACAGGCACTGACCTCACGTAGACCGTTGTGGTGCAAGTTGGTTTAGAGATTTAAAAAAAAAATAAAAATAAATAAATAAATAAAAAGACAAACCCTGGAAGGTGTCCAAGCTGAGGCGGGGGGGGGGGCGGGCAGGGCAGTGTTCCAGCGATGTGAGCAGGACCTTGCAGCTTGTTGAAACCTGCTCTCTGTGGCTGAATCTCCTAGATCTTGCACAATTGAATCGTGCACTGTGCACGTGTTGTCTGTACGTCTATTATTGTGCCATAAATCATCGTGTTGTCACCCCTTCGCTATCTACTAACGCTCAGGCACTTTCTTAGGCAGGATTTGGGTGGCAGTGTAGTATAATGGTTAAGTATAATGGCTAAGAAGTCTTGTAACCTAAAGGTTGCAGGTTCGATTCCCCAGTAAGACACTGCCGTTGTACCCTTGAGCAAGGTGCTTAACCTGCATTGCTCCAGTATATATCCAGCTGTGTAATTGGATACAACGTAAGTCGCTCTGGATAGGAGCGTCTGCTAAATGCCTGTAATGTAATGTAATGTAATGGATTTGTAGTCTGTGTGTATTGAAGTTTCAAGCCACTCGTGTTTGTGCTGTAGATGCAACGGACACGTTCATGCAAATCTGCTGTGTGTGCGTTCGTGCCAAGAGCGTGTTGTGGTTGGGGGCGTGATTAATCACCAGCTAAATGTCAGCGAGTTGAACAGAGTGGTTTTTGCAGTTGTTTTTCTCTGCCCACTCCCCATTACACCGGCACGGTTGTGTCTTTTTGGCTTTTAAATTTCACCTCGTTTCGTGCAGACGCCTGAACAGAGATGTCCCGGTGAAAACGTCAGCGGTGCACTCCGGGGGTTCTTAAACTGCTTCCCGGGGTGCTGGTTCATTTTTAAACGGTTCATATGAGCTGGTCGTTACCTTACTAGCCATTAGATGCTTTTATCTTTTTTTATATTTTTAATTTTTTTATTAATTTTTTTGACATGATATTCATTTCTACAGCTGGGTATGTACTGAAGCAGTGCAGGTCAAGTACCTTACTCTAGGACAGTGGTTCTCAACTTCGGTCCTGGGTGCCCACTGTGTATGCTGGTTTTCGTTCCAACCACAATTGCAATCTCAGAATTTTAACAAGCTGTTCATTTATTTTTAATTTGGTGTTTTTCAAAATCAAAGAAAATGATAACGAGTCAAACATGTATTGTGCTAATTAGTTTAAGGGAAATATTATGCACTTAAAGCACTTAAAGACATGTGTTCAGCAACCTAATTAGGAACCTATTAATTCCCCTCGTTAATTTTAAGTGATTGTTTGCAATCACTTAAAAAGCAACACAACAACACAGTGGGATTTTATTCTTCATGCCATGCATAGCAATGTCTGACATAATGTGGCTTAAGAGGGTAAATAATTCCTCTGACATGAGAAGCACCTAATTAAGGAAAAATAACAGCTTGTTACAATTCTGGGATTGCAATTGTGGTTGGAACAAAAACCAGCATACACAGTGGGCCGCCAGGACCGAGGTAGGGAACCACTGCTCTAGGGTACAATGCCAGTGGCTTACCTGGGAATCACACCTGCAACCTTTCGGTTACAAACCCAGTTCCCTAACCATTATACCACACTGCTGCCTGGTCTGTTTCTGGGCACTGTTTAAAAAGTGTATGAACATGGTGTATTTCACTTGTGTGTAAGCAGAGTAGGGGCAGTTTTAACATATGCAGTTACTACACGTATTGCTCATTATGTTGTCATAGGGAGAGGTATGCTGACTTGGTGCCAAAGCACACCTGGATATAGTCACAATGATCTAAAGCAAAGAGCATGTCTGTCGTTGGTAGGCTACATTTTACCCACCGGCTGCTAGTTGTGTAGAATAGAAAGAAAAGACTTGCACGCTTGTGGAATGCTTCAAAAACAAAAACAAAAAAAACAAACCAAATAGGTCTTTGTCTTTTTAATTTCAATTCTTAACGTGTTCCTTTGACCCAATGTGCGTATGCTTGCTCTGGTACCTGCTAGATGTAGCACTAGTTTCATTACATTACAGGTATTTAGCAGATGCTTTTATCCAGAGCGACTTGTAGCACAACTTTTTACACAGCATTTACATTGCATCCATTTGTACAGTAGGATATAGTAGGATACATACTGGAGCATTGCAGGTTAAGTACCTTGCTCAAGGGTACAACGGCAGCGTCTTACCGGGGAATTGAACCCGCGACCTTTAGGTTACGAGACCAGCTCCTTACCCGTTATACTACGCTGCCCCCAGAATTCCATGGAATGTAAATGTGTGGGGTCTCACAAAATTCCCCCGCCCTCCCTCTCTACTCCCGTAGGACCTGAAACCCGGCAACCTGGCGGTGAATCAGGACTGCGAGCTGAAGGTGCGTATCGATGGCGTTTTATTTTTTAAATCAATGGCGGCGGGAGCAACGCGTGGCGTCGGTGACCCCTAAAGGTTCCTCCTCTCTCCCGGCGCGGGCGCAGATCCTGGACTTTGGGCTGGCGCGGCACGCGGACGCGGAGATGACGGGCTACGTGGTCACCCGCTGGTACCGGGCGCCAGAGGTCATTCTAAACTGGATGCACTACACCCAGACTGGCAAGACAATCATAACCCTTAACCTTTCACCTTTCACCTCTCACCCCTCACCCCTCACCCTAGTCCCTTCCGGACCAGTCCGCTCAGGTTCATGCTGTAACTGCCGAAAAGACTGAAAGACATCTCTTGAAAGAAAAATGTACTTTTGACAACTTTCCTATCAAATTAGCTTTTTTATAATTTTTTTTTTTATAATAGTGAGAAATGTGTAATTTGGGAAAAGGGAATAGTTTAGTACTGATATATATATAGTATACATAGTTTTAAATAATTGTGCAGTAAATCTGAGCAGATTTTGCAAGGAAGGTCATTTTCTAGTTTTTTACAAACGGAAAACAATCCAGTTAGGGCAACTGGTCTGAAGTGGTGTCTGTGGACACCACAGAATTTCCCCTCCCGTACAGAACATTATATGGGTTACTTAGAACCCACTGTTCAAAAAACAGGTGCGGGGTCATTATGAATCACAAGTCCACCAACCATTAAATCGCCCCTACTAGGGGAAAAATGTCTGCCATACCTAAAGTGGAGTGATGTAGACCTGTGTAACTGTGTGGCTACTTCCATGAAATAGTGCTGTGCGACAGTTAACAGCTTGGGTTAAGTAAAGTAAAAAAAAAAAAGAGACCAGTGTTGCAAAGGAACTTACTTATAAAATCTTACTTACTTATAAAATCAGTTTTTTTGTATTTTAAAAGTTTGAAGAGTTGTCATTTGACAAAGAAAAAGATGTGAAAGCTGATTTGATGACTTTCACTCAAGTTCATTTTTCTTTGAAGAAGAAAATGAAATCTTTTCTTGGAATCATATTTAACCTAATTGAAAAGGGGGAAAAATCAATCTGGTCTTTGTGGACTGACAGATCTGGTTTTTTTTTTTTACGCTCTGTATTATTTCTCTCTATTGTTTCTCGTCGTTGTGATTATCGCAGTTGACTGTCGGCTCTCTTGCCCTTGCAGTGGACGTTTGGTCGGTTGGCTGCATCATGGGAGAGATGATGAACGGCAAGACTCTCTTCAAAGGGAAAGACTGTATCCTGTCGTCTTTCCTCTCTGTCCCTTCATCCGTTCATCCGTAGTACGCCGCCACAATGTGCGTTCACTGCTTTCTTTTTATTTGTCGCCGTCCTTCAGGGCTGGTAACGGGTTTGCCCAACTCCGATGACGCAACACGAGTCCGCCGAGCTGATCCGTCGGCATAATGGTGTTTTGTTAGCACGTCTGAACACCGATGACACATGAAATGTAATGAAATGTGACCAGGCCTCGCTAGCAGCCCAATCAGGCCAGGCCAGGTCAGGTCAGGTTTTTGTTTTTTTTGAGGTACCCGTGAAGAAAGAGATTGAGTATAGTGAAAGCGTGTGATGTAATGATTCAGATGCTGTGACCTTTCACCCTTGACCTTTCGAATCTCAGACATGGATCAGCTGACACAGATAATGAAGGTGACGGGGGTGCCGGGACCAGAATTCGTTCATAAACTGGACAGCCAGGAGGTATGCGCAGCGCCGAGCCCAGCCTGCGGGGGGCACACACACATTCAGTCACAAGCTCACCCACAGCCTCGGTGTGGAGAAACTCACACTGACTCACACCGCCTCACATTCAGAAAAAATTCGCTTCAGTCATGTAGCTTTCTGCAGGTCTGCTTATAGATCCTGTGGGATAACTCATGTGGGGGCGACATAGGGGCGCTCAGGAGTAAGACGATGTCTGGCGAGGTTGCCGTTCAAACCCGCCCTGGGCAGTCGAAGGTCTTGAGCAAGACACCTAACCCCTAACCCCTAACTGCTCTGGCGAATGAGAGGCATCAATTGTAAAGCGCTTTGGATAAAAGCGCTATATAAATGCAGTCCATTTACCATTTACCATAACACTAGGTGTAATAAAGTGCTTGTGCTGCCACCGATTGTACTCTTGTGTGATATTATGCAGTGTGATACTTTATGATACTCTTATTATGATACAACACTTGTATCTGTCCACACCCAATGCCTGTGTCTGTCCTCGTGTTTACATATGGGATCCACTGACGGTGTGTCAGGAAGTGCCAGCGCGTATGACATCACTCTCCTTCAATGCCTTTTGGGCGTATTGTTGCCATGGAAATAAGTGTTGCATGTAATTATGCTTGTAATAAAAAACCAGGAAGGGGCCACTCTCTGAATTATAGACCAGTGTTCTGAGTGTAGCCTGGCCTAATGAATGGGTAGGATCACAGACAAGACAATGTAATATAAATATCATACCCAGAATCAAATCAATCACATCAGTCAGGTGGATCAAGGTGAGGTACATGCAAAGCAGCACTGACTGTAGAGTGAGAAATAAAAAGCTTGAGGCTGCATCACCAGAATGCACTGACAGGAGATTACAGCAATGAGCATAAACACACATATCAGACATTTAAAGTTTGGTGAAAATGGGTTAAAAATTTTTTTTTAAATTCCATAAAATCTTATATTTCAGTGTGCTTAGCAGCGTTCTTAAACAGCGTAAAATGTGAACAATTAAAAAAAAAAGAAAGATTTAAAGATTTTAAGTGGCATTTTTGAAGAAAAATATATGACCTTTCACAATGGCAAGCATTTAGCTCTTAACTAATTCAAATGCCTGTAATCTCTGGTCCAGCCCAGGAAGTTTAAACAAAAGGTAACTTGGTAATAAAACGATTATTTCCCTCTCTGGTTGCCTCAGGGGTCCCAGATGAGAGGTTCTATGTGTGTAATATGGGCTAACTGGGCCCTTATTCTCCTGTGCGTATTTGTATACATTGGCCTTGCTAAGCTTTGAAACCGCATTCCGTTAGAGGAAGTTCATTTAGCGAACACTAGTTCAAAAGGTCAAAGGTGAAGGGGCAATAAAACTTAAATACAGTGTTGAGACCAGGAGAACATCTGGAGTCATCTTTGGACACCCAAGAAACAAGTTGTTTTCGCATGTTTGATCTGTGATGGTAATTGTCCTCGGTTGTCTGTCGTGTCTGATCCCAAAGATGAAACAAAGACATAATAACCAATCAGAGAGTGGGACTACACAGCACCAGCTCTGCACTGATGCCTGTAATGTAAATCACTGAGTAACGTAGCAGAGGTTTGCTCCAAACATATTGACTTGGCTGCGTTTAACTTAGTCCACCCAAGCTTAGCCAGCTTATACTGTGGGATTGTGGATTTTTCGGTAGGAATCTGTTGTGCTGTAATAAGCACTCAGCAGTGAACTGAGGTTTACACCATTATTTCATGAACACTGTTTCACAGCCCTCTGCTCTGTTAGTGAGTTACTGTTGCTAGTGAGTTTTGTAAGTGTGAAGTTTTTTTTTTTTTTTACACTTTCTCTACTCGTGTGACAGTTCACAAAATCTTTCAGCGCGGTGTTTGGGTACCATCCTTCTCATACAATGTAGTATACATATGTAATCTCATATGAAATATGCCGTATAATAATTTAACTTTTTAAATGGAGCCTTTACTTCTTAAGAAATGAAATGCGGCAGTTAAAGGCACTAGACGAGCGTGTAATTTAATCTGAATGAGCGATCTTCGAGGCACGGCGTGGGCGACCGTAGAGCCTCGGCTCTGTAGTGAAATTCCACGGCTCCTTGCCCGCGTCGTGCCGCGAACATTCCACAGCCGCGTGGTTCCCGTGCCAACGAGGCCTTGTGCCGCAGCATTCTCGGGCCTGCCGCCCCCACACCGAGCTTCAAGGCTCAAGGCTTCTCGCCAGAGCAACACTGAGCGTTTGAGAAAGGCAATGAAAGAGAGATCGTAAAGCGTCGTAAAAAAAAAAACAAAAAAAAAACAGAAAGAGGGACACGGAGCACGAGCGGGGTGACATGACGACTGCATCTGCTGTTTTTCTTTGGGGCGGAAGACACCGCCGTGCTAATTGAGCTGCTGGTGTGATGTCAGATGGTGGTCACAATGGAACTTCTCACCTCCGGCTAGTCAGCTTCCTGTGTCTTTCACAAGGACGGGAGGGAGCTGGGTCTTCATTAACGCTTTCTCTCTTCTCCTCCTCCATCCCTCTGTCCCTCTGTCCCTCCGCCCCTCCGCCCCCCACCCCTCCGTCCCTCTGCCCCTCCTTCCCTCTGCCCCTCCATCCCTCCATCCCTGCGGTGCGAGAAAGGCGCGGACCTACGTGCGCTCTCTCCCTCACTACCCCCGGAAAGACTTCTCCACGCTCTTCCCCAGAGCTAGCGTCCAGGGTAAGTAGCTAGCGCCCAGGGTGAGTAGCTAGCCTAGCCCCACCCTGCCAGATTGTGTTGTTTTGTACCGTTAAACATGGTCGGGGGTGCTTAATAACCATGTAGGTTATGTTTTTTTTTTTCCCTTGGCATTTATACATCAAGCCTTTATCACACCAAAATAAATAAATATATAATGAATCAGGGTGCACGTGTACCCCATTAGTCACCCAGCCTGGAACATGGCCTCTGTTTGTTGGCAGGCTTTGTGTCGGGCTGCTGGATCGCGCGGGTTCGAGCTGCCGGATTTGTGCAGTAACGTGCGGTGTGTGTGTGTGTGTGTGCGTGCTGGTTTGCAGATTTATAAGGGAGTGTTAGTGTCTCCTAGTGTCATATAGTGTGTCTAGACTGTAGTTGCGTATGCTGGGCATTTTCAGCTGCAGTCAGATGCAGTGTCCTTATATGACCAGTCTCCATGGCAACGGAAGGTTGCCAAGAGTGTTCATTGGTGCTTTTTTTCCCCCCCCTCCCCTGTTAATTAGAAAAAGGACGTCTTCGTGGCTGCAGTGGCGGAGACAGGCTTTATTACTGAAATATGTGTGCGGCCACTGTCCGTGTCTCTCTTAACTAACTAAAGACCAAAATTTGCACATGAGAAAATAGTTTTTTTTTTTTTCAGGAACAATTGTTTGAATGTTTTTTGTTTTAGCCTAAATATTATTTATTAGAACAAGTCATTAAAAAAAACTGCTAATCTTTTCCTTTTGTGGTTCCCTTACATATTAAGAATAATTGACAATAATAATTGATAATAATTTTCTTAATAGATGGCCTTATCTTGGGCAGTACAAATTCAGTACCTTTGCAGGGTTTTAGGAGCACTTGAGCTGTTTTAAAAAAAAAAAAAATCATACACAGCAATCTACAGCCTCATTCTATATGTAATTGTGTAAGGCAAACAATTTAGAAAATATGAAGTTTGTAAATTGATGATTGTAAATTGAACTCACTTATGAAAGTATCCATTGAAATGCACGGAATCATGCTTCAAAAATACTTGAAAACAGATGGGCAGCTTCTTGGTGTATCTTGGTATGTCTGGAATTTGAGGCAAGTGTACATTAACTGAAGCAATTCAAAATTTTTTATTTATTTATATATTTTTTTAATTCGACTTTGTCCCCCACTTGAACTAAGTCAAATGCATAAGCAGTGTTTTCATTTCTTTTGGGCAAATTATGATCTTCTAAGAATGCGACGAGGGCGATGCTAACCTTATCTCGGTCGCTTCTTTGCCGCATTGGTGTTCGCCCTCTTTTGACGCGTTCTCATTGGCTGACCCTGTTTGCTCGCTCGCCCCCGGTTCCCCAGCGGTGGACCTGCTGGAGAAGATGCTGGTCCTGGACGGGGAGGCCCGGCTCACGGCAGAGGCGGCCCTGGCGCACCCGTACTTCGACGGCCTGCGGGACCCCGAGGACATCCCGGAGGCGCAGCCGTACGACGACAGCCGAGACAACGCCACGCTGTCCATCACGGAGTGGCAGAGTGAGCGCCACCGCCGCCGCCGTTCACTCATTCATCCGTTCATCCGTTCATCATGTGTTCATCTGCCCATCTGTCATGTGTTCATCTACCTCATCTGCCCGTCCGTCATGTGTTCATCTACCCATTCATCATGTGTTCATCTGCTCATCCATCATCTGTTCATTTACCTGTCTGTCATGTGTTCATCTACCTGTCCGTCATGTATTCATCTACCCCTCCATCATGTGTTCATGTACCTGTCCTTCATGTGTTCGTCTACCTGTCCGTCATGTGATCATTGACTTTTCTAGTGCAAACTCTTCAGTATGGTTCTATACTGCGCTGGTGTACTATTTGTGCTGTTAGTGATTTGTGCAGACGGTTAGTATTTTTGGTCGAAGGGGTGCACTCTGCTGTGTTGACCTGCATTCTCTCTCTTCTTTTGACCTGTAGGGTTATCCTTTAAAGAAGTGAAGAGCTTTGTCCCGTTTCCACGGCGAGACTCCAAGAGGCGGAACACGTTGACCATGTCGTGAAGATATTGCAAAAGTGACTATGAAAAAAATCACTACGCAAATATACTGACACAAATCCTCACTCCAATGCTAAAAGCAATACAGCGGTACAAAACCTACCAACAAACAGTACATGCTGCCCCCCTATACACACACACACACACACACGCACACATACACACGCACGCACACACAAGCACGCACGCATGCACGCACACACACATACACACGCACGCATGCACGCACACACGCACACACACACACGCACGCATGCACACACACGCAAACACACTGCATACACACGCACGCGCACACACATGCACACACACCCACACACACGCACGCAAACACACTGCACACACGCATACACACGCACGCATGCACGCACACACACACACATGCAAACACACTGCAGACACGCATACACACGCATACACACGCACACCCGCACACATGCACACACACACACACACCCACACACACCCACACACACGCGCACACGCAGTCAAGGACACGTTCTCAAGGTCCTTCCCTTGTGCCGCAGTGTGTCGATCCCGTTGTTTCCCTGCTTCTGATAATATCCTCTGCAGCGGCTCAGCCGGAGTGGAGCTGAACCGTTTCTTCAGTCTGGACCAGGACTGCCACACCACAGCAACACCACAACTGGCCTTATCCGAAGGCATCGCCACACAGACAGCGACTTTCTGCTCCTTTCAGACTCAAATGTGGTTTACCGTGCAGCTTGGGGTGTTCTCTGTTGCGGTTCTAATGTCTTGCTCTTATAAATATATTTTTTCCCCGTATTTTTTTATGAGACGGAGACCAAGAAAGCGTGAGACGGAAAGAGAGACCACTATGGAAACAAACGTGTGTTTCTAATGTACGTGAAAAGGGAAGCGAAGTGTGTGTTTGAGCGAATTTGACAACGATTACAGCTGTGTATTTCAGTAGACTATGCTCGTTATTCTTCTGTTTTTTTTTTTTGTGAACGGTGTGAAGCTCTGCTTGTTATGCATAAGAACAGGCTTAATTTCTTTATTTTCCATTATTGTTATCATAAAGTGCACTTAAACAAATGTGGAAAGATGATTGTGGCAATTCTTCTGCTTTTCGACTGTCTGTTTGGTAGACTGCTTTTTAACAGGAAATAACAATGCAATATTTGTATTCTGCCCTTTAACTGTACAATATGGAGAAACGTGGGATCACACCTTTGTTTTTCCCCCACAGTTCCTTTATTGTAGAATGCTTGAATGTCCTGTGCCTCATTGCATATTAGTAATCACACATAGTTCTCACGATCAACTAAAACATCATTTACTAATAATGGACCAAAACAAATGAGCATGGCTGGATTTGAAAATGAAATGTGATGGATTTGCTGTACCGAAGCTTTCATTTCCCCACCGTGTGTTTCTAAAAGAAACGTATTATCAATAAAAAAAAAAGACAAGCAAATGCGTGATCACATTTCCCCATGTTTGCTGAATCTGAAACCCTGCTATTAAAACTGCATTTTCATAATTCTGAATATGAATTAAGGACAGGAGGCGATGCCTCACTTTAACAACTCTCCATTTGGGTTGTGCACAGATGTGCTCCTATATTGTGTGCGGGAGTTTGTGTGGGTACTCTGCATTAGCCTATATTATGCTGCATGGAATTTCTGCCTATATTTTTAATTCTGACTATTGTGGTTTGATGGACAGCCTTAATTTTGGTGTACCTTCTTTTCGTAAAAGCTGGGTTGAAGAGGAAATGAAGAAAGTTGCTTCTTTTTGAAAATATTCTGCAACAGTTAGTGATGACAACAATTTTAAAAACAAAGCTGTAAGTAGCAAAACAGTCAATTAACTTAATTGCTCATTTATATCTGAGCAGTTCTTTTTAGATTTTGAATGAAATTTCAATAGAGGAAGCTTGTAACATCTTGTGTAAAGGGTACTCCAGTAAGGTAAAAATTAAGAACTGTGCAGAGGTAGGATGTTAGATAGCTAATATAGACAATTATCAAATTGTAGTAACCCAACCATGGTTTCCAAGTTGAATTTTTGGATTTGCCTTTTGACTGGTGGCCTAATTCTGGCTGTTTTATTTCAGTTCCTTATACCCTCTGGTCAACAAGTAACTTACTGCTCTCAGAAGCAAGTTAAGTAAAACTAAGCATTGTAATGTAAAAACATTTTAACGAAAACGAAGTTGTACGATTTTAAAATGTATTTCCTCTTGAATGCTGTGACCGAACTACTAGTTTTCTGTTTTGGCGCCATTTTAGAGTCTGTATTAGACCCTTCATATCTGAGCATGCACACTAAAATAATGTCATCGCATTGGCAGGATTTCTGTATATTGGTTATGCTAAATTTTCAGGTGGGAACACATGCGTATGAGCACAATGAGCGACTGGAAGCACACTGAAAGGTGCTTCCACACAGGTGCGGTTCCTGAGTAAAGCCATTAACATCCTAGCGTTGTTCAGCGTCGTGTACAAAATTGCTGCCAAGGTCTGGTTGTCTATAATTGCGGGTTTGCATTGCTACCAGATGAGACGGCGGTGACTTTAGAGAGGGATGATTGTTGGAGCAGGTTTGGCAGGAGCTTTGGTCATGAAGACGACTCAGCTTGCCGTGTCATGAGGAAGAGTGTCTAGGGCAGAGCCGTAGTCCCTAGACGTTTGGGGGCCCTGGGCAAAAAAATAAAATAATTTGGGGGGCCGGTCCTAAACACTGGCACCTTCTGAGTTAGCTGCTGCGAAAGGAAGGCGAGAAGGCGGGGCCCTGGGCTGGAAGGTGGGGCTCTGGGCGAGAAGGCAGGGCCCTGGGTGCTGTGCCTGAGCTGCCTAGCTGGAGGGGCGGCTCTGGTCCGCGGTGGCATTGGCACGGAACTCTGACTGACTGGATGACATCATCAACAGTGGGCTGCTGTGGTCAGACGAGCATACCTCTGGATTTTTGATGTCTGCGCATTGGTTTGAGTTGCAAAGCTAAACCGGTGTGCGGCTAAATCGGATCACAGAAAATTCCAATCTAGGGTGTAAGCAGACTGTTTCAAGAGACAGGAAGTTACCGTAGGCAGCCAGTAAGCACGCTTGGTAATGCGCGTTGGTAAATGCAGAGGTGCAAAGAGCACAGGGAATGGTTTGCCGAGCCGCAGGATAACGTGATATGACCAGACGAGTCATCGGTCACATGATCTACGGGCCTGTGTGCTTTCTTCCAGCAGTGAAGGGTTCTGGCAGTTCTGTGGTGGTTCGGGGGCACTCCTACCCTCGCAGGCACGGCTAATCACCGCGTAACGATTCTGAATGCTCACCTTCATCCCACGTTGCAACATTGCTTTCCTGCTCTCAGGGGCTGGCAGTGGTCCTGGGTTCTCGATGGATTTTTAAAATTAAGTGCCAGCTTTGGTGTGCTATTGACTGATGAAACAGAAGCCGAGCTCTAAGCGCTTGGTTCTGAAGCAATGCGGGTTAAGTACCTTGCTCAAGGGTACAACGGCAGCGCCCTACCTGGGAATCAAACCTGTGACATTTAGTTTACAAGAGCAGCTCCTTACCCATTATACTACACTCTTCCATATGCCTTCCTGTTATCCATATGCTAGGACCTACCCAGTCTGCACATCTGAACCCATTTCAGCATTTATGGAAGATTCTGGAATTATGCTTGAGCCAGTGTTTTCCACATCTGTTAACAAGGCATGAGTTGACTGACTTTCTCATGGAAGAATGGTGCCATGTCTGTACTGCAGTAACCCAGAGACAGGCAATTTCTATGGTACGATACAAGTTGTTCAGGTGGCATGTGGTGGCCCACTGTCTTATGAAAGTGATTCACATTGGTGTTTCCACCTTTATAATTATTTTCCTTCCATATGTGGCAGTTAATTTGTGTCAGATTATGCTCCGTCTTAAGATCCCTTTGAAAAGTTGGCTTTTAAAGAATTTTCCCCCCAAATTCTAAGTCATGCATGTGTTCTAGAACTCTGTTGCTCTCAATTTCCAGTAGTGATTGTTACATCAGCATTAGAATGTTCGCTTAATAACATTCTAGTCACATACTTGTGATCTTACACTTTAAAGGGTTAAACCTTTTTCTTTATTCACTGCACGTAAAAGGTAAAATGATTGCACATTTAGTTCTGTATTTGTGCAAAGAACAACAGTGACACAATCTGAGCATTATGCAAAGTACTGTAGCTGACAGACCAGATTTATTTTGCTGAAGGTTCTTTATGAACAGACTTTTCCCATCATTATTGCCCTGTAATAGGGAGTCAATTGATTGATTGGATAATTGCATAAGAGTTAAATGACTGGAATATACCGTATTGCATTTCTTATTTGATTATAGATAAAATGGTTAAATACAGAATTGTCAAATGTCATTCAACTGTCTCATGCGTTATGCAACAGGAAAGCAATACAGGTTTGATTTTCAAGCCAGCTTGCTCAGTTTTGACTGTACCATACTAGTCCGTTTACTGCTGTGTTCATACTTTACAAACTGTGGGCTGTGAAGATCTTTTAAGCTACTTCTTCCTGATGACAGCATTCTTTTGAAATGGGCACACACAGGCCCACCATTTTCTACAAACGAAACAATTTATGAATAAGATGCATGCGTGTGTAAACAGAGTAGAGGCTTGTAATATTGCTATACGATTTTAACACAAGTTTGAAGTATGCAGACACTACTAATACAGACGTGCACATTTTTAAAAAGGGGATCTGGATAATATATATTTTTTTCAATGATTAAAGGGCCAAGAAAACCACTGTGCCTCCTGGACCGCCCCCTTGCCTAAATGTTGCCATAGGTATAATAGGTAAGAAAGCAAAAGGTACAATTAATATTTGGGGGAAAAAAGGTAAGAAAGGACACTATTGTACCAGTTATTGCTGTGTTCACACTGAGGACATTTACCTGGAAAGAGGTATAAGATTAGAGAAAATGGGAAATATAAACATGATGAAAGAAAACAATTACACTATAATGCTAAGTATAATGTAACTTTCATGTTGCGATTACTTGCTAGATTCTGAACTCAGAAATAATTTCCAAAAGGATGGCAGTGCGTTGGTGTGAGAACAGCTACTTCTATGTTAAAGACGGGGTTCTCGAATGTGGGAGGCGTTCTCGAACCTGTTGGCCGCACCCATGACTGTTAAATTACCTTTGTGGTTATATAACTTAGGACATAATTAATTGTGATGCGGAAGTGCATTTTAGACTTGGTTTATTCTGTTCTGAATTAAACAACAGTTTTCTTCCTGTGTCTCACTTTTGTGTCAGGTAGCCATTTTCCACCTTTGCAAAATGTTAAGTGGGCCGCGCTTCTATGCAAATTTGGTTGCAGGGTGAGAGCCAATGCATGTGTGCGTGTGTATGTTTTGAGCGTGGAGGCAGTACGTAGCTAGTGGGGGGATGTGTGGCAACTTGAGAGTTCTCTAGCTAAGTTTCTGTGGCGGAGGACTGCGGCCGCCATATCTTCAAGGAAAAGTGTCACCTTTATTCGTTTTGTATGCCGCTTACGGTACACCGGAACGTGGTGTTTCGTGAATATAGAGATTGTTCCAGATAACTATGCTAACGTTAACGCGCAACCCGCACTCTAGTCTGATTTTTTTTTTAAAGAAAGGGGCGTGTTCTTGCTATCTTGACTGAAAGCCCCGCTCTCTACCCGTACTAACTACAGCACATCTGAGGCTGAAAAAATTACCTCCCTTGCTAGAAACCAGGGTCCCTACACTCTCGCCTTTCTTTTACGCGAACCATGTCCTTATAGGTGGCCGGAGCCACTTGATTCTGTCGAAAAACGCTTGTTCGAAGACACAATGGAGGACTGAAGCGCAGAGGACATTTTCGCACCGAAATTTGCCGGCTTTTCGGCCGAGGCGTAGCTAGCTTGGTAGCTAGCTAGCTACCAAAAAACCTGGGCTCCACAAACGGCCGGTTGCCGAGCTGCCCTTTAAAACGATAAGGTAAAGCATCTAACGTTGTGAATAACTGTAAAAAAAATATTACAGATTATCAAATATGGTTGCCGTTGTGTCGTAACATGGGTATCTGCAACTACATTAGCTTGCCACCGTTTATTAACGTTAGTGAACTGCTCGCGAGGTAGCTGGCTAAATTATCAGCCGCCAAGCTTGCTACTTGCGTCTCCTCTCAGTTGAACGACTGTTGTACAGCATTGAAAATACTGTTTGACTAAGCGCTAACGGGGTATTGTAGCTGAGAAACAGCACTTTATAACAATTGTGATGGCTTCTGTCGCAATACAGTGTTGTATTTTATATGTAAAGTATTTGGGGTAGGTAGTTTGTGTTAAGCGACTAAAATGGCTGACATCTCGTTCTGGAAATAAGGACCTTCAACCTAACTATGTCAGCTGAGACAAAACTATGCTGGGCGGTGATAGGCTTGGAGTAGGCTTGATGCAGTGGTTGCAGGCGACGATTGGATATCATAAAACTCAGTTAAACACGCCGAGTACCTTGTAGCTAAGTGGCGGTTTCAGATGGTATAAATTCCAGAAAAATCTTCCAAAATACGGTGGGCAGCTAGCAATATGAGGTATAACTAGTGTTAACTTGCAGCGAATGACTGTTTCCAGCACTTCTGCGCAATTTTTGTATGTTCTGCCTTCAGCAGTATGGCATTTTAAGATTTGTACCCAAACGGTTTGCACAGACAGATGAAGCAGGGAGATTTCGTAAAGCCCCGCCCCTCCGACTGTAAAAATAAAAACATACCATTTGTTTGGCCTCGTTCGAAGCCGGAGATGAAGAATAAAATAAAAAGGGTTGGCGATGTTTGCTGTTAGGCCGACCCTGTGACCCATTATACGCGCACCTGGGCTGTTTTTCAATGCGGCGCATTTCATATTCAGTGTTGCGTGTTGCCGTTTCGGGTAAATCTGCCGTTAGCAAATCCATTTGAGTTTTCTAGTACTTGCTAGCTACATATGAGAAGCAGTTGGCGAACCAGTAGGCTACATTTGTGACAAAAATAAACACGGCGTGAATAGTTGCTGGTATCATTTGTGTAATAAAAGGCACATGAACGTGTAACGTTACGTGCAGAATATTCTGTCTAGCGGGCCAATATGAGCTGTTCTGAAAGTTTGCGTGGTGTTGTTAGGATTGAAAAGTGCTTAGCTAGCAACCTTCCCGTGTGTGCACACTGGGTATCTTCGTCAACTTAATCAACGTTTAGATTTGTGTAGTCTAGCTGATTTAATTACTTGTTGGAATAAGGTAAAATAAAAAGTGGCGCCAAGGTAGCAAGCTAGCACTAGCCAGCGTCGCTGATTCCACAGATGTTTGTTTCACCGACGCTTGTGATCTGTGCGTGTGACCCTGCTCCGTAAACGGAGCTGTGATCACTTCCGCCTCAACGTGGAACCGCGTTCGGAGCGCGGAACTCGCCAGATTTAAAGGCACAGGACTTGTCAGTCCAACCAAAAGCGCTGGTTTAAGATTTGGATCCTTTTTAATGACTTGTGAAGCTGTTAGATTATACTGCAGTCTTTAACACAAGGCCTTTTTCGTACATTTGAGGCTCTCTTCGATTCTGTAATCCCTTGTTTCCGGCAGTATTTAAATTTTCTTTATAAAGGCTTCCAACTCGTGCCCTCGAAGAATTCAGACCCCCAACTGCAGATAAAAACTAGTTTAGCCTATATGCGAATTAAAGTGCTCAATCGGTAATAAGCTTGCAACTCTATTACGAGAACGTCTGGCTGAAGTGCAATTAATTAGTATTTGTGCAATAACGGTAGGTGAAATGCAGTTAATGTGGTTCGATGCAATAATGGGACCTTCAATTATAGTCTGCATTTACTGCACGCAGCTTGTCCGTTGTTTGTACCGCAAATGTTACTAGCACTAGTCCGTTTGTGCGGTCTGTTGAGGGAAATCAGAATTGTTCTGCAAATCTGTATAATATAATTTTATGGCAGTACAACTCAGAATGAGATGAATTTGTGGAGACTGTAGGTTGACCATCCATATCCTCCTTTTCGCAGAACGGTGCTTATGTGAAAACATTTGGCAGGAACGATAAAAGGTGTTGACAGTATTGAATTAGACATCGGTGTGTAAAACGTCACTTTATTTTTCGGAAAACAAAGGAATGCATGCAGTGGCCTTTTAAAGAAACAATAGAGAAACAGTGGAGTCACAGTCTGTGCCGTTCAGTGTTCTCATTAAGATGTGCTAATGTCTGGGACTGCTGCTGTTCTGCGGGATTGCTGCATTGTCTCGGTGTCGAGCTCATCAGTGGCTATAGAATTCTGGGAACATTTAGTCAGTGCTTAAATTAACAATTTAACACTGGGTGGAAAAAACAGTGTGTGAGTGTGCAGCTATCATGAAAGGACTTGGATTTTCCTTCTCAAGCTCTCTGTCCTTTTTTTTTCTCTCTCAATCCTTCCTGCCCCTCTTTCCCACACCCCTCCCCCTGACCTCCTTGCCTCGCTTGCCATCTCTCATTCGTTGCCCACCCCCCCCCACACCCCCTTTCTCTGTTCTCAGGGGCGGGGCCTGAGGCAGCCAGTGCAAGGGGGGACCCCATGCGTAAGCCTCGGAGGAGGGGCCGCCAGGCCGGGGGCAGCCCCGGCGCCGGGGGGGCGGCGGCGGCGCCGGGCGGTAGGGGCGGGGCCGGGCGCGGGGGCGGCGGCCGGAGCATCCACCAGCGCTCGCCCTCGCCCTACAGCCTGAAGGTGTCGCCGGCCCGGGAGACCCTGACCTACGCCCAGGCCCAGAAGATGGTGGAGGTGGACCTGGACGGGCGCCTCCACCGGATCAGCATCTTCGACCCGCTGACGGTCATCACCGAGGACGAGATGACGGCGCAGGACATCGCCGAGTGCAACAGCAACAAGGAGAACAGCGAGCAGCCGCTGCTCCCCAGCAGCGCCAAGCCGGGCCGCCGGCCGCCGGCCGCCAAGGGCCGGAGGAAGGACGCCAAGCACTCCTCCTCCTCCTCCTCCTCCTCGTCCTCGTCCGCGCAGCACGGCCACGCCAACTCCCAGCAGCAGTCCAAGTCGCAGGCCAACGCGTCCCACCACCCGCTCCACCACGGGCCCCTCCCGAAACCCTCCTTCCGCCTGCTGGAGGCCTTCTCCCCCACCGACGCCCCGCCCCTCCCCGCCGCCTACTACCGCTACATCGAGAAGTCGGCGGAGGAGCTGGACACGGAGGCGGAGTACGACATGGACGAGGAGGACCTGGCCTGGCTGGAGATGGTCAACGACAAGCGGGCGTCGGACGGCCAGGCTGCCGTGTCGCCGGACACCTTCGAGCTGCTGATGGACCGGCTGGAGAAGGAGTCGTACCTGGAGTCGCGCAGCCAGGCGCCGTCGCAGAGCGCCATCGACGAGGACGCCTTCTGCTGCGTCTGCCTGGACGACGAGTGCCTCAACAGCAACGTCATCCTCTTCTGCGACATCTGCAACCTGGCGGTGCACCAGGAGTGCTACGGCGTGCCCTACATCCCCGAGGGCCAGTGGCTGTGCCGCTGCTGCCTGCAGTCGCCCTCGCGGCCCGTCGACTGCGTGCTGTGCCCCAACCGCGGCGGCGCCTTCAAGCAGACCAGCGACGGGCGCTGGGCGCACGTGGTGTGCGCCATCTGGATCCCCGAGGTGTGCTTCGCCAACACGGTGTTCCTGGAGCCCGTGGAGGGCGTGGACAACATCCCGCCCGCCCGCTGGAAGCTGACGTGCTACCTGTGCAAGCAGAAGGGCCGCGGCGCCTCCATCCAGTGCCACAAGGCCAACTGCTACACGGCCTTCCACGTGACCTGCGCCCAGCGCGCCGGCCTCTTCATGAAGATCGACCCGGTGCGCGAGACCAACGTCAACGGCACCACCTTCTCCGTCAAGAAGACGGCGTTCTGCGACGCGCACTCGCCGCCGGGCAAGGGCGCGCGGGCCGGCTCGGGCGAGGACGACGAGGAGGAGGAGGAGGACGAGGAGACGGGCGGCCGGGTGGTGGGCGGGCGGGGCAGCCGGGGCAGCAGCGCCTACACGCAGAGCCCCGCCGTGCGGGCGCACCGGCGCGGGGGCAAGAAGAAGGGCGCCGCCTCCTCCTCCTCCTCTTCCTCCAGGCTGCTGAAGAAGAAGGTGAAGAAGAGCCTGGAGGCGGCGTCCCGCCGCGCCGCCGCCGCCATGCCGCTGGTCACCGTGCCGCAGATCCCCGCGCACAGGTACGCACGCCCGTCGGCCCGCCCGCCCGCCCGCCAGCGGTCACCCCGCCCTGCTCCTGGAGACCGACCGTCCCGTAGGGTTCTGCTCCAGCCTTATTAACACAGGCACCCCGCGTTCAGCAGCCAGAGATCTCACTGAGCTGCTAATCGTCATTTCACGTCATTACATTACATTACAGGCATTTAGCAGACACTCTTATCCAGAGCGACTTACATTGTATCCAGCTATACAGCTGGATATATACTGGAGCAATGCAGGTTAAGCACCTTGCTCAAGGGTACAACGGCAGTGTCCTACTGGGCAATCGATCCTGTGATCTTTAGTTTACTAGACCAGCTACTTGTCCCTTACACTACAGTGCATCATCAGTTTAATTCGTATGGCGCTTTTTCTTGTAGAAAACTGTCACAAGGAGGCCTTACGGTGTAGCAGAAAAAGTAGCAGTTAAAGTAATTGGTAGAATCCGTTGTCAAATTACTGGACGGTGGATCTCCAGGAACAGGGTTGGTTACCGCTGCTTTGAACATGGTCCTCACCTTCCTCATCTCTACAAGTCTGCACACTGATAGAGCCTTACTTTTGCATGTGGTTATTCAGGGCTCTACAGTGCTCCCATTTTCGCAGTATTTGGGTCCTGAAAACTGATAAGTGGAAAAATAAATTAGGACATATACTAATTGTTGTGCATTAGCGTGCTTATAAATTTTTCAGCATGTTCTCCTTGGAAAAATGTTAGTGAAGAGCCCTGTTATTAGTGCAACTCAAAATGTCATAAATTAACGTGTAGCCTGTATGATGATGTGTATTGTGTATTTATACACCATAAAAGTATTAGACATTTTGGATTTTTCTATTCTAATGCGTAAGTAAAATGAAAATTCCCATGTCATTAAAGCTATTTGGGATTTTGCTCAGAAACTTAAAAAAAAAAGGAGGAAAAAAAAAGCACCTGCATGATTTTTGGAAAGTCCTGCTGGAAGTACGAAGTGGCGTTCTGTAAATTTTGCATGTGGTGTATAACTTGAATGGTTTGAGGGAAAAAAAAAGTAACTTTTTTTTCTCCCTCCAAGGCACATTTGCATTAATACAAGGTTTGAGTTTGCTTGTGCGTCAAAGTGGAAAAACGCAAATGCACGCTAAGCTTTTCCACAGCTGGGTCTTTTATAGTTGAGGCACGCCGTTGTGAGTCGCTGTGTGCAGTTTTGCAAGCTGTTCCTTCGTCTTCCTGCAGGCTGAACAAGATTTGCAAAGGGGTCCTCCTCCAGAGGAAGAACCAGTTCCTGCAGCGGCTGCACAACTACTGGCTCCTGAAGCGCCAGTCTCGCAACGGCGTGCCGCTCATCCGCCGCCTGCACTCGCACCTGCAGGCCCAGAGGAGCGCCGAGCAGGTAACGCACCTGCGCATCATTACCGCGGTAACACACCTGTGCATGCATTACTGCTGTAACACACCTGTACGAGCAGGTAACGCACCTGCACATCATTACCGCGGTAACGCACCTGTGCATCATTACTGCTGTAACGCACCTGTACGAGCAGGTAACGTACCTGTGCATGCATTACTGCGGTAACACACCTGTACGAGCAGGTAACGCACCTGTGCATGCATTACTGCTGTAACGCACCTGTGCATGCATTACCGCGGTAACACACCTGTGCATTCCTTACCACTGTAACACACCTGTGCATGCATTACTGCGGTAACGCACCTGTGCATGCATTACTGCGGTAACACACCTGTGCATCATTACCGCGGTAACGCACCCGTGCATGCATTACTGCGGTAACGCACCTGTACGAGCAGGTAACGCACCTGTGCATGCATTACTGCGGTAACGCACCTGTACGAGCAGGTAACACACATGTGCATGCATTACCGTGGTGACACACCTGTACGAGCAGGTAACGCACCTGTGCATGCATTACTGCGGTAACACACCTGTACGAGCAGGTAACGCACCTGTGCATGCATTACTGCGGTAACACACCTGTACGAGCAGGTAACACACCTGTGCATGCATTACTGCGGTAACACACCTGTACGAGCAGGTAACGCACCTGTGCATGCATTACTGCGGTAACACACCTGTACGAGCAGGTAACGCACCTGTGCATTCATTACTGCTGTAACGCACCTGTGCATGCATTACCGTGGTAACACACCTGTGCATTCATTACTGCTGTAACGCACCTGTGCATGCATTACCGTGGTAACACACCTGTGCATTCATTACTGCTGTAACACACCTGTGCATGCATTACCGTGGTAACACACTTGTATGAGCAGGTAACACACCTGTGCATTCATTACCGCTGTATCTCACTCACCTGCATGAGCAGGTAACACACCTGTGCAGTCATTACTGCTGCAACACACTTTCTGCTCTGTCTGGGGCATCTCCATTGGTTGATCTTTGAGGCATTGAGGTTTTCCCTGCCACTGTTCCCTCTGGCTTGCTCTCTGGGGGTTCAGACCAGGGCGACTGGGAGGTGTGCTGTGACAAATCCTTTGTAAAATGTGCTGTGTGTCTAACATTCGATGGAGTGAATGACTGATTTAGTGGGTCCCTAATGTGGTAGGGTGGAGAACAGCAAGTATGGCAAACATTGATTTAGGGAGTATCATTTACAGAACTGCTGAATATTATGTACAGAATTGCTGTGATGTTGTGCAAAAGAAAAGTTTCGTGGTGGAGTCGATGGTCATCAGGGTGTGGAAACAATTGGCAACGCAGAATCAGTCCAAAAGTAGCGTGGACAGTTAGTGGAAGGTTAATGAAGTGGGTTATCTTTGGGGGAAAAAACGCTCTTGCAGTAACAGCGCCTTGGCCCTGAACTGTGTTTGCCTTAGGGCTAGGCTTATCTGGGCCAGTCTGCCGCGGGGGGGGGGTGTTATCGGTGTGTGTGTGTCTGTCTCTGGGGTTTGAGCCGTGCCGGTGTATTTGTGGACGTGTGTGTGTGTGTGTCCCTGGGTTTGCGCTGTGCCGGTGCGTGCGTGTCTGTGTCTGTCTGTGTGTCTCTGTGTCTGTCTCTGGGGTTTGAGCTGTGCCGGTGTGTGTGTGTGTGTGTGTGTGTGTGTGTGTGTCTCTCTCTCTGGGGTTTGAGCCGGTGTGTTTGTGGGCGTGTCCGCAGGCGGAGCCGGATGAGAAGGTGTGCGCCGTGAGGGAGGAGCTGAAGTACTGGCAGAAGCTCCGGCACGACCTGGAGAGAGCCCGGCTGCTGGTGGAGCTGATCCGCAAGAGGGAGAAGCTCAAGAGGGAGCAGGTAACTGGGGGGGGGGGAGGGGATTTAGGAAGAGGGAGCAGGTAGGAGGGGGGGAGGAAGGAGGTAGGGTGAGTGTGATGGGAAGAGGGAGGAGGTACGGAGGGAGGAGCTGGGTGGTCGGGGCAGGGAGGAGAGTGTGGGGACTGGGAGATTGGGGGGGGGGGGGTCATTGAGGGATACTCTTGTCTGTTTATTTGATCTTTTCCTCATTTAAATGTTTCCACACAATGGCAGTATATGAAATCATATCTGGATAAATATCCATTACAGTTACATTCCACCGTGGACTTGTGAGAATGTTTCTGAGGTTCTTAATAGGTTGTGATGAGTCTCTTTATTTTACTTGACGCGTGAAGTCAGTTTTATGCTGATACCAAACCGATATCTGGCTGGTGTCCCCCGTACATTCCAATGAAGTCATTTTGTGTGGACAAGGCAGTCTGTGTACACAAGTTTTTTTTATTTTTTTTTTTAAATAATTTTTTTATCCTGATAAATGCTTAGGTCTGCTCTAGAAACCATTCTCTTGACAGAAATTGCTCGGTGCCAGCCCTGCGAGTGAGGGGCAGCACGTAAACGAGTTTGCGCTGATCTGCTGAAATGGCAGGGGTGTAAAAATAGTGCTCCAGCGGCACTTCCTGCTGAGCGCGGAGCAGCCTGCCAGGTCACGTTGTAGAGGGACAAAATCTGCGGGGTTTCAAGACCAGGCTTGATACAGTGTTAAGATACTATCTGGTCTGCGGGTAATCAGAGCAGTGATTCGGTCAGGAAAATGGCGAGCGTTGTTGGGCTGAATGGCCTGTTCTCGTCATTATGTTGTGTTGTGTTATGTAACGTTTTACGTTATGTTTTGTATTACGTTATGTTATGCTATGCTATGATATGTTACGTTATGTTTTGTGTTACATTATGTTGCGGTATGTTTTGTGTTATGTAATGTTTTGGGTTATGTTATGTTCTGCGCTATGTAATGTTTTGTGTTATGTTATGTTGTGTTGTGTTATGTCATGTTTTGTGTTACGTTATGTTCTGGGTTATGTTATGTTTTGTGTTACGTTATGTTTTGCGTTATGTTATGTGCTGAGTTATGTTATGTTTTGTGTTATGTTGCGTATGTTTTGTGTTATGTAATGTTTTGTGTTATGTTACGTTGCGTTATGTTGTTTTGTAATGGAGTGAGTGTTACTCCCCCTGCCTGACTCCACCCTCCCTCCCTGGCAGGTGAAGGTGCACCAGGCCACGCTGGAGATGCAGCTGACCCCCGCGCTGGTGCTGCTGCGCTCCACGCTGGACCAGCTGCAGGAGAAGGACCCCGCGCAGATCTTCGCCCAGCCCGTCAACCTCAAGGAGGTGCGTGAGGGCGTCCCCTCCGCTGCCTGTTTAAAAAACCCTGCTGAATAATCCCAGCACATCAGATTATTAAGATGTCAGTTCCCTCCCCTCCTCCATAGCTATGGCCTCCAGTAGTTCAGTGGCTCAGCTGGCTGATCATTGCGCTAACAATGCAAAGGTTGTGGGTTTGACCGCAGAGGACTACATGTACTAAAAAGTGTACGCATTCATATAATAATGCCTCTGTTTAGAAGCATAACCGCGGCCTGCCTCTCTCCTCCTCCTCGTTCTCTCTCTTTGTCCTCTTCCCTCCCCCAATTCCCTCTCTTTCTCCTCCTCCCTCTCTTCCTCGTTCCCTCTCTTCCTCCTCCCCATTCCCTCTCTTCTTCTTCCCCATTCCCTCTTTTCCTTCTCCCCCATTCCCTCTCTTCTTCCTCCCCATTCCCTCTCTTCTTCCTCCCCCATTCCCTCTCTTCTTCCTCCCCATTCCCTCTCTTCCTCCTCCTCCTTGTTCCCTCTCCTCTTCCCCCCCTCCTCCTCCTCTCTCCTCCTCCTCCACCTCCTCCTTCCTCTCCCCTCCCCCGCCTCGCTCCTCCTCCAGGTCCCTGACTACCTGGAGTTCATCTCCCAGCCCATGGACTTCTCCACCATGCGGTCCAGGCTGGAGGCTCATGGGTACCACTCGCTCGCAGAGCTGGAGGGCGACTTCAACCTGATGGTGGCCAACTGCCTGCGCTACAACTCGCGCGACACGGTCTTCCACCGGGCGGCCGTGCGCCTGCGCGACCTAGGGGGCGCCATCCTGCGCCACGCCCACCGCCAGGCCCACAGCAGCGGCCTGGACCCCGACACCGGCATGCTGCTGCCCGACTCGCCACACAAGAACGACTACTACCGCTGCTCCTGGGAGGACGGTGAGCGGGACTGTGCAGAGGCCACAGGGAAGGCGTTCGGAAAAAAACGGTCTCCACTGTCATCTGTTGGGTGACTATAAGACAGCCAATCGGCAGCCAGCACTCACAGCTCCATGCGATTGACAAAAACACATCACATGGTCACACGGAAGCTGTACGACCCTGGTGCCGATTGGCTGTCTTATCAACATCTAATGGATAACAATGTTTTTTTTTTTCTATATATAATTTTAATGGTTAAGTATGAGAAGTGTAACTTCTTAGCATTAAAGATGTTCTTTAATGCCTATAATGTAATGTAATGTAAATGCACTTTATTTTAAAGAAGGTATCGGTTCAGGCGCTGTTTAGCCACTGGCAGTTTTAAAATTTCAGGATTGCTATTGGCAAAATCTGAACGATACCCATCCCGAGTCACACCCCTGTCTCTCTCCCCCCTCTTCCCCCCTCCTCCCCCCTCACACAGTGGACACCCTCCTGGTCCCGGAGAACCGGCTGCACCTCTCGGTGGAGGAGCAGCTGAAGGAGCTGCTGGACAAGCTGGACATGGTGACGTCCATGCGCTCGAGCGGGGCGCGGACCCGCCGCATCCGCCTGCTGCGCCGCGAGATCAACAGCGTGCGCTACCGGCTGGGCCAGCAGCAGCAGCAGCAGCGCCACCTGCTGACGCTCAACGGCGCCGTCAAGGAGGAGGAGGACGAGGACCGGGAGGAGGAGGAGGAGGAGGAGGCGGCGGCGGTGGAGGAGGACAACAACGAGGGAGAGGGGGAGGAGAGGGAGGAGAGCGGCGGAGGAGGAGGAGGAGGAGGAGGGAGGGGCGGCGGCGGAGGCAAGGACGCCGCCACGCGCGTCCCGTCCGCCGCGCTGGAGAATGGTGAGAGGGGGCGCTGTTTTCGTGGGGGGGGTTCGCCCCTGTTACATTACATTACAGGCGTTTAGCAGACGCTCTTATCCAGAGCGACTTACACAATATTTTACGTAGCATTTACATTGCATCCATTTATACAGCTGGATATATACTGAAGCAATGCAGGTTAAGTACCTTGCTCAAGGGTACAACAGCAGTGTCTTACCTGGAAATCTGATTGGTCACAAGGCCAATTCCTTACCCATTATACTGCACTGCTGCCCAGCCCCTGTAGTGCATGTGAAATGTATGAGCGGTGTCTGTGGTACTGAAACGGTGTGTTATGGTGTCTGTGGTACTGAAGCGGTGTGTTATGGTGTCTGTGGCACTGAAACGGTGTGTTATGGTGTCTGTGGCACTGAAACGGTGTGTTATGGTGTCTGTGGCACTGAAACGGTGTGTTATGGTGTCTGTGGCACTGAAGCGGTGTGTTATGGTGTCTGTGGCACTGAAGCGGTGTGTTATGGTGTCTGTGGCACTGAAACGGTGTGTTATGGTGTCTGTGGCGCTGTAACGGTGTGTTATGGTGTCTGTGGCACTGAAACGGTGTGTTATGGTGTCTGTGGCACTGAAGCGGTGTGTTATGGTGTCTGTGGTACTGAAGCGGTGTGTTATGGTGTCTGTGGTACTGAAGCGGTGTGTTATGGTGTCTGTGGCACAGAAGCGGTGTGTTATGGTGTCTGTGCTCTGCCTGTCCCGAGTCTCTTTTTCATATCGCATTTCTGTCTCTCCCCTTCTCCCTCCCATCAGACGACATGAAATCCACCCCCCCACCAACGCTTGAACCCACAAGCCCTGCCCTGTCCCACCCCCAGGGAGACGCCCCCCTGGACCCCCCCACGCTGCGGCCGGTGACGGGGGAGCCGCGCCCCCCCGGCCGCTCGCACAAGCGCCTGAAATGGGACGCTGAAGGCGGGGGCGGCGGCGCCGGAGGAGGCGGCCCCAGCGCGGAGAACGCCGGCGGCGGGGGCGCAGGAGGAGGAGGAGGAGGAGGGGGAGGGGGGGAGGAGACGCCGCGCTCGCCCGGAGAGGGCCGCATGGTGAACGGGGTCTCCCCCTGCGGGACCCCCCGCACCCCTCCCTCCGTGGGACGCCGCACCTCCGTCCTGTTCAAGAAGGCCAAAAACGGGGCCAAGCTGCTGAAGGACAGAGAGAGCCCCCTGCAGAACGGGGGGGCGGCGGCGGCGACGGGCAACGACGAGGCCCCCCCCGGGGCTGCCGGCTCCCCCCCCGCCCCCGGCTCCACCCCGAACCCTTCCGCAGTCACACCGCCCAAAGCTGCCGTCGCCACCCCGCCCCCACCCTCGCCCCCCACCCCCCGGCAACGGCCCAGAAGCCTCAGCGCCAGTTCTGAGAGCGAGGGGGAGAAGTCGCCCCGCCCCGCCCGAAAGGGAGGTAAGGAACCCACCACTAATTGCAATCAGAATGTTCTTAACTGAACATTCTAATGCTGATGTCACAATCACTGCTGATAACTGAAAGCAACGGAGTTCTAGAACACTGACTCAATTTTGAAAAGAATTTCAAAATTTTGAAATTCCGCCTTTCAGCAGCTTTGTATTTGTAGATGTCTCATGTAGATATTAAATGTAGACACTCTCTTAAGGACATTACATTACAGGCATTTTAGCAGACGCTCGTATCCAGAGCGACTTACACTTGAGGATAAGGGTAATTCAGTGGTGTGATTGTGATGTCACAGTGATGTCACAGTGCCGTGTGTTCCTCCCCAGGCCTGACGAATGGATTCAGGAAGCACAGAGACAGCTGCTCGGACTCGGAGTGCAGCCCCTCCCCCACCTTCCGCAAGGACAGGTGAGCCGCCCGACACCTCACACACCTCTTATCCCTAGAGAGAGAGAGAGAGAGAGAGAGAGAGAGAGAGACCACTACTTACTCACCGTCTCAAGTGACCTCACTTCCCCTCTCACACAGCGCCCTCCCAAACGGGGCCGGGGGAAGCCGGCACTGTCTAAAGTCCCCTTCCTGGACGGGGTGAACGGAGATTCGGACTACACTGGCTCAGGTGGGTGCATTCAGGTGGTTGAAGGGGGAGGAGGGGGGAAGGTACTGATCTTGTGAGCAGTTTGATAAGGGAAGGGGTGAACAGTTTGCTGAATAATACTGGCAATTCTACTGAAAATGATTTATTACTATATTCGTGAATACAGTGGGGGAGGGGGGGGGGGGTCATACTGCAGTTTGTGTGTTTTACTTGATGGGAATGGTAGAATATGACTAATGTAAGGAAAATGGATGGGGTGGTGGGGTCACATCTTCATTGACCTCGATTGTGGAGCAGAATGTAAAATGGGAGTGTAGGAAATCTGTGAATTCTGTAGTGGAAGGTCCTTCACATGCCTCTTTTTGTCACTAGTCACAGATGAAACTCTTTCCTTCAGTGCATGTAACCTAAGAGTGTGTAATCTATTATAAAGGAAGAATGTAATGAAGTATGAAATATTAAATTCTTATCCTTGGTCAGACCTAATGATTGTCGTTTTCAGCTCTGTTTTGTATTATTACAAGTTACACTTAGAATAATGCACTTGCAAGATTACACACTTTCTAAGTCTTTAATGCAGTTATTAATTTTTAATGGATTTTATTAATTCATTGTTTTACTTTCTGTCATTAAATACACAGTAGAATCTGAGATATGAAGCTTGGAGCTGGAGTTATCAAACTTCTAATTACTCACAATAATAATGATTAGGTGAGCAGATCTAGACAAGCACAGGTCACACCTTTCATTGATGAGAAATCTGAAATGGACACGTGAATGAAATCAAACCTTTTTGGGGAAAAACACGCTTCTAAAAGAACAGTTGTTCACTGAAACGAGATGCGTCATTCATAAGGCTGTCGTAGAATAACCCGTTATGAATATTGTAACGAGGCCCTGATTGCTGTCGGTATGATTACTGGGTTATTCCCTTTAAATCTACACAGCGAGAGGAGATCGTTTAAAAAATAAGGCTGCGGTAATGAAGTAAATGATTAGAATGCTTGCCATGGGAAAACGGGGTGTAGTATTCTTAGATCACTCCACCATGTTAGAAATTCTGGGAGAAGCGTTTTGTTTTTTGCTTGTCCTTGCGGCCTGGGGGCCCTTGGGGGAGAGAGGCGAGCGATGGAAAGTGCGGTATGCTTCGGTGTTTGACTTGCTGTGGATGCACCGCACAAACATTTACTGAAATGTCAGCTTAGCTAGCTAGCCTAGCGAGAGCGGAATGCTTGAACATAGCTCATTAGCTCCAATGGAACATTTTTCTTTTTTTAAAATCAGTGTTGCCGCAATACACAAGTTTCCAAAAGGCATTAATTCCTTAAATTCCCTCTTGGAATGAAGTTGGTTGAATGGTTTTTGTGGACTGTGTTTATGTATGTATGGACTTAATTAGCAAAAAAATAAAAAATTCCTGGCCACCACTTTGCTGTAAACTGTTTGCAGATTGTTTTTCAGAATTGTTTACGCAAAACCGTTGACTCTGTACTTCTTAAGTTATGAAAAACTGGGTTTACTCGCTTGTGGTCATTGGTTTGCATTTAATAACGGACCGCGTGGTTTTGCTTGGATGTGATCCCAGAGAGAATACTGTTTTTCCATAGCAGTCTAGAGGGGTGCTCTAAGAGCCAGCCCCCGAACCCTTGATCTCATCCCTCAGTAAGCTGTTCTCAAAGGCATTTTTAACCCTTTGAAGAGTAGGTTTTTTTGGAATGTTTCCTTTTTTCAAAATTCTAAGCGTTCTAGAACTCCACTTCTTTCGGTTACCAGTAGCGACTGTGACATCAGCATTAGAATGCTCAGTTAGCAATATTTGAGATCTCACACCTTAAAGGGTTGAAGAACAGAATTAAGGAGATAAACTGTATGTGGAAATTGCATGGCTTTCATGTTTTACGATATGACTTGTCTGCAGAACTTTTATTCGCTGCCTGACAAACGTCTTTTTTATGTTTTAAATTTAAGGGGAAGTAAGGGATGAAATCAGATAATGGAAAGCAATTGAAATTGAGTGACTTTAGGCAAGAGAGTTTAGAAATGATTTAAGTACTTAAAACGTGCCTTTTTCCATTTACTGTATTTGGTTTGGGAATTATATATATATATGCTTAAATAGTGCATACCTTTACCTTTTGCCTCTCTAGTGTACAGTGTTTTAAAGTTGCATGTGGTGACATCACCCAATTTCTGTTGTGCTCACAGCTGGGTCCTGTAGTCATTTCCTTGCCTACGGGACAGAATCTGGCATCTCCAGCCAGCTCTTGAATTTTTTAATATTCGCAGCTGTGTTTATTTTTTTCTGTACAAACCCGAAATCCTGATGCAACATAGGCGATCCCTATCGCTCGCCCCTTCCACAAGTGATTTAATGTGTTAATTTCATTTTTTAAAAAACCCATTGTGTTTACATTGGTGATGAGGAAGAGAAACCTCTGTGGTCATTGTGTGTGTGATTCAGGTCTGACCCGCCCAGTTGGAACCGTTACATTCGGGTCTTGGCGCATCAAGCTGTCCACCCATGTGTAAGGCTAACTTACGTTAGCTTGCGTCCGGTCGTAAAGCTTCCCTGGGTTTATCTGTACTGAGAGAGCGGCTCCCATGCTGATGGTGGGAAAGAGGGGTGAGACGGCAGAGAGACTCACGTGTGTTTTTTTTGGGTTTATATTTACAGGCCGTAGCCTCCTGATGCCGTTTGAGAACGGGGCGGAGCTGGAGCCCCTGGACCTGGTGTGGGCCAAGTGTCGAGGGTACCCGTCCTACCCCGCGCTGGTGAGCCTCTCCCCAATTTCCCCATCCCCCCAACTCACACCACTTTAAGCACACACTGCAGGAGCTCTGAGGAGGCTCGCTCTGGGCCGGGCGGGGGCAGAAGGGCTCCTTATGACCCCCCCCCCCCCCCCGGGCCTTTTGGCAGGGCACGGCTCTTGCATGGGAGGAAATTAAAAGCCCCCCCCCCCCTTAACGGTCCCTTCTTGTCTCTATCCCTCTCTCTCTCTTCCCCTTCCCCTCTCTCTCTGTCCCTCCCCCCCCACCCCCAGATCATCGACCCGGACATGCCCCAGGAGGGGCTGCTGCACAACGGCGTGCCCATCCCCGTGCCCCCCCAGGACGTGCTGAAGCTGGGGGAGCTCAGGCAGGAGGAGGTGGGGGAGAAGCTCTTCCTCGTGCTCTTCTTCGACAACAAGAGGACCTGGTGAGGGGCGCTAACGCTTTCTCTGGGACCCCGCGCTGGGGAGTCAATCCAAGTGTACTTGCAAGTGTGCTTGCGAGTGCATGTGCTTGTACGTGAGTGCGCTTGCGTGTATGCACGTGTGAGTCCGCTTGTGTGTATGTGTGTGAGTGTATGTATGTCTGTGTACATGAGTGCGCTTGCGTTCTGTGCATGTGAGTGCGGTTGTGTGTACGTGTGTGCGAGTGCATCGTGTGCGTACTGTGTACTTGTGAGTGTGCTTGTGCGTGCATGTGAATGCAATTGCATGTATGCTTGTGAGTGTGCTTGTGCGTGCATGTGATGCAGCATTAGCTTGGGTGCTGTCTGTGCAGATATGAGCCCATTCTCTTGCATCTCCCCTCCTCTCTCACTCCCTCTTCCCCCTCTCTCTCTCCTCCCCCTCCCTGTCTCTCTCTCTCTCCCCCCCCCCCCCCCCCCGCAGGCAGTGGCTCCCGCGCAGTAAGGTGGTGCCGCTGGGCGTGGACGACACGGCCGACAAGCTGCGCATGATGGAGGGGCGCAAGACCAGCATCCGCAAGTCGGTGCAGGTGGCGTACGACCGCGCCATGATCCACCTGAGCCGCGTGCGCGGAGACCACCCCTTCGTCACCTCCGGCTACCTGTAGGGGGCGCTCTCTCGAACCTGACGCACCCCGCACCTGATGGGCCGGAAGGTTTGGCCCACTCGCCTTGGCCCCACACGCAAACGCATCTAGAGAGAGAGAGAGAGTGTGCGGGCTGTCGGAAAGGAGGGGAATGGGTGGGGGGGGTGTACTGACTTGCTTCCTATGGGAGAAAAGGGTAAAAAAAGGTGTACTATCAGGGGGTTTGGACTCCATCATGCTGGTCCACCTTGTGTGGGGCTGCACGTACGTGTGCGGTCCGTGTGAATGCACCCTAAGAATTTTTGGTCGGTTGAGGGACGCGGAGACTGCAGCAGATTGGGGCGAGCTTCCAAGGGAACTCCTCCATTTTGTTTCAAAGACTACTATCAAAGATAGAAATGTTTGGGGAAGAAGAATAAAATAAAATAAAATAAAATAAAAAAACATTCACTTTTTTCATATTTATACAAAAAAGTACAACAACAAAAAAAAAACCAAAAAAAAAAAAAAAAGCCACAATGTACGAATGGATCACTGCCATTTTCTTACAATAGCTTTTTACTTTTTAATATTTTACAACCACTTTCTTGTACATTTAAGAAGACACATTCATGTATATATGTATTTCTATCATACAGTACCTTTAATTTTATTTCATTTTTGTTGAAAATGAAATGAGCCCCCAACAGGAATGAAGAAAGGAGAGACGGTGTGTACATACTTGTAAAATACTCACTAAATTACTGACTGGCTTCAAAAAAGTGTATCCGCTTGTCTGTGATGTCAATAGTTCTACATACAGTATATTCTCGTTGTTTTTTTTGATAAACAAAATGTAATTTATTTATGGAAAGCAGAAAAAAATAAAGAAATGAAATTATATATATTGGTTGACAATTGAAAGTAAATCTGTTATTTAAGATAAACTTATTAAAAAGCAAGGGTTCCGCGGTGGGCTTCGTCACTGTATCTGTAGTAATATTGAGGTTTTATCAGACTTATGCTGTGGGAGTTGATTTGTATCGTTCACTGGCTTTGAGTCAGTTTCTGGGTCCGCCCTTAAGCACAGAAACCCTTGTATTTATTGTAGAAAGAGTTTACTAGAATTCTAGACCCTGTTTATAAGACGGCGCTGAAGAGAGAGAAGTTGAGCTTGTACAAACTGCAGATTTTATCTACTTGCCTATAACCTGTCTGAATCAATATTTTCTCATGTGGGGGAAATAAATGTTATACGCAAAATCAACCTGTTTTAAAATGTTGTGCTTTTTTTTTTTTTGCTGCCCTTGTTTGGAATGACTGGAATGTTCGGTGAACGGTGACTGGGTGTTTTTCGGGGGCTTGTCTGTGAGTGACCGGGTCATGATTGTGACATGAGCCGAATTATCGGACTGCAGAGGAGTTTTAAAAAGTTGCAAAAAGAAAATTTGATTAAGGGCGATTTTAAATGCGCTTATATGACCAAAGGTATCTGGACACCCCTTGGTCTGAGGCTGGTTTTCATGGTTTGGGCTAAACCCCTTCGTTCCAGTCAAGGCATTACATTTTACATTCTAGATGATTCTTTGCTTCCACATTAGTGGTAAAAGTTTGGGGAAGGCCCTTTCCTGTTTCCAGCATGACGGTGTCCCCGGGCACACAGCGAGGTAGAAATGGTTTTGTCAAGTTTGGTGTGGAACAACTTGACTCGCCTGCACAGAGCCCTGACCTCAACCCCATCCAACACCTTTAGGGTTTCATTGGAAAGCCAACTGTGAGCCAGGCCTAATCGCCCAATCAGTGCCCGACCTCACTAATGCTCTTCTCGCTGAATGGAAGCGAATCCCTGCAGCAATGCCTCAACACCTAGCATAAAGCCTTCCCAGGATAATGAAGGTTCTTACCACAGCAAAGGGTGGACCAACTTTAATATTAATACCCATAATTTTGGATGAGATGTGGGATGTCTGGTGTCCAAATGCATTGGGCCATGTAGTGTATAAATCATCTTGCGTTCTATGAATTTAATTCGAAGCCTGCTGTAGTTTTTGGTTATGGATTTCACGGCTAAATTAGTACAGGTTCACCTCGGCCCTCCAGCTGGGAAAAGGGGGTGGAACCAGTGCAAGCCGTTTAATCGTGCGGCTTAATCTAAAATGATCTTCGGAACACAGTGCATTAATATTGTAATAACCTTTACAATGCTTTGCAGCAATGCGTCACCAAGTAATAGGCGTTTTATTTTTAGTTTTCGTAGCTAATTTCATATTTTGACGTTTTAATATTTGGGTTGGGTTATACTTTTTAAAATCCCACTTAGTCTATTACATCGAATTTTGCTCATACGACAAAAGTATTTCTCTATCACTTTTAATCTACATATGCAATCTAATATGTTACACACAAATCCGCGACAAATTGTGTATTTAACCCTACTGTAATAAGGTAGTCGTCCTCCCAATATATCTATAAAAATGACTGAGTCGTTCTTGAAGTGATCGGAGTATTTGGTGTGTGTGTGCATGCATGCGTGCGCGCGCGTACTATGTATACACGCCGAGAAGCTGGAATTCCGTTAAAATATCAAGCACTTGCAGATAAAAGATCAACAAGGGACATGTTTGCGGTCTTGACGAAAGATACTGTGAGTAGTTAATATGAACCACAGCGGTTACTAACTCTTGGAAGACGGCCCGAAAAAAACAGGTGGAACCAGGTTCATGGTAAAGTCCACAAGGTTAGAAATCGCGGGCGCTTGCGTTCTTCTCAAGCCGCGAGGCTCGCCGAGAGATTCTCTCTGGATCGCGGGAAACGTAACGAGCCGAGAGCGGTCTCAATGGTCCGCTCTCTTCATAATGCTTCCTGGTGTTCTCTTGGTTAAGCGTTCATGTACCATCGTGGCTGTGCAGGCATATGGACAGTGGACGGGATTTATAAAGGCGGAAGAGATAAAATAATCGTACATAACGGTTAATGAGATGGGGAAAAAAAAAAAATTGGGTCTATTGACGGGGTTGCCAGGCGAACATTAATTAAATCACCAAACAAGATTGGGGGCAAGATAAAAGGCTTTGTTTTCCGTGATTACGGTATAAAACCATGACCCTCGGTTTGAAATAGCTCCGAGGCATTAATGTTTATTTCATCCATTGATTATTTGCATCGTCGACTAACCAATTCATAAAACATCCAGCTATTGAAAAACATACATAGGCTATCTCTAAATAAATTCCGCGAATACATTTGCTCACACAAGCTGTGAGGTGTAGATACTTCACATAAAATGACTAATGCATTCCCAGATGGAAGAGCTCATTTATTTGAATCAACTGGTGAAACTTTCTTGGCTCATTGGACACAGTAGTTTCGATGCAGCTTCCTGGAGAGAATCAAATTAATCTCTCGCAACAGCCATGCGAATTAGACGAGCCTTCCCGGTGCTTTATAACGGCGACCCGGGTAAACAAAAGCAAAAGAAACGAGTCTGTTTTGAAGGAATCAATTACACCGAGGAAGGTAAGGGAGCGGAAAGTGTGTAATGAATCCATTCTGGGATGCTGTCTGGCTGGTTAACATGCCACAAAAACGCCTACTCTCTGTTAAAGAGACAATAAACCTTTATTAACTGAAAGACTTAGGGGGGGCTGGGGGGACAACAAAAAAAAGTGATAACTGGCGCAGGATTCATTTTTATCAGAATCCGCAGATATAATTCAGAATTTAATTTAATTTCTGTGTTTGCCGTCCTGGATCTCGGGCCGTGCGTGGTTACTGCTTAGATCTGTAATGTTAGAATGGAAGAAGACCTGACATTGTGAGAACGGACAGGATATTGAAAGCTATGATGAAATGTCAGTGTATCCCTCCAGGATAAAAAAAAAAACAAACAAAAAGGAAATGTCGGGCCTGTTTTGCTCCAAGCTCAAGAGCGCACCTTTTGAAAACCTCTCTGATCCCATTGTGACATCATAGATTCCGGAATGCCACCCAATATGGCTGGGCCCAGGCCGCGGTCCAGCAGAGCAGCACAGACCCTTTGAAGTCTTGCTGAGCAGCAAAAATAGTTCTCCTGTTTCAAGGGAGATTTTTCGACGGAACAAATCAAATAATGTGCATCCCTGAAGAACTGAGTAGGATCTTTCCGTTCTTACTGCATGTGATTAATGTATATGAAACTGATTAGAACGAACATTGAATTTGTTTCTCAACATTAAAAAGATATATCTATCTGTCTTATCTATCCATCCATCTATCCATCTGTCTGTCCTTCTGATAGTAGTACCATGTATCACCACTAGATAGAGCCAGATATGCACTAAATGTTGACTGAAATACAACATCTTTAGGATTAGAAAAAGAAATACCAAAAAATAGTAAAAGGCAAAATTTAGTATGTAAGGCTAAATGTGTTTGGCTTCACGATGGCATACTTTCTGGAAATGTTTATTTTGTATTCCCTGTGCACATTATTGTATTTTATATATATTGTAAATGTACATGTTTATATCTTCTATTAATCCCTTTAGAAACACATGAGCAGGACTACCATAAATATTGCGAATAGTTTTACAAATGTTATTTATTTAATTATTTATTGCCGAGTATCTAGTCATGTGGTCTTTGTCTGTGGATGCTTGCACTGCCAGGATAACACTGATGTTTTGTGGTTTTTGTGATGTTCTTAGTTGCCGGGGCTCTGCTGCTGGGGGGAGGGGGGGTGTGTGCAGTTTTGCTCTGATGGTCTGTTCAGGCCACTGCTGCTGCCTTTAAAAATGTGTGTGTTTTTCATTCATTCATTCATTCATTCATTCATTCATTCATTCCATGCACTTCATGTGTTCCATTCTCTTTCTTGGTCCTCTCTCTTTCTGTCTCTCTCTTCTTTTCTCTCTGTCTGTTTCACCCTCTCCTTTTTTCTCTCTCCCCCCTCTCTCTCTGTCTCTCTATATCTGTCTGTCCATCTCTATGTTTGTCTGTCTGTCTGTCTGGTTTGTCTCTCTGTGTCTGTCTCTGTCTGTCTGTTCTTCTGTATCTGTCTGTCTGTGTCTCTCTCTGTCTCTCTGTCTGTCTGTCCATCTCTCTCTCTCTCTCTCTCTCTTTCTAAACCTAACCCTCTCCTCCGTATTGAAGCTGCAGGTTTAGGAGTCCGTTCTGTCCCTCCGACTCTGCGGCCACAGTTTGCTGACCTGTCTCGGGCGTGGTCACGAGGAGGAGCTGCTCCACACAGCTGAGCAGAGACAGGTGTGTGCAGGTGAGATGGGTTTTTTTTTTCTACCTGGCCTGACACTTTGGAGAACATATGGTCACACTCGTTCTTGTCAGGGGGCCCCGCCCTGCCTGAGGCGAGGGTTCGAATGGCCACACTCCTCCCGCTGTGTAAAGACCCTGTCTTTGTTCCGATCCCGCTGAGTAACCGATGGCGACGGTGCCCGGGTACTAGGGCACATTTATGCCCTGCAGCAGTGCTTCCAGGTGGTGCTCTCTGTCGTTCTGGCCGCGCGCCAGCTGTGTATTTTATGTTGCTGTTGGCGTCACACGCTGTCCCTGTTGGTTACGGCCGGGCCGTCGTCCTGGTGGTGCAGGACAGCATCTGCACTCTGCCGGTGTGCCTGTGACCTGGTCTGATCACAGAAAAGATCAGGGATCCAGCGCACACGGTCCTGTTCCTCCTCGATTCTGTTTTCTGCAGGTCAGGCCTGGTGCTTTGATATGAAGCAGACCTGGGTCAAATACGTTTCTGTTTCGGATTCAAATACTTTTTCTGTGCTCTATTGATCTTGCCTGGTGTAATTGGGCCTGCCAATATGACCAGAAGGCGGGGTTTGCAGAGTATTTCATTGGTTCCAATTCACCAGACAAGATCAGTAAAGCATAGAGAAGTTTTGGAATACAAAACAAATACGTATTTGACCCAGGTCTGATATGAAGTGTCCAGGGTTCCAAGTGGTATACGCGCTTGCACACACACACACACACACACAAACACACACACACACACACACACACACATGCACATGTTCACACGTGTTTCGGTCTCCCACACGTTTCATATGTTACATATTCTTCCAACGCGTAACCCTCCCACAGACAGAACGTGTCATCTCTCAAAAAAACAACTACATTCATACATACCAGCATTTTACACCTTACTACATAGAGGCAGCTGAATAAATCATTTGTGTGCTTTGCATACGCTATTAATGGCAATCCATGTTTACCTAATTGACATGTACCATGTCATATCTATACAGTACACATGACTATTGTATCTTATCCTGTGCAATCAAAGCATGGCCATTGTAGAAATAATAAAAATCCATACCCTAATCATTTTAATGATGAACTCTTGATGATGTGTAACTTGTCCATACAATTTAATGTAAAGTCTATGCATTTATATATACATCGAAATACTGATATCCTAGTTCATATCTATTATACATACAGTGGGCTGATTTTTCAATGGAAAGTAAGCAGTGGCAGAATGTAGCGATCCCTTGGGGATCACTAACCCCCCCCACCCCCCAACCCACCACCACCCCGCATATTTTCAGTTTTGGATGACCCCCGGGGTGCTGGATTTAGGCAGGTTATCCTAAAAAAATTTTTTAATTCACTATAATTCCATATAATTTACAACAACGTGCCTTTAACAGCCCCTGCATTACACACACAGAGCTAAGAGATAAAGCCTGTGTGTATCATTACCTTCATTCGCACCAACGCAGTTTAATGTTAATATGCTGTGTAATTCCATTGTCGGACGTACTGCATCAAATTTGTTTGCGAGCCAAAGGCTAAAGGACGCGCATCGGTTCCTTTCCCCTTTTTAAATGTCCGATAATCCCTTCCATTTAAATCGAGGGGGCAGTGACACATGGAAACTCGTGATTAGTAAATGGGATCGATATTTGTCTGAATAAATCACACGGTACAGGTTTACTTCATCCTTAAACGCCGGTGTTAAAAAAAATCCCGACGGCGGTGATGGGAAATCAATAGGCGCACAGCGCGTTAAGATAAAGCCCCGTTCGCCTCTCCGTGTCCGTCATCCCTGTGAATGTCGCGACCGCGGCAGGAAGAACCGGAAACAGGGGCGCCTTTTATTCGTGATTAGCGTGGCCCCCGGCGGCTAATACGTAGCGCCGCTGTTATCGTACCTCTGCTCCTGTGAGAGCGAGGGCGGGTTTCTCTTTCCCCCAGTAATCTCTCCTAAAAAATAAAAAATCCACCTCGCCCATCACGTTTTTATGACTTCAAGGTCAAACGGAAAGACGGCGATGTAGGCCTACAGAGATGGGGTCTTGTGATGTGAAGGTTGACGGATTGCTGCCTGCGACTGGAGTGCTCTGCAAAAAAAAACCCTAAAACTGGATAAATTTATTCCCGTTTCTGCCTTCAAAAATGCCATCTCAGACATTCTCACTGATTCCTGCAACTGTTTTTTTGCCGTGTAATATCCCCATAACACTCTTGTGGGTTTTCTTTCCTTTTTTTGTTCCCCCCACATCTCGCTTGTCGACAGTTGTTTGCTTGCCTGTGTTCTCACAGTGTGTTTTCACGTGCCCCCCCCCCCCCCTTCCCTTCAGTGGCTTTCGTCACTTGCCAGGCCGCCATTGTAAATATGAATTTGTTCTTAATGACTTGCCTGGTGAAATAAAAGTGAAAAAAATATTTTAAAAAATGAAACGGTCTAGTCCGACGCGTTCGCGGTCTGAGCGCGAGGCTGGCGAACGGGAGAGGAGCGCTGAAATGGGCGGGGCGCGGAACGTCGCAGCTGCTCGGAACGTTCGGGCGGCAGCGTGCTGCGTGCGGCTTTCCTCGGGCTCTGGCTCTGGCTCCGGGGTGGCGGAAGCGTTCCGGATTTCTGTTCCAGTCCGGCCTCAAGCGTTCGTCGCCTAAATAAATCAGTGACTCCGTGTGGTTTTGGGCCTGTAGTCATTCTGGAGTACTGAAAGTGTGGAGGGAAGACAGAGCCAAATTTCTCATTCTTTTTAGCGCGGAAGATGAATTTTTTTCCAAACGCTGTTGTATGTTATAAGCACTGCAGTTGTATCGCAAACAGCCAATTTAAGTTTTTTATTCCAGTGCAGTAGATTGTAAGTAAATTAATTTAGGACGTGCGAAACAGCACAGAGGCAGTACACTCAGGTTTCGCTCTGGGGCTGCAGAGTTTTTGTGATTTCTGTTCCAGTCGAGCGCTTCACTGCCTAAAGAAATCAGTAGCTTAATGTCGTTGGGTTGGGAGCGTCGCATTCTTTCTGGCTGAAAACCTGGAGGGAGGAAATGCGGGCCCTGCTGGGCTGCTGCTCTGTGAGATCAGCACTGATGCAGACAGTGGCGATGGCTATGATGTGACACTGGGGGGGCGGTACCTAAAACAGCATATCTGGAAGAATGGCCCCTGTGCAGCAGAGGTAAAGTGGGCTAAATGGTACAAATATGATGCCGTTACGAGTTCCAAATTGTTGGAGAAAGTAGGGCGTTAAACCTGGCTTTAGAGTGACTCCTTAGAGTGGATGTTCGGGGCATATGGCAGGGGTGAAGAATAAGAGTCGATCCGTTTTAGGATTTTGTGCCAGCTTCTGCTCTTAATTATTGACTTAGGTCATTCTTATCTTGATCTGTGTGCCCTGCGATAGATTGGTGGCCTGTCCAGGGTGTATTCCTGCCTCTCGCCCAATGCATGCTGGGATAGGCTCCAGCACCCCCCGCGACCCTGTCCAGGATAAGCAGGTATAGATAATGGATGGATAAGTGGGTGTAGATAATGGATGGATAAGCTGGTATAGATAATGGATGGACAAGCCGGTATAGATAATGGATGGATGGGATGGATGGATATCTTGATATGACATTTGTCTGTGCACCAGCTACAGCTGCAGACTACAAGTGTATCCTAAAGAATTTACTGATCTCAAGTTCACAAGTGAACCAGTGTAGTTTATAGAGCTGTCAGAAAACAAAAAATAAGATAATTGGTTGGGGGGAAAACAATCCAGCACGCAGACCAGCCCTCCAGGACTGGAGTTCTGCACCCCTGCTATACAGTCAATTCACAGCAAACATATTGGCAGTAAGTTACCATTGCTTTGTGCATTGTGGTTATGGATGAGCAGTGCCAAGCTATTACTGAGCAAATAGTGTGTTGTCCTTTAGAGATCCTTCATCTTTACTTCATCGTGACAAATCTAATTATGCAGTTTGAAAAAATCTCAGAAATAAAGAATACAGCGAGCTCCATAGTATTTGGAACAAAGACATGTTTTTTTTTACGGATATAGCACTGTACTGCACCATTTTACATTTATAATCAAACTATTCACATGTGGTTCAAGTGCACACTCTCTGATTTTATTGAAGTGTAACCTTGGTTTTCAAATGCTGTAGTTTCTGCATGGTGAAACCTAAGTGTATAAAAATACCCTTAAGAAAAGTTGACAATGTACGCTTGAATATATATATATATATATATATATAGCATTTGAATGGTATACATATATATATATATATATACACACACACGTGTATGTGTGTGTGTGTGTGTGTGTGTGTGTATGTATGTATGTACTTATTTATACATAATGTCTTTGTCCCAAACATTATGGAGCTCACTGTAAGCCATGTTTTGGTATTGTCATGCTGGTTGTCCTCCTGGACCATGCCTTATGTAACCCACGCATGAGGAAGTGAGAACACACTGTGTATGATGTGCAGATCGTCTTCATTCTGGAGTAATTAAACAACGTTGGCTACCTGCCAGTCTTGCTTGACTGAGAGCTCCGTCACTCTGATTTATGGGGGGGGGGGGGGTCGGGAGTAGATCTACGGCTTTGAAATAATTAGGAAAAATTATTCTCAATTCCAAAGCAGTGCAGAATGGTGCATCAGGGGCATCAGTCTTACCCAAGTAACAGTCCTTCCCTGAGCCTGGGGGCTTGTGAGGACAGGGATTGAGTAAACAGTCATACGCTGATGGGCAGTTGCATGCTGGGTAATATTCTGAACCTAGTACTTCTGAGCTTGACTTGAAACTCACACTATTATTCATTTGCAGGTGGGTTGTTTGCTCTGCAGACAGTGAACAGAGTTGGACACTTTGAGCTGTGCGGTTAACGCTTGGGTTTAATTTACCTCCTGGCCTCCTGTCTGAACTGAAACCGCTTCGGCTGTGTCTCTGTTTCTGTGTGTTTTTCTTCGGTAAATAAATGGCCTGTTTTATACTCGGTCCCCTCAAGTTTCACCAATTTTACTCCACTCAGTGTTTCTTTAAGTTTTTGCGCTGAAACAAATTAAACCCAGACCTCAGGAGACAGCTGTGGACAACTGACTGCCTGTGGCGCAACCTGAGTTTCAAACCCTACGCCCTCCCGCCAATAAATAAATAAATTAATAAAATAAATAAATAAATAAAAAACAATGCAGACGCAGGCGGTCCCTCTCTCCAGCCATTGGCTGCGAAACCGTAGAACTCGAGAAAAACACCTCGAGTGAACGAATCAGAATCGCACCCACATCAGTCTCAATTTATCCTAAGCCCTGGAAAGAATTGAGTGCTGAAAATTGCTTTATAAAAAAAAAAACGATTAGATTATCTCTGGGTCCGTTCGGTCCGAATCGTTTACCCCTCGCGTTTACCTTGTGAGCCACCGCTCCAAAGAACCTCTCGAGTTTCATTATTTCACGTTCGGGTTCGCCAGCGTTTTTAAAAAAAACAAACTCGTCGTTTCAGCATAGCCGCGAGATGGAAAATGGGAAAAAAACTTGACGGACAAAGACCAAATTTCAAATTCTTCGTGGCACAAAAAAGATGAATCCCAATGCTGTGTTACGCCATAACCACAAAAGTGGTGTTGCAAAAAAAAAAGAAGAAGCAAATTTCAGTTTTATTCCAGAGTAGTAGATTGTAAGTAAATTAATTTAGGACTTGAAAAACAGTAGAGGTTTCCATAGCCCATGAAAAAAGTGGTTGAGAGCAAATATCCAAATTTAGGGATAGTATTTTATTTGATCTCAATATTAAAAACATTATTTGATGAAAGATTAAACTTTACCCAAGCTTTTGACCTTTCAAAAAATACGAAAATGTAATGCGGTGAAACGATAAATCAAAATGTTATATTTCATAATGGAGCTATGATGCCATCTCTCTGTTATGATTTTATGAGTATTTAACAGTTTGACATTTTTTGCTTGAAACAATTTTGTCTTCATTTTTTTATTTCACCAGTCATTGGATGCAAACTGATAAGACGCCACCATTTTAGATCATATTCTCTTGATGATACTCGAGACAGGATGCAAAGAAGCCGCTGACTGCAAAAAGTTGGTGAGGGGGGAAAGACTCAAAGTTGTAGCCCCCCCCCCCCCACCCCCCACTACGATGCCCCTGTCATTAGCTGTTACCTCAGAAAATCAGTTTGGTTGTGAAGGCCCTCTTTTTGTATTAATATTTATTGTACACATTTGACCTCAAGGTCATGTATTAGCATAAGTGGCAAACAAATTGGCTGTTAAAACAGTTGAATAAAGGAAAGTCATTTAGCGTGACCAAAATGATAATTTATTGTAAGCACAGATTCTACTTTTACTTTGGGACGTCAACAGTCACATGACTCATAACAGTCTATATAGGCAATATATTTGTACGCAGAAAACATTTGTATTTTATAGATATGTCTTCTGAACATCAGACTGTATAGGATAGGAGTGTAATATCCACCAATTCATTTTCTCATTTTTGTCCCCTATGGGGGACATGAATCTCTGGTCTTAATCTCAATAAAACATTAATTAAGCTGAATCTGACCCGCCAAGAGACATATAAAATAAATAATATTTTTGAAAATATTTTCACTGCAATATGTTTTTGTCATCCAAGGTACTTGTATTTATGTCAAAGAAATTAAAACACTTGAACTTTTTCTGCTGGGTCTCAATGGGGATATGTCTGTTTTGTATCACTAAACACTTGGTTATTAAATCAATGTTTGTTTATTGTGGAGTGAGATAATACTCATGGGAGAAGCAATCAATAATATCCTCAAGAAATCCTGCCTTAAAGTCAAGATAATATTCATCTAATTATATTTTGATTTATCAACATGAAATGAGTCATGGGTGTAACAGAATCTGTTTGACCGCCACAGTGTACATTACAGCAGTAAATTATACCTGTTTCTAGAATAACAAACATATGCATGTGTATGTGTGTGTGTGTGTATGTGTATGTGTATGTCTGTGTGTGTGCGTAAGTTTTTGAGTGTGTGTGTGCGTATGTGTGTATGTGTGTGCGTCTGTATATGTGTGTGTGCGTGTGTGTTTGTATGTATGTATGTGTGTGTGTGTGCGTGCGTGTGTTGTTTGTGTGTGTGTGTGTGTGTGTGTGTATGTATGTATGTATGTGTGTGTGTGTGTTTGTGCGTGTGTGTGTGCGCGTGCGTGTGCGTGTGCGTGTATGTGTGTGTCAGAGAGAGAGAGAGTGAGAGTGTGTTTGTTTAATCTAATTGAATAATGAAATGCGATACCACTACTGGTCATTACCCCATGTCTTTGGCATAACCAGCCATGGACCTACAGTGTAGCCAGTACAGTAAATGGTCAAATACAATAATATTTCTTTGTTGACTGAGATGTGCAGCATGAACCTCTACAAGAGAGGAAAACTGGCAAGCAATTTTCATTTCCCTACAGAAAGTTGTAATTGAAGATCAAGAAAAAATGTAGAAAAATGACTGTAAAACAAAATTTGTAGTGTAATTTAAACACATCTGAACTGCTATACACTCCAGCCGATCTGAATCTTGTTGTTTAACCAAATTTATGGGTAATGCGCCGCAAATATATTACAAAAACATTTGTGGTTACATTTTTGGGGTGGAGTAAGCATATCAATCTTGTTTAAAAACGCATTATTGTTTTTTTTTTTATCTTGTAATGAATGAAATACAAGAATAACAAGTATGTTTTATTGTTTCATGAACAAAATATTTGTTTTCACTTCAAATTTGTCACTGTCTGAAAACCGTATCCATCTTTGCCAAACAGATATGCAGTATATGCAAATGGTTCATTCCTAATTTCATAATTTCATAAGGTGCACGGTACATTTGAATGTTTTGTGTAAGATAGAAGAGGGGTCTGCTGTGAAATAAAAGCAACTGTGGATGAGGAAGGCGGGGGGCTGGGAGTTTGTGGGATGTCGAATGCTGAAACAGTCTCGGGTGGGGGGGATGAAGGAGGTGAAGAAGGACCAAGGATCCAGCACCAATAATTTTAGCAAATGGAGAAGCCAGTTTACCTCGAGGTCTAACCTGTGGGTCCCAAGCGTAAAAAGAACCAAGGGAAAAACATTGATATGATTCTGATAATGATCACAATATATTTCTCAGAGAGATGTTGCTGCCACTGTAATTGTTTCTGCGCTGAATCCTCCAACCTTCCCCACCCCCCCCCCCCCAACCCCCCACCAAACCGTAGCCCAGATGGCAGTCGTACGAGCGTTAACATTAAGAACCCTCCGACTCTCACTTTCCGGTGGGGAAGAAAAAAAAAAAATCTAAACTGAATATTAAAATAATATTCACCCTGCATTATGCAAATGTGCTCAATGCGCTCATAAATCTTAAGGATCTGAATATATGGGAGATATTTTGGGTCCGGCTTTAAAAGCTTTATTACTCTCTCTCTCTCTCTCTCTCTAAAGAACATTTATTATGACTTAGCAGGGGACACCGCGGATATTAAGGCTGTCACCGCCTTAATTAATAGTGCGAAAAGAAAGTAATAAATAAAAAGAGAGAGAGAGAGAGAGGGAGCCAAATTTGTGTGCGCGCGCATAGCAGTGTAGATACAAAACCACAGAAGAAGAAACGACCTCCACACCAGGCATATGGAAGCGGATGATCTGTGGATCACTTATTATAGTGTACTGCTGTTTACCTCGTAAAAAACCTTTTAATATGACAAATCAATGACATGGAGATTTTTTTCTTTATGGGCTAACTTTGTCTTGCCCTTCTCTGCCTCCACAGATGGAGGAACGAGCGATGTTTCCCACACCGCCGTCAGAATCGCGGTCGGTCACCATATTTTGAGCGCTCACCTTGGTTGTGATGTACGTAATTGAAAAGGCGATTACTATTCTTGCATGTGCAATTTGGAGTGTGTAGGGTATTTGAAGTGCTCTTTCTTCTACTTGTTCTTAAAATTACCGGGCCAATGAAATTTTCTTTACCAAATAACGGAATAAATGCATTCATAAACAAACAATGATAATGAAAAGAATTGCACAAGTAATCACAACAATATTCTAATCGGAGCCACGGCTGTCGTAATAGCCTTGATCAGTGTCACGACTGTAATAACGATGTAATCATAATCATAATCATAATCATAACAGTGATCATACCACGTCCACACAAAAGACAGGAAATGAAAACAATTCATGCTAATGTAACACACAAACACAATAACCGATAACAACTGTTATTGATTGGAAGGAGTAAACACAACGACAGCTTAGGAGGAAGAACAGGAAGGATTCTTACTGTCACATTTTTCATTAATTCATTTATTCATTCATTTGTTCATTGATTGATTGATTGATTTGTTAATTAGTTCAATAAATCTGTCAATCAATATTTCTTTATGTGGCACATTTCATACACAGGCCTGCAATACAATGTGTGTCATGGTAAATGGTAAATGGACTGCATTTATATAGCGCTTTTATCCAAAGCGCTTTACAATTGATGCCTCTCATTCGCCAGAGCAGTTAGGGGTCAGATGTCTTGCTCAAGGACACTTTGACACGCCCAGGGCGGGGTTTGAACCGGCAACCCTCCGACTGCCAGACAATCGGTCTTACCTCCTGAGCTATGTCGCCTCATAATAATATACTGTAAATAAAAACTAAGTAAATAGTATTGCAGTAAAATCAATAAAAGGCATGGCAAAGCATGAAAGACATGGTAAAAACAGAAGACAATAAAAGAAATAAAATAAAAGTCACGAAACAACCAAATCAAAGAGCAAAGATCAGTACCCTAGAGGAAGGCGAAGCTTTTTTTAGTTTTGTGTTTGTGTATAAAAATATCAGCTGCCTCTGCTGCTCTCTGATCTCAGTTGCCTGTATGGGCCGTGGACCGGTTTTAATAGTTACTAATGCACAAATGGCTGATTAATTTAACCGAGGAGCCTGGTGAAGCTCACCCTCTCAAAGAAACGGGAGAATTGTTAAAGAGAGATGCCGCCCAGTTGATCTTGTGATCCGAAAAGCCGGTAGCACTGCATGCTGGTAGCTACTAGTCCAGTATAGTTGATTGGCCGACATCTGTTATGCTCACGGCTCGCTGTTGTGCTCACTGTCACCATCTGCACTTAAATTACAAACACGCTTCGGCAACGAACATAAAAAACCTTTGCGGAAAAAGTGTTTAATTTTAGAAGATAAGTGCCTAGGCTCCACCAGAGCCAAACGGGCTACAGCCTTTATTATTAAAACTGATCTTTTTAAAGTTGCTCAATCATTTGCTGGCCCCCCTGGACCATGTTAGACCTTATCTGCTCCTATTCTCACACACATACCCAAACACACACACACACACGCACACGCACACGCACACGCACACGCACATGCACAGGCACAGACACACACACACACGCAAACAGACACACACATATGCACACATACTCATACCCAAACACACACACACACACGCACAGGCACACACACACCCACACACACCACACACCCAAACACACACACATGCACACCATACCCATGTGCGTACATTCATATGCACACACAGACATGTAGCTTGTCCCTGGCTGTGCTGTGCAGTATTTATAGGTTTATGCATTCTTTATGATGAAATGACACCCACGAGAGGAAAAATACAAGAGTTCAATTATTGAGCATCTGGAAGTGGCAAAAGTATTTCATACAAGACACAGTTTTCACAGTTAAAGTAGATAAATGACACACTCAACATCTAAAACATATATACTAAGGGCATGATAATGCTCACACTCACACACACATACACACCCACACATAGGCACACACATACTCCCTCCCCCCCCACCACACACCCACCCACACACACACACACCCAACCACAAACACTCCCACCCACACACACACACTTATGTATATATGTATGTGTGTGTGTGTGTGTATATATATAGTGGTGCTGGGAGGGGGATGATGGGAGCAGATGTTTACTCCAGTGTGCTGGAGGGGTCCTGTCCATTCAGCATCGCTAAACCTCCTGACATATGGAAGGGGTTCAGGACCTTGGACAGCGCCACCTTCACTTTCAGTCAGAGAAACAGCTGTAACCCATTTCCGATCATACCAGCTGTGCTCCTCGTTGCTAGGATTAGGGCCTCTATAAAAGGCCTTGCTTTCAGACCTATAAAGGGACCTGTTTGCTGCTTGGCCTGCCTGCGTGCGTGCGTGCGTGCGTGCGTGCCTGCGTGCATGCGTGCGTGCGTGCGTGCGTGCGTGCGTGCGTGCGTGCGTGCGTGCGTGCGTGCGTGCCTCTGTCTGTGTGTATGTGTGTGAGTGAGTGAGTGAGAGAGTGAATGTGAGCGTGTGAGGTTATTTTCTATACTTTTTTTGTTTATGCCTGTTTGATAGCGGTGACTTTTTTTGTTTGTTTTGTTTTGATGTTCTTATTTGGTAGATCTTCAGTTAAGCTTGAGGAGTTAATAAAAGAGGACAGCCAACCGTTTTCTTCTGTTTACCCTGCTCTGCTCACCACGCCTCACTGCAGCCTCCCCTGCTCTGCGCCGCTGCAGCGCTAACAAAATCAATTTATTCCGCCGTTTTTGTGCGCCGCATTTCTAGGAAGCAAGTAGGAAGCAGAAAAATAAATTCATTTTTTTATGTGTTTTTTTTCTTCTTCCCCCACTGTCAAATCAAAGTCTCTGTTGACTCAAGATAATTCAGACCGGTGAAAAGAGTCAACATGACAACTGATGCCTGATGAAGTCTAGCAGTTATTGAAGGGTTTTGAGTCCTGGAATCCTCGTGCTTTGAGTGGCAAACTGATTAGTGCACTGTCGCATCGCAGCAAGGAGGTCCCGGGTTCAAATCCGGCCCGGGCCTTTCTGTGTTTCTGTGAGTTTGCGTGTTCTCCCCGTGTCCGTGTGGGTTTCCTCCGGGTACTCCGGTTTCCTCCCACAGTACAAAGACAGGCAGGTTAGGCTAATTGGAGACCCTAAATTGCCCATAGGTATGAGCTTGTGAGTGAATGGTGTGCGTGCCCTGCGATAGATTGGTGACCTCTCAAGGGTGTATTCCTTTGAGAGGCCACCATTGTGTAATGTTAAATATACAAAATATTTCATGCATTTAGCTACATATTTCATGTAAATGTTTTTTCATACATATGAAATATCAGTTACATGTTAAACTACTTAGCTAAATTTAACAAACTTTTATCTTTAATATACTAAAAACGTGTCAATCATTTACTAAATTAATATCTATCTATCTTAAATATTTATTTTTGTTTTACTATATCTTGGGTTTTTTATATTTACTTTCTTGGGTTAGCCTATTTAGCATTTGTATCTGTAATTTCAAATATCAATATAGGAGTATAAAATGGTTACGTTTTTGGATCAAATGTGAGGAAAAACACTGTTATTTTTGTTAAGTGTGAGGAAAAATGCATAGTAAAACAAGAACACACCGTGTAATTCGGCGCCCCTTAATAAATTGTAAGTGACCCAAAGAAAGCCACTGAAGAGCCTTGCATGGAAATTAAGCTTTAATCACAGCAATTTCACCTCAGGCAATTTTAAGAGGGGCTGGAGATAAATTTGACATTTTCACAGTGTATGTTTGACGCTCTTGATTAGCCACACACTCTTGATTAGCAAATTAATTTGCCATTTTGAAATACCGAGAAATTACCAGTCAAAGATTAAGATTCTCAATACTGCAGGCTGTTGGAAAACAATCCTGGGCTAAGGGTCTCTGGCACCGGCGGGGTGTTATGAGTCAATAACACAATTAGAAAAGCATACTTTAAACACAAGAGCAGAATAGCTAAATGCTAATTCAGTGTGTTCTCATACTTGGGCTTATTGAGTTTTTTTTTACAGAACTGGGAGGGTGTTACTTGCTAAGCAACACATAATGAAACCCCACCCCTAAAGATATTAGACCGATTCTTTTTATTCTAGAGGTTTTTTTAAATTTATTAAATAAAGCTGAAATTGCTGTTAGTTAGGCTTCAAAATTGACCACTGTTGATGGAAACACTTGATGTCACGCCGGCAAATTACTTCTTTGATGCGTGACATCACAGGTGGAACGCGAACAGCTCTGCTATTACACCTGTAGGCTGAAAATATTACAGAGATGCACAGCATTGACATATTTTTGATTTTTCTGAATCAAAGGAGAGTACCGTCAGCGACTCTGATTACTCTGACTCTGATGAGTCTGAAGATGACACCACGACCGATCCTGATTACCTCACTACAGCCGTTCAGGTTTGAGCCAGAGGTGCACGGATCGGAATGCTCAGGATCCGGAGGATTCTTCGCAAGGCAAACAACCAGGGCCTGAAGCTTGTATGGTAACCTTCTATTTTCACTAATGTATGTATGCATGGGCATTGCTTTCTCTGTTCTTGTTGCCTCAGTATCTAATCATGATATTCACTATCTATAAAAGAACACCGATGACCTCTTCTCCTTAAAGTATTTATAATGCAATATGTTGTTTCTTACCTTTATTGTTATTATTATTATTATTATTATTATTATTATTATTATTGTTTAATAGAGAGAGTGGGATTCAATCAATATTTTTCTTTAACTTTGACTTACAAAAAAGCATAAGCTTTAATTTCTTCACCAACTCAGTTTAGGTGAGTTTTAGTGATTGCTAAACTAACCAAACTACTGGCAAAAAAATCTTGATGGAATCATAGCCAAATTCTGATCTCTTAACTCAGTCTGCAGTCTGCATACTGGCTTTGCTCCTTTACTCCACTAAATATGTGCATTTTAGCTGTACATTAAGCATGGGGAAACAGGCAGGAAGGAAGCAGCCAGTTTCACATTGAGGGCATATGGGGGAAAAAGAGTTAGACAGAGTCCACTTTCAACAATTTTAAGATCCATGGATATTTCAATAATAAAAGATAAAAAAACGATTTTAATGTTTCAGCACAGCATCAAAGTGCTCTGCAGGATCAACATCGGAGAATACATAAATCTAACTGAAATCATAAACAGGGTTATGAAACAAGCGCATATTTGTCACTCCTTAATTTGGGGGGGGGGTGTCAGGTACTGGTGTTGGAGCAAGGGCGTAATTTACAGTGGGGATAGGGGGTTACAACCCCACCCCCAATATTACAATACAGGTCAAATACCCCTCTCCCCCCCACCTGATAAAATAACACGGTGATGAGAAAAATAATTTCATATAATAAAGATGGAGGAGTTCATGTTGTGATTGGCATCAGTAGACTGTAGTATTTTCCCCTTATAACTCACCAGAAATCATCATTTACAGCTGTTCATTAAAAAAAAAATTCTTCCAGGGGAGCCAAGCCCCCAGACCCCCCTAGGCGGTTGTAGTTTTCAGGGTCTATGCACTTCAACCCTCATGTGGCAGAAAGTTCTCTGCTCAGTTGAGCGGCCTCCTCACTGTCCAACACGCATACCTAATGAGCAGTAAGGTACGAGCACCGTCCTCAACTTGAGATTTTCACAGAGCATTCCTCCTTAAATTATGTTTCCAAATACGGCTGTGTCTTATACGGCTGATATTTATGCACTGTAGATGTGTGCTTCTGCATGGAGTTTTCTAATGCTCCTCTCTGCCTGTACATAACCACGAGTTTGCCTGGCTGCGTGGCCAATCCCCTTCATTCCCCATTCCACCCCCTTACACGGCCTGAGCCAATCAGCTGGCTTGTTAGTGGTCAGCAGGCTAATACAGGAGGACAGGATGAGACAGCAGGTAAGGTGTGTTTTGAAGTGCGTGCTATTTAATTTTTTTTTTTACATCAGAGCTTCAAAGGAGCGCTGAAGAGGCTCTTGCTCCCTGACTCCTCACCACATTCATCCATCTTAAACTCTGAACAAAAAAAAAATAAATAAATGCAACAAAAGTGTAACAAATCTAAAAAAAAGAAAAAAAAAGTGCAACAATGGCCGCTGTGCCTCTTCTCCTTCAGTCCTTTTCATACGCAACATTAAAAACACACGGATGCAGCTACCGGGCACACAACGCCTCTACCTGTTGCCCAGCATGAGGCCACTGTGTGTAGAGACCTGTCGGTAATCATGCCAAGCACGACATGGTTCACCGGGTGAGCAGTTGAGTCCTGTTTCTTTTCATAACCCTCCGTCGTTCATGCGCAGGTGCTCGTGCTCACCTGCGTGCGTGAGCGCAGTCGTGCGCATGCAGTGACACAAGCCCCCCCCCCATTGCACAGTATGGAACCAGTGCACCTGGGGGATGTGAATGATTGCAATCAAGCGATGCGTGCATTTCGGCCGCAGTGCCCCTCGTATGCGTCACCCTCTCAATCACGGGAAGGAACGTGCGCGCCCCCCCGCTCCTGAGCACCTGTGCTCCGGCCCCGTTCTCCGAAAGTGATGTGTCTCGGGGTGCGAAGTAGCTGGTCATTAGCACTTTTGTGAGTGTGTGTGTGTGTGTGTGTGAGTGTGAGTGTGAGTGGATGTGTGTTTGTACATGTGCGTGTGCGTGTGTGTGTGTATGTGTGTGTGAGTGAGTGAGTGTGTGCGTGTGTGTATGTGTGTGTGTATGAGTGTGCGTGCGTGTGCGCGTGTGTGTGTGTGAATGTGAGTGTGAGTGTGCGCGTATGCACATGTACGTGTGAGTGTGTGTTTGTGCGTGTGTGTGTGTATGGTTTGCACGCTGTTCTTTCTCTTAATTAGTCTGGGCCAAGGAGAAGAGGCATGGGGTGCTCCTCGCTTGCAAGTTTTGGGTAGCATTTCATTTATTTATTTATTTTTCCTCACTGTGCACTTTCCAGATGGATGAATCTCTGGGCGATAGCTCATCGGTACATTAAAAACATCTTTGCATACATTTTGCTGCTTGCTTCTTGCCCTTTGTTTGTGTGCATTAATTAATGCCCTTCCCTGCCCCCACGTGAACATGTGAAGTACGAGAAAGCAGAAAAATGAAAAGATTTACTTTTTTTGTAGCGGCATTAGTCTGGCCTCTGGTGCTGCTCTGGAAGAAATAATTGGCTCATTAGAGGATGTGTTTAATGTGAGGATAGACTTTTTCCTGCCTGAACAGAGAGCTAAAATTCAAAGAATGAAAAAAACCCACAAAAAAACACATCATTATACCGAGGTTTTGCTTCAGTTACGCGCTTATTGAAACTGTATTAACTCGTACATTTAGAGGCCCCTTTCTCACTCAGTGTATTTGTGCATTTTGAAGATGAAATGTGGCAAAATGAAAAGATTCTGTGCTTTGGAAAGTGCCTTTTGGACAGATAATGGTTTGAGACAGAATCCTTATTGAGATAATTTCCGCAGTGCTCTGTGCATTCTGTTAAAAACCTGCTGATGGCTCATTGTTTGCCTGCTATTGTAAAACATACTGAGCAGTGGTTCGCAACCCTGTTTCTGGAGCTCCACCGCCCTGTCGGTTTTAACTCCAGCCCTAACAAAGCCACACCTCGTTCAACAGGTAGAGATCTCACTGAGCTGATATTTAGTAGAATCAGGTGTGCCAAGGTAGGGTTGGAGTGAAAACGTGCATGATGGTAGATCTCCAGGAGCAGGGTTGGGCAGCCCTGCTCTCTGTTGAATGAGGTGTGGTTTTGTTAGAGTTGGAGTGAGAACCTGCAGGACGGTAGATCTCCAGGAGCAGGGTTGGGCAGCCCTGCTCTAGCTGTTGAATGAGGTGTGGCTTTGTTAGGGCTGGCGTGAAAACCTACAGGATGGTAGATCTCCAGGAACAGGGTTTGGCAGCCCTGCTGTAGCTGTTGAATGAGGTGTGGCTTTGTTAGGGCTGGAGTGAAAACCTACAGGATGGTAGATCTCCAGGAACAGGGTTGGGCAGCCCTGCTCTATCTGTTGAATGAGGTGTGGTTTTTTTTAGAGTTGGAGTGAGAACCTACAGGACGGTAGATCTCCAGGAGCAGGGTTGGGCAGCCCTGCTCTAGTTGTTGAATGAGGAGCGCTTTGTTAGGGTTGGAGTGAAACCCTGCAGGAGGGGAGGAGATTGCTGAATTTGTAATAGCTTGTAGCGCACTGTTGCAATATGCATCTTGAGGTCCCCTAAAAGGGAAATCCTGAGATGCTAGAAGTGGAGTGAAAAAAAACAAACAAACACATAAGTACACGGATACATGCATGCACACACACTAACAAACACACAGATTAACACACACTAACTGCGAGTCAGACGGGCCCTGATGCGGTCGTGTTTGTTTGTCGTACTCCTGATAGACATCATTGTTTCGCAGGTCGCAGAGCTGGCGCAGACCTTATTAAACCGGGTGAAGCCTCACAGTGCTGGATAATGCTGAGAGCTAGCGGGCCAACACAACCAAACGAAAAGCAGCAGAGACCTTACTGGGGCGACACGGCTCAGGAGGTAAGACCGATTGTCTGGCAGTCGGAGGGTTGCCGGTTCAAACCCCGCCCTGGGCGTGTCGAAGTGTCCTTGAGCAAGACACCCAATCCCCAACTGCTCTGGCGAATGAGAGGCATCAATTGTAAAGCGCTTTGGATAAAAGCGCTATATAAATGCAGGCCATTGCTTACCGCAGGTCAGCAGGTCATTGTCTTTGTCCGTGGGGAACTGCACTTAAACACACAGACTAACCCACACGAACAAACTAACACACAAACTAACCCATGTACTAACACCCAGACTAACACACAATAATTAACACACAGACTAACCCACACAAACAAACTAACCCATGTACTAACACCCAGACTAACGCACACACACACGCACACACACAAACTAATGAACACATAATTGTAACTCCATGTCACAGTCACAGCATGGCACATTTTATAAGAGGCCTGGTTAAAAGAGAGAACAGCCTCAGATGAATTACGATGCAGATGAAGTGGTGGGCTCTTAATGTTGGGCTTTGACTGACAAAGCTATTAACTTTAACACAGCTTTTATTCGAGCCCTCAAAAAAATAAATCTTATAATGTTATTAATCCTTTGCACTGTGAAATTAAAAGCTTATTTTTTTCCCTCCTAAAGGTGTGAAATCCACAAATACCCACTGTTTAATAATTTCTGTTGTATATGTGAATTATACAAATGTGTTTGCCAAACTTTATTATTTGTTTATTCCAAAGTTTGTGACAAATGAGGCATATAATTCAAAACTATATATTAAATATATGTGTGTGTGTGTGTGTGTGAGTTATCAAGGACAATAATGCTGTATACCTGCCAACGAGATTCCTGGTCAGGAGATTTGTTTTAAACACTCTTACCTACAGAAATACTCATTTATGGGCATGATTTTTAATAGTCCATCAAAAATTGATAGCCTTGAACAGAGATTAAATTGAAATTTTGGAGGTGGAGGAAATTTTATGTCCCATTTCGGAGTGGTAGTCTGGAAACCTTTTCTTTTTTTTAAATTAAAAAAAGGTTCTTTTATTAAATGGTGCTAGCAAAGAGACCTTGCCTGACAAAGAGATTGGCTGGACAGTGTTGAATGCTGTGCGGCTTTTAAACAGTTCTCAATACTCTTTGAAACGTGAACATTGCCATACCTTACCTGGGATTATATTTATCATGTATTTAACACGTATTCGATAAATAGTAGCATTATATTTAACATGTATTAGTAGCATGTATAAGTGGACGGCCACGTCTGGTAATTTAAGTCATAATTTGAGTTAATAAAGTGACAAGAACGCCTCTGTGTACGAAATGATGTTCGTTTCCAACACATAACTGCGGATTCCAGCACTGACACGACACACACTGCCACTCACGGCAGGAAACGTGTCCCTTTTTTTTTGGATTTGCGTCCGCCTCGTACATGCACCTTCTCATGCAGCGTAATTGTACCAGTAATACCCGTACCTGTGTCACCTGGCCAGGGACCCCCCTATAGCACCTCCATGGGTCCCTCCATGGGTCCCTCCATGGGCCCCTGTGGTAACCCCCAGGGCCAGACTCAAGGCCCTAGATGGAGTCAATGAGTGCAGAAAGACGCCACACACACGCGCATGCTCTCTCTCTCTCAATTCAATTTGCTCTCTCTCACACTCTCTCTCTCACGCACACACACTCACAGACACACACACTCTCTCTCTCTCTCACACACACACAGGTGCACTCTGACACACACACACGTCACATGCATTGAATTTGCACATGAATAGAACACAGACAATAGCCATGATGTAATCGATATAATCATTATATGAGTCTTAAAACAATGCTAACTGCAGCCTATGTAGAACAAGACTAATGAATTTAAATGTTAGAAAAGATATCTAGCATAACGGAAAGAAACACATTTCTCAATAATTTCTGTCGTTAACTGAGAAAAATATTACATGAATTGTAGAACTGCTCTTGATTAAACATCCTGGTATGATATTACATATTTGCTTTGCAATATTGTTTCCTCTAAAATCGGTTGCAAAATGCATTAGTTCACAAATAAAAAGCTATGCCTCATTTAATCTCTCTTGCCTTCACGCTCACAGTGGGGAAAAACAATGTAGGATGTGACACACAAAACTTGTATTTTTTATGAGCTAATTATTAGCATACCTTGCTTGAAACATTAAAAATGAAGGACTGCAGGGAGGAAAAAAAACTGCCATAAAAACAATGCAAAAACAAATTCTCCTGTTCGTTCCTCTCATTTCACCTTTGCTTTTTTATCACATTTAATTTTGCAGTCCAGAAAACACACACATAGCAGCAGGCTAATCACAACGTCTTATTTTTCCACCATCAGCTGCCATTCGCATAAATATTTGCTGAAAAGGTGGTGGCATCTTTGCATTGTAACTGTCTTCTTTCTCTGCGTTGCCACACTTAGTACAGATAGTGTATATCCAAACCAGATTTTCAGCTCTTGTATCCTTTCCGTCAGTGGTTCTCAAACTCGGCCCTGGGGTACCCCTGTGTATGCTTGTTTTTCTTAATGAGGTGCCTTTCATGTTTTAGAGCTGGGGTCCCCAGTCTTATCCAGAAAGGGCCAGTGTGGGTGCACACACCTGATCCTGATTCTACTAATCAAGATGCATTTAGCAATGACTCTAGTGATAAATTAGTAGAATCAGTTGTGCGCTCCCACACTGGCCCTTTCTGGAACCCCAGCTCTAAAACACGAAAAGCACTTAATTAAGAAAAATTAACAGCTTGTTAAAATTCTGGGATTGCTGTTGAGGTTGGAATGAAAACCAGCATACACAGGGGTCCCCCAGGATCGAGTTTGAGAACCACTGTTCTAAAGGCCTACCTTATTCTACTCAGTTCTGTTTGGTGACAGGTTACAAATGATGCTCTCTGCATTGTTACCCTTGCTATGGACGGTGTTTTATCAATATTTATGAGTCAGTATATTAATACGCTGTGCTTTACGATGAGTTGAGGCAAAATTTTGTCACGAACCTGGAGCTGAATATCTGGTTATTATATAGAGTAGTGGTAACCAACTCTGTTCTTGGAGATCAGATCACCTGTAGGTTTTCATTTCAACCCTAATCACACCTAGTACGGAGTGTAGCACAGTGGGTAAGGAACTGGGCTTGTAACCGAAAGGTCGCAGGTTCGATTCCCGGGTAAGGACACTGCCGTTGTACCCTTGAGCAAGGTACTTAACCGGAATTGCTTCAGTATATATCCAGCTGTATAAATGGATATGTAAATGTAAAAATGCTGTGTAAAAAGTTGTGTAAGTCGCTCTGGATAAGATGCTAAATGCCTGTAATGTAATGAATCCACTAATTAGCAGTTCAGTGCAGATTGTTATCTGCTGAATGAGGCCTGGCTTTGTTAGGGCTGGAGTGAAAACCTACAGGACGGTAGACCTTCAGGAACAGGGTTGGTTACCACTGATGTGGAGGATCCGTACTCCTGCTCAAGGTTGAGCCTCTTCCGCTCTCTTTCCTTTGCGACCGTGCGAACAAACGCGGTCTTGAGGGCAAGACAAAGTGTGATTAATTAACGCGATTCTGTGTTTAATTATGCGCCGCCTCTCGGCAACCTGTTGACTCGCTCGAGCGACGAAGGCACGAGAAACGGACGTGCGTGCGTGCGGCGAGAACTTCGCAGCTTTCAATTAAAAACGGAAAAAAACAAAACAAAAACGCATTAGCGCCCGACACATTCATTCGTTTCCGTGGAAACAAACGGTCAAATTACACCACTCGTGGCAAGACGCATGTTTGGCTGCTGGGTGGTACAGCTGTTAAGACCCTTCCTTCGCTTCCTCAACGTGTCCCCCCCCCTGCCCCCCCCCCTTTCTCCACTCCCTCGTAACTTCAAGTTAAAGTTACTTCAAGTTAAACCTTCTCTCAAAATGGAGGGCATGTATAAACTAGAGATGACGTGCACTTTCAGTAGTCTCGCACAGCCAGACCTATCTCCACACTTCGTTTCAGCGCTGTGCCAGTGCTGGAGAAAGGTCTGGCTCAACCCATTATCATTCCGGTATAGGGGGGGAAAAAAACGCTTTGGCTTGTTTGTATTTCTTTAAACCAATCACAGTCGTCTTGGGCGGCGCTAAGCCCAGGATGCAGCGACGGTGCCCTTGCAAAAAACGGTAACACGCGGATAGCGGAAGGGGAGGAGAATTCCGACCGAAGTAGTCGGCCAATGGCAGGCTTATACGCACAGTCTACATCCTGTGAGTCAGACTAACTTTCAGTGACTCAGCATGCGTCATTCCAACTGACTCCTGTGTTGCTTGGCCCTGTTCCCACAGGCACAGTAGCCTATGCATTGCAGGGCTGATGGTTGTGTTGGACTGCATCTTCAGATCCTTTATCCATGAATTGATCATGTTGAGGTTGTTATTGTGGATGAACTGATGTAATGCCAATGGTTGTCGGGGACAACAATTCATGCTGTCATTACTCTCAGACAGTTCATTCATCCATTCAAATCCTATTTGAATATTAATAAATATCGTATGCTGAAAAATAAATCCTGACACGAGTATATAAAAGTACTTTAAGATTTAAAAAAAACAAAGTTGTTGTGGTGGAATGAAAAAATTGCTATTTAAAAAAAAAACATAATTCATAAAGTATATAAATATAATACATAATGTAAGTTGCTATATGGTTAATTTGTCTTTAAGCAGACTGTATTCCCAGATTTTCTTATTAGGCATCCATTATGAGCTTTTTTCCCCATAATGAATTGTGCTACAGTTGCAGAACTGTAGCAGTGCTTCATTAGTTATTGAAGCATTTTCGGCAGAAAGTGGCGACAGCATTCATTTTACGTTCCTTCAGTCAGGCCTTTAGTAACTACGTCTTCATTATTCTTTAATGTAAAGGACAATATTAATAGCGTTACGCTGCCTTTCTGACACAAACCTCCAGCTATAAATGTGTTTTTTGTTGCTTTTTTTGCTGACCACAACACTGAGGAAGCAACAACAGCTGATGTTTGCGAATTAGTGAGGATAGTATAAATGCCCCCCCCAACTACCATCCCCCCCCCCCCCCCCCCGAAAAAAAGAGTTTACCCCTCTTAATTTCCCTTGGTCGTTCGCTCTTGTCCCCCTCTCTCCTCGTGTCTGTTTTGCTCACTGTGGAGTGCCCTTATATCACCCAGGCTCTAAATTACTGGAGCCAGCGCACTTAAAATGGAGGACGGAAATCATTGGCGTCATAAAAGCAGACCAAATGAATACATAAATTAGACAACATGCTAAATGAAGTGGGGAGACTGGAGGTCCGTATATCTCTCGTGTCTCTGGGCAGAACTGTGGGTTGGGGGTGGGGGTGTGTTGGGACAGAGTTACTGCATTATGTGTGAAGGTGCTGTAAAACACTTAAATGTCTTTTATGGGGGGGTAAAGAGGAAGAGGGAGGTAGATAGAGGCGGGGCAGAGAGGGTTCGGAAGAGAGGTTTTTTCGTTTTTGTTTTTTTCTTCCCCCTGTGGGTTAGTGCAGGCCAGGGCTGTGGTGCTCAAATCCGGTCTTGGTCTTGAGTCCAGACTCAATGCGTTTTTTTTCTTTTGTCTTGGACTTGTCTTGGGTTCATTGATATTTGGAATTGGACTTGTCTTGGCCTCGCCATTTATAGTCTTTGGAGTCTGCTGAGTCCTGCTGCCTTTATTATTATTATTATTATTATTTGTATTATTATTTATATTTATATTATTGCTCTTTGTATTATTTCTCTTTGTATTTTTCTTATTATCCTATTAACTATTAAGAAAATAGAAATGCACATTTATTTTTTATAAACTCCTCCTGAAGTCCATGTGCTTCCAGGTATTGTCACTTGTGTCACCCAGTTTGACTATCTCTCTTAAGCTTGCGATGAAGGCAGCATTATCCAAAAAGAAACCTGATATTTTTCTAGCCTCTTACACTTAGTACCACACAGCTTTTCATGTTGTGCAATATAGCTTATTAAAAGCAATTTAAAAATGCTTTTTATCTTTCATTCATGGATACAGAACAAGGCTAAATGGAAACTCAACTCACTGTATTTTTCTCATTTGTTTTAAATTGTACATTTGACTTTGGTAATTTCATTAGTTCAGCTGCAGTAATAAATCATTCGTTCAGCATTTTAATTTACAGCTATTCACTGAGAGTAACCACATTACCACGGCTATCTGTAATGTATTCATGAACTGTTCAATTAATTTTTGAACTGAATACTTTTTTGAACTGATTATAATTTTCTTCTTTTTGATATACGGTTAAATGCAAAAGGACAGTGACACGCTTTTTGCTATTTTGCTGTTTTGGTTCTGCACTCCAGCAAAGGTAATGGGACAGTTGGCTGCACAGCTGTTTCTTGGCCAGCTGTTTGTCTTCGCATCATTAGTTCACGCACAAGAAAGCTGAACAAAAAACGGTCCATCGTAATTGTCTTCAAACGCATTTTTTATTCATATATTTCACCATGGCTGTTGAATAAACATGATTAAAGCTGCATCACCATTTTGAATATTTTGAAGTTTGGAGTTCAGCTGGTAGGGCAGTCTTCAGACCGTATCAGACAGCAGGCTGATAACGGGAACAGAGTTCAGGAAATCACAGAGCTAGCACGGAGCACGGCGCGGTGATATTTTAATGAGAAATGCGGACAGTAATTATCACTCTCTTCCTTCTTTAACCGTTGGCTCCCCCTGTCTCCGCTCCTGCTGTTCGCACGTTCCGCTCAGGCGTGTGTGCGTAGAACCGTCGTTTCGAGGAGCCTAATGAACCTGCCAATTCCCACCAACTCCAGAGGTATGAAAAATAATAATACCGCTAACTTTAGTAAACAACAAGAGCTTTGAGTATGATTTATATCAGCAAATTAGTTCTTTATTTTCTTTTCTTGTCTTTTTTTTTTTTGGAACAAACAGTCAAAAGAAAAAAGACGATAGAGAGCATTAGAAGTGCAGATAGTCCAGACACTAATTTAACGTGGCGGTATGTTAAATGTTAAAACAGTTGTGTAAAGGTGTGTTGGATAAAGAACAGCGGTCATGAACAGAATGTTCTAGTGCAAACGATGGACGAGGGATCTAATACACACTCATGCACTTAGGCTGACTGTGTGGGGGTGAGGGTCGGGGTGTGGGTGGGGGTGAGGGTAGGGGTGAGGGTGAGGATGAGGGCATTCAGCAGACACACACTCAGGGCTGTAGCAGTCATAATGACACGGTAATAAAAATAACATTGCGTTTACAAGCTGAAGCAAATCCCATCAGGACATTTGCCAGCATTGTTATGCAGAAATGATTCACCGGTCTACACTTTAGTGTGATGTTCTTTTCAAGAGATCCATTTATTCTCTTTATTTGGTTTATTTATTCTCAATTTGATTAGGTTTATATGTGCTTGCGTGTCCCCACACCACATTTCTGTGTGTGTCTGAGTGAGTGAGTGAGTTAGAGAGAGAGAGAGAGTAAATAACACAAAGAACGAAACAAATTCATAACCAGATTAAACGCCATTAAGCTTGTTTGAGTATCACCGCTCCATATAACAAGCCTCATTTTCATCAAACGTCTTTGTTAAGGCCCACTGCTGGTAATAAAGGCAAAACTGGAAAATAAGTAGTTTTTGCTTGGCCAGCGGGAGCCTTGTATTGGTATTTATAAAGCATTGTCTATGGAGAGGTATTTACGGAGGAATCTGAAGGGGGGAAATAAAAGTAAAACTCATCCAAAGAAAGTTACTATGCCAGAAAGCCGCAGCAGCGGCAAATTAATGCAGCAGTGAATTAATTGATTTGCAGTTGGGTGGGACTTTTCAGAAACAGGCTTTTGAAACCTGAATATTTTGATGCAGTATGTTATGACGTAACTTGGCCTCATTGACACTTGGTTACACGGACAGCCACATCAGAACACCAGTCATATAGCCCTGACCCAGTCAAAACTTTGGCTGTGTGATATAGTTCTGCAAATATACAGAAGACGTTTACAGTCCTGTGCGGTCACTGATTGTTTCATTTGTCCCCTATGAATCTCCACCATTTTGATTTGGTAACCAAGTTACCACCATGTTCCTTTTAAACTGCTTAACATATCTGAGCAAAATTTGACCTGCATGGGTTATTTATATTTTTGTGAATGAGGTTTGTAGGCAAAACACCGTAAATGTCAACCACGAGCCAATCAAAATGAATTTCTAGTTTCATTTTGGCTAACTGAGTATTATTATGATCTTTTATTATAAATCCCTGCGTTTTATTAAATGCAGTTTTGCTGCTGCTACAGATTCCTACATGCGGATGCATTGCCATTGTGTAGTCTCCACACAGTGGTTACATCGTGTGCTGATATCCTACCAGTTGAAATCTATTTCGTAGATCGGAAAGGATAATGAAGTGGGCAGCTGGGTTGTTCATCCTGGCATGGCATGGTTCTAATGTGAGGCAGGGCCCCTGCTGTCTGTCACTGGTTCCAGACAGAGCCGTTTGCACCTGCTGCCAGCTGACCCACAGGTGGCTCATGATTGGTGGTGGCCCCAGAAGGAAAGATTTCAATTGGTGGGACTTCCATATATTATCACGGACCAGCAACCCCCCCTCTAGCCAATCAGATGCTCACAGTCTCCCTGCACAAGTTACACCACACATGGAGGGTCTGCCTCTGACTCGGTGTGTTTGTGAAACTTTAGCTGGTTGGACTATGGAGGGAAAGAAGGGACAAATGACATTGAATTTCAGTGGGGAGCATCTTGTCCGCCGTCTTCTAGAACAGATGGAGGTGGGGGACAGTGATGAACGCACAAACACAGTGTCTTATTGTGAGAATGCTGGAGTAAAATAAAGAGAAAACTAGGAAACTTTTTCCTTGGAAGCTAGGAAGTTTATGCGAATTGCAAATTACATGCAAATGCAAATTACAATGTAGTGCAAAGAAATGATGCTTAATCAAACAGAATGCTCGGTACAGTTATACTTATAAGTTATGGTTATAGTTATAAGTTTTGCTGTATATTTACTTACAAACCTGAAAAGCCTAGTTTTCAAAACAGTTATATGAAATGGCAGATGTTGCTGCTCACCCATTTACGCTACAAACACAGTCCCGATACTAGGGTCTGAACTGGAAGTGTTGCGGTTGAGAGGGAAGAACCCGGTAAATGTATTCTCGTTGCCTGGGGTACGACAGGGATTACTCTGTGAAAAAAAGGAAGGGGGAAATGGAAAGAGAGAGAGAGAGAGCAGGAACATGCAAATGAATTCATTGCTATTCTTGTGGAAGCTTTGGGGGAATGACAAATTCAGCGCGACAACAGGGCCGCTAATGAGAGGAGTGTGGGGTGTCGGAGAAATCCCAAACCCACAGCCCCGTCCCTGTAGCTAGGCTGTTGTGATAACCCCAGGGCGGAGGGAGGCCACGCTTAGATCCAACGCAAAGGGTGATGGGAAATTCCCAGGAGCCACCGGTGGGACCACTGGTGGCAGGGTCCCAAAGGGGGGTGGAGAGAAAGGGAAGGAGGGGGGGGGTATGGGTTAGTGTGGCATGGTGGACACCTATTCTGGAAAGGGTGTGTGTGTGTGTGTGTATGGCATGGTAGTGCCCTCTTCTGGAGAGGGTGTGTGTGTGTGTGTGTGTGTGTGTGTATGGCATGGTAGTGCCCTCTTCTGGAAAGGGTGTGTGTGTGTGTGTGTGTGTGTATGGCATGGTAGTGCCCTCTTCTGGAGAGGGTGTGTGTGTGTGTGTGTGTGTGTATGGCATGGTAGTGCCCTCTTCTGGAGAGGGTGTGTGTGTGTGTGTGTGGCATGGTAGTGCCCACTTCTGAAGAGGGTGTGTGCCTGTGTGCGGCCACAATTAATCTTTTATCCTCTTACTGCTGTATGGTGATTAAACAGACTTAACGGATTTCTTCTCAAAATGCTAAATATTGGCTTAATGGTGTCGGTGGATCCCTGCTAGCGGACCACCTGCCGGGCCGTATTCATGGTAAATGGGCAGGTGCAATGCATGATGGGCCAGCTGTGTAACTGCTGCTCGGATGTATGGAGTGATTCCCCTCCAAGTGAAAGGTCAATGGCATTAGACCTCTTTGAATGGACTCATTCTAGAGGATTTCGGATCTCTGAACATTTTGTCCTGGAGTCGTTACGTTCTTGCGTAGGAGAATCATTTTTAAGTTGCAAGTTTCTGGGAATCCAAACCCAGCATTATTTTACATAAAGCACATCAGTGCCCCAGGAGGGACCTGCATATTTTAAAACAAAACCTTTTCTGAAATAGCAATTTAACTTGGTGAATCTACAGAAAGTATTTTGCCCTCACAGAATACTTTAGTCCAGGGTTTTCCCATATGTTTATTACAAAAATTATTGTAAGACACCTCTTCCAATTGTACATTCAAGTATTCATGGCTTATACCTATGAGTGATATATTATGAAAAGAAAAATGACAAACGTAAGTCCTGCTCTTACCCTTTTCTTTTAACACATTATTAAATGCCCGATTGTGGTTGTACAATTGGCCCCATTCCTATCATTGCAAATCAGTTCATTAGTATGCCACGTCCTTCAAAAACACATGCAGCCAGCCATTGGTTACGTTCCCTCCGCAGTGCACTAAATGCACTGTAGTTATAGACCGCAGAACTACTGCTGTTGGCTCCAGGAGCGGCCCGTGGCATAAACGCTCTATGCGGTTGTTTAGGGTCACAACCGCCAGGGGGACCACACGGCCACGGGTGGGGGGCCACACAATCCAATGTAAGGTAAATAACGTTATATTTGTAATTACGTTATTCATCCCCTATCGCGGAACTAGCGGTCTAAATTTAAAATGTAATGGCAACAGAACATTTCATAGCAATGTAATGTAAGAAGGATTTTACCAAGAGAACACCAGAACGCCCACCACACATCAGCTGAGGTGGAGAGGGAGATAAAGATGTTTTATTTGTTCATGGCGGCATGGTGGCGCTGGTAGCGCGTGGCAGCACATGGTGGGTGGCACTGTCACCTCACAGCAAGAAGGTACTGGGTTCGAATGTGGCCTGGGCCTTTCTGTGTGGGGTTTGCATGTTCTGGGTCCAAAGACCTAGCCTACCTGCTAGTCCAAAGACACCACACACATTATTCACTCACACACTACCTACCTGCATGTCTTTGGACTTGGTAACTGGAGACTGTCCATATGAATGAGTGTGTGAGTGAATGGCGTGTGCGATGTCATTTTTAAGAATAAAAGTCAGGATAACTGAAGAAAAGTTTTGTGAATGAGGCCCATTGAGAGTAAAAGTGTCTTGTCATCTGGTAACCCCTTTTTGGTTGAATGCAGAAAGCTGGCAGTGTGCCCAAATAATAGCCACTCTGATTACTTTTGCAAAGTGTTGTAGTGATTCATTTTGATCGCTGACGAGTTGATCTCTAAATGTGATGCATTGTAAACTGTAATCACTATTAGCTTGTATTGTACTTTCAGTTAGGAGACAGTTAGCGTAATGGACTGCTCACTCTTTCCTAAGAGCTAGAAAGAAACAAAAAAATAGAACAGGGATGAGAGCTGTGAAATGCTGTTGATAATTATGTGAATAAATGCTCACATTGAGGACATGCAGTACCTGAGGTTTAAAAAAACCAAAAAACCCCCCATAAAGTTAACTTAGGTCTCAAACCTAAGGCCTACAGTTTTCCTAACCCTAACCTTTAAACCCTAACTCTACTTCTAACCCTAATCCTAATTATAGGCTTGGGAGACATCTCAAATGATGGATTTTTCTATTAAAATAGATGAAAAACAACAAAAAATAATCAAATCAATAAAAAAATGCAAAGAAATTTTAAAAAAGAATTTATTTTGAAAAATAAGTACTTTACCAAAAAAAAATCAAATCATAGGGCACAGTTAAGGTATCGCTTTAGGTGGCTACAACATGTTGAAGCCCCTAAACAATGCTACTGGGAATTTGTGTTGCATTGTTACTCATGCTATGTAACCCATGCCAAACTACCCATGATTTTTTTAACCGTCAGCCCTTCCTCATCATGTCCCATAATGGAAATATCTATGATGATTGGCATTAGCGCTCATGCTGGTCACATACATCAAATGAAAGCTATTTTCAAGAAGCCCGGCTGAAATCTTCCCCCTCCCTCCCTCCATTAAAAAAAAATCATTACCGAAATGATGTATGAATATTTTAAAGGTTTGTTTTGATTAATGTCGGCCCGTGTTTACATTGTATTTGCCTCTGAGCTAAGTATTAAGTTTAACGACCATACCATTTGTCGAGGGTCTCTCTCAAAAACCACAGGCCGAGAAAAAGAACAAAGGAAAATTAACTGAAAATCTACATTTTCCTTTAAGTCCTTTCGGGGCTGGTAGGACATGTTCTGCTAGGGCAGCAGTATCTGTATCAGTTCCTTTGGTGCTGAAATGCATCTAAACTTTTTGACAGGGCGAAATATCTCGTAATCGCGGTATTACTGTCGGCCATTTCTCCCTTTGTCACAACGAATGTCTTCACTTTAGCCGCCACAAGGAAGTTGAATAGTTCAGTCCTATTTTTGGTGTCTTAGAAAGCTCTCCCAGGCGTTAAGGAGACTCCTGCCCTCCCTCTCCTGTTTAGACTTTCCTCTCCATGTCTAAAGGTAACCTTGTTTTAGTGTTAAAGCTCTATGGAGTAGGTGCATCAGGAGGGACTTCACTTCAAATTCAAGGACTTATAACCTTTTGAAGAGTAGGTTTTTTGGAATGTTTTTTTTTCAAAATTGTAAGTCAGTGTTCTGGTGTCCAGTGTTCAACTTAATCGCTTTCAAAACCATAGTGATTCTTACATCAGCGTTAGAATGTTCAGTTGAGAACATTCTAATCACATATCTGTGATCTCACACCTTAAAGGGTTGTTCCTCAAAGGTCACTACCAGTCACAGTGATGAAGAATTAACCAATTCTGATCCACAAATTTGGATCTGTCCCTGCATTTCAGGTACCAGATTTACTGTCAAGATTCCTCAAGCTAGGTATTCCGCCTGGCATGGAATTCTGCAGGTACTGTCGGAATGCTCATTTTTTCTTCACGGAATAAAAAAAAGACGAGAAGAGATGTCATGTCCCCTGGCCATCGCCGGAAACCCGTTCTTGCGTGAAAAAGGCAAAACTCGGCCTTTCTAATTGGCTGAATAAATTTGCATCGATAAGTAGCCGCGTGTCGCGACAAAACCAGAATTGGCTTCTTCGAAACGACCGTGCCGCCGTTTGACATTGTCAGCATTTCGAGACGAGGACGCGGAACCCGAGGGCGGTACTGAGCACGTGCGGGCCCTCACGAGGACGTACACGAAGCCTCCAATCTGCTGTCTGACGTGTTCGGCGTGTCCTTCGCGTTCGACGAAAATCGGGAAAAGAAAAAAAATCCCAACGGCGGCCTCTCTCTCTCGTCGCTACCGCTATCCTCGGTCGAATCGGAGGACGGAGTGGAAGAGCACACACACACACACACACACAGCTGAGTGAAGTCGACCAAGCGGTGCTTTGCTGGTTTTTTTCTTTTTTTTTTTTTTTTTGGCTCCCCGCTGAGATCCAGCAGCTGGGCTGCCGTAGCCGCTACGCGGGACCGAACAGCTGACGCAGCCGTCGCGGGCAGATTGAGGGTGTCGGGATCGACTGGATAAAAAAAAAACAAAAAAAGCACCGTTATTGACTGAGGATGTGCGGATAACCCCTGCTAACCGAATCCCCCTCCCCCGAACGTTCAAAAGGGTAACGATGCACAACCGTTCCACTGGAAGCTCAGGGCTGGGCCGGTCAGAGCTGGTGTTGTCTGGATCTGACCTGAGATGTAGGGCAGAGCAACTATGCAGAAGAGCTTTAGTCCGATTGCATCCATATGCGCCTTAACTTTGGAGTAACGTTACGTTCTGCATATTCAATGGAGACTGTAAGGCGTTGAGCCTCATCCATGTCTCTGTCCGTTGAATATACATTTGGCTTGTTCTGATACAAGTAAAAGTACACATATTGAGAAACTTGTAAGTCAGGGGTGCCCTAACTTATCTGGAAAGGGTAGATGTGGGTGCAGGTTTTTGTTTTAACCCAGCAATAAGAACACCTGATTCTACTTATCAAGGTCTCTTGATTGAAGACTATGACTAGTTCACTAGTTGAATTGGGTGTTGTAGTGCTGGGCTAAAACTTTACATTACATTACATTACAGGCATTTAGCAGACGCTCTTATCCAAAGCGACTTACACAACTTTTACATAGCATTTTACATTGTATCCATTTATACAGCTGGATATATATACCGAAGCAATTCCGGTTAAGTACCTTGCTCAAGGGTACAACGGAAGTGTCCTTACCCGGGAATCGAACCTGCGACCTTTCGGTTACAAGCCCAGTTCCTTACCCACTGTGCTACACTGCCGCCCTAAACAAAAACGTGTACCCATGTCGGTCCTTTTCGGATAGGATTGGACACCCGTGTTAGGAGGAGTAGCGAATACACGCCCATATAAAAGCAACGCTCGGGTTTAGGATTGACAGGATTAGTCACAAATTGAGATTCTCAGAACTTCTCTGGGTCGGCATGCAAATTGCGCATTTGGCAATCCTTCCCTGTAATTACATTTCTCTTCCCAAGAAACTCGCCGGGTGTTTAATCCATCCAAAAAACCGAGAAACAGTCTAGAAAAATAACACTTCTAATGCATAATATTGTAAATTCACGGAAGACTGGGTTTTCATTTTTTTTTTATTATTCAGCAGTTTTTTTAAATGCATGTCTCTGGGCATTGAGGAGTGTGTGCAGGAGTTGTGAATATTATACAGTCCTGTCGATCATAACTGTGCGAAGAGGATGATACAGGGTTGGTCAGTACCATGTGCAATGCAGTGTGTACATTTCACACAAAAAAACAGGGCTAACTGTGAATCGGACACATTTTTCCCCGATTGGACCAACGGGTCTGTTTTACATTTTGCCATGATACGAGGTTGGAGAATGTTTAAATTTTGCCCCCGACAACAGTTGAAGCTTTCAGTGCTGAGCACCTCACTCAGGGGTACAATGGCAGTGTCCTACCTGAGAATCAAACCTGTGACCTTTAGGTTACGGGCCCAGCTGGTCTTAACCCATTATACTAAACTGCCACCCATAAGAGATCTGACCTGAGAGGGGGAAAAAAAAGACTGTATTCCACAGTTTGGAATCGAATCCTAATGGTGGCAGGGCCTAACTATGGCTGGGAGTATTGTGGGTTGGCACATAATTGACCATCACCTCATCATCTGAGATAGGAGGGTGTCAACTGCCCAGGTGATTCCCCACATCGTTGTGCATTAGCGATACACTCTGTTTGACCCTTTGCCTACAATCTACGTACCTCTGCCCATTGCACAGGAAGTACAGACCACTAGCGCAAAGGCTACGCAGCTCAGCTGGTGTTCTGCATAATGGAAAAGAAGTGCTGGCTAGGCTGTGCTAGAAGGGATAACGATGACTATGTCTTGAATAAATGAGAGAAGTTACTGATCCGTGGTGAATTGGGGGGCATACCCCTGTATGACACCCCTTTCCTCTTGCACTGGCACAGTCAGGATCACCATGGTGAATTGGGGGCATACCCCTGTATGATACCCCTTTCCCCTTGCACTGGCACAGACAGGATCACCATGGTGAATTGGGGGGCATACCCCTGTATGACACCCCTTTCCTCTTGCACTGGCACAGTCAGGATCACCATGGTGAATTGGGGGGCATACCCCTGTATGATACCCCTTTCCTCTTGCACTGGCATAGTCAGGATCACCGTGGTGAATTGGGGGCATACCCCTGTATGATACCCCTTTCCTCTTGCACTGGCATAGTCAGGATCACCGTGGTGAATTGGGGGCATACCCCTGTATGATACCCCTTTCCTCTTGCACTGGCATAGTCAGGATCACCATGGTGAATTGGGGGGCATACCCCTGTATGAAGCCCCTTTGCTCTTGCACTGGCATAGTCAGGATCACCATGGTGAATTGGGGGCATACCCCTGTATGAAGCCCCTTTCTCTTGCACTGGCATAGTCAGGATCACCATGGTGAATTGGGGGGCATACCCCTGTATGAAGCCCCTTTCCCCTTGCACTGGCACAGACAGGATCGCCGCACCAAGATCTGTTACTTTAGCTCGATGCACCACCACCACCACCACCACCACCACCACCCAACCCGCCCACCGCCCATAATTTGAGGCTCGCGAAGGCGCTCCCAGACCAGGGACCGGGCCCGCGTTCAAAGGTGCAGCGCTTTTATCTGCCACGGGCGGCTAATGGATTAAATAGGAAAGGGATTAACGGAGTACGTCCGGAGTTGCCGGGCGGGCTTCCTCCGAGCTCGCCGCGCGTTCAGAAGCGCCTCGTTTAATTCGCCGTTTGTTATTGTTCTTGCAGGTTAGCTTTCGAGCTGTTAGCCGCGCCGCCTCTAATTATTCCTGGCTGGGCTCGGGGGGGGGTGTGACAGTGGCAGTTCGCGGGACTGCTGAGCGTGCGGTATTAGTAAATTGTTTCTGACGCCCTGGCAGGGACCTGCGCCAGATGTCGCTGCCTCAAATACCCCAGTAAATGAAATGAAATCATGGGTACCAATGGGACCATTTTTCATTTTTTGAACCACCCCCCCCCCCCCACCCAAAATAAAAGGGGGGGGGAACATGCACAACAATATACCAAATGACAACAAAATAACTGCCCGCCAACTGTACAGTTATTTATAAGGGAGCTCAAAGCGACTTAAAAAGTGGGCTTGCTGCAGTGCTCTCATTGTCGATAGCTCTATTAGTTTAAAAACAGTCAGGTTGCGGTACATGTGACTTCACAGCCCTGCTTCATTCGGATGCTATTTGGCTAACTGGCTCACTGATTGGATATTCGCTGTTCGCCAGAATTTAGCAGATAGCTAATCGCAGAACTGTTCTGGGGTGGGGGAATTGCTACGTGTGCTAAAAGTAGCACTAGTTTAGTTCATTCTGTTAATTGTGTTGGTGTGCCACTGCAATTCAGCTCCTTGGTAGCCACACCAAATCTTTACTGGCTTATTCATCAGGTTCAAATTGCTGCAAGCTTTAGAAAAGTGCCTGTAATTTGTTGTCAAGGTCCAGAGAAAATCACCATCGATTGAGAGAAAAAAATAATTACCCCAACGCCCACACACCCACCGAAAAAAGTATAATTTGGCACTAATATTCGTAAATAAAAAGTATCTTAGTTTTAGTGGTGGGTCAAATATGTGTCAATTAATATGTAATCATTTGCGAGTCTGGTTGGTTTCCAAGACAATAGAAGATAAATAGCTTTAACTGACATCAACTGACAAATTAACTGACATTGGAACTACCACAGGACTATCTTAGGACTCAGGACGAGTGGGAGGCTTGCTGTCTGTGGCAGCTCCTGCTTGTTATCCTGGCTTCTTGGCGGTACTCGGACTGTTTCGATCCCCCCCCACCCCTCCCCTCCCCTCCCTTCCCCACCCCTCCCCTCCCCTCCCTTCCCCCTTCTTTCATTCTCTGTATGCGTGTTTAATGCATTGTCTTGTCTGCGTACGTAGCGTCATTGTCACGATGCTTCATATCGTCGTGTTTTGTGTACTCCAAAAGGAAAAGTTATAAATAAGTAAATTAAAAAAAAATACATATAAAAATAAATAAAAAAAAGGGACTCAGGCTCGGCAGCAGCCGTGATGAGCGGTGCCTCCGGCGGCATTGGGATGCGTAGGCCCGTGTCTGGACGCCGCGCCCTCGAGGTCACTTGGAGGAGGAATGGATTTTCCGAGCGTGGCCGGTGCCTGAGGGAAGGTCGGCCCCATTAATCATGTTCGGATGCCACCGTCTTCCCCTAATGAAGAGGCCTCGATAGCATCATTGATTGAGAGCAATAATTAATTCTCTTTAAGCAGCGAGAGAGAGAGAGAGAGATGGAGAGAGAGAGAGAGCACCTTTCAGAGGGCACCTTTAATTTGTTTTTAATTACTCATTAGAGCATGGCATTCTGACCCCTCTGGCATGGAGAGAAAGGATGTCTTCCCCCCCCCCCCCCCCCCGTGTCGCGCTCTTTTTCCTGTGCGAGCTGTCGCCTCCTCCCTCCCTCTCTCTCGAAGTACTTTCTCTCTCTCTCTCCTCTCCTCTCCTCCCTCTCCCTCTCTCACTCCGTCTCTCCGTCTCTCCCGTGACCTGTTGTCTGTTGATTCGCTGACAGGGCGTTTCTCGGCAGGGCGTGAGCTGAATTAAACAGGAGGCATCAGGAGGCATCAGGAGGCTGCGCTCACTACCCTCCTCCCCCCCCCCCCCCCGTCTCCCAACCGAGAACGGATAGAATTTAAAGAGCATAAAAGATTATGGTTTTTTTTTGTTTTTAAAAGCTGCTTATTAGCCGGGACTCATTAGATTAGATTTGCCGAAAGACGTGAGCCGCGCCTCTGGCTCAGCGGGAGCGGGCGAGTGGGCATGCTTGCTAATGCAAACGGAGGGAAGGAATTCACCGAGAGGGTCTGGCTTCCGTTTGACTATAGGCAGGCGAAAATCTCCCGCACGTGCCTGTTTGAGTCCCGGGGCCGGCGAGGGGCGAGGGCCGAGGGGCGCGGGGCGAGGGGCGAGGGGGTCTGTTGAGATTTATAGAACGCCTTTGGGGCCGGAAAACCATATTTTATTATCAGCGGCAAGACCACTCTGTCCACACCAGCCGCTGCAGATACTACACACGCGAAGTGTGATGGATTCTGGGAAGGGGGGAGGGGAGGTGGGGGTTTAGCTTGATCCTGTGCTATTCTAGTCTATTAGCCTATTTATTATCACTTTATTTCTTTTTTTATATTTTCCTCTCTGGAGGTTGATGAGGGAGGTGCCTCTGTGGAACGGAGCATGGGTGAGTATTAGGGTAGTATGAGGGTTAAGGAACTGGCCTTGTGACCCGAAGGTTGCGCCATGCTGCCGTCGTACCCTGGAGCACGGACCTCGAACGGGCTGGGCGAAATACCGCAACGATGATGAACGAGCGCAATGACGATCATCGCCACCGTGTGGCGTACTGCCTTTCTTTCTTTTTTGTCTTTTTGGCTGGACTACAACAGCGGGGCCAACCCTACAAACACGAATGTCTGTGAGTGCCTGAGTGATGAAGTTACACCGTTGGTCGGGCCAAGTTATGAAGTTACACCATTGGTCGGCCAGATCACGTGTGTTAGGTCCAGCCACATACCAGGTTTCCTAGTCTCGTTTTTCTTCTTTAATTACACTTGATGCGGTAGAAAACAGCCAATCTTCAGAGGCCATGTGCCCAGTGCCACAGTAGCCACATATAAGGACACCAAATGGTAAATGGACTGCATTTATATAGCGCTTTTATCCAAAGCGCTTTAAAATTGATGCCTCTCATTCAACAGAGCAGTTAGGGGTTAGGTGTATTTCTCAGGGACACTTCGACATGCACAGGGCGGGGGATCGAACCGGCAACCCTCCGACTGCCAGACAACCGCTCTTACCTCCTGAGCTATGTCGCCCCTGCACCAGGCACGCATGTCTCCAGATGACCCACGGAAGGAGGGGTCTTGTGTCAGGATCCGTTTGGGTTTGAAGTGGAATGTGCAGCAGCATTACCTTCAAGTTTCAGGTCTTGAACAAAATCCATGCTTATTGTGTTATGAGTGCTAATATGCCATTATCTTTGTGAATCAGACATGCCCTGTGTTGAACCCTGTTTTCACAAAAAAATGAGTCATTTCAGCACTGAAATATTATGTAGATAAAGCACTGTTTACATGTGCATGACTCAGAGAGTTCACCGTGTTGCCGTTTCATTAATCGGTGTAGTTGGATTTGTTTTTCGCCCACTGCAGATGAATCATATGTAGCCTTTTTGACTTTTGAGATTTTTGGTTCTTAAAATATTTCATTAAAATGACAGAAAAATACCGAAGAAGTGTATAACCCCCAAAGTGGATGTTGAGAAAAGGTTCACATTCAGTAAATATCTTTTAAAACTCTATTTAATTAGAATCCTCAATTTAATAACTGGTAGTCTTGAATGGCTGAGTTGAACCCACTTATTACTAGTTTTATCCACCAGCTGGATACCCAGAACGAATAGCTCCAAAATGTAGATTCATAAATTTAAGAAGATATGTGTGTATTCAAATAAGAGTTGGAGTTATTCATTTTAAGGCCAAAAATAATAATTTTAGGGGAGATTTTTGGGGAGGAATTTTTTTATCATTCCTGGTGGTGACAAAAAGGAAGAGGACTTCTTCTCTTGCTGCTCTGTCTCAACCATTTCCTGGTTGATTCTGAGGTATGCTTGGGATCATTGTCTTGTATGGAATAGTCCATTTGTGAACAAACTCTGGCTTAGAAAATGAAATCAGGGGTGCTAATCATTTTTACATTATATTTTTGGGAAATACATTTATTAATTGTTCGAAAAATACTTTTTAATCTGTGAACAAATGTGCTAGTATTAAGGAATATAATTTTCCTCCTTTTCTGAAGCACACTATATAGTTCATGACCTGTGTTGTTTAGTTTACACAGCTTGTATCTGGTCATCTCTATCAAGGGCACCAATCACTTTGTAGGCCATTATACAATATAACCGTATTGTATTTGTTTTAGTAGATCAAAACAGTTCTTTGCAGCCATATCAACAGAAGCATTGTGCTTTGGTCTAGCATAAGCATTGAGTTTTCATTACTAGCTTACATTAATAGGGGTTTATTAATAGCAACGACATCATATTTTTTTTTACAAATGGATATTAGCCTCTGGCAGGCTGTTTAAAATTTAAAGAATGCCTTTGCAATAAAGCTTAAATTTAGGAACTAGCCATAACGATGACAGGAAGTAAAAACCGTAGCAGAAAAAAGTAGGAAGTAGTAGTAGAAAAAAACCCAGCAGGGTTTTTCGGATGCTGCATCGACATTCATTGTATAGCTTTGAATTAGTCACAATTACAGCCTCTACGGCAGTGGGCTTGTTAAAGATACTTGAGTTGAATAAACAAGTGATAATGTTCTCATTAGCATATTGGTTGTAGCACACTAATTTTGGTTGTTATGATTTATTTAACGAATGTAAATTTTATTTTTTTTTGCCGCACAAATCTAGTGCGCAGTGCCTTTTCGGTTTTATTTGCATTGCATCAGAGTAAGTGGAGGCCCCCTGCAGCTGTGTGTGATCAGTGTAAGATCGAGGATGCTCTCCTCCTCTACATCTTCCTTCTGGCTTTTTATTTTTCAATTAAAATGATTAATGGGTTTTATTTAAGTGCAAACGCCTGCGCAGATACGCACCCGCACCTCAGAAGGGCGGGTCGCAATAATCTCTGCGTGTGTGTGTGTGTTTGTGTGTGTGTGTGTGTGTGCGTGCGTGCATGCATGCGTGTGTGTGTGTGCGTGCATGTGCATGCACGTATGTGTGTTTGTGTGAGTGTGTTTGTGTATGTGGGTGTGTGTGCGCGTGTGCATGCGTGTGTGCGCATGCGCACGTGCACGTGCATGCATGTGTGTGTGTGTGCATGTGTGTGTGCACGTGCATGCCTGTTTGTTTGTGTGTGCACACGTACGTGTACCTGTCCAGGCATGTACCTGGAAGCCCGTGGGTGTGTGGTAGCATCTGTGTGCGAAAAGTTTATTTACACTTTTTTTGTTGTTGTTGTAAAGCTTATAGACATAGGTGAACAGATGAGACATGGTTTAAAACTGCTATGTTCATATTAACCATGGCCAAATGTGAGTAGTGTGCATGGTGTGACACCACTGAATGCAGTGCTGGACCTTGGCTTTGATTGGCCCTAAGCAGGATTTGATTTGGGCCCACCCCCCCACCCCAACCAACCCACCACCTTAATAATATGTATATATTCTGTAATAATTAGGGGGTCCACCTGGCCATTCCAGGGCCCTAAACAGGCACTTATGTCGCTTGTTTGGTTGAGTCAGATTTCCATGGGTCAGGGAGAAACAGTTGGGCGTTTGGCTGGAAAGGTGCTCCTTGTTTCCTTGGCGATAAACAGGAACGGAAACCGTTTCTCGCAGCCTCGGAGCCAGCAGAGCCGTGCGTACCGCAGGGCCCACTGCGCCAGGGATAGGTCACAGTATGTCATCCAGAGCACCCACGGCATCTTTGTGCTTCACCGAACTGATCTGGACCGGTACGGCCATTGTGGTGCTCGACGGACCCCCCCCCCTCATCAAACCACTTAAGACTTGCAAAGCAACCTTCTCGTGGGTGGTATGAGATGCAAGAATAGCCCAGATGCACTCGCTAAAAAAAACGTGTGAATTTTTTTTCCCCCTTAACACGGATATGCACTTTCTGTCCATTCGAACGCACGCCCCGGCTTCTGTGAATATTGCATTATGTTGCGTTACACATTCATTTCTCCAGCACTCTGCTCTTATCCAGGGCGACTAACAATGAAACAGAACGTGTGTAAGGAACGACGCCCTCTGGGATTAACGCTCCTCTTATGAACACGTTACACTGCATTATATATACACCGGCAAGTTAAGACGGAAGAACATTATAGGAGCTGTGATCATGCATGATCCCGGAGAGAGGCGGGGCGGTGGGGGGGGGCGTGTGTAGGTTGTGGGGGAATATGTGTGTGTGGGTGGGGGGGGGAGAGTTCTGTGTGTGAGCTTACATTTGAAAAAAAAAAAAAAATTGGGAAATGGGAAAGAATAGATAGATAGATACTTTTTCATTTGTCCCCGTGGGGAAATTGGTTTGCAGCATAATCACAAGGAATTTCATCATAACATCACAAAAATCACTAATAGACATTACTCATACACATACTTCACACCTTGCAATAAGTTAGGTGTTAAAAAAAGGAAAAAAGAAAGAACAATAGTTAGGACGGGGGCAACTCCTGCCCAGACCGGGGGGGGGGGGGGGTGGGGGGGAGGTTGTATTCACAGGCATGTGAGGAGGTTGGGTATGGTATGGGACAGGGAGCGAGGGGGTGGGGGGTCTGGGTGCCTGAGCTCCTGCCCCTTTTGTGCCCCTTTAATTATATTTAAAAATAAAAAAAAAACGTTTTTCTAGGTCGGTGTGCCCTTTTCTCAGTTCCCTGCCCCCTGCCTCCTTAAACGGTCCTGTCGTCTGGACGTCAACAATTCAGATTCTGTCGGGATATTTCAGTTATGTAATGCTTTCCACACCTCTCTGCTCTCATTTTACATCATTAAATTCTTTTTTTTTACACCTTTTCTCTCGTTTCTCTCCTTCCCTCTCTTTTTTCCCCCTTAGCCAGTGGCTGCGCCATTCTGCTTACATCAAGGGAAGGAAGCCACTCTCCCACAAAAAGGCAGATCTTCTCCTCTTGGGGTAAACGGCTTGTTTTTTTGTTGTTGTTGCAGTTAAACATTAATTATGTTGTGAGTAAGACACTAAAAGCGTGATTTATAATTTGATTAATTACACAAAAAGCTTTAGTTGTGGAAAGAGAGAAAAAAAACAAAAAAAAAAACCAGGAGTGAGTGATTGCGCTTCATCTTCAAGAAATGAATTTTCTCTTGTTTCCATCCCTAAGGCTGCATTTCAGGAAGAAGTGAGTTATTTATCCACGGTGCTGAACGTTCTATCACCGTTTAGAATGGGTGTGTGTGTGTGTGTGTGCGTGCGTGAGTGAGTACATGTGCATGCGTGTGTGTGTGTGTGTGTGTGTGTGTGTGTGTCGATTTCTGTGTGAATGCACATTTATTGCTTTCATTTTGGGTTTTTTTACTCAGCGTGAAAGACAGAGTTCAAAGGTATTGGCAGTAATAATTTTTAAAAAGGCATTTTATTTCTGGATCCTTCCAACATTTATTGAAAATTTACAGTCATCAGCTATCAGAATGTGCAGTGTGAACAGTGTAAAATAATAGAACTTACCAAATGGGAGATACATTATTTGACCCGATACAACTAAATAAATATATAAATGCATAAAAATATAAAAAATACAACAGCCGCCCATAAAAGTCAACAAATTCCTTTCGGAGTCTTACAGACCATTTACCATATTTGCTTTTATCCGGCGGGCTTGTTGGTGCAAGTTAATGATTCTCGCTAAAACCATCAGCCCGAAGTCTGATATTGTGATATTGATTTGGTCAGGGTGGCCAAAGAGCTGTTTGTCTACCGGCTCAAGGTCCTCATCTGCTTTTCTTTGTTCTCCCTCTCTCTCTCTCTCTCTCTCTCTCTCTCTGTCCATCCATTCATCCGTTTGTCAGTAAGTTTGTCAGCAGGTATGTGTGTGATCACTTGGTTCAAAGGATCATCGTTGTGATCAAGCAGTGAATTAATTGAGCCGAGTGTCCAAACAAACGATACCTGATTTCTCCCTGCACGAATATGCCGGCGATTTTCATTGCTTGGAATCCAGAATGTGGGGGCACTTACAGTTGGACATGCTAATCCAGCTCCACCGTGAATCTGTCAGAGGCTTTAACCACGGTTCCCACCAGGCAATATAAACTGATTGGCTATAAAAAGAGCGAGGGGGTGAAGTAGAGAGAATACATCTGCATGTAAAATTCTGGCATTTTACATGCACATGTAAAATTGACACTTCACATGCACATGTACTGTATATATGTAAATATTTCTGTGCTACGGCTAGCTGTAATTCTCCTACAGACGTACCTCCGTCTCATTGGTTCTCAGGTGGGTGGGGACGATAAAAACGAGGATTGCAGACCACGTACAGTAACACCCCCCACCTCCATAAAACCTGTGGGGTGGGGGCGCCTGGCAGTGGAACTGCTATGTCTTTTTTTGACCATATGCATACAGTAAGTTTTGGGGGTGGGGTAGGGGGGGGCATGGAGACAGGTATCACCCCCAATATTTTGATACAAATTATTTGTCGTCCTCAGTTAAAGACTAGGTGGTCCAACACTGTGTGCCCCCCCCCCCCCCCAGCCTCCCCCCGTCCCTGAGCTGAAACTAAACTTATGCCTTTCTCTTCCCTTTTACATTTTTGCCATTTAGCAGGATCTCTCGTCCAGAGCGACTTACACACGTTACATTTATTAAATTTTTTTTTATTAAAACACACAACACGCTTATCTTATGTAGCTGGATATTTACGGGATCAATTCGGGTTACAGTAAGTGCAGTTCCCCACGGATAAAGACAGTGACCTGCTGACCTGCGGTAAGTAAGGTCTCTGCTGCTTTTCGTTTGGTTGCGTTGGCCCGCTAGCTCTCAGCATTATCCAGCACTGTGAGGCTTCACCCGGTTTAATGAGGAACAGTCTGAGCCAGCTCTGCGACCTGCGAAACGATGATGTCTTTCAGGAGTACGACAAACAAACACGACCGCATCAGGGCCCGTCTGACTTGCCTAAATGTTACTCCCTCTAGTGGGATTTCATTTATTTTACCCCAACCCCCCAACCCCCCAACCCCCCCACCCCAACGGACCTGGGCACAGCACAATGTTTATTCTCCCTTTAACCCCACTAAATTAAGCTAAATTAAGAAAAAGTTTTTTTTTTTTTTTTTCGTGTACAAGGGAAATGTGTTATATAATTCAAAATAAACACAATCAAGCACATGTAAATTCGCATTAGTTGCTCTGAGCCTCAGTTCTGCTCTGTCTCTCATGCCACTCTGGATCTCAACATGTTAGATGATGTATGAACTACTGCTACAAATCTGCCCAAGCTTTATCGATGTCTTCGCATGTGTCACCTGTGTTCACAGGTACTCTACATCTACTATATATACACACTAGATTGATATGAACATCGAAGCGTACATGACGTGATGACAAAAATTGGAGAAGTTCACAGATGTGCAAAACTGTGAAAGGCTAGACATAATTTAACTTCCTGTGCTTTGTGGAACTCACAAAAACTCTACATCTACATGGTTGGGTGCCATTTAGCTTCTTTCTATATATATGGAAAAAGTTTGAGATTTGATGATGAATATGAACAATACCTCCACTTGTGATTGCAGTGCAGTAGGAGGCCAGCCACACAGCTGTACTTAACTGGCTGAATGACTGGTGAAAAGTGAGGGTAGCCTTCATGCATTTTCTGCTTTATCCTATAGTCACCCGACTCCTTATTGCCTAAAAATCATGTAACGTTCCTCAAATTACTCCATTTTGCAGGAGAAATAGGTAATGTTCCACAAATGTTTGTGTAATCATCTGACTCCTTTTTGCGGGAAAAATAGGTAACGTTCCACAAACGTTTGTATAATCATCCAGCTCCTTGTTGCACAAAAATATGTAACGTTCCATGAATGCCTGTCTAATCATCCGATTCCTTATTGCACCAAAAATCTTTAACGTTCCATGAATGTCAGTGTAATCATCTGATGCCTTATTACTTGAAAGATATGTAATGTTCCACAAATGTTTGTGTAATCATCCAGTTCCTTTATTGCATGTAAAATAAAATATGTAACGTTCCGTTATGTCTGTCTAATCATTCGACTGCTTATTTCATGAAAGATATTTAACGTTCCATGAAAGTCTGTGTCTTAGACTAGCACGGGCCCTGCCCAGGGGGGAATGGCAAATCTGAGGTGTTCCAAATTTGTATTTTTTTATTTATTTTTGAGTTTGAAGTTAACTTAAAGAGTTGTTTTTTTTTTATAAAAATGAAAGCACTTCTGAAGACCTAAACATTTTGTTTTCTGCAGTGCTTGGCCAGCCTCGCTGTTCTCATATTGTATTCGCACTTCAGAGCCGTGAGAACGAATAGTTTTAATTCAGCTGAGCTCATCGAGTGACCCCCGCTGGAGCTGGGTAGTTATCATTATTCATCGGTCTAGAATGAGGTGGTGTCAGAGACACCTCGAATGGCCTCGGCAATGGAGCCAATTCAGCGACGCGTTAAAAAAAGATTCACAAAATCGTCACGTCAAAAACACACATACAATTCTACAATTCAGACGCCACAGAAATGGTTTTTTTTGATGCGAGGCGACACTTTTGAACAGCTCCTCGAGTGTCTCTCGCTCTCTCTCTATTCGCTGGCGGCACTCTGACACCAAAATTGTGTGATGCTGATAAAAATGTCAAAATGAACATTGCACCTACAGCAAGGATGGTTGGTTGGTTGGTTTTGTAAGATCATCCACTCAAGTCTCAAACGCTAGCCTCGTCAACCATGCCTGTCTCCCAGACAGTTTCGGGCAACTTATCGTAATGCAGGCTTCATGCATAGGCGACAACTCGAGGAGAGTGTGGCACGTGGTAAGGACTGGCTTGTACGAAAGGCCCAGGTCGATTCCAGGTAGGACACTGCCGTGTACCCTGAGCAAGGTACTATGAATTGCTTCAGTATATATCCAGCTGTATAAATGGATACAATGTAAAATGCTATGTAAAAAAGTTGTGTAAGTCGCTCTGGATAAGAGTGTCTGCTAAATGCCTGTAATGTAATGTAACTCGTTGCCACTGATCAGCACAGTACTTAATTATAGAATAGCAGCCAGGAGTGGGTGATCAGGAGCTATTCCAAACAAGGACACTTCATTAACAAAACAGAAGTCTTTCCTGGCTGGGGAACTGGAACATTAGACCCTCCTATTGATGGGCAGACTGGTTGATTTACAGAGGCTAGACGTTGATCAAACCACATTATTTTCAATATGCATTTCTGTTTCCAGCCTCAGAAAACAATGTATTTATGAGAACGAGGTTCAGGCTAACTTCGCTGAATCCAGAATACATTTCCTGTATTTCTGATGTGTGCCGTTTCTGTAAATAAACATAATTTTTCATCAAGTTTGAGAGACCTTCCTTTTGCTTTCTCACGGTTTTCTCCTCGTACTGCCCGATAAAAATCAAGTCCAGTAATGCCACTGATTGGCCGGAGAATACACTCACCTGGCACATCAGGTTTAAATCAGTCCCTGATTGGAGGATAGGAATGAAAACCAGCAGCACTACTGGCCCTTGGGGGGGGAGCAGATTTCAGTATTTCTGATGTAATGTACTGTATAGCACACTGGGTGTTAAGCAGGACAGGATTCCACCCAGTTGGAATGAGGAAAAAATGAGAAAATCCTGCCTAACTTTCAGAACAAATCAAGCTGCGGCTGTGGAGAAATTCTGCCTGCTCGTACACAGAGAGAACCGTCTGACAAAATTCGAAAAATTGATGCAAGATATTGCATGGCACTACAATTCTGAAGTGAGTGTTGGTTGAAAAAAAAAAAACCTGGGATAAAGCAAAGCATGTCTGCAGCGGGAGCTCTGGGCATGAAAGCAGAAGCCATGGTGAACTGGAAGAGAAATAAAAATCGTCTGGAGTGGGTCGTTAATTGGTGTTGCCACCCGGATGTCTCTGCATACAGGCCCTTTCTTTATTATTTATTTATTTATTTTTTGACTTGGCAGTACAAACTTGGCTTTAAAAAACCACTGGAGCATTGCTGGGTGATGCATCCGACACTCTCGTTACAAGAGCAGCGGCGGGGGGCAATTAAAACTGACATATTTGTGGCAGGTGGGGAGGATGGATCCCATTTGACTATAATGGTGCCGGCCTGGAGGTCACATTCCTCACATCCGGCTCTGGCAAGTCAGATTCCGCCGTGTGAGGAGCAGGGGGCCTCTTTCTGAAGCGCATGGCGGGAAAATGCACCCGCCCGCATGCCAGCCGTGTGCTCCTACCTGTCAATCAATCACTCACTCTGTGCCAGATCGGGCTCTTCTGAAGATTTATCACACCTTGTCTCAGCGGCTAATATTTTCCCCAGAAAGGAAAACAAGACCAGGTTAAAACCTAGTATGCGGCTGGACCTAAACACGCGTGACCCGGGCGACCAACGGTGTGACTTCACAACTCGGCCGACCAATGGTGTAACTTCATCACTCGCTCAGTCACTCACTCAGTCAGTCACAGACATTCGTGTTCGTAGGGCTGGCCCTGCTGTTGCGGTCCAGCCAAAAAATTAAAGCAAATAAAAATAAAAATTAAAAAATTAAAAGTCAAAGAGGCCTCAACTCCCCTTGGGAGTCATTCCTTTCAGTAAATATATATATATTTTTTGACTTTTGTGTCTGGTGTGTGTTAAATGGCATCTGGCCCGGGGAAGCCTGAATAGCAACAGTGTGGGCCCTTGAAGCTCACACTGTGAGGAGGGAGAGGGAAGGCGTACTGCTGCTCGCTGGCAAATCGCGGCTCTCTGGGCCCTGATGCTTCCCACAGCGCTACCTGGCAGAGGGAAAAGGGGTGTGGACTTTCATTTGACTGCTAATAGAATGCCTGAGAAACAACGAGATGTTCTGTAAAGATAGATCAATTTACCAAAATTAATTTCCTCAAATATTTCACTCACAGTCTCACAGTCACTCTCTCTCTCTCTCTCTCTCTCTCTCCCTCTCTCCTCTCATACTCATATTCCCATTACTAAATGGTCACAGTGGGTTTAAATCTCTATAAGTGTGTGTGTGTGTGTATATATATGCACACACACACACACACACACACACACACACACATATTGTCATGTTGTGGACACCTGACATACTCCTTCTCGTCCAAGATTATGGGCATTAATATGGAGCTGGTCCACCCTTTGCTTTTATAATAACCTCCAAGGCCTTATACAAGATGTTGGAACATTGCTGCAGGGATTTTGCTTCCATTCAGCCAGAAGAACGTTAGGGAGGTCGGGCACTGAATGGGTGATTAGGCCTGGCTCGCAGATGGTTTTCCAATTGATCCCAAAGGTGTTGGATGGGGCTGAGGTCAGGGCTCTGTGCAGGCCTGTAAAGTTCTTCCACACCGCTCTCAACAAAAGCATTTTTGATATGGACTTATATTTCACCATGGCTGCCAAGTTAATGAGATTTAATATTAATCTCAAAAAATGACATTTAAATTTAATTTCTAATTTCTACCCTTTTTCAAACACAAGATTATAGTCATATATGCTCTTTTTGTTTTGTTTTTACAATGAAATACACGCAGATTTGCCCATAAATTTCTTCCAGTATACAGTATATCCATTTATTTCAGCTTGGCAACTATTTTAATGTAATTTTCTAACTAGTGAATTCAAGAAGTAGCATTTTCAAAAATATCGTCTTATGTGTTTTGCTAGTTTGCACTGAAATACATTTTTCATCATAGGTTCTCTAAAAATTCATTCCCATTCCCATATTTCAGCATGGGTATTATGTTTACATGATTGTCTACCGATCTGATTGAAGACACAATATTTCTATTTATTTTTTCATTTTCTTTGGACATATAGTATTATGTGTTTTACTAGTCAGCACTGAAATACATTTTTCATCATAAATTTCCTAAGAACACATTTATATTCATTTATGTCAACATGACTGTGATATTAACCTGATGTCCTATCTATCTTACTCAAAAAATTAAATTTTTTTTTGCATTTATTTCACTTTTAGGACATAAGACTATAGTCTTATGTATTTAAATGATTTGCACTGAATTGTATTTTCCATCATACATTTCTTAAACACATTTATATTCATTTATGTCAGCATGGCTGCTATCCTATCATAATTTTCTATCCATTTGAATAAAAAATTAACATGATGCTCTGTCTATCTCTATCTATCTTACTTAGGAAATGGTATTTCATTTTTGTTCTCCTTTTTTCACTTTTAGGACATAAGACTATAATCTTATGTGTTTTGCTGATTTGCACTGAAATTCATTTTTTCATCATACATTTCTTAAAAATACATTCCCATTCATTTATTTCAGCATGTCCCTGTATATTTACATGATTGTCTATCCATCTGATTGAAGAAATTACATTTCCATTTATTTTTCATTTATTTAAATTTGGCTTTTGAATAAATATGATTTCCCATCCATCTGAATGTAAACAAACCCATTTGGATTCATGCAATTTTTTGGAATTAACACATATGACAGCTTTATATATTTTCTAGTTTTTTGGGAAACCAGATTTTTCACCACAACTTTAAATGTTCATTTAATCCACAGAGGGTGGAATTAATATTATTTCCCATCTTAAAAGGATTCTGTACCTATAAAGTATCTTTTCATCATAGATGTATATAAATACAATGGCATTCATTTTTTTACAATGGCCATTCTATAAAGAATTCTCATCCATATGAGTGATTTAAAACAAACATTCGGAACTTACGCAATTATTCACTTTTTGGGGAGTGAATAATACATATTTACATATTTTTCTGTTTTTCAGGAAAGCATATTTTTCATCAAAAATGTCTTCAAACACACTTTCATTTGTTTATTCTACATGTGGGTCTAGAATGAATATTACTTGCTCTCTTAAATCTTTTTATGTTTTTTTTTGCTAAATACTTTTCTCACCATGAATGTAAATACATTTTCATCCATTTATTTCACAGTTGTTGTAGAATTAATATTATTTTCCATCCAACTGAATGAAAAAAACCCACACTTTTGGCCTAACCTTAATGCTAAACCCAATACTTTTGCATTTAACTGTAAATGCATAATATGTTACAGTATGAGCAACCACAACAGAGCTGCAGTTCAGCCAATGTTTCTGCACTGCAAATAGTTTTTTTAAATTAAAAAAAATTTTTCTTTCTTTTTTTTTTAGCAGATCTGGCCTTAGAAAATATGATTTATAAGCATAAATTTAATTCCAACTTTGGGGGAGACACACTGCTGGACCACCATTTCTTGCATAGTCAAATATCAAGTCTCACAAACAAACTAGCAATTCAAGCAATTAATTCACGTGAAATGTTTAATTTGTTCCTAAACCGACGTAGATTGGCGTGAGAGATGGACAGTGATCTCGAGCACTACAGTGTTGTAATTATCCTCTGCGGAGTGGCTGCCCACCTCCTCTCTCCTCCTCCCACCTCCTCCCACCTCCTCCCACCTCCTCTCTCCTCCTCTCTCCTTCTCTCTCCTCCTCTCTCCTTCTCTCTCCTCCTCCCACCTCCTCTCTCCTCCTCCCACCTCCTCTCTCCTCCTCCCACCTCCTCCCACCTCCTCTCTTCTCCTCCCACCTCCTCTCTCCTCCTCCCGCCTCCTCCCTCAGACCATGCACACTGAAGTCACACGCAGACATCAATCAGTGCCTTCCATTATCATCCATTACAGACAGATGGAAAATACCGGCAACGCTCACAAAACAGTGCTTTATTGTCTCTGTCAAAGGTTCGTACTGAGGCTGGCAAAGAAGCGTCCCATTTCTGAGCTCCTTCAGCTTGGAATGAGCTCCAGGAAGAACTTCATTTACAAGAGCTTTTATCATTAAATGATTTTAAGAAAAGGCTTAATATTATGGAGGAAAGATAAATTTGTAATTGTTTTGACCTTTAGTTGCACTACAGACTACTCATGTGTAACCAGATTGTGAAACTTTGAACATTGCTGTTTGTCTGCTTTTACAGTATGTTAAATGTTGAACTTTTGTTGTGTCTGAAATCGACTGCTGCTTTCTTGGCCAGGTCTCTCTTGAAAAAGAGATTTCTAATCTCAATGAGACTAACCTGGTTAAATAAAGGTTAAATAAAAAAATAAAATAAATAAATTACACTTGGTGATCAGCCCTGATCTGTGGCCGACCACTCCCTGCCAGCCAGCCTCCAACGGCCCTCGTTATTGCCGTTCGCCCCTTGACGAGACGCCATTTTGAAGCCCCGCCTTCCTGCCGCACGCCACATTTATTTAATCCCTTTCGTTCATTCACCCGTTCCGTTTATTGTTTGACAGAACATAAAACAAAAAATGACATAACATAACATAACATAACATAAAACAAAAAATGACATAACATAACATAACATAACAACATAAAACAAATGACATAGCATAACACAACACAACAGAACATAAAACAAAAAATGACACAACATAACATAAAATAACATAACATAACATAACAAAACATAATATAACATAACATAACATAACATAATATAACATAACATAACATAACATAAAATAACATAACATAACAAAACATAATATAACATAACATAACATGACATCATGATAAGAACAGGCCATTCAGCCCAACAATGCTCGCCATTTTCCTGACTGAATCAGTGCTCTGATTACCTACTTTACCTGACTAAATTAGACTAATGATTAACTACTTTACCAGACTAAATTGGTGCTCTGATGATCAATTTGGATCTGTGCAGAAATGAAAGCACTTGAGTAGTTCTACTGTTCGTTTATTTTTCCTCGGTAGTGTATAATTACATTTTCGACTATCCAGTCTTTCTTTCTTGTAAAGCATGAGATATGGTGCTGCTCGGATGAGTGATGTGCTGATTGTACTGAACTATAAACATTTGGCCGTAGTTGTATCCTGTTGTTTTATACGTTGTGCAAAATATTTAGGCCTACATCCACAAGTATGGCCTTCTTCCACCCCAGTAATAAATGTGAATGATAAAAGTTCACCAGCACTCTGAAAGTTTAACTTTACGATCACAAAGATGCACTTGAAATCTTAAATTATGAAATCGTCTCCATAAAATGTATCCACAAATAGTTGTCAACAGGCGATATGTAATATGTGATTATGGGTGGAGATGTCTGATACATAATGAACAAGATGCTTCATTTTTAATACAGACACACAACAGTGCTCGTGCGCACACGGAAGTGCGAGATGAATTGCAATAAAAACTATCACTGATAAATTACATGTGACCCGATTCCCAAAAATAAATAAAAATAACATAAAAAGGTGCCCTGTTTTCGCACTGACGTACAAGTTTTAGAACCCCTTATCTGACATCAATACCAGCTTTTCCCCCCCGCATTTTCCTTTTCTTCAGCAATGTGGACCGGCCAATCAGGATAACGATACCCCTCGGACTGGACTCCTCCTTCTCTAGGGCAATGCTACGGCCAATTGAATGGACTCCCGGGCCAAAAGCTGGCACCGACACGACTCAGCATTCTGTGCTGGGGGCTGGGCACCGCATTCCAGAACTGTGGCTCGTCTCTTCTACCGGTCCGAGAAAAACAAAATGGCGGCGTCCAGCGACATCAAATCTCGTCTGGGCGTCGAGCCACTCTAGTCTGAATAACACATTTGTGTTGCAGGCCTGAGAAATATGATGCAAGGTGGCTTGTGTCATTAAGCCCTTTGCAGCGTAGCTTTTTTGTAATATTTAAAAAAAAAATTTTCTAAGTCAATGTTCATTGAATTACCACATTAGTTGCGATACATCAGATTTAGAATCAAGAACATTCTAATCACGTATTTGTGACCTTACACCTTAAAGGGTCAAACAGCAATCAATGAGACGAAAAGGATTATATTGGAAAACTAAACAGTCTCGGCTAAAATGTAGCCGGAGTGTTGTTAGGTAAGGCTTCCTCTCTCAATCTGTGAATTCCATTTTTACAGCCCTGGTTTTCATTATTTTGTTTGTTTTTGTTTTTGTTTTCTTGATTCATTCTCTGCCTGAAAAGCTGCATGGAAAATGTAATACGTACAAATCAAGCTGTATCGGAGGTGCGGGGGGAGAAAGGGAAGTGGGTTGAGTAACGACACCCGCATGGGCACTGTGAGCCGCGCCAGCCTTCCGCTGGCGCAGAGAAGAACAATAAAACAGTTCCCCGGCGAGAGATGCTAAGCTGTTGCGTTTTATCCTCACCGGATGCAACAGAATCCGTACAAGCCATTATACTACTGCCTATCTGTAAGGCCTGAGACCACCCCCTCACCACCCCCACCCACCAATTACTTTATGCGCTCGCAAAAACAACACAGACACACACACACAACAGCGTGTGGGACAGTGCCTTTGAACGTTCGAGAAAGGCCGCATTGCTCGTGACCGTCGCCGTTGGTAAACCCGCTGCGTTCCACTCTGTGATGCGTGGGCGTGGCCGTGGCGTTCCTGCTGGGCGCCCAGACGCAAAAACACCGTCTAAAACCCCTTCACCCGCGAGCTTAAAAACGGAGATCGACATTAAACCATTTCTGGCCTTCTTGTACTGGTATTTATGACCACTGTGCCTTGGCCAATGTCAGCGTTCGTGTGTATATAAATTTATTCTATAACCTGCCTGTTCCGTCTTCTGTTTTTTAATTAGTTTGGTGGAAGGTCGTGCAATGTTCGTTTTTTAAAAATGTTTTATATTCTGGTACTGATTTGAGAGGGGCGCTGCCCGTAGAGAATATAGCCTATGGGCAGGTTGTACATGACACCTGTCAGGCTGCATGCACCTCGCGGTCTTCTGGGGCTAGTCTTTTTCGATTGGGCGAATGAACAACGCACGCTTAATGTTCTGATGAAGGCTTGCTAGCTGAAATGTTAACTGTGCTGTATTAAGGCTTCAATCTTTTTTGGAGTGCAATAACCAAGTCTCACTTTGTTCAAGTTTCCACACTCTTTTGACTCTGCACTGCAATATTTTTTTAAGGCCCCTGGAACACCCCCCCCCCATCCCCCCCGAAATGGTGCCACTGCTCATACCTCACCCATCTCTTAGCTGAATAACTTATAGACTGAATCTGATAGCCTTTCTGTGCAGAACTTCTTAACAGAGCCGCAATCACTCCATTATAAATAAGTAATGATATGTTGCCGCTGTTATGCCCAATTATGTCATGTTAACAAATATATTATTATTGAATGAAGTCGAGATCAACAGACAGAGAACTCCATGGAATGCTCAAATACGCACTGTTGAAAAAATAATACATCATTGCAACAGTATATATTGTAATCCTGCACATTATTAACATATGTAAAAAATTTGGGGATGTACAAAATGGCATGAATTCCACCCTCATGACGTAGTATATACTGTACATTTCTTCGAGGCGGGGGCTTCAGCCGAAATGGGCAGTGAATGGGGGTGTCAGAGGTCCCCCCCCCCCTCCCCCCCAGCTGAATAAAAACAATCAGGTTTACAATGTCTGCCAGCAACTTGGTTAAATCCCTGCCCCACACATGCCAGGGGGGGGCTGAAAAAGATAACCCAATTTCGCCTTATCCTAGCCGCGGATTCAATTTTCAACAAAGCGCAGTTCTCTTATCCTGGAGAAAATGGGGGAGACGCGATACCGCTGGAGGGAAGCCGCAGCAGAACCGAGTCCGTTTCTGAGTTACGTGCACTTACACGCGCAAATAAAGCCTTAAGTGACGGAGCGTAGCACAGTGGGTAAGGAACTGGGCTTGTAACCGAAAGGTCGCAGGTTCGATTCCCGGGTAAAGACACTGCCGTTGTACCCTTGAGCAAGGTACTTAACCTGCATTGCTTCAGTATATATCCAGCTGTATAAATGGATACAATGTAAAATGCTGTGTAAAAGTTGTGTAACTCACTCTGGATAAGAGCGTCTGCTAAATGCCTGTAATGTAATGAGTTGTTAATGGAACCCAAAAAGTACGAATTCCACCAATTCTGAAATTTTTTCATCACATCGCCTGTCAACCGTTAGCACAACAGAGTTTATGGCTGGCACAGTTTTTTTGTTGTTTTTTTTTTTGAAACTCAGTATCTCAGTATAACAAGAAACTTTTCTTGTTAAAAATCCGTTTCTCATTAAAACAACACGCCAAGGTATCTCCTTTGTGACGAGAACCTTTGTTATCTCGTTAAAATTCGGGAAAATAAGCTGTTTTGAAGAGAGAGGGTGGGCGGTGATACGTTGATTACTCAATTGAAAAGGAACGGTTTAATGACATCACACCGGATTACACGGAAAACTCCAGGGCACCTCTCCCAGGATTACAGAGAGCTGTTCCCACGCTAAAAATGAATTCCGAAATTTGCACAGGGCTGCACAAACCAGTGTACACGCACTTATCACAGCGCCCATCAGAAGGGCTCACGGAGAGCAGAATCTCGCCCAGAAGTCTCAGCCCAGGACTAAAGCAAAACACGACCGAGCCACACACACACACACGAGCCTTTCTCTGAGCTATCGGCCTTCGCCGAATGAATTATGTACACTGTTTTTCGATACTGTTTCTCCTCCTTATAACAAGATAAGAAAGACTTGCTGTAAAAAAAAAAAAGATTTCTTGTTATAGTGAGATACGGAGCGGGAAAAAATATTTTTTGACCGCGGCGGCCATTTTCTGCCGTAACTATGACTCCTCCTCCATACCAAGGACTTTTCTACAGAAGTGGCTGTAAATTACAAATAAATAAGTTATGACTTCACATTGGTGCTTACGCCAGTCAGCATTACTCCAAATGTATTTCATTTTAACTGCTCGGCCGGATTTAGAGTCTAAAGGATAATTTGTGAGCTGTAAATTGGGACGCATATTGCATATTTTTTGCAAATTATTTCAAAGGTTTTTACGTTTTGGCACATGATGTGCCAAATAGCATCTGATTTTCGGGGATGTAGTTGAAAATAAAGTAAAATTCCCTTTTTTTTAATGGATGCAACAAGATTAAAATTATAATAATAACGGACAGTCAGCATAATTTGGCTGTTCTTTTAAAACACATGTACGCCAGCCTTAGCATGTATGTGTCTATAACTTGTCTGTTGTTACATCACCAAGAATATAATAACCTTCTTTCGCTGCTTACATATTCATCAATGTTCTCTCATATTAAGAGTGTCCTTAGGGCCTCTTAACAAATGTGACATACGGCTGCCGGCAGTCTATTTGCGAATCGTTTTGTTTTGTTTTATCAGGGATCAGTTTGCAAACACATGCTAATGGGACATGGCTCAATTCGACAGCCAACTCACGTCTCACTGTTCCTCCCAAGTTCCATCGATTTGGAATCCTTTTCATCATCAATTCTCTAAATTCCGTGTTCTGTGCATCTCCAATTATGGAACAAATTGTCAGAGGATGGCACTGTGAAAAGACTTGGGTTAAGGTGTGGGCGGCAGTGTAGTATTAGGGGTAAGGAGCTGGTCTTGTAACCTAAAGGTCATAGCCAGGTTTGATTCCCAGGCTGGACACTGTCGTTGTACCCTTGAGCAAGGTACTTAACCTGCATTGCTTCAGTATATATCCAGCTATATAAATGGATGCAATGTACAAAGTATGCAAAAAGTTGTGTAAGTCGTTCTGGATAAAAGCGTCTGCTAAATTCCTGTGATGTAATGTAAGGTAAATATTTGAGGTATTTGAAATTGGTACAGAGGAACAATGTTGGGCAAGGCTACAGAGATGCTTCCTGTTTTATCTTGGGAGAAGACGCAGAAAGAGACCGATTAGTTTGACATTTACTTTAGTCTTTCATTGTTTCTGACATTCAAAATTTGGATTTCAGTAGCTTTTTCCATTATACAACTTGCACTTTCTTTTTGCACTGTAATTATTTGCAGAGCAAGGAAGCTTACACAAACTAGTGTGTTACTGTAGCTGCACTGGGGGTATATGTGTTTTGGCTATAACAGCCCACAGTTCTGAAGCAACCATGTAAGCTTTATACTCATGTGTATATGATCCTGTAGCCTAACCTGAAAAAAAATAAATAAATAAAATAATAATGAACACATTCCACAATAATGCTAAAAAAAACTGAAACCCATATTGCAGTAGTACAGCCATGCCCAAGTGATGGTTTTGACAGCTGAATGTTAAATAATAAAAATAGTATTTGCGCAAGTGAGATGTGAATTATTTCATTTAGGACTGACTGCTCATCAATTATAAATATAGCAATTACTTCCAAATAAATGTATTTACACCTCACTTGCGCAAACACTGTTTTCATCCTTTAACAACATGCTGTCAAAACCATGCACAAATAGAGACGAAACTGTGGAATATGCTAAATGGCAATATTGAAGTGTGAGAAAAGTATATGATGACATCTGACATTTGATTCGAGTACTTAATTTTGATAATTGGTGAAGCCGTTTTAAGGGAATAATTTCGTAACTCTTTAGTCATATGTTTACACTGCGGCGAACATAACATAACATTGTTTTGAGAGAAAATAAAAAAAACGGAGAGTTCCAATACTCATTTATGGCTCTATAATTGTAGGGGCGACATAGCTCAGGAGGTAAGACCGATTGTCTGGCAGTTGGAGGGTTGCCGGTTCAAACCCCGCCCTGGGCGTGTCGAAGTGTCCTTGAGCAAGACACCTAATCCCTAACTGCTCTGGCGAATGAGAGGCATCAATTGTAAAGCGCTTTGGATAAACGCGCTATATAAATGCTGTCCATTTACCATTTACCATTAATTATAACTGTCAAAGGAATTATAGCGTCGAGCGTTCGCGGCACGTCGTCTTGCTGTGCGGTTCGAACCTGTGTGGAACGAACTCCCCGTCCCTCTCCGAACCTCCCCCTCACTACCCATCTTCCGCCGTGGCCTGAAGACTCATCTCTTCAGACTATACCTAGACTAACCACCACCACGCTGTATTTCACTCTTTTATCAAAAAAAAAAACAAAAAACCCTTTTCCTGTCACTTGTTACATGTTGCCCCATCCCAACACCTCTTGGTAATTTGTATTTGTCCTAATACTGTAGCTTATTCTTCTGCCTAGTTGGCTTTGCAGATGTTAGGCCAGAATAGTGTTCACTGTTCTCGGCTAGAAATAGCTGTACAAAATAAGTATTGTACCTTACTGAACCCGTGTTTAGCAGTTGTCTACGACCATGAAATACATTTTTTTGTACGTCGCTTTGGATAAAAGCGTCTGCCAAATGAATGTAATAATAATGAACGGTTCGGTTGCTCACGGTCCCCCCGAAACGGTGGCTCAATCCACGACTAACAAAAACCGAACCCGGGCTTGAATAAGCAACTCGTTCATTTTCGTTAAGGCAGACCGCGCCTAGTGTTCGATTGGTGGGGGGGAGGAGACGTGGAGTATTGACGTTGCTCAGAGACTGATCGCTGCAAAGAGGCCTTCCAGGGGGCGGGGGTGGGGGGGTGGGGGGCGCGGGGGGGGGTGCCTGTCATTTTTGACACCACGAGGGCCGCCAGCAATGGTAGACCGAAGCAGAAAAAGGTCTTTCTTGCTCATTAGTCTCTGAAAGGCAGTGTATCCATCCGCTTGGTCCCCGTGTGTCTTTGAATGACAGGATCCCTCTGCTTCTTTAAAGTGATTCTTTTTTTATTTATATCAGAGTCAAAGCTCTGTCTACACTACAATAAACTCAAAGGAGATCAAAGCACCTGAGACTGACACTTGTATGAGTGCTCGTGCATGGCTGTGTTATAGGTGTGTGTGTGTGTGTGCGTGTGCGTGCATGCTGTGTGTGTGCCTGTGTGGCATGCTGTGTGTGTGTGTGTGTGTGTGTGTGTGCATGCTGTGTGTGTGAGTGTGTGTGTGTGCACGTGTGTGTGCGTGTGCGTGTGTATACGCGTGCGTGCATGCTGTGTGTGTGCGTGTGTGGCATGCTGTGTGTGTGTGTGTGTGTGTGTGTGTGTGTGCACGTGTAGCATGTCTGCCCTCCACAATTTGTGATTTTCCTCACACCATTAATTCTCCTCTTCTGGTCTATTCTGGTGCACACACCTGTGGAAGTCTTTGCATCATTGATAGTCCTAGCGACTGACCAATCACCTGAGCCGGGGAAAAAATACTGTCCAATTAGGTATTTCACCACTACGGGTATTGATGAGAGAACACGAGAGGGAAAAAAAACGACAGTACAATGGTAAATGCAATTTAGTGCGGTCTGGAGGAAACCCAACCAGAATGTATTGGATTATACTTACCAGTGCGCAGAGAGAAGACTTTGCCTCTAAGACTCCTATGTGAATACTCAGGGGCGTGTTAAAGTGCGTACCAGTGTGAGTGTGTGCATTTGTGTGTACGTCATTATGTACACCCATGCGTGTGCAAACGTGCATGAGAGTGTACACATACATGCGTCGGCGCGAGCGATGGATCGTGTGCGCGCGCGTCTACACGTTCCTCTACGCGCGGTACGCTATCAACGAGCGCCACTCAAGCCCTCATCTTTTCGCACGCGGCGGGAAACGTCGCCACGGAATCCTGTAATTAGTCAGCGGATTCAGGAGCAAACACCCCCCCCCCCCGCCCTCCCCTCCCCTCCCCTCACCCTCCCCACCCCCCACCCAAGGCTGCCCTGCTTCAGTCCAGGCTGGTGGGAGAGCTCTCTCTCCGCTGATGGAAAGGTCAGAATTTACATACAATTTATTCTTCCCTCCCTGGCTTTCACATCTTCTTCTAATTGCGCTGTTCCCATCATCCCTCTCACCCTCTGATACGGAGTTCTGCGCAGATCCGCGCCGCATTCTAAACTGCCTTTCCCGTTACCGGAGGAACAGTTTTAAAAAAAATCCCTGACAATGAAGAACGGGGTGTAAAAAAAAAAAAAGAACTTCACGGGAAAAAGAATAAGATGATCAGAATGTGTTCACTAAGGCATATGATATGTTCAATAATGTGTGCAATCATTAGTAATCACACGTTACTGTACTTGAGAAAGCTGGAACCACACACAAGAGTGCACTGAATAGGCCAAACAGACCCACATCCATGCAGTGTATGGGTACTACTGCCATACTAGTTCCCCTATGAAGACAGACATTGATTCGTCTGTCATCCACTTGTACTATTATTGCAAAAAAATATCAGCAGTGAGGTAGAATTGTTATTATTAATTTTTATAATTAATATATCGTATTTGACAGACAATAGCAACACTTCAGAATCTTCACGACTGGACTTCTTGTCGTGAGTTGTAAAATTAAGAGGCAAGCGATCCCAGGAGCTCAAGGTTTATGTAAAATCCAATATGTAAATACCCAGGTAACTTCTGAGGTAATTAAATACTGAGACAATGCAAATCTGGTCTGTGCTGGGAGCTAGGTTTACTTGGAGCATACAATAATGAGAGGCAATGGATATAAGAAGCTAATAAGAGATTGATTAGGGGTGGTGTAATACTGTAAAGTAATGAAAACATTGCAGCTGGTAGGATACATGATTGTTTATACACATACAGCACCTCTAAAAATCCATTCACGTTGTGAGTTTAGTGTTATAGGTATATCATATTCTTTTAGCCATTTGTTTTTGTTTCCAGAAAGGATTAAATGATTCAAACAAGACTGCTTTACATAAAAATCTGTTCCATAAAAATGTATTTAATATTGTGCATTTTTCTTAATTATCCAGTGTAAGTAATAGTCTAACTCATGTAAAAATAGATATTAGACACTGAGATCAGTTTGACAGTGTGTGTATGCGTGCATGTGTGCACGTGATATAATGTGCATGCACAAACACGCATCCTGTTATAACCACAGGTGTCAAACTGCAGTTCTGGAGGGCCACGCAATGTCTGCTGGTTTTCAGGGTGTTCTTAGCACCTGGCATTCAGTTTAGTCAAAGTCAAAGTCAAAGTGTTCTTATTTGTCAAGTGCACAGTATGACACAGGTCATTCTGAGCAAAGAGATTCTTATGACGTGGCAGGCAGCAACTACGTGGAAGCATTAACAAAGAGCTACGAGTGAGTCATTGATTGGCTAAAAAAAAAAATCCACACGCCTTGTTCTCAAGGCCTGGCAGCCGATTGAAAGGAAAAAAAGAAAGAAAAAAGAACGTAAACGAAGAAAAGAAACGCTATCGCTCCCTTTGAATTTAGTTTGACAAAATTTAGTACAAAGGTGGGCATGCTGGGTATAGCACACACACACACACACACACACACACACACTCACACAGACACATACTGTTACGGTTGCTCTCAAGCCCCCGCAAACATAACGAAGCCAAAACCAAAGCTTCCCAAAAACAACCAATAACTTTATTCAACTACCCATAAGAGATACTAAAATAGCTGCAAAACACAAGATAAAATCAAGACCCGGCCGTGGTCGAGGGGTGAGGAGAAAAAGCCCCCATCTCTTGAGAAGCCGACTCCAGGCTTCTTAAAAGGGCACCGCCACAGGTGCTCTCAATTACCTGTAACGAGACAAACACGCATTTGTCCAAACGGCCAGCGCCCCCACCTGAGGCGGAGGGACGTAACACATACACTCACACACACTCTCACGCACACGCACACACAAACACACTCACACATGCACACACGCACACGCACACGCACACGCACACACACAACACACCACACACACACACACGCACATACACACTCATACACTCATATACACACACACACACACACACACAGACACTCAAGATAAAAAATAATGCTGCCAGTAGACCCATTCTGGCAACCCGCCCCGCCAGTATTGATGTCTGAAGTTTTAAACACTGGCATACATCATTCCTGACGTTTAGCATGGACGCTTCAGTATCTTTAAACCATTTATTGGCGTGTATGTGTATATCATACGTAGGACCACTCCAAGCAGCGAGAGCAGAAGACAGGTAGAGCCACACTCTGGCTGAGAGGGAATGGGATTAATAACAGATAACCTTTCAGATCTGACTGTCCATCACTCGGCTACCTGCTAGCAAAGATAATAAGGAGTATCATGACAAACCTGACGATGCTAAGTAACAGCAGCTCATGAGTTGTGATGCTGCTGTTTGGCTCTCATGTCAGCTAAGAATGCAATGCATTTCTCATCCATGTTGAAATGGTTATGTGATGTTTCAACTTTTTAGAAATGAAGAGCCCCCGATTAATAAAATGTCTGTGTGTTTTTCTTCTTCTTCTTCTTCTTCTTCTTATTATTATTATTATTACATCAAGGAAACTGTTAATGTGTGCTCAGTTCAGTTGAAAGCTGAAAGTGTGTGTGTGCCTGGGTGGGTGTGCGCGTGTGTATGTATGTGTGTCTCTGTGTGTTGGTGTATGTGTGTGCGTGCTTGTGTGTGTGTGTCTGTGTATTCACATGTGTGTGTGGGTGTGTATGCACATGTGTATGTATGTGTGTCTGTGTGTGTGTGGGTGTATATGTTTGTGTATGTATGTGTGTCTGTGTGTGTGTGTGTATGTATGTATGTGTGTCTCTGTGTGTGGGTGTATATGTGTGTGTGCGCGTGCACGTGTGTGTGTGTGTGTGTGTGTGATGGTGTGTGTGTGTGTGTGTGTGTGATGGTGTGTGTGTGTGTGTGTGAGTCCTGGCTCCTGAAGGACTCTAAATGGAAAGCCGGGCACCTGAAGCGCTGTCAGTGGCCGCAGTTATCAGTTACCCCGCAGAAGTGATCTGTCTTTGTGTTTTTAATTTTGTTTTCTCTCTGTCCTTTCCGGGAACATGATTAATCTGGCCTCTCCGGAGCGCATTTGTTACCGTGCAACAACGCACGGAACCCTCAGCCCGCTTCGCCACACACAGAGAGAGAGAGAGAGAGAGAGAGAGAGAGAGAGAGAGAGAGAGAGAGAGAGAGAGAGAGAGAGAGAGAGAGAGAGAGAGAGAGAGAGAGAGAGAGAGAGAGAGAGAGAGCAGCAATTTCAACACTTCAGTGTAGCTCAATTTCTCTGAAAAAAAAAAAAAATTCCTGGAAGAAGAAGAAGAGAAAAATAAAAATCTGAAAGAAAAATTCACATCTCAACATATCTATTAGCTACCATCTGCACCTATGTGCGTCTCGTTCTTTTTAAGAGCATGGAACGAACACGACTGAAGATTCTTTTCCCGTAAAAACCCAGAGTTCCGGAACAATCCGTAAGAGCTGCTGTTGCACCTCTATCCGCAAGGGCAACCGGTGCCAAGAGGCGGAGTGTTCCCGTATACCTTCACCTCTGCACACAACAAGTGAGCGGCAGCTGGTTAAGATTCCCCCCCCCCCCCCCCGCTGATGTGCCGTTCACTCCCAGGAACAGTCCCTTTATTATCTCGCACTGACGTTATTCCAGTAGCAGGCAGCCGCTGTATGACATTTTTTCTTCTTTTTTTTTTTTCCCCCGCTATGCTATTAAAGTGCTGCATCATTAAGCTGCATAATGCCATTTTTAAAAAGCTGACAGTCTCGCGTTTTTTTACGAGCGTCGGTTACTGTCGCGGAATAGTAATCAAACCATATGGAGTGGCGGCGGCGTAAATGACTTCTTAGCGACGCGGTGAGACGTGAAGGACGGGCCTGACAGGCTCCGGCGCGACGAGCAGACTAATGAGCCGAACGTAGCTCAGAGAGCTCCCCGCGAAAAAAAAATAAATAAATAAAATAAATAAATAAAATAAAATAAATGAAATAAAATAAAAAAAACAGGGAGGGAAGATGCAGGCGATACAGGAGTAATTAAAAGCGCAAACATGACAAACGACCCTTCGCAGATCCTTCGTCATTTTTTTTCTCATCCCTCCTTTCTCCTGGCACAGAGAGAGAGAGAGCGATTTAAATTTATTTATTTGCAAATATTTTTTTTTTCTGCGCTGGAATTAATTCATGTTGAACTTTGCATTATCTTTTTCGGGGTTATGGTGAGACGGGGGGGGGGGGTATGATTGCCTTAGTGTTGACGAACCAAACGTGCGCGTCATCTCCATCCAGCTCTGATCTTGATTCGAAAGCGCAGGGGGGGGGGGGGTCAAAGTGAGTCCAACCTTAATGGGTTTGGGTGGGTGTTTGTGAACACCAGAGAGACAGTATCTGCCATATTCAGTGCGTGCGATGACTCTGTGAGGGGTTGCTGTGTTTCTGAGGGGGTTTATGAGATTCGCCCTTGCGAAATGGCTGCAATGAGGGACGGTAAATGCCATAAATACCCAAAACCAACATGGGATTTTCTGCGCACTGGCGAACGTGTTGGAGCCACAGTTAAGAGCGGCCATCTTGACTTGCAGAGCCAGGAGCCTCTGGGGCTGTGATACACATGTATTTTATCCCTTATGCATATGCATGAATTTCTGGGCTTTTAGTACGAAAAATATTTCAGAAAATGACACATAAATGAGTTTGTGTTAAGCATTCAGACTTTCTCAGGCACGAAAAGGCTGTTGTTTCATGGCAGATTCTGTGGCCTCAGGTGAGTTGATTATTAAAAGCGGTGTCGTGCCTCTGACAACGAAAACTATTAAAACGACAAGACGAGACATCGTTCTGCCATTATTCACCCGGCCATGTGTTCTTTCTCCCAAAAATGTAATTTTATGTTTGATTGCACTTCAAAATCAATTCCTTTCCCCCCGGGTGAGGTCTTATGTTCCCTTAATATAGTCACATGAAAATAGCGCCAGTACCAACACAAAAGCACTCGCTTGTTGATTTTTTTTTTACCCTCTTTTTCTCAAGTGTAGAGTCTTCAATTTACATTACATTACATTACATTTCTTTGGCAGAGGCTTTTATCCAAAGCGACGTACAATAAGTGCACACCGAAGGTCGCTGGAACACAGGTCCGATAAGGCACAATACTCACACAAACTCGGATGCTTTTTTTAAAACCCACGTCTAGTTAAGGACACTACATTTTGCGTAAGGCTACTTTCTACCCAGTCTGCGTTTAAAAAAAATCTCCCTTTGTAACACATAAATAGTATATTTGTAACACAAAAGTAGGGAACTCTCACATAAAATGTGTCGAAAGTAACGCAAAAGTAGGAAAACACAAGGTGGTATGGTGGTTACCACATCCTTTTTGAAAGCGCTGCTCACTTGCAGTGATCCTCGGTGATTCTGGTTGTCTCCTGCCAGCAGGTGCCTCTTCTCTGACCCAATCACAGTGTGCACCGGATCAATGGGAGTGTGTGGGAACAGAGCGGCACCATAGAGCGTTCATCAATACAGTGATTAACATACCAGAGCACACCTCCCAGAAGGGCTGCCAATACAGTAGTCTCTATGGTGTTTTTTTTTTTTTTTTCGTTCAGCGAACATATTCACAGTTTTCTGAGAGAGAGAGAGAGTGTGTGTGTGTGTGTGTGTGTGTGTGTAAGGTCATTTTATTAGCTCCTGATAATGGAAAATGACCTGTTTGGGACATACAGCTTGACTCACTCGAATGCCCTTGGTGATTAAAGTAAATTTTTTTTTTTGGGCTCAAAATGTTGTCTTAGGAACATGCACGGTACCAAGTTCTAAGCAGCAATGACCGTGGACCGATGGGGGATACGAAAAAAAACAAAACAAAACAAAACAACAACAACATTGCAAAACACTCATTACAGCTTCAGCTAATTTCTGTTGTGCTGAGTTTCAGCTGAAGTGGGAGGATGAACAGAGCATGATTAGCATTTAAATGACTTTGTGGCAGTTTCCAAAAGTGCCGGTTGCATAATTACATGATTAAGAGCAGCAATAGGCCTTTAGTAATTAATTAAAAGCAGTGGTAAAATAACTAGCGGCACTGAGCAAGGCTGAAGAGGCCTGCGGGTGACAAAGAAGTCAAACAGCAGCCCGCTTCGCTACCTCTGCCACTGCACTGCTGCGTCCGTGCTTTGCTGGCTCGCTGACACGCTTTTCCAGGTGAGGCAAGAGCACAACCTGTAACACCTGAACGTATATCGCTCATGTCACGTCTTTTTTTGGCTCCCCCACAGTCTTTGGAGGCCGTGCAGTATGTGTGATATCTGACATGCGGTACCTCTCCCACGTCATGCACTACCGCAATTACATTGCATTTTTGGCTGGACCGCACCAGCGGGGCCAGCCCTATAGACGCGAATGTCTGTGACTGACTGACTGTGTGATGAAGTTACACCATTGGTCGGCCGGTCCAGCCATATACTAGGTTTTGACCTGGTCTCGTTTTACATTTTATCCTTTTATATAGCTGGATATATACTGAAGCAATGCCGGGTAAGTACCTTGCTCTACGGCAGTGCCCTACCTGGGAATTGAACCTGCCACCTTTAGGTTACAAGACCAGCACCTTACCCATTACTCTACACTGCCGCCGCCCCCGTGACGCGTGACACCCTTTAATACGGAGCACAATATCATGTTTACTTTGGTTTAATACATAATTTATTAGGCAAAATAGAGTGCCGAAATTGCCGCTGCGTTTTCGAGGAAGAGAGGGGTTGCTCGGGGAACGCTAAGTGACTGTATTAATCAAGGACTTACTTCCTAATGCTAATTTCCGAGCAGAGAGGCATTTGTATCCATGCACAATTGAACCGCACAATAAAACTGCACAGTGCTCTCACTCCATATCTAGGAAGTTGCATAACAACGCAGGGTATGCATACAATGAACAGAATGCGATTTAATGAAAACAACACAAAGTGTAAGGCCTCTAAACGCCATACATGGGTGCTAGCTTTGGAGCTAGCCACAAACGGTGTAATGCGACTAAACAACACTAAGTTACGCTGTTGGTACTGTTTTCTCTGCTGCACAACCAATTGCCCCTCTGGGGACGAATAAAGTTCTACTTGACTTGACTTGACTTGACTTGACTTGTTACTAACTGAACACATCCCTCCTCACCGAATGGCATTTCGGTTTGCCGAATAATGACCAATGAGCAGGCTAGGAAAACTATGACGGCGCAGGTCTGCATGGGGCTTCAGTCCACAGCGGTGTGGAAAGAAAAATTCACCGCTTCGCCTGTCCTTTAAGACAGGAAATGAAGCAGATGCGCCGGACACTCCTGGGAATGAACTTCCTGTCACATGCTCCCATTATTCTCTGTATCCCCGCTAAAGTCTACACTCCAAAGGCAGCTATATCAGTAGCCAGATTCTCGCTAGAATGCGCATCGATTATCGCGATTTTGAATAAACGCACCGTCCCCCGATCAATGTACAACGCCCCGACCAGATGGCGCTCACAGTGTAGCCTCACAGTGAAGCAAACGGTTCCTCCGTACAGCGGTGGGGCTAGTGGGGGGGGGGTGCTACTCCATTCCACGGGTCCACTACACCTGCATAAAAGCCTGTATGTCTCGAGTATGCTCACTCTAAACATTTTTCCCTTCATGCCTTCTTCCCAGTACTTTTTATCTGCCGCAGTGTCCGAAAAATCATCGTCTATCATTCATCCTCTGTGCCCTCGAGAATGTCAGATAAGAATAAAAAAATTGTGAAACTGATATTGACACCCTCTCCCCTGCACCATGCAACTGGCATAATATCAGCCATCTTAAAATACTACACTAAGAACAAAGCAAAAAGAGCTTAGGGGGAACAGTATCCCAGTGGTGCCTCCAAAATGTAACCCCCTCCAAAACGCAGCATAACACCTTCACCAAATAATACTTACTTTATCTGGCATAATACAAAAATGAAATTGACACTCTATTTGAAGAAGAGAGAAGACGACAGATAGACACGTATTCCCCACGGGTCTCCAGAGAAAGCTCTGCAAACATTAATTGACTGCGTTATAATCAAGACTTATTTCCTAACAGCGATCCTCACACGGTGAAGCCTTTGTTAGTCTAGCGCTCGCTATTGAATTGCACAATAAAACTGCACTATGTGCTTGCTTCGTTTCTGGGAAATGAAAATACACACAACTGCGGGGATTTGATTAAAACAACACTGTAGCCTAGGCCCCTTAACGATAATGACGAAGGCAAAGAGCTACTCGTTAGAAATGACTATTTAGCTACTGAACTATCTGCAAACAGTGTAATGTGGTTAAACCATAGACTATAGAACAAATATGGACCAAGTCACTGTGATGTCACCCATTGACTTTCCATGAGCTTGGCGAAAAGCATTTTGAATTTGTGCGGTTGGAACGAGCCCAATGCCTTCTGTCTTCTTTACTATTCAATTCAGTTTCATTTATATAGTCCTTTTTACAGGAGCGCTCTTCAAATTTACCACACTTTCTCTTTTCATAGCACTGGTGTCTGTCCTTGATCTTGCTGATTCTGTACTCTTTTAGGTCTCCGTGGTTTCGTTGTTTTAACATTTTTTAAGTTCTTTTAATCTTTTTCTTTTCCTTATCACGCTTACTTTCACAAAACACTGAGCAGATGTGAAAGATGTAGATTGCACAGAAACTAATATAGGCTAAGGGATTGATAAATATTTGTTGTCTCCCTCTGCGGGAAGAACCAGCAACACTGTCAAGAGGAATTTAAAAAAAGAAAAAGAAGAAAAAAAAAAGCATCGGAAATCAATTTGAGGAATTTAGCAGTAAACTGACAGGGGAATTTATTCTTTGCGAACCCACTGTGAATTAATTTCTTTCTGCCATCTGGTTTGTGTTTGTAAATCTCTAATTTCTTTGTGATGTCTCCATTTTTTTTAACACCTTCTTTGCCCGCCTGGTTTGGTGTAAAAGCCTTGCTGTGCCCCTCTGTTCAGTAGGCCCACATGTTACTGCTCAAGGTGAGACATCTTTCCCATATCACCTCTCTGAAAAGCAGCATGTCCAGATACAGGGAGATATTTCTTTAAAAAAAATAAAATAAAAAAAACAACAAACAAAAAAAAAAACAGCATAAGGCAATGCTGTTGTAAAAATAAAGCAGCAATATTATTAGTCAGTTGCATTTCAAAAAGTAGCATACCAGATATGGGCCAGTGGTTTATGCAAATATGGTCTAAATTGTTAAGTGCATCATTAAAAGACATCACAGTATAGGTCATGTGACTTGGTCCGACTGCTCATGTGAAGATTTATTTAATCATTCAATACAAAAGAATAATCACTGCCAAAACAATATGATCAATCACATAAGCTTAGATTAATTATTAATGGAAGTGTTGACTGTTTAAATAAAACAAAAAAATGGGAAAAATAGTTGCTTCATCTGAAGTGGAAGACAGTACAGAGGCAGTATGAAGAGGCAGTATCCAAACAACAAAAATTGTTTTCAAAAATTTGAGAAACTCGAGTCTTCAAAATGGCGTTAGCAGTCAGATGTGTAAACCAGAGAAATGTTTCTTGTCGTAAGAGGAGCATAGGTGTTATGCATGTATGTATGCATTCTCACGTCAGGAGTAGCACATTAGCCTATTTATCACTGACTGTGTAGCTGAGTGCAACATGAAAAAAAGATGATTTTTGAGATTACATTCCTTAAAGTGATATTATATATATATAATATATTATATATATTATATATATATTATATTTCGATCCATTACAAATACTTTCTTCTTAGCAGGTTCTTGCATCCATAAAATCCCTTCTACAACTTCTGTTTGTGGCTTTGACTTGAACCACGCTGTTCTACATCTTGCACCGGACCCCCTGTTGTCTTCAATCGGTCTAAATTTGATCCATCTACGTCGCTCTTGAAGTGGGCATGTGTCACGTTGACTTGAGTTCCACAGTAATAACAGGCACTTAATACACTTCCTCAGAACACCAGAGAAACAACGGGGTGGCATGTTATACCAGCTCACTCACAGAGATTTACCCCCCCCCCACCCCCCCATTTTGCAGTGCTTGTGTGTTTCCCTAACAACCTGTTGGAAGGATTCTAAATATGATTTGCGTTGCCCCGGCAACAGGAGTGACTCAGTACACGCTGCCCGCACTCTTGTAATTCAAAAGTAAACTGTTGCCGCGGAGCGCTGGAGGAGCGGCGGCAAGGCCGAGAAGTCAGCGAGACCGGCGTCTGCGTCCGACCCACTCCACCCGCCCGATCGATCGAGCTCGCGTGGCTCCATTTTGTTTCTAGAGTTTCTGCAACAAAGACTGTAAAGTATATAGGTGGATGACAAAGGGGCCGTATCTGTTTCTGGTTTTCACGCCAACTTGTTTACGCCCCAAATGTTTTTTTTTACGCCGTCTGACAATTTAGCTACATTTCTCGATTTGGCGCGTGAGTGACAGCCGAAGACTGTCCCTTTTATGAAAATGTTTTACTGCGATCTAACCTCTGAGCGAATTCAGTGTTGCCGTATACAGCCAATTAGCTCATTTGGCTAGGGTAATTAGTGCAGACAAAAACCTGCATACTTTGCCTAGCCCTGCTTTAAAGGGTGCTGAGAAGAGCTCGTTGGGTCATGGCCAGTATCGAACACCCTAGTTGCATACGCTGATTGGACTGTAGTTCATATATCCAGCGAAATGCTATTCCTGTTAGAATGTACAGTTTAGTTATGATGAAAAATTTACTTGAGATGTCCTTTCTTTACCAAACAACTTTCCCTCTGTTCCTATACTGTATGCTTTCAAAAGTCCGTTGTTCTGGTTCGGAGGACTGTGGCGCAAGTTGACGCATTGGAATGTTTCCGGAATAACCCTTAATCTCCTGCTGGGGAGCGGTGATTCTGTGTGAGGAGGGCCCTTGTTAAGAGGTTGAATCTGCACTAGATTACACTCGCCTGCATCACACACTGTTAATGTTTAATCTTTCAATCTCCAGCTCTTCAGCACTCCACACGGTGCGACAGGCATGAAAATATGGACAGTTAAAGCGGCGTTTCCCAACCGGTGTGCCGCGGCACTCTGGTGTGCCGTCAGGCGAGGTCGGGTGTGCCGTGTGAAAAATCCTTTAAAAAATTTTTATTTAATGTTCAAATGAATTTAAAAAAAACTTAAATGAACAAACCCCATGCACAAAAGCCAAAAAAATGTCATTAAAATGCACGTTGATTAATTTAAACCCCAAAAGAACATTTAGGCCTACTGTTGGTGTGTGGAGGGGGGCTGCAGGGTGTTTATTTCTTTTTATGCTTCTGAGAAGTGGTGTGCCATGAGATTCCGTAAATTTGGAAAGTGTGGGGAAGTGTGCGGAAGGACAAAGGTTGGGAAAAGCTGAGTTAAAGAACTGGGTCCAACTGAGCAAAAACACATTAGCAGAGGTGTGTGTCAAAGGGGGGGTGGTGGGGGGGGGGTGGCAGCTGCTCAAGCACACATAAAGAACACGGAGCACGCTGACATTACCTGGATTTGGAACTGTTTTATGCGCTGACGAAAGCCAGCGTCTTGACTGCAATTACGGTTATTATTGGCAACAAGACGAAGCTGTGATTAGCGAGAAGGGCAGGCCCCTTCTTCCATTTTGTCAATCTTAATTTGTTTTGTTTATTTCCTCTACCTTGTAAATCAGCGATACGATCCTCGCGCGTTACGTTCGTATTTTTAGCTCGATGCTGGTTATTTTCGGAGGCCTGGTTTATCGTTTAGAGCACAACAGCAGCTGCAATTAAACAGAGAAATCCGGGAGAATGGGATAAATACCCATTTCTGCCCTTTAATTGAGTTTTTATTATCGGTCGGTAATTAACGAGCGATAGTCTTCGGAGTCCCTAATTACCCAGCCTGTCAAACGCTAACGATTGCGCCGCGCATCAAACCCTTAATTTTGGGGCGTCAAAGTTGCCCTAACTGCCTCTCAGCGTGCAGCCGCTGGCCCCTGGCCACTACCTGCTGCCCCAGTTTTACAGCACTGCTTGCTTCTCTATCTCTTTCTTTCTCTCCCTCTCTGTCTCTCTATCTCTCTCTCCCTCTCTGTCTGTCTCTCTCTCCCCCATTTCTCTCTCCTCCTCTCTCCCTCTCTCTCCTCTCCTCTCTCCCCCCTCTTCCTCCCTCTCTCCCTCCCTCTCTTCCTCCTCCTCCTCTCTCCCTCCTCTCTCTCTCCTCTCTCCTCTCCTCCTCTTCCTCTCACTCTACCCTCTCTCCTCTCTCTCTCCCTCTCCCTCTCTCCCCCTCTCTCCTCCTCTCCCTCCTCATCTCCCCTCCTCCCTCTCTTCTCCCTCTCCTCTCCCCTCCTCCTCTCCTCTCTCTCTCCCCTCCCTCTCTCTCCCTCTCCTCTCTCTCTCTTCTCCCCCTCCCTCTCTCTCTCTCTCTTTTCCCGTTTCCCTCTGGCGTTTGGGTAAAAAGAGCTCCATTTATCAGGGTCTCAGAGCGTCGTCGTGGCAGCAGCTTCCAGCGCGGCGGGGGGGGGGGGGGGGCGGTGGTGTCTCGGCGCGGCGGGTTGTGGTTGCGCGCGTGGCGGCCGACCTCACAGTGTAGGGGGGGCGCGGCGTCCACGGGCGCGGGTCGCGCTCTACCGCGGGGCGGCCGGCGGCGAGCGGAGGGGGGTCTCACGCGCTGCTCGTTTCTGAATTCGCCCTAAAAAACTCCCTTCCGTTTTAACCCTGTACAAGAGCAGGCTTTCGGGAATGTCTTTTTCTCTCTCCAGGATTCTAAGTCAGTGTTCTAGAACTCGCCTGCTTTCAGTTACCGGTAGTGACTGTGACATCAGCATTAGAATGTTCAGTTAAGAACAGTCTACAATGTTCAGAATGTCCTAGAATGTTCAGTTAAGAACATTCTAATCACGCATTCCTGATCTTATAGCTTAAAGGGTTAAGAATTAGGCCCTCTGTCCCGAATCCAACGCTCTGTCCACTCCTCCAATAATTCAGCCCCTGCCACCCCATCTCCTAAAACAGCACCCTACCCCCGCCATCCCCTAAAACAGCCCTCTGCCCCTTCCCCTTCCCAGGCCAGTCTCCGGTATAATGTTCTGTCTCTGCGCTGCCCACATGGTTGACTGACCCGTGTCCTCCTCCGTAGCTCTGTAATGAATGTGGTGCTTATAAACTAATAGCAAATCATTCATTCTATAATTAGAGCGCAATTGGCTTAATGAATGACTTTTGATAGACAATTTATTTCTTGAGTGTTTTATAATGCAGGGAGCTTTTCATGTGTCATGCTGTGCACGCTTGCTGATGCACCGTCTGTTCTGCGTTACGCAAGTTTTTGTAGGTATGTTTGTATGTGTTGTTGTCCTATGTGGGGTGTGTGTGTTGTGTCGTGTGTTTTATGTGTGTTGTGGAGAGAGAACATGTGTTCATGTGTCTGCTATGTGCAAGTATGTTTCTACTATTTCTGTATGTGTTTGTTATCTCTGGGTGTGTGTATGTGTACGTGTGCCTGTATGTGTGTGTGTGCCTGTGTGTGTGTGTTTGTGTGTGTGTACGTACCGGGTGGTCAGCTATTGGAGCATAGAGCGGCATCAGGCAAGAGGTATTGTGCGTGTCAAGCGCGCGGGCATTTTGTTCCCGATTGCCGTTAGATTCCCGTCATGCGTTAGATTCTATCATCCTCTCCGTCGCACCCTCACGGTCTCCCCCTGCTCCACATCTACCTGCCGCTGCCGCCCCCCAAAATGCAGCCTGAGATCCATCACTTCCTGCTCAGGTGTGGCTATGACGGATACAGCCGCGCTCCCCCCCCTTAATCAGTTAGCACACTTCGGAGAGCGACGGAAATAAGAACTTGGGTAAAATTGAATAATAAGCTTTATTTCAATTAAAGGTGGGCTAATTAATTTTGAGCTCTCATGCGGAGGGTAGGGGAGGGTGGGGGGGGGGGCATGGTTTTTTATTTTGGCAGCTAGTTGAGTCCGTAATATCTCTATACCCACCGAAATTACTCTTTAAGCAGCAATAATTTGTATTTTTGGCAATATATTATGAACTGCTGCAATATATACTGTACATAATATATTTACTTCAGTACATTTTTACAAAACATTCCAGTTCCGTAAGGGCTTGTGGGGATCTATGAAACTGCAGGCACTGCACACATCCAATATGAGCTCAACTGTGCAAAAGTACTTCTGTCTTTAAATGTGTCCATGGAAACACTTCCATCCACCTCACATTCTTCGTGCTTAACCTCATACCATGGAGGATCATGTTTTCTCCTGCTTTTAATATTATTTGTTCAGCTTTTGGGGCGTGGGCAGTGTTTTTAGAATTGCTATGGGGCCATAGGGTCTTGAAGATGTCAGTGATCTGAAAAATAACAGACATCAATAATCTCTGGCTGCCAAGATGGTAGTTTTATGTCTCATGTTATAAAAAAAAAAAACATTCATGGGTTTCATTGCGGTCTTCATACTGCAATCGTGATTCACCGTAAATACTGTGAACTGATGTGTTCCAATCAGAATATGATGAGGGGCCCAACTTTATAGTTAACAAACCAACGTATGTTTGTTATGGGTGAGTCACAACTCCAGGTTTATGTGTCCCCCTTGAAATGAAATGATACAAATCTGTTGGTACGACAAACAGATCTATTTCGCTTTACCGAAATATTCAGTAATGCTCAAGAAAGATGACATAAAAAAAAAAATCTTATGACCCATTTCTTTTATGAATACATTAAATTCTCAATAAAAAAATGTGCTTGGTTGTGAAATTGCTGTATGGCTTCACCTTTTATTTACCTCTGAAAACATTTTTTTTTCCAGTACATCTTTAATGCAGGTAAACACAGCACGGCACTATTCGTATGAAGATCATTTCCCACCGTGAAACAAACAACGGCGCTACCACTCAGGTCATTTGAAACGGTAAAAAAAAAAAATGGCGCGATTTCGCTCGATTCCTGCGTAAAAGCAGTTAAATTGTAAGAATTTCGCACCGCGCCATGGCGCGCGTCTGCGTTACGGACTGAGTCACGCGGGCCGCCGCGAACAGCGGCCGCTGATTGGCTGATTGCATCCCTTCTCCCCCCGCAAATCACAGACGTGCCGTTTAACCGCAGTGGAAACAAACGCTGCGGTATAAATAATCACACGTGTGTGCATTTTAGCGCCCCTGCTAAGAAGATGGAAAAAAATTAATAATAATAATAATAATAATAATAATAATAATAATAATAATAATAATAATAATAAAGGACGAGCCTGACGGCGACGGCTGCTTTGTGTGTGATGGTGGGTAAATAGGGGTACATTTTCCACTGTGCCTGTCATTATCTTCACCATGTACTCCTGATGGTGCACTTGGTTAATGGCCCTGCTTTTGGTGTCGGGGGACGGAGCGGACAGTGGATAAAGAGGTGGTATGTATGATTGGGAAAGGGGCAGGGAGGTTTGGGGAGGGGGGTGAGGGTGATAGGCCTGGAGCATTCACTGAGCACCACAGGACCCCCCCCCCCCCCCCCTCATTATTTCAATTTATTACAATTTGTTTGAATGGCTGTTCAGATTGAGGTGCATCAGACATCTGAATTTTTCAAAGCTGCTTTGGGCGCAACGCAAAAAAGTTATCGCCCTTTATCCTGCTTTCGCCTTGATGGCGGCACTTACATGATTGGAACTGTGTATATCTTCAGCTTTTGTGACGTTAGCTTATCTGAAAATTCAACTAAATTGAATGTCTTGGATTTGAGTGGTGAAAACTGCAGAGGGGAAAAAGGTATGGGTGTCCTTTAATTTTTTACATTTTTTATTATTATTTTTTTTTATTAAAAAGGAGTGTGTGTCTGCCTCGTGAGGAAGACCACATTGGCGGAAACACGTCTCTACAAATCGCGATGTTGAGGAAGTTATATAAAACACTGTTTAGCTCAGTGCCCACCTGCGCAGAGCGCTCATTGTACGCTATTTTTTCACGCACAGCAGACGCCATTTTGTTCCACATTACATGGGTTATGCGCCTCTCATTATATAGTTTATGCCTCTGGGCCTTTCTCCAGAGCAACCCACAGGTCCACCATTTTGACTGCATTGATCTTCAGGAGATGGAGAGGGAGGGCAAGGGTAACCGGAGCAAGGGGGAAAGCAAGCCACTGCTTCTTGAGTGAGCATATAGTATGCAGTATATAGAACTTTACACCTCTAATAAGCCATAATATCATTTGACTACCAAGTGTCCCCTTGGAGCCTCCAAATGGATTTTTTGGAAACCTGCCTAGGCATAGCTCAGAAAAAAATGATGATGCAGAATGCTCATGGTGGTTTTGTCATCAAATCTGAACCGGGATTTCGTCTGGTTTCGTGGCTGTGTCTGCATTGTGCTTCCCACCAGGCACAGCTTCAAGCATCTGTACCCACTCAAAAAAACCTTTCAGTTGAGAAAAAAAGCTTCCACTGAGCATCTGTTACTTTTGTTTCAGTAATATTTAGAGTAATTCTGACTCTTGGAAAACAGACTCCCAAGCGTTGCCGTTCAGAAAAAGACCAGGGTTATGCGTGTTGTCAAGAGGGTTCAAGAACAGTAACTGTTTCATTTTGGGTATGTGATTCTCAGGCTTGTGTAAAAAAAAGTGGGCAATATATTAACCTAGTCTGTTCATGTCAAAATGTCTCTCAGCCTAGATTTCCATCCCTCTAGATGTCTAGATTCCAGCTTTTGCTCACTGGGATCAGAGATGTATGTAACTGCATGGGCATGCACCGAAAAAGACTTTTGCTTTTCTCAATGATATTACTTACTGATACTGATGAATACGCCAGTTACAGTTGACTAGATTGCAGTCCACCACGCGTCTGCAGTTGTGGACACCGCTTCGAAGCTACTCCAAAGGACAAAATATGATCAGTATGGAGGCACCGAGGAGAGGGAGAGCTGCCGTTTTTTGGGAATTTGATTAACGCTCTTCGCCGACGGGGTACGGCCTCACTCTTGAGAAGCAAAAAATTTGGTCCCGTCCTACGGCTGTAAACGCCCTACTGTACCTCCTCCTGGTCCTCACACACCCCCGTAACATCCCAAAACCCCGCGTTCGGGCGCCCGTCCCGGTGCGTCGGTGCGGCGTTTTTAGCTACGAACCGAAACTGACGGTTTCGGGGAGCCAGGGAGGCGACAGCCGTGCGATCCCTACGATACGGGACTCAAATCAGCGCAACAGGTGGCGTCAGACAGAGGCAATTTATTTATAGAGTCTTTATCTGGCTGCCGTTGTTATGAATGGAAAAAAGCGGAGAAATAGAAAACAGGAATGAGCCGCAATATGTATCAGACCCTGACAGGTGGGCGAAGGAATATTGGAAATTTTATTTTGTGAAGGCTATATACTCTGCCAGATGAATCTGTGTGATTGTTATGATGTTGATCTTATGGCAAAAGAACAAAACAAACAAAAAAAAACAATATTCCTACTCATCCTTTTTCATTATGTGAATAGGTTTATTATTATTATTATTATTGTATGTTGTTGTGGGTCATACTTTTTTGCATGTTGTATATGTGGCTGTGTTTCTGTGTATTATGTGTGTTGCTTTGGCAATATGACTGCAGTCGTCCTGCCGATAAAGAAAATTTAAATTCAAATTGACGGCGAGAGAGAGAAAGTGAGAGGCAGAGAGAGAGAGAGAGAGAGAGAGAGAGAGAGAGAGAGAGAGAGAGAGAGAGGCAGAGAGAGGCAGAGGCAGAGAGAGAGAGAGAGAGAGAGGGGGAGAGGGAGAGAGAGAGAGAGAGAGTGAGAGGGAGAGAGAGAGAGAGGAGCAGAGAGACAGAGAGAGAGAGAAAGGCAGAGAGAGGCAGAGGCAGAGAGAGAGAAAGAGAGAGAGTGAGAGGAAGAGAGAGAGAGAGAGAGAGAGGGACAGCTGGAGGCGATAGATGGTTGACACTGTGGGAATGATCCCCCGTTAGGTATAAATCTGCTGCTGGAGTCTGTTTCTGCTGCTGCTGCTGCTGCAGCTGCTCCACTGCACTGCTGGGCCTCCCCCCTCATCTCCCCCTTCCCCCCCCCCCCCCCCCCCCCCCCCCACTCCCCGCTCTCCACGGTACTGGAGTGGCCCGAGCATGTAGTGCCAGACCGTCCTACACGTACCCCTCCACCCCCCAGAGCACCCCCCCAACCGCCCCCTCCGGAGCCCTGCCACCATGCTGCTTCCGGAATACAAAGCGCCGCTAACCGCCAGCCTGACTTTGAGCTGCTCCTCCTCTGCCACAGCACCCCCTCCCCTCCCCCCGCCCCAGGCACGAGAGTGTCCCTGAGCCTGAGCGGCTGTGTCAGTGCTGACTGTGTCAGTGCTGACTGGATCAGACGACGGGTGAGGGGGATAGAAAATTCTGCACTCGCAACGTCACTGTAACAGAGTTACAGAGTTACTGTAGCTGAGCTACTGCCGAAGTGGTGTACGCAGTGCAGTCCAGGAGTATTCGGACAGTGACACAGTTTTTTAAATGAACACATTTTCTTCATGGAACAATGAAGATGAAGTTAAAGTATGGACTATCAGCTTTAATTTGAGGGGGTTTACATCCCTATAGGGTGCTCCAGTGTAGGAATTACTTTCTGCCTGTTTTCAGACATATTTATTTATTTATTTATTTCTTCTCTGGGATAGAAAAGTTCTACAAAATCTACTTTCCAAAATGAGACATCTTGTCAGTACAGGATTGGCAACTGATACGTTATTTTATGAAACATAACCATAGATTGTTTTTATGCCAGGAATGCTGACAGGTTCTAAGCAGAAGAACCAAGAGAATTCTATCTGTCGACTTGCAGTGGTGTGAGGAATCAGAACCATTGTATTGTGTTGCTTTGAAAATGGCTTCCTGCTTGACTGGCAGTCCTTTGAGGTATTCGCTAGGTTGATCCAGTTTTTAAAACAGATCTACACAACGACCCCAAAACTACGCTCTCGTACTCACTCAACCACACGTGCACACACACATCCCCATGTCACCAAACTCACTCACTAACTTGCTTACACACACACTTTTATTCAATAAATATAGTTAGCAAACTGATCAAAATACTGTTGTGTACAGTGTGAGAACAAAATTCCAGAATGTTAGAACATTTCTCCCACAACATTCCAGTCGCAAAATATATAACCACATCGGAATGTTTCAGGTGACAACCACAACCTCTTTTTCTCAGCTGTCCTGTTCATTAAAATCGCGTTGGTTGAGCGATGACAAACTCGTTAAAAAAGCCTTTCGCCCTCGAGAAATCATTTTCTTTCACCGTAATTGATCGGTGAATAAATTGCCAGCGGTGCAGAATGATTGGATGATGAACTCTCTTTCTTGCTCCCCTCAGAAGGTCCAGCCAACCGGTAGGTTAACTTCAGTCATCAGATGTGCATTTCTCTGCGTCGGCCCTTCTAGGATCAAACAGGTACTTCAATTAGGGGGAAATTATCAACCGGGGCATGGGGGGGGGGGGGTGGGGGGGTGTGGGCTAGCGCACAGTTATGCGAAGACACCATGTGCAACACAAGAGCCGACCGCCTTCAATTCCTTTTCGTTTCGTTTCATTTATCTTTTAAGGGACTAATTAATCCATTGGTTTTTCTTTATTGATTGATTGATTGTACATTAGTTCCCTCATCGGTTTTATTGTGCGGATTTGACGGCTTTGAGCGTGATTAATGTCTCACTAAGCTGTAGCTGGAGTCGGGATCCTGGGGCAGCTCTCCTTTCTGAAGTACCTTCTGAAGTCAATCAAAGCCTCCTCCCTGCGTCTGATCCTCCTTTTCCGTTCCCGCGTTTTCAAAACGATTCTTTTTTCTCGCCCTTCTATTTCTTTAAAAAAAAAAAAAAACTCTTTTCTGACAAGCAAAAAAAAAAAAAGAAGTCTACAGTCACTCACAGGTATATAAAAAAATAAAATTCTCAAACAGCAAAAGGCAGGCTAAATGAACGCAGATAAATGAGGAAGGCTGGCAGAAACTCAGTTTGCTTGGCACAAGTTTTTCTCAGATTCCCTTTGAACTGGCAGTGTGCTGTCCACATGTCTGTCCGCTCCATTCCCTTGCATTGCTGTCTCATGCACAGCTCACCCTTTCTTTCTCTCAAAGTGGAAATTACCTCTAAATGCTCATTTAGGAATGCGCTGTGGAAGACCTTCTAGAAGAACTTTTGTGGAAGATCTTGTATATAAATGGTAACCTATAGCTTACTGTAGTAAATAATGCAGCTGAAAATTACAAATTTGACCAGTGCTTTATTATTATCATTATTATTATTATTATTATTATTATTATTATTATTAGTAGTAATAGTAGTAGTAGCAGCATGCTGGGATAGGCTCCAGCACCCCCGCGACCCTGCCCAAGATAAGCAGGTATAGATAATGGATGGATGGATAGTAGTAGTAGTAGCAGTAGTAGTAGTAGTAGTAGTAGTAGCAGTAGTAGTAATAGTAGTAGTAGTAGCAGTAGTAATAGTAGTAGCGGTTGCAGTGGTAGTGGTGGTGGCGGTAGTAGTAGGAGTAGTAGTAGTAGCAGTAGCAGCAGCAGTAGCAGTAGCAGTACCAGTAGTTTTCCTAATACCATTGAAATGAATGTTCCACAGGGGAATTTCATATTGTGCATGTTCCAACTTCTGTTGTGCTTCAAAAAGGAAAATCTACAATACATTCAGGCCTGGGTGCTTCGGGCGTCGTGTTTGTGGGCTGACAGGGAAGAAATTTCACAGAGAAATCTGGGAATTGATTCCTTGAAGCAGAACTTTACTTTTTTTTGGGTCATGTTCCTACGGGCATTGTATTGCTTATCAGCTTGTGAAAGGGAGTAGACTCTGACTCAAGGAAGTCTTCCTCTCGCGTTTATGGGTCAAATGCAGTGCAGCCTGGCTGGAGTTTTAACTCTTGGGGGTGCGAGGGAGGGGCTGGTTGAGAGTGCGATCACGGTCCGCCTACAGTACCGGTTGAAAGCCCAGCCCCTTGGCTACAGAACCACATTACCGCAACTGGATCAGCAAAGCCTTATTTTTCATAGATTTGGACAGATGATCTAGTTTTGTAATACAGTTCTATGGCCTAGGGGCTTTAAACCTGTGTCCATCCTCCCCTATACATTGCCTTAACTTTATTAACGCTGTGTATGTATAGCATATTAAGGAAGCAGCACAGTAAAAAAAAAAAACTAAGTGCGAAGGAAATAACCGAAGCAAGAAAAGAAATAACAACAGGGCTGACCCGGGAAAATAATGAGATTTACATGAAAGGGGGGAAATTCATCACATCTTCAAAAGGCTGTGTTCTCTGTTTTTAAGGATTAATCCAGGCAGCCAACGGAACAGAACAGAACAAAACAAAACAAATGTGCATGTTAATGTTTTAGGAAATCATCACGCTGTTCTGCTCCCAGTGCCTTTAGAACCATAATTATGCGTAAGAGTGATGTAATGGTGGCTGAGAGAAGAGAGAGAAAGAGAGAGAGAGAGAAAGAAAGTGTGTGAGAGAGAGAGAAAGGAAGAGAGTGTGAGAAAGAAAAAGAGAGAGAGTGTGAGAGAGAGGGAGCGAGTGAAAGGAAGAGAAAGGAAGAGAGTGTGAGAGAGAGAGAAAGTGAGAGAGAATGAGTGAGTGAAAGAGAGAGAGAGAGAGAGAGGGAGAGAGAGAAAGGAAGAGAGTGTGAGAAAGAAAAAGAGAGAGAGTGTGAGAGGGAGAGAGTGAAAGAGAGAGAGTGTGAGAAAGAGAGAAAGAGAGAGAGAGAGAGAGATAAAGACAGAGAGAGGCAGAGGCAGAGAGAGAGAGAGAGAGGGAGAGGGAGAACACATACTGTGCACAGATTTCCTCTCCTTGCTGGGAAGGAATGGGATAAGTACAGTCTGAGAGAGCACTACTCAACACTATTACTTTCAGATGTTTTTAACCGACAAGACAGGTGGTAGTCTTAGGTGTAAGGGGTCTGTGTCCTACCTTTTGTGTCAAGTGTGATGAAGCTGGTGTTCTGGGCATTCTGTGTGCGGGGATAGGAGAAACAGGGTTGGTTACCACTTGCCCAAAATAATGATTGACTCTTAATACCTGACAGTGGGGCCATTTCCTATGTCCCAGGTTCCTGGTAAATGACAGGCCATATCCTGCTTAATAGAAATGATATTATCCAAAAAATAAAATAAAAATAATTTTATGGAATAACATTTTAATGAAAAAAAAGACAAGTGTAGTAAGCTAGATAATGTTATCTGAGCAATAACATTTGGCATTAACTTGTTTCTCTGAAAGGATACATTTCTTAACTATGTTGTATATGTATACAGTTGCTGTTGCATTCTGAATATTCTCAGAATACATCCAATTCAAGTTTAACAACTAGTTTCATATTCCAGTTGACTTGAAGTGTAATCTGAACACAGTACAAAACCACATGCTATAAATTGACAAGGTTCCTATGATAAAACTGCATATAAAATGCTATATATCAAATATTTATAACAAACTTTTCAGTCTATCCTAAATTGTTATAACAAAGTAACCACAGTAATCTTTCATGATGTTACAGTAACTGTAAATCACAAATAAGGATTTAGGTAGATCGATTATTTATCATTATAAACCATGGTCTATTAAGGTGAATATTATGTATCCTGGTAAATGATGAATAATCTGTTGAAGATCATGATCCTATATGGCCTTGCTAGATCATTATTTATCATCATAACCCGTGCTTATTATGTTAAACCAAGATGTATTATAGTAACCCAAAGTAGACAATGTTAAAGTATGATGAACTATTATGTTTCATGATAAACCTTGAGCCATGATTATTTGGTGTGCTGGTCAATGACACACACCATATACTTAAATTGTATTTTCACAGAACGAGCCCAAGAATTAGACATTGGGCTACTTTCAATCTGGAGATAGGGGTGTTTACAGGAACATCTACGGCATACAATACAATGGTTCTCCAAACCTAGAAATAAAATATGTTAACCAGATGAGTTTTAAATTTATAAATAAATGTTTAGATTAAAAAAATTATGTGAGGGTAAAAAAATCATTCAGCATATTAAGGGCTCTACCATCTGCTTTTGGGTGCTTTTGGGTTTAACAAAAAAATCATAAAAATGTCCTCCATCTATATCCTGATTATTAACATAAGAGCAACATTAAACTACTTAGAGTGAAACAAAGATTCTTCAGCTGATCTCCACAAATAAATACAGCTCCATACAATTACTAGAAGTTCCTTGACCCGGCCTAACTGACAGGTTTGGTCACGCAGGTTTATAATGACTGCACTCTTCCTTTGTATCATTTCTGTATTCCCTGAATAATGAGGCTCCGGTGTTTATTAACCACAATTAGGGAATGCAAATTAGGAGGAAGCAATTATGGGTGATCTTGCCCAATAAGCACTGAATGATTCACCTGGCACTAACTGCTGGAACAGTAGCTCTCTATTTCCAATGTGCTTGGTGCTGGAACACCACCCTCCCTTCAATGAGGGTTGCATTTCTAATGGGGGTGGCACGGTGGTGCAGTGGACAGTGCTGTTGATTCACAGTGAGAAGGGGAATCAGGGTTTGAATCCCAGTCAGTGCCTTTCTGTGTGCAATACCTCTGGGCACTCTGGTTTCCTCCCACAGTCCAAAGACATGTAGGTTAGGCTAATTGGAGACTCTAAATTGCCCATAGGTATGAGTGTGTGACAGTGTGAGTGAATGGTGTGTGTGTGCCCCTGCGATGGATTGGCGACCTGTCCAGGTTGTATTCCTGCATCTCACCCAATGCATGCTGGAACATTCTGCGGACTTCTGTGTGACTCTCATGCAATTTGACCACTCAGAACAAGATTCTACTCTCACCCCAAGTTCCACATGAGGGCAAACACCCCCCAGAACTCCACAGCCTCTGCGGTGTGTCGCTCCAGCCAATCAGCAGTGAGGGGGCCTGTGCATTAGCACAGTTGCCGGGCAGGGCGCTGGGGTCGTAGGGTCACCCCAGCGTATGCTTGGACAGCGCCTCTCCTACTCTGCGCATTCTGCTACGTGTCTCATCCCATCACGAGTGAGCCCGCTGCCCCCTGGCTGTCAGGCCCCCCCACTGCAGGGCACGCTGTCTGGAAGAGACCCGCTCACCCCCCCCCCCCCTGTGTGCACTCTCAAAACACAGAGCCTCAGCCTTTTAACCCTGTATAAGGCGTGAGATCACAAATGTGCCATAGGAACGTCCTTCACGGAACATTCCATTGCTGATGTAACAATCACTGCCAGGAATTAGAAGCAGCGGAGTTCTAGAACACTGACTGACACACACACACACACACACACACACACACAAATCTACTCTTCAAAGGGTTATTAATGACGATCAAAGTGGTCGCCGCGACAGCAAGAAATTCTTCTAAATCACCATTACCGTGACTGTTTCTGAACATGTCACTGCGTACATGTGAGAGAGGGCCTCGCCAATGTCTTAAAGTAGGACAGACCATGGAGGTCCAGGCCAGATGTCAAGGTGACGCAAGGAAAGCCGTACCTTGGCGTCAGCGTGAAACGTGAGTCTTGGCTACTGTGTTACTGAGAGGGACCTATCGTTTGGGTTTAAATTGCAATAGATGACGCAACTGAAGGAGCAGACGTCAGTAATGTACTGATGGGCTACAGCGCTTGCCAGGAAACATTCTGCTCCGCGCTATAAGATACACGCGTGTGTACGCTTTAATGCTTTGCTTTATTATTTTTATAATGGTGACACTGAAAAATGAGACATTTTAAAATGATAGCTACCTCCTGTAGAACACCATTATCTTTGGAGTTATCAGACTTGTTGTGACTGTCCCGTACAGATACCTGATCTGGAAAGCCGCTGTGCTCTGTTGAATAAGAAATAAGGCGGTCTGTTTGGTACAATGTGCACCCTTTACCTCTCCCTCTGTAATGCTGAGCCACAACCCCCTTTCAAAAGCCAGAAAAAATAATGTCTTTACAGCAGCATTTGCACAAACATGGAGAGACTCTTTCATCCATTCCCATTTTGCCCTTATTTAGCTTATCATAATTTTGTTTTTATCACTCACCCATCGCTGGACTCACCCACATCTACATTTTATGCTTTTGCCTGCATGACTTATATTTATAATTTATAATGTTTTTATGTAAAATAAATAATTTGTAATCAATTTTGTGTCATCTTAATTCATAGCCTGTCATTATCTGTATACTTTGTTTTATACCTAGAGTGAATAGAAAGAATAAATAATATATACGTATTCTTCTTCTTCATATTATTATTATTATTATTATTATGATTATTATATACTGTAATCTATGAGTGAGAGTGAATGGTGTGTGTGTATTCCTGCCTCTTGCCCCGTGCACACTGGGATAGGCTCCAGCACCCCCCCACGACCCTGACCAGGAATAAGCAGGTATAGATAATGGACGGATGGATGGATGGATGGATGGATGGATGGATGTAACCTATGCTCAGTGAGGTTGATTCCCGTTTGACTTCTCTCTCGGATTATGGTCTCATGCTGCTGCTTGGCAGCACCTCCACGCTGAACACTGTGTATAATTAAATAATAATAAGAGATCAGATAAAATAAGAACAGTAATAACCCTGCCAGAATAAATCTACTGCAAAGCCCCCAGAGTTTCACTCTGTTCTGCCTGTCACTGAAACACAGATGTGCTGGAGACTAATATTTGTAAAATAGTTGTTATCTCGCCTGTTTCATATTCTGTTCTTGTCGCGATGGAATTCTTTGATAGTACCACGCTCTTAAATCACCTCTTCCTGCGTGAAAGGAACTTAATTACATTTAACTCTATCTTACAGAAGGATGCGTGGACGTCCATTTTGTCCTACATTCACATTAACAAACAGGTTTAAGTTTCTTTATCTGGAGAGTACAAATATTCCGTTTTGTCCATTCTTCAGTTTCATTGCTCAGCTCTACTTCATGTTTCTCAAAATGTGCTGTAGATTTGCTTAAATTTCACCCATGAAATTTTTGTCATTGCTGTACTTTTATGTCTTCTCTATATTCACCTGAACCCCAGACCATGCAGCTAGATCTGATGTGATTGGCTGTGCATCTGTAAACCCATCACACCATCGACCAATAGGAGAAAGGTAGTGACACGACTGCACATCTTGCAAGAACTGAAATATCACAGGGGTGCAGGAACATGCAATGTCTCTTTTTGCTTTAATTAACAAAAAATAAAAATAATGTCTAGAGTAGTGAAAGCTTGTGGTTAAACTTGACTCGATTCAAATGGCAACAATTAAAAATTTTGACTGAATACAGGCCTCTGTCTCTACAAAGTATTTGCAGCAGGTGTGTTTTTTAAAATCTCGTTTTCGCAATATTTTACTGAAGCAGCTAAACACCGAAAGTAGTATTTGTCTAATAAGGACAGGCTGCTAAACAAATGTTTAGATGCTTGATTGCTTTGGACATCTGTCGAAGCATATAACTAATTATACAATATTTTCATGATGTCGTTTAACTGGATTACAGCAAATACATGCACGAATGCTGTCGTCCTATTCTGCTGCATTCCTAATCTAACACTGTATCAACATTACATTACATTTATTTGGCAGACGCTTTTATCCAAAGCGACGTACAAAAGTGCAATCAACCACACATTCCATGTTTAGTCAGCTTTTGGATAAATATAGCTGAGGTTTGGGAAAAATGTATCTGATGGAAAGGCATTGTAATACATGTAATTATGATTGTACTGCAATTCAAAACCCCCAGAATAAAATAAAAATAAAAATCAATAACCCTCTATAGCCCACAATAGATGAATAAGATTGATTGAGTAAGAAAGTGTTTATATTTTGTGGCCAATGCCCCATCTGTAAATAAAAAAATACCATAACATTTAAGGATGAATCCTTGGTGCCTACTCTATAATTCCTATGGTGAACTCCCACATAAAACCATTGAGTTAATCACACAGCTGTTTTCTCTGTTTAAAGCTGGTTCCTTTATGATATAAAACCTAATAGAGACAGAAGATTACACTAGCTCTGGTATACCAGCATTCCTGCAATGACGACATATCATATTTTTCGTTTCATCCGTACACACTGTTTCAAGGTGTTACAAAAGAGTTCTGGTGCTCACAGCACCAGTCTTACTAAATCTCAAATCTTCAATCTCTTCTTATTCAAGAAGCAGCAGAAATTAATCTAGACAACTGATCACAAATGAATATGAAAAGATGAAAAGTATTTTTAGTTTTGCATGTTTTACATTGTAAGATGATAAGGTGCATGGTCTGTGTCAGTTTATATATTCATTTTCATTGTCAGAAAGGAATGTCGGGAATGATTCATGTAGGTTCAGAGGGCTTCATTTTCTGCAATTTATGTGCCTGTAGTTTAAAAAAAAAAACATTTAATGAAGACATCTGTCTCAAGGATGTCATTTTTCATTGTACAAAGCTGAAGAAAAATGTATTCATCATAAAGGTTTCATTTTTGAAATAGACACAAAAATCTGATATTGCAACTCCATGGGTTGGCATAGATATAAATAGCAGGCTAACTCAAAAATTATGCAGCCTGTCACGCACCTTAGCTCCCCCTGCTTAGGTAAATGCAAAAACAAAAGATAAAAGAAAATACCCACTTTTTACCTTTCAGCGATCATTCACAAAGCATCATTTCCTCTTTCATGTCAGATCCAAACCAGCCCAGGCCAAGGCACAATGAACCAGGTACTCCAGTCTCCTCCCACAGTCCAAAGACATGTCGCCCAGGCACTACAGATGAAAATGAGCCTCTCTGGCTAACCGAAACGTTATTAATGTGCGTTGTCCCTGTCAAAATAAACAAATAAAATATATTTTTAAGAAGGTTTTCAGTGAAATAAACAGCACAGTGTTTATATCATTTCTGCCAGTATTGTATACGCAAGCTACACAGCATTTACAGCAGTGCTTATCTCCTGCCAAGCCAGTTTAACATCATCAGGTATAGCGCTCAATATCAAAGAGACCGATAAACAAGAAGCCATGCTATTCTTTTGTCTGAAGGGTATATGGGTATATTGCTGGGTAGCATTATTAAGCCGTGCTGCCTGGCCGTGTCATTTGTATTCACGGTGACGTAGGAACCGGTTGGTGAGAAGCTTCAGACTGTCAGAGGAGGACGAAGTTGCGACGCAGTCCCTCTGCATTGACAGCTTGGGATCAGTAAGGTGTCACAGGACCACTGAAGCATACAAGTGTTGCTCTGTGTTTTTTTTTTTTCTCTGAGGAGTGTGATGACAGTGCTCTTCCTGACTGGTGAGGCACGCACTCTGGAGATGTCCGTGGCGTGGGGGACAGTGCAGTAATGGAGTTGCAACTGACACCAGCATGGCCCACATCTCGGCTTGAACCAGCACCCTAACCAGGGCACACCCCTCAGGACTGACAGACAAGCCCGTGGCGCCAGAGAACATGGGACCCTCTATTCCGGAACCTTCGGGGGTGATGTCACAATGGAGCAGACGGAACACCGAGGAACGACTGTGCGTCACAGTTGTACAAAGTGAGTGGGATTGCCTACGCCCCAGACCCCACCGTTGACTATTGGAGTTGGAAACATTGGGGGGTCGACAGGACAGATGGTTGATTGATGACAGCGAGCATGACATCCTTAATTGTGTATGCCCCGTATTTCCCCCACCTGCATGCCCCTGTGGCTCTGAGATCAACAAGCAATGGACATGCACCGTTTACTTCAACTTGCAGGTTGTTTCAGGCTGCTACCAAGGTTTTGGACAGCAGTCTTGGAATAGGCCACATTTAAATGGTATCTAATTTGCACTGAGGGTCTCCCCGCAGGTTGTGGCATAAGAGAAATGTGCACTTATCCCGGAGAGCTCTCACTGCAGCAGAAAGGGGGAGATCAGGGCAAAGTGGAAATTATTCCCTTTTCTTTGCCGATGTGCTCAGGAGCCACTTCCAGTCATGAGGAAATTATTTTCAAACAGGTATACTGCATGTGGAAATCTCTTTTTATTTGAGTGCTAAATTGAGGCTTGGAGTCCTAAATCACACCAACCCCCCCCAAAGTGAAGCTACAAACAATTTATACTCTGGCATAATCTACCAAACTTGTCTTTGCCAATCAAAAGCATGCATTGAACTTGAAATACACTTTATAAGATATCCCACCTGTAGTGTGCATCCGGATAATTGGCAAATCCCAGACAGTATCATTCTTCTCATAAACCCACCCCCCCCCCCTCCTCCTCCAACTCCAAGCTGCTGATATGACATTGAGCATTAGAGAGCCTGCTTAGATCAGGCTAAAACGTTCCCTTTTATGCGAATCAATGCGCTCTGTTTTGCAGAATTGCCCGTCTCAACAAGGTGGACCGGCTTTTTCCAATTTCGGTTAACAAAGGGGACCGGGCGCTCCCCTGCGTTCAATGACGATCTGAGCCCCCCCCGTGAATAAGGATGGAAACGGTTTCCTTCTCTTTCTTGATTACGGAGTGCTAGACTATGAGCCATGGGTGGGGGGGGGGAGGCCTTCGCGGCCATGCAGACTTGGAGCCATTGCCAAATTTAATGAGATTACAGTCTCTCCACGGTACAAGGCCGGGCTGCTATCTGACTTCATGTCGGCGACGTTGGGCTCTGTGCCGTATGGCTTGGACCCCGGTCCATGTCTGGCACTGACGTGCAGCTTCAATAAGACACCTCCAGACTGGTTGGGGTGGGGGCGGGGGCGGGGGGCGAGGGCGAGGGCGGGGTGGAGGGGGTGCTATTCAAAGTACACAGCTGCCTAATTTCTTGCGTTGACCCAGTTTATGGGTTTATCTAACTGCTATATGTTTGTTTTCTGCTGTAACCGAGGAGAACACATTTACCATCCCGATAAAAAAAAAAAAAGAATCAAAAATCTAATGACAGCTGTAGAGTGGTGCCCAGAAAGCCCAGTGTTCATTAGAGATGAGCAGCACAGGGCAGACAAGGACAGCGAAGGGGTTTCTTGATTGGGTGGCAATGACATCCGTCGGTATAGATTGGCGACTGTGGCACCAGAAGCCGGAATAAGCCTGGGGGGGGGGGCGAATGGGGGGTGGGGGGGGGGTAGGGTGGTGCTGGGACTGACTCCACCACTAAAATCAATAGTTATTAAATGTGCAGAAGGCCTCGTCTGCCTGCCCTCCGAGCGCCCTTTGATAACAAGGAGCTGTGTGTCCAGCGACCGAAGGATCGGAGAGTCGAGCGCATGTGCACGCTAGCACGCTAGCACGGCGGCGGCTGCATGGTAAACTCACTAAGAGCCCTCGCAGCTAACGGCAACTTGGAAGAAGTCAAGGTGCTTTTTTTAACCCCCCCCCCCCCCCGTGCCCCCCCCAACCCCCAGCTTCCAACGAGAAATGCTGTTTAGTAGGTCATTCCGTGTTTATAAATAGCTTAAAATAATATAAATAGATTAAAAAATCTTTTTTTTTATAGGAATTGTTTTTTTTTTTCTTGGATGAAGTTAATCAACCAACCCGTCTACAAAGACTTCAGGTGCTTATAGGGCTCTTTTGCAGGTCTGTAGGGGACCTGTGCAATCTCTAGTTTCTTTGTTTCTGAAACGGTTACGAAAGCTTCTTGCCTTTCGGGTCCTCTTCGTATGGAATTGCCACGCTGGACTCCGGTGCTTATTGGTTATTTTGATTCAGGCGCTTCCCTAGACGGCCTGTTTTTTTTTTTTCTTCTACGTCGCTCCGGGTTGCCCTCGCTTCGCCTCGCCGGTGGCGCACGTCTTTCTGTTGAAGTCTCCATGACGGAGAGACGAGGAGGAGAGCTCGACGAACGTCTGTTTGCTGGAGGTCCGCCTCGCCTCCAGCCCGGGGCCTCCTGGGAAATCTTTAGCTGTTGCTCTTCTGTCAAGTAGCTTTTCCCTCCTCAGTCAGTCTCTCTCTCTCTCTCTCTCTCTTTCTCTCAAGGAAAACCTCTGTAATTCTGTCACTTTTTCTTTCTTTTTTTTTACACTCCAAAGAACACTTCGTTCTTTTAGTTTTTATGTTCTGCCTCCTTTGGAGTTTCGGGCGCGTTTTTAAAATTTAAATAAAGGAAACGCAAAAATTCCATCTTCTAATGCACAGCATTGCAATGAGGTGTAAAAAAATAAAAATAAAATAATGCTTGGTTTGACTTTGGTTAAGTACTACATATTATCTGTCACCGGGAAAGGGGATGCAAATTCCCAACAGAACTTAAGTGCCCAGTGTTGCTCTGAATTATACCATTCCTCAAGCAGGACGCTGTAAGGTTTTTTTCCCCGTATTTTCGTATATGTAATGTAGCGATGGTATAATTTCTGTGCAACTGCAATGCTGCTGTACCGAACACTCAGCATTAAGACAACAAAGGCAAACAGTAAATCCGCACAATTAATGCAGGGCCCTGTTCTATGGGTCCCAGAGCTGCAGTCACTTATAAGGATAATTTGGGGTGTGGGCATGTGGATACAACTTCAATGCATGTGGCTCACCCGAAAGGCTGACTAAATTCTCTCTTCACCCATTAATCTCTTTAAACGTAACACATGCTGCACGCTCTTTTCCGGGCTAGTTTTCTCCAGCCGTAGTTCCTCACGGTTTCTCTGCGCCAGCGGTTACCCAGAGCCTCTCCTTAGGTAACCCCAGCTGAGGCTCAGGTATTTGATGCGCTCCAGCACAAGCGCACCTGATAGCAACTAATCAAAGGCCCCCCCCCCCCCCTTGATTTATCTGTATCAGGTGCGCTCGAAGGTGGAACACGTCAAATACCTGGATAAGACTGCGGGGGTGGGGGGGGCGGTCTTTTTTAGAAGGGGGTGGGCGGGGGGGGTAACCTGAGGAGAGGTTTGGGAACCGCTGCTCTATGCCATGCACTTTAAAAGCAGCGTCTGTGTCCCCTGGTGTGAGGAATCGGAGAGCTGGAACAACGAACGACTTTTGGAGACGGGAGTGTTTTGGAAACGGGAGTGTTTTGCGGGATACAGAAAGAGGAGGTTGGTTGCTGTTTGTTGTCGGTGTGCATGGCAGCAGAGAACACACCGGCATAAATATTAAATAAGGCATAAATAATAAATGCGCTGGCAACCCCTCTTTTAGGGGATATTTATGTGCTCAGATCATTTTGATGGTTGGTGATACAGGCTGGCAGTAGGCCTGGGAGCCGACTGTAGTGGAGGGCCCGTAATCCTCACTGTTACACTGCTGCTAAACCCTCCCCCCCAAAAAAAGTGTTTTTAATCTTGTATTGGGATTTAAAATCTTTATTTTTTTTAGTGCAAAATATTGGCTTGCTTTTTTTTAACGTTACTTTTGCTTGACAAGTGAAATTGTCTCAACCCCATTGGCAAATCTTGAAACGAGTCAAAACTGTCTAAAAGTGCAACCGAGGACCCCCTACAGTACCTTTGCGGAACCCCATGGTTCCAAGTGCCCTGACTGACAGGGGTCCTCAAGAAATATTGGAACACAGGATTTTCCAGGGTGGTGGGGCCTAATTGGAGATCTTCTCATGGGGCCCAAAACCCCTGTTGATGCCCCTGTGCATAGGCGCCCCTGTCCATAGCGTACATGTTATAGTACACAACAGCTTGTCGCTTGATCAAGAAGTTTAATTGGTCAGATTCTGGAGGGGGAGGTTGGGCAGGGGCAGGGGCAGGGAGGGACACTGTGCATGTGGGGAGCTGCAGGACAGTTGCGTTGAAGGCACGGTTTGCTCACTGCATCTCGCTGGCTCCGTGCCAGCGCCGCACCGTGACCTCTGACTGCGATGTTTCGGGGGGGGGTTCCATAGGGGTCGTTTTCCTGTAATCTGGCAACCGTCCTACAGTGGCCTCCTGGCCTCCATCCCCTCCCCTCTCTCCGTCTCCCCCCGGGGGGAACATCGTTTCCGCTCAACGTCTTAATTTTCAGAATAACGGCCCGTGAAGATGTCAGCGCGGCGTCCCCCGATCGGGAGGCAACGCGTGAAGAAGTGAAGACGTGACGAAGGGCAGCGTTGTCGTAAAAACTGAGCAGGCGCTGACGAAGAGATAGAATGGAGTGAAGTGCGGTCTGCTCCTGATCTTCGAGCTGCTCGGTTTAAATTGCCGCGTCGGATGGATTGTCCAGGGTCACCGTACGGGGGGTCAGAGGGAATTAGTATGACAGTGTAATCCTAAAGCAGACACGCTCGTGGGAAAGGCCTGCCAGGGGAAATGAGAGAATAGGGGGGTTCAGGGGCTTTTCCGAAAACAATTCCCACTTGCGTGAAAAGGAAAGATTTTGTCGTTTCGTTTTTTTTGAAACCAAAGGTTAGTTGTTCTGTAATTAGAAAGGTTGGGATGTGTGTTTCTGCTCTGGGAGCAAAACTACCAGGATAATCTGAAACGTAGCAAAGACACCAAAGAAAGAGAGGTAAAGTACATTATATTACAGGCATTTAGCAGACGCTCTTATCCAGAGCGACTTACACAACTTTTACACCGCATTTTTACATTGTATCCATTTATACAGCTGGATATACACTGAAGCAATTTCAGTTAAGTACCTTGCTCAAGGGTACAACGGCAGTGTCCTACCCGGGAATTGAACCTGCGCCCTTTCGGTTACAAGCCCAGTTCCTTACCCACTGTGCTACACTCCGCCCGTAAAGTAGTGATCGAGTTGAACGGCACACGAAACGGAGATGTCTCCGACTGGTGCCGTCGCCGCTACACAACGCACATTAATGCAGTAACCGAGGCGACGGCAGTAAATCACCCGCCGAGGACAGGAGCTTCGGCTCAGGTGCTGAGGAGTTTAATGAAATGAACATCATAATACTGCATTAAACTTGCATTCCTAAGTGCCATCCATCACCCGGTAAAAATTTCCGAAAAACTTACTTCACACAGTTCGCCAGGAATACTGAACAGGCTCCGCGACGCATATATGTTTTTATTATGAGCTGGTCACACTTATGCAGTGAAACCAGCGTATAATGCTGTAAGATATTCTGCCTATAAACTGTGTGGGTGGCAAGAATCAGCTAGGTTTTAAAGCATTATGCCAGACCTGTAATATACCTCCAGTATTGTGTGTATATATATATATATATATATATATATATATATGTGTGTGTGTGTGTGTGTGCGTGTGCTTGTATGCATCTATGACTCAAAATGACTTGACCCTCGAAGATGTGAGATCACAAATATGTGATTAGAATGCTCTTAGCTGAACGTTCCAATGCTGATGATGTCACAATCACCGCTGGCAGCTGAAACCAAAGGAGTTCTAGAACGCTGTCTCGTTTGCGCACATAGAAATCAGACAGCTGCATGAGCTGCAGGGCATGGACGAGATGCCAACCCAAAATATGAGTCTCCCGCAGAATTAAGACCTTGCAATTTGGACGAGCGCTGGAACAAACCGGAGGAAATTATCTGCAGGTATTAATATTGTACATTTAATTAAAGCATAAATGTTTTATAAATTAAGGGGACCGTGCGGAGAGAAAGGGAGAGAGATTAAAAGATGTCCATGCAAAAAAGCTAGACAATAGTGTGCTCGCCTGACCTGACCTATCATACGTCTTTCAGTCCACTTGTTGTATTCAGATATGCATTCATATATGAATGGCACTGCAACGCAGGCAAGGCAGAATATAGCCACTGTGCGCTAAGCCCACGCTAACACTTTTATGCGTGACCGGTGTATTCGCTGTTTGGAGTGACTGGACTAACTGAAATGGGAATAAAACATGAAGCGGATAGGGTGTGAAGCTCAAACATAAAGCGGATTGGGTGTGAATTTCCAGTAGCAGATACAAGCCAGCAGCCTGTCATGTCCATGGTCAGTCCTTGCAGTCCTGTCACTCTTCTACCATGAGAAGGTTTGAATTAAACAACTACCCTGCTTTGCCTTTTTTTACGGTTGGCTCCAGCCTTGCTAGCATCTTACTTAAGTCTTCTGTTGTGTCTTCTTATTCCAACTGATCAGTACGTTCCATTTGTTCAATTCCTGTGCACGTTACTATCTGTTATGGCATGATGCAGTGACATTGTTGTAGTCTCAGAATCAGAATAGTTTAGCTGGTATTGCTGTCTAAGCCAAAATTGTTGCACTGTGGACAAACTGCTAAAACACTTCTCTACCATGCAGTATGCTAAATCTTACAGTAATAGTATGGACAGGGCTTTGGCATCAGAACTGAAATTTTCATGGGACATTATGCATGTGAAATTGATTTCCTGAAAAAGATTTAGAATTTGCTGACAAAAAAAAGCATAAGCTGCTTATGGTATTTAAAAAAAACAAAGAGAAGGCATTATTCTCTTGCAAATAGGTGAAGACAACATTGTACAAAACTGTCAATGAAGCAAAAAAAAAAAAAGAAAAGAAAAAAAGGGTTAAAACAGAACCAAAATACAGCAATAGTGCCATGGTATAAAATCCATGCAGATTACAATTACATGTGCCTGCAACCCTGTCATCTCATACAACAACAAAAAAATCTCCTTTTAAATCTGGTTTCTCTTGTTTGGTTCATTGCATCCTGACATCTGTAGGGTTCTTATCCTTCAGCTCGGCAATGCCTGTCAGCCTCAGGGAAGGCGCTGTGATTGGCCAGCACAGACGAGTGCTGAAATGGATATTTTGGCAGTGGAAGTATGCGCGGAGTTGCATTGTTGAGACGTAATGAAGTTGCTACAGAAAAATGGAAAATGCAAGGTAAAGCTTTTAAAATTACCTGCGCCTTGCGCTCTCTATCCTCTCCCCGAAATGAGATTCTGGAGAGAAAATAGAGGAACAAAATGTAATTTCAGACTCGGTGTTGGACAACCTTTACCCTTCTGCTAGTCTGCAGACTCAAGAAAACTTGCATATGTAAAGACAGGCAAATACATGCATATACTGTATTGCACATAAACACTGTCCTCATTGAGAAACCAACAATTCATACATACCTGAATGCAGTTTCTATGTTCTATGATCCTTAACCCTTTGAAGAGTACGTTTTTTTTTTTAGAATGTCAGTGTTCTAGAACATTGTTTTTCAATTCCCAGTAGTGATTGGTGCATCAGCATTGGAATGTTCAGTTAAGAACATTCTAATCCCATATCTGTGACCTCACACCTTCAAGGGTTGAGTCATTTTGTCTGGCAAACACGTACACACATGCGTGCACACACACGCACACACGTGCACACACACACACACACGTGCACACACACACACACACACACACACACACATGCACACACGCACACACGTGCACACATGCACACACGTGCACACACACACACACACACGCACACACACACACACACACTTCTGAACTGGCTAAGCCAGTGGCACCTGCACAGTGTGAGCAGTCGCTGGATTCAGGGGAGAGCTCTGCTGCTGGCAGGTGTGTCAGGGCTGAGGTGATAAACGGCGGCTGCAGCTGACGTGACCGTCTGATTCGTCCCTCACCACTTCTGCCCCCCTTCTGCTCCCCCGCAGAGGGAACTCGTCTCACACGAAATCCCACCGAAGCTCTGGTGACCAGACCCTTACCCGTTACAGCCTGTTTTAGCTTTGCTCTTCTTTAAAATGGATGCCATTGGCTGAGCACATTAGCGACAGCCTTGCGACGCACTGCAGAGGAGGCATTCCTACAGTCATTAGCCGTTATCTATACCCATTTATCCTGGGCAGGGTCGCAGGGGGGTGCTGGCGCCTATCCCAGCGTGCATTGGGCTAATCCTGCGGTCAAATCAAGCCTGACCCACCCTCCCCCCCCCCTCCCCTCGCCAACCCTCCCCCCACCACCGCCCACCCCCTCCTTTCAATTTCCACATCGGCGATCTCCAAACTCGGCCCGAGTAGAATCATTACCGAGCCAATCCTTTTTTTTGTTTTTCAGCAGAACGGTCCGCTGAGCCCAGCTAACGGGAGCGAAATTTCAACCCGCACCCTTCCGGGCCGCCCAGGCTCCCGCGCCCGCCCGCGTGTGCCGGCCATTTTGCTCGGAGCGCTGTCGGCGGTGCTTTTTTTTACGCCCTCCCGTCGCCGCGACTACCTGCAGGAGGCGCCAGCGCTTTATCGCTCTGAGTCGCCCTGTACCTCACCGAAGCTTCGCCGTCAGAAAAAAAAGGTATGAAGAAGTACCTATAAAAGGTACAAATGCAGGGGTGTGTACCCTGATGGCATTCGGGTTGCCAGACGTCCATTTTGGCACATGACAGTAGCTTCAGTTATGGTAACAAAATAAGACAGACACACGCCCTCCATTTTAAATGGGAAAAAACCAAGCTTGCAGTACCATCGGTGCAGGAAATAAATATTCGTAGCGTGTATGTTGCGTAGTCCATATGGAACACATTTGGGTTGTGTGTATGTGTGTGTGTGTGTGTGTGTGTGTGTGGTGGGGTGGTCCAATTACAGTCACCCCCTCCCCCCTCCCCCAATAGTAAGAGTGATCTTCTTGAAGCTTCATTTCCAAAGACCTTCTTCTGTAGTCGCAGCCCCCAAACCTTAACATTAAAAAGGGGTAAAATCACTCCCCCCCCCCACCCCCTCCAAGGCAAACAGATGGAGCTATTTTAAATAGCTCATCCTCCCTATCCTTCAGCTCCCACTCCGAGAGATAAGTTGTTTTCATTAATGCAGCATTTCTAGTTCATTAATTAATTTGAAAGTTTTTTTTTTTAATACCAGGGTGCTTGGCAAAGAACAAATTGCTCGTTCCTCGAATAGCTTATTAGGCCCTGCTAATTATCTCACAAATTAAATTTTTTACCTATTTATACTGTACAATACTTATGCTTTTTATGTAGATGAGGCCGTGGACCCTACAACACTGCTGTCATTATGAGGTCCTTTTTTATTGTTTGTGACCAGTGGAATGTTTCCCATCCTCTCAATTTAAATGGGTTGTTGTGACTAGAAACCACTCTTCTCTTCTGCTATTGGAGCTGATTATGATTTTTTTTTTTAAAAACTCATAAACTGTGTTATTTATTTTATACAGGCTTTTTTTGCTCATGTTTAGCAAGGGTGCCAATGAGTTCGGAGTTGACAGTGTGTGTCTGTGTGTGTCTGTGTGATTGAGTGAGTGAGTGTGAGTGTGTGTGTGTGTCGTGTGTCTGTGTGATTGAGTGAATGTGTGTGTGTGAGAAAGAGAGGGAACAGACTTAACCCTTTGAAGAATCCGTTTTTTTTTTCCTTCAAAATTCTCAGTCAGTGTTCTAGAATTTCACTGCTTTCAATTAGCAGTTATCGATTGTTACATCAGCATTAGAACATTCAGTCAAGAACACATTTGTGATCTCACCCTTTAGAGGGTTAGAATCAATGCGATTGCTATAGCAGCCTGTCCTATCCTTGGGAAGGCACATGCTAGCCGAGAGTGAACTCCAGTGCTCGACCCACTCCAAAAAAAAAACCCCACAAGCCTCCGACTTGTTCATGCCTGGAATGAAAAAGACTGTCGGTTCTTTCTGACTCCATTCAAAAGTGCTACATCTTTTGATCCTGCTCTCCTTGCTGAAGAGTACATGACTTTCTGCCAGGGAACTCAGAGCCAAGGATAAAAAAAAAATGCAAATAAATGCAATAGGAGGGGGGAGAGAAAGACATTTTCCAGTCCTTCAGTCGCGTTTGATTTACACTCTTTCATCTTTCCATTTAGTTGTCAGTAATGCACACATACGTAGCCTGAGAAAGCATAGCAACATTAACAGGAGCCACACATTTCGTGCAGGGATCAGGCGAGGTGATGTTTGGGGATCGTTCTTTACGCAGGCAGGAGTCGGGGGGTGGGGGTGGGGGTGGGGGGGGGGGGTGTGGGCTGGGTGAAAAGGTGCAAGGGTGTGAATATCCAGGTGTTACTAACGCTGTATTCAACTGGTCAGAATCATCGATCGCAGCAGTGCCTGTGGGGCAGAAGCCAGCGGTACAGCGAGCTGCTCTGTCTCTAACAGGCACGACACAAGGAGAACCCGTGTCTCCCTGCTGTCACTTCCCCGCCGAGTTTTTCACTCGCAGGAGACAAGCCACCGGGGAGAGCCAATAGACAGCCAACCAGCAGGAAACCGGGGAAATCGATGCCCTTCTAAACAGCATTACGGAGGTCCTGCGTGGGGGCCATTCTCAGAGTGACAGAGCCACAATGGCGGACGTTCGTAGAAAACAGAGAAATAGAAAATAAATTAATCTTTATAAAATGGTGATCCTGTATATACACACTGTGAGCTCCATAGTGTTTGGGGAAAAAGATACATACTGTATGTCTATATATATATTTTGTTTTTCTTGATTTGGCTCTGTGCTCCATATTTTTAGATTTATAATCAAACAATTCACATCTGATTAAAGTGCAAAGTTTTGGCTTTTATTAAAGGGTATTTTTCCCCATGTAGACACCCTGTGTTACGTATGTTCTCATTGCTCTGCATAAGTAGACGCACAAACGTTCAGGCAACGAGCAGCAGTGCTGATGACAATCAGGGTGAAAACTGATAGCATTAATCAAAGAACGAGGGGTGTCTCGTGGCGTAGCCTGTGGAGCAGTAGCCGCATGCTAGGACGGAGTATAGCACAGTGGGTAAGGAACTGGGCTTGTAACCGAAAGGTCCCGGGTAAGGACACTGCCGTTGTACCCTTGAGCAAGGTACTTAACCGTAATTGCTTCAGTATATATCCAGCTGTATAAATGGATACAATGTAAATGTAAAAGTTGTGTAAGTCGCTCTGGATAAGAGCGTCTGCTAAATGCCAGTAATGTAACGTAATGCATGCTCAATGTGAGGCGCAACGTTGGCGATTCGAACCCGACCGCACAGCCTGTATTGCACGTCGCTCCCCATCCTTCCTGTCTCTCTACAGCGTAGAGTATGAAGTGAAGAGTCTACACCGTTCTGTCCAATAAAGCTAAAAAGCTTTAAAAATAAAATCTAAAAAAAAATCAAAGAACATAAAATTAGATGCTACAGTAGACAAGGAGGAGTTAGAAAATGTAGTATCAGGAAGATGATTACGTATGCATGTACATAATTTGCTCGTACTTCAGTTCACTGTCCTTATCTTAATAACTCCTAAAACTTCCTTGATATTTGATGTAATTGCAAGCATATAAGTTATCTCTTCCCTGGTGAAGCTCTTAAAGTTACTGTTGAGTGTTTCTGCAGTTTTTCCCCCCCCCCGCATCTCTATTTTAATTCAGCCAGTCTCTTCTCTAAAAAGTTTTTTTTCCTACTGCAACACAGAAAACCCCTGAGGACATTTTGTGTCTGGAATAATTAGCTTCTGAAGGATCCTTTTTTTTGACTTTTAGGTTTAGACACTGATTGTGTATTTTACAGCGTGCCGAGAACTTATTTTTCCCTGAGCTGTCTTTTTAATTTATTTTAGAAGGTTATTTCTCTTTTAAAAAGTGGATTATTTTCAGGCTTCTGTGTTTGACTTCCATGAGAACTTTATTTATTCACTGTGAGAACCACTTACTTTCCTTAATTTTGTGATGCAGTTACACCGTATGTTGAATACTTTCTCTTAAATTAAATTACTTCTTGTTCGCAGAAGTGCCACTGTGTCTGTTGTGCTTAACCTCTTTTGAATCTTTTTGTCCATCATTAAAATTATGTATTGCATTAAGTTTATTTTACACCGCCACATTCATAAACATTTCAATGTACAAAAGAAATATTTAGCCACACAAAATCAGAATCTGATTCCAGAGCTGCCTATATGATTTCATAAAATGTTAGCGCTTTAACTGGATGCATCACCCAGCACCATGAACATTTCCCACGTCAAAAAATATTGATATAAATTTAATCTAAGGGCGGGCATACATTATACGATTTTCTCACGGGTTATGACGTGGGCAGTTTGGATGCCCTCTCACCCTTAACGAGGTTCAGATTGTGACAACCGGTCGGATGATAGCATAGGCTATACGAGCTCCTGGCCAGATCAGATGACGTTACAGTCTGCAAGGCACAGCGGGCAAAAGGTCATACACGGAGCCAACTCCTGATTGGTCAACGGGACTTGAAACACAGAATCGAACTGTGAATCACACCTGACGAATTAAAGCCAATTGTGCCCGAATGTTTTTGACATCGGGTGCCCACAAGTCGGACCGGTTCACCCTAAATGAAAATATTGTATTTACAGAAGTAAACAGTATAATTAGAAATGACTTTCTTAGTTACCACTGGAGGACTGAAGCATTTTTGGCTACATTCTACCTGCCGATTTTGTTTGGGCCCATTTTCCCCAGCAACCTCTCCCCTGGTAGATTGCAGTCTGTTGCGTTTCGTATGTAAATAATAAAATGGCTCACTGTCCTGCAGGCGTTCGGCTTGTTGCGTACCTGTTCGACATTACTGTGTCTCTCAGTCCTTATTCACTGCAAAGCGCTCCATCAAAAGTGCACTTAATTAAATTGAAAGCGGCAGTGTATAAATACTTGATAGAGCTGAATGCAGTAAATAGGAGAAAGCGGGTTCTTTTAAATTAAACGGACATGGCGAAACCGTTTCAAATCTGGTTTACCGATGCCTGGACCAGTTCAGATCTCATAAGAAGGCAGGGTTAAGGCCTTGAGTGCGACTGCCTGTACATGCCTGGAGCAATGTGCATGTGCTTATTATTATGAGATGAAAGACACGCGTGCGAGAGGTTGCCTTCATGGAAGCTGGCGTCAATGCTGCGGTACCACCGTACGTTTTAAAAAAGAAAAAAACAAGTTATGGCTCACCGTAGAGCGCGTGCCCCGAGCGACAGTCGCACACATGCGCCCCTCTTCGGAATTAGACACACCAGTCACGTCCATTAATTATCTGTCACCTTCTGTTAATGCAAACAGGTTTCATCTTTTTTTGTTAACCGCAGCTACAATGGCGGCGAAAGAGGGGCAGCTGTGATTCGACTGATTGTTGATTTCAAACCGTTTCCATTATTCGGGGGGGGGGGGGGGGTTCAGATCTGAGCGCTTTCTAAAATCCTCCTTTTTCTTTCGACGGCGTCTGAATTTACCGTTGAAAGACTCTGACCTCACCTCTTTGCGTGCATGCGCAGACGCACGCACAGGCAAACACACAGACACACACACACACACACACACACACGCAGCACTGCCTTGAAAAAGTCAGCTCTGTCTGACTTGCACTAAAACAAGAAGAAGAAAGCCTTGCGGACAAACCGTCCGTGTGACAAACCATATCATTTCATAATTGAGTTCTAATTATCCTCTAATAAGTAATTTACTCCATTATTTACAAAGAAAATAAATGATAAAACACCATCTGTGATTCTTTACTGTTCTATCTATCACTTTAACAGTGTTCTTGTCCTTGAGCAGCCTTGTTTCAAATAAATTTGGTGATTAAACGTTTTTATCACCTGAGCGGCTACGCATGCCTGTCTGCCACACAGCAATTATCTTCTGCTCTCTGACAGGGTGGAGAGTCCTGCGGTGTACACCCGTGCTGAGAGCGGAGAAAAATAAGTTCAGGAACTAGGGTGGAAGAAACAAAAAAAAAAAGCTGCTTTTGGAGCTGATTTGAAGTGTATTTTCTTGCTTTAGATCACAAAAACCCTGAATGCCCTTGCACCTGTCTTTCAAAAAGCTGGCATGCCATGAGAATCGTCTCTAAAATATTCTTTACAGCACATTTTTAAAAAAAGAAAAAGAAAGAAAAAGAAAAACACAGTCTGAGCCAAGACTTAAATCAAATCAAAAACCGCAAGAACGAGAATGTTTCCTTTCAATGATGTAAAATCGATATGTCTGGTCCAGTCAGGATCAAAAGCTCTTCAGCTTTCAGAGAAGTTTGCAGGTTGATTAACCCGTTCTGTAGCGCCCAACCTTTGTTGACACAAGGCTGAAAATGGCGTACCAAAAATAAAACGGTTTCTATTCTTGAACTTGTTTGACTACAGGCGCATAATCCTGGTCTCTTATGAACGGTAACCCTTGGGAGTTTGTTTTCCAAGAGTCAGAATTACTCTAAATATTACTGAAATGAAGTGATAGAAGCTCAAAACACAGTGGAAGTGGAAGTTATTTTCTCGATGAAAAGCTATTTTTTTTTTTATTTTTTGAGTGGATACAAAAGCTTGTGGGTGTGCCTGGTGGGCTTAGAGACCCAATGCAGGACAAATCCCGGTTCAAATTTGATGACAATACCACCCAAAATGAGCATTTTGAGAATGCTTACCAATACAAAATGGGATCAAATCCTTCATTGAACATGCTCTCTGCTGGAGTCAAAGCCATCCAGACTGTCCTCCTTAAATAATACTCATTCAGACGAGTGATTTCTTCCATGGCGAGAAAAAATGGCGAGTCTTCTGTTTAGACTTATGCTCGCAAAATACTTTAAAAAACTTTTTAAAATAATAATTAAAGTAACATTGTCCGTGTGAAATCAGTCATGAATTGCCTGGCAGAAAAGTGAGTACTGGTGGTAGCAGAAAAGAAGGAATCTCTTGAATTAGAAGTATTAATCTATTTTTTTCCAAGAAGCCATTTTCAGCCCGTTGTGCTCGGTTGTAAAAATGAAATGTGAGACCACACTTGACTAGAAAAAAAAAAACACACAAATGGGACAAAACTGGAGGACATTGCATGAGTAACAAATAAAAAAGTAAAAAAAGTAATCTAAAGGGATTTAAGATGACTCAATTATAAATGAGGTGCAAATTGACTGACAGTGCTCGAGTGATGATAGATTAAACTATGTGCAGCTAAAATATGCCTCATTTCACTTTGTATTTAACGCGCAATCTGAATTTTTAATAATGTATTTTGGACTTACGAAATGATATGAATTCATAACTTCTATTTGATTTTCATTTCATGCAAGGGAATCGTGACTTATGACATCCTGTTCATTTATGTACAAATGGATTGGTTGATCTTCAGAAAAGTTTCACCCTCTATGAATGTTTTAATGGACATTTATTTTAACACAAAAGAAATAACCGAAAACACACCTTGCCTTGAAGTTCTTTCACAGTGTGAAAAATGATCATCGCGTTCATACATTTTTGATGCTTTTTTGATATGTATTCCTTATTATAAGGCTATGAGTGCACTATGGTTTGAATTATAATATAATACATCGTTGTATCAGAGCATAAAAAAAAGATCCAGTTGCTTGCCTCCCTCAAAAAATGGGAAAAACTAGTTTGTTTTATCTTCTTTTCTTCCCCCCATTTTATTGTCCATTAAACCAGCCTTTTCCATTTGTACCATTTCATCTTGACAGCTTTTTGCTTCTTTTTCAGGACCTTCCAGCCGTCTCAGAGACATCTTAATTTCATGGGATTTGTGACCTCCCCTGGCAGAGCCATCAACTCATTCACGGCTAAAAGTCATAATTATAGTAATGCCTGGCCCTAGCCTGACAGCAAGACACAGAGGCTATACTTTCTCCTTTCCCTGTTCAGTGCTTTTGTAAAAGTATAAAAAAAAGGGGGACTGTGTGTGGAAGACAGACGGTCAAAAGGAGTCACTTGTTCAGAGACCCGCATCTTTCGCTTGACTGATCCGCTCTACATTACTCAAACCGCCATTTGAGGCTGAAATGAATTATGCTCCCCTCTCTCTCTCTCCTTCCTTGTCACAATTTCCAGCTCCGCGATGGACGCCCCACCCCCACCCCACCCCCTCTCTTGAATCTGCCTTCACACACTAAGCGGGCAATTCGAACCTTGTGACCTTGTTACTTTACATTACAGGCATTCAGCAGACGCTCTTATCCAGAGCGACTTACACAACTTTTTTTCTTTCATAGCATTTACAATGCATCCATTTATACAGCTGGATATATACTGAAGCTATGCAGGTTAAGTGCCTCACTCAAGGGCACTATGGCAGTGTTCACCTATGACCTTTCGGTTACAAGCCAAGTTCCTCACCCACTATGCTACACTGCCTTCCAGACATTTTGCCACTTTGCCCTCAAAACTATGGGGCTTCATTTCGTCCTTTCATTTCATGGTTGATGGAATGGAGACCGAAACTGAAGCCCTTACCGCAAGGTAATTTTGCTGCATATGCATAAAAAAACGTATTAAATTGCAGCTCAAATACACCATTCTAGAAGAAGCTGCATGTGTACATGGTGGGAGGTATTGTTATTTCTGTGAAGTCCCTTTTATATGAAACAGAAAAGATTTTGGGGCCCGTTTCATCATTTGCAGAACATTTGTGTTAAGTTACTGGTGTTCAGAACTGAAATAATCTAATTTCACATACGACACTACAAGCAATAGCAAATAAGCCATTTTTCATTGCTCTATACTCTGGGAACTAGCAGTTCCTCCGCTACCACAGAAGAAGACTAAAATAGCATCACTTTGCAGTACGCATCGAGAGCCGAGGATCAAGGTGACACGGCAGAGAGCCACAAACACGCAGCAGACACAAACAGGAAGGAAACGTATGCAATTACCGAAGCTGCACTATTTCATTTTTGACTATCGACTGTCACTCTGTTCTCTCCTTTGATTTAATTTCTGCTCATTTGGATGCACACCCGCCATAGACAAGAATCAGTACACAGAGGTGTCCCTTACTTTATGCTGTAAAGCAACATTTGTGTGTCCGTTCACTATCGTTATAGAGTAATACTGGGTGACCGTTCATTAACGCTATAGAGTAATACTGTATGTTCATTCACTAACGGTATAGAGTAATACTGGGTGTCCATTCACTAATGGTATAGAGTAATACTGGATGTTCATTCACTAATGGCATAGAGTAATACTGGGTGTCCATTCACTAATGGTATAGAGTAATACTGGATGTTCATTCACTAACGCTATAAAGTAATACTGGGTGTCCCTTCACTAACGGTATAGAGTAATACTGGGTGTCCATTCACTAATGGTATAGAGTAATACTGGATGTTCATTCACTAACGCTATAAAGTAATACTGGGTGTCCCTTCACTAACGGTATAGAGTAATACTGGGCGTCCCTTCACTAACGGTATAGAGTAATACTGTATGTTCATTCACTAACGGTATAGAGTAATACTGGGTGTCCCTTCACTAACGGTATAGAGTAATACTGGGCGTCCCTTCACTAACGCTATAGAGTAATACTGGGCGTCCCTTCACTAACGGTATAGAGTAATACTGGGTGTCCCTTCACTAACGGTATAGAGTAATACTGGGCGTCCCTTCACTAACGGTATAGAGTAATACTGGGTGTATCTTCACTAACGGTATAGAGTAATACTAGATGTCCCTTCACTAACTCTATAGGATAATACTGGGCGTCCCTTCACTAACGGTATAGAATAATACTGGGCGTCCCTTCACTAACGGTATAGAGTAATACTGGGCGTCCCTTCACTAACGGTATAGAGTAATACTGGGCGTCCCTTCACTAACGGTATAGAGTAATACTGGAGGTGCCCCTCCCCCTTCCTTTGTCTGTAAGACCTTAAGAATTATCAGAGTCAGTCAACTGAGAAATTGTATCAGCCTCACCAAAAATAGGCCATTGGAGGACCTGGCTACACACAGGAGAACAATTAGGGTGACCTTGTCTGCTGGTGGAGGAGGGTAAGCTGCTGGGTTGGGGGGGAGGGGGGGGGGGAACTGCACCACTCCCTCCCCAAAATCCCCCCTACCCGCCCGCGGGAAGTAGGGGGCACCAGCCCTCTCACATGCCAACCTTGCCTACTGCCAGTGAAAGCTCTGGCACTGGCCACCGTAGTAGGGCTTCCTTATAGCCATTAGCACAGCATATTATCCTCGCACCAATCCAACGTTCCTTTTGGAAAGACTGAGGTAATTTCCAGAACCAAATCTGAATAATATTTCAAGAGGGTCCAAATCTTATTCGAATACGGCCGATGTAAGTGCAGGTTTTTAGATTTAGCCCAGCGCCTAAGACACTTGATTCTACTTATGAAGGCCTTCATTGAAGACCAACGATTAGTTAATAGCTAATAGCTAAATTAGTTAATAGCTGAATAGCTAAATCATGTGTTGTAGCACTGAGCTAAAAAAAAAAAACAAAAAAAAAAAAACCTGCACCCACTCTGGCCCTTTTCGGATAATATTGGACACCCCCTGGATTATTTACTTGCCAGTGCTGGCGTTAATGAGAACTGTGTCCTTTCAGAGGGCACGCATTCTTTCCCCTCTCTACAGAAATAAAGAGGGGGGTGGGTCGGTTGCTGAAATTACAGAGCAATTGAATACAAATAGCAGAGATGCACAATGAACAGCATTTTTCAATATGACTGTTTCCATTCTCACCTATAACATTGTGTTCATTGAACCAGGGACAATTACGAGTTATGGGGAAAATTGAATCCAGTAGCCTGGATTGAATTCAATTTTGTTCTAAATTTTCACCCGAAAATAAATTCTAATACAAAAACATTTTCATTGCAGGTGAAGTAATCGCTAAACTAAAACAAATTTGAGCAGGAAAATTTTAAACTTCCATGACTGTAAGTCAATGTTAAGGACAAAATGCGATTGTATCCTGACCTGTTTCTGACTGCATAGTAAGCATCATCAAGGACATTTTCTCTCTTGAGTCGAAATGATTATGAATTCAGACAGCGAGTTAATAGCAGTGGTCAGAGGCGGCCATTTTAAGACTCTTAAAAGCAGCAGCATTTTGTATCATTTATTTGAGGTATTTTGTAATATGAATGCACTCCAAGCATAAAAACAACAGATCCCTTTTGTGTTTCATCCATGTAAACAAGATGTGCTGAAGGACAGGCGTATGGTTGACATGGAAACCACAAAGGCAAGACGAAAGCTTCATTTCGTCACTTTGTTGCTACCATTCACAACGCCGGTTGTAGATGCCCATACCAAAAGGACCACAGTGCTCTCACAATATATAATGCTAAGATGGCTCCAATTCTCCATGGTTTTCCATGTTGTCTCCATTTGACACAGTCCTCTTATTTTGTACAGCTAGGCCAAAAATGATCAACTACATCCATACAGGCTGTTTAGTTCATTCTGCCAATCAAAAATCAAATCAGCAATCACTTTGGTTCCTTAACCAGATTTTCCGCATTGTATGAATACTTGCTTTTTGGCTTCCAAAATCATTATTTAGAAGGACTTGGGAAAACTGTCTAATGCCCCTGCTGAAAATTCAAGCTTAAACCAGCCAAAGATGGTCAAGCTGGTGTAAGCTGTGTTTTCAACAGTTCCAGCTGGTTTTAGCTGGTTGACCAGCAGTTGGCAAGCCTATAGAGAGCTAGTCCACCAGCGTGGCCACTAGTTTACTCTACCAGCTTAACCTGCTTTAACCAGCTACAGACCCATTTTGACCAGCCACAGACCAGCTGTGACCAGCTAAGACCAATTTAGAATCCCATCCAGCTTTTAGCTGGATGTGCTCACTTAAATTATATGTGGGCCAGTTTAACAGACACAGATTAAGCCTAGTCCTAGACTTTCAATTCAATTTTGAATGGAAATTCTCTATAGAAAACTCAGTTTATTCCAGGGCTAAACTTAATCTGAGTCCAGCCCTGTATGTGTGTGTGTATATGCACCTCAGTTTAGCTAGCTCTTCGGTGGACTGATTGGCAACCTATTCAGTGAGGGAATTTGGAGTGTGTAGCTCCTATTGGTTGTACACGCTCCAGCCCCTGTCTTTAATTCTCTCCTTAATCGTGCCTCTCTGTCAGTTGACCCCACAGGTGCTGAAATAGGGGCACATTTCCATAATCCCCAATTAAAGTAGGGACGTCTTTTGACAACACGCCAGCCCTGGCCTGACATGTAGCATCAGGTACCTGCTTCCCTTGCTCCTGGACGACAGGCTGGGAGAACAGCCAGTCCCCAACAGTCACACGGTGCATTTAACATACAATACACATTATATGTGGCTCAGGTATAGCAAAATGCATAAAGGACTGTGTACTGGCACAGTCCATTTCCTTTCAGTTTTGCTTTTAAAGTCTTGGCTTGGCAGATACAGCTACGTACAGTACATGGGGGCCATTTTCAGAAAACCAGCTTTCACCGTGACAAGTGTCCAACTACTTGGCCTTTTATCAGAGCGAGGCTAGACAGACACTGCTACACGGGGCCATTTTCACGAACCCAGCTTTCACCGTGACAAGTGTCCCCCTCAACTAGCCTTTATCTGAGCGAGGAAATGTTTTTTTTTTTTTTAACATTTTGTCGGGAGGCACCGTTTACTCGTCTCTTAAGTGGTGGGCGGCTCTCCTGGGGGGGGTGGTGGAGTGTGGTGTTGGGGGGGGGGGGGTTGGCATGGCGATCACAGCCGGTGGGCTGTCTCCCGGTGGCTGCACTTACTGCTGTAATGGATTGGAACTGCTGGTCCAGTGGTCTTCATACAACCTCATATCGCTCTGACAATGGACAGGAAAGTATAACACTGGAGTCACACGCCCCCCCCCCCCCCCGTAGCTTGGTTTCTTGTTACGGTCCATGTTATGGGGGGGTATGTGCATCGACCCCCCCTCCCTCATTGGCAGGGGGAAATATAGGGTAAGTGGGGGTTTTGCTTCAGTTTTGCTCCATATGTGCAGCGCCTTCAGAAAAATTTCAGCCCCCGTTGATCACTTCCCGTTTTTGCTGTGCTGTAAAAATCAAATCAAAATATATTTTGATGGGATTTTTTTTTCTACTCCTATACAAGTTCACTCTCAAAATAGATGTGTTAAAAATCACATAACATGATTTTTAACACACCTCCACAATTTGTGTTGTGTTACAATTTGTGTTCAACACAGTCTGTGTATGTTTGTAACACAAAAGCAGTAACTTTCTGACACAAAATGTGTTTAAATTAACACAAAAGTCACACAAAGTGAGTCGGATAATAGCACATCCTTTCTGAGAGAGTAAATGTCTTTAATGCCAAAAGAAAAAGGTATTTAGATGTCTTCAGAATTATATAAAAAATTAAAACCTGAAAAATGACTAAATGAGTATTCACCCCTTTGTTTAAACAACCCAAATTGGGCCAAATATATTCCATTTTCATTTTTTATTCTGGAAGGGAGTTGTAGATAAAGTTTTATAATGCTAGAACATTTTTTTCGTTTCTACTGTTGCATTCTCTCATCCTTGCTCTTTTCAGTCAAGATTTCTTTTTGTTTCTGTCCTTCTTTTCCCCTCTGTGTTGGGAAGTTCTCGATCTTACTTTTCTTTTCCCGACTTGCTATTCACTCCTACTCCTCTCATTCCATCCCCCTCTCTCCCTCCCATTGCGTTTCTTTTTCTCTCTCTCTCTTTCACGCTCTCTTCCTCCCATTGCATTGTATTTCTCTCTCTCTCTCTCTTTTTCACTCTCTCTCGTTCTCTCTCTCCCTCCCCCCCCCATTGTATTTCACTTTCTCCCTCTCCCCATCCCCTGCTTGGCTCTTCTCTGCCAGTCGACTGTGTCTAATGCCCCTTTATTTTCACTTTCCATCCAAACCCAGAGAGAGGAGAGAGTTCATCTATCCCCCCCCCCCCCCCCTGTCCTCCCCTCCTCTCTGGGTTACCCGGGGTGGGGTGAGGGGAGCTCTTGGCTCCCTCTAATCTGTCCTGAAGAGCAGCTTCACCGACCGCAGATAATCTCCAGCAGTTCCACCGCGCGCAGGTCAGGCACCTGGGTGACACTGAGATCTTGTAGTCGCCGACCCCCCCGTGACCCCCTTTTGTTCGGGCCGATTCAGCGAAATCATCGAAAAGACAAACGCTCGTCTTCCCAAGCCCCCCTTTTCCCAGTTCCATCTGAACACCTACAGGGAGAGGCCCAACTCTTTTAATTGATGATGGATTTTTTTTTTTCCAGCACTGAGAAAATACAAAAAAAAAAAAAAAAACTAAACAATACAAAAACAAGGCAAGCGGAATAAACAAATGAAGAAATTTGGATGGCTGGGATGTGAGAACATCTGTCGCACTAAATCAGCTCCCTTTTGCGAAGACCCCTATATCTCTTCCTCCTTCCTTCCTTCCTCCGCTCATAAGATATCCACAGCAGCCCTGTCTGCTCTCCTCCCGCGCTCTCGCCAATCATCTCTGCAGGTGGGTGTTCCGTCTCCACCTGAGAGGTGGTGGGATAAAAGACATCGCAATTACGGGGTGGTGTGAGAGAGAGAGAGAGAGAGAGAGAGAGAGGGAGGGATAGGGAGGGATAGAGAGAGAGAGAGAGGGAGGGATAGAGAGAGAGCATATGAGAGAAAGGGATAGAGAGAGAGGTAGAGAGAGAAGAGAGAGAGAAAGGGAGAGAGAGAGAGATAGAGACAGAGAGGGAGGGATAGAAATAGAGAGCGAGAGAGAGAGGGGGATAGAGAGCCAGAGAGATAGAATGAGAGAGAGAGAGGGATAGGGAGGAAGGTAGAGAGAGGGAGAGGGATAAAGAGAAGGGTGAGAGAGAGAGAGGTAAAGAGAGAGAGAGGGATAGAGAGAGCGAGAGCATATGAGAGAGAGGGATAGAGAGAGAGGGAAAGAGGTAGAGAGAGAAGAGAGAAAGAAAGGGACAGAGGGATAGGGAGAGGGAGATAGAGATAGAGAGGTAGAGAGAGCGAAAGAGAGGGATAGAGAGAGAGAAAGAGGGATAGAGAGAGAGGGAAAGAGGTAGAGAGAGAAGAGAGAAAGAAAGGGACAGAGGGATAGGGAGAGGGAGATAGAGACAAGAGGTGAGGATAGAGCAAATCGAATGCCACTCCAGCGCGTAGCGGAGTCCCGAGTCCCTTCGAGCCTCTGCTACCTACCCCCCACCACACCGGCACGGCTGCGTGAGGACAGCTCCGCTTCGCCAACTCATTAGAGCCCAAACGCACCCGCTTCCTCCCCCCCGTCCCCCCCAATTACCTCCTCTGGTCCTTCTCCGTTCCCCCACCAAACCACCCCCCCACCATCACCCCTCCCCCCGAACCCCTCCTGACAAAGGCGGAACTGCGGGAGCTATGCCACCGTGGCCCCCCCACATTAGCGGCTGTGTCACATTAGTGATCCGGAACATAGAGAGAAATCATCAGTTACCATCAGAGGACACGGCGCCCCCCGGGGGGGGGGGGTGGGGGGGGGTATCACTGGGGTTAGCGGGAAAACTACAATGCTGTTGGACACCCTTCCCGTCCTCTCCTTCTACTGTCCTTGTTCCTGTTGCCCCCCACCCCCCACCCCATCCCCACCCACCCTTCCTCTTCGCCTGCTCCCTAAACCTTTCCTCCCATACTCCCAAAACCATAGATCTGCTGCCGACCAATCACTCCAGATCGCATGTCGTATCCATGGAGTAGTAAAATCAGCTGGCACAGATCAGCTACAGGACTACTGTCCTCCCCAACCACTGTTTTGGCTTCATAACACCACATTTAGCGAAACTACCATCCGAGGACATGTTTCTCTTTAGGGAATTTTGTAAGTACCAGCACTGGAGATGGTAGTTTGGCTTCAAAAGACCATTTCTAGTCAAACTACCATCTGATGACTGTTTGTTCCTTGGGGAATTCAGTATGTACTGGCATTAGAGATGGTAGTTTGGCTTCAAAAGACCACGCCTAGCCAAACTACCATTCGAAGAAACATTGTTCTTTGGGGAATTTAGTTAAGTATTAGCATTAGGGATGTAGCACCACGAAGATTGAAGTTTTGATGTCGACAAATTAGATGTTATTTTGTCAGCTGTCAGCTGCAGTATGGTAGCTGTTCCTCCAGTCTAATCTGAGACCAATTCAAACCCCAGTGCCATGTTTTACAGAATAGCTAAAACGAGATTGGTTGAAAAATATGGTTCAAGTGTAGATGAGCCAATGGCATACATATGCTTTCTTGGTTAAATACACATGTCATTGAGATCATGTTGAACACTTTCGAAAACAATAAAAAAAGTTCACCAGGCTGCACTAGCTGCATGTCTGCCTGCCCAGTCATTAGTTGGCCATCTTGTTCTCAAAGCCTTTTTTAATCCCATATCCGCCCTCGATGTCCAAAGAGCTGAACTATGATCAAACCACAATGACATTACATTCCGAGTCTAAAGATTCTTCATAAAGCTTGAAAAAGGCATTGGCCAACAGAAGTTTTCCTTTTTGCCTGACTTATTTATCAAAAGATTTCAGCCGTGTAAAGTTTAGCGACTCCAGAAACCGTTTCTCTGCCATGATGCGGATAAGCGCATTACAAAAGGACCAGCCAGCCTGCTTTAAGTAGCTTTATAAATGAGTCATGCAGAGAGGAAAAATCCATTCCATAATCCTTGTAAACAAAGATGACACGTTAAATAGCTTTTTGTATTGCTGCAAGTCAACGCTGACCTTTTACCAGTGTGCGAGAGATAGTGGAAGTAACTGAAGGAACTTTGTCATTCTCCTGGCAGATTATGCAGCTACAGCTTATTTATTTATATTTTTTTAAACTAGGTAGGTCCACTGAGAACTCAGAGGTTTCCCTTGACATAGGGCAGGGGTCCCCAGTCTTATCCAGAAAGGGCCGGTGTGGGTGCAGGCTTTTGTTCCAACTGGGCAGTTACACACCTAATTCTACTAATCAAGGTGCTTAGCAAAGACTCCAAGGGGTTGATTAGTAGAATCAGGTATGTTACTGCTTGGTTGAGGACCCCTGCTTGAGGACCCCTGACTTAGGGAATCAAAGTTTGCACCTTTTTTTTTGTTATGAGATGAGGGTGGTAGATTAGGTGGCCGGATACAGAGTAAAAAGGTTCTTTTCACCATTGTTAGTACGCTTACATTTTTAGAAAAGTGTTATGGGATCTTCACGGTTTATTTGGCAGATGCTTTCATCCAAAGTGACGTACAAGCAGTGCATATCGAAGGTCACTGGAACACGGTCAGATAGAGGTCAGATATAGTGCAGCTATCCCATAGCCATGAACATAAAGTTCAGTTCACACAGTAAAGCTTTGTCAGTAAAGTCAGTACTGGCTGAAGTCAGTAAATCTATGGCTAAGTCTTAAGAAGTGAGGCACAATTACAAGAGATATGACATGGAAGTTCGAGATACAAGATGAAAGTGCTACTTGATCGTTTGTCTAACACTTGGCTGTGAGCAAAAGCTGCAATCTAGACGTCCAGAAGCGTGGTTGACAGACGTTGTGACATAAACAGACTAGGTTATCCCCAATATACCTCAGGCCTTTACCAAGACATAGCCTGGCTCATCATATTCATTAAGACATTTCCAGTGTGACTGCAATGTTCCAGAAGTGACATCACTGGATACCTATAGTGTATGAAAATATACTGCAAAAATAAGGTTTATTTGTCACATTCATTAACAAAACATTGGCTACGAATGATTAAATATAAAAAATATGAATTAAAAACAAAAATCAGACAAAGTACAAAATAGAGGGGTTGGTGGAAATGAGGAGCAACGGTCTGCTTCTGTTTAATGTTCTTGGAGTTCTATTAGTGGAGTTGCTCAGTGGCCAACAATAGAGGATTGTGGTTGTACTGGGCAGCTCCCAGGTGTGAATGTGTATATGAATATGAAGCAGGGCGTTCCTGCAAAAGAGCATCCGTGCTCAGCGAACCTACCCTGGGTAAATAAAGGTTAAATAAAAAATTTTTTTTTTAAATTGGGTGTACAGTCATCTATTGCATAAGCACACCATCACTCATTAGTCACCGAGGTGAACGGGCACTGATGAGGATGTGATTAAACCCACTGAACGTCAGGCCTTGGCAACACGGACGCGCCTCGCCTATTCATTTTCCATCAGTGCGGAAAACATGTCCGAATGGCTGATATATAAAATATGCAGACTTTTTATTTTTTTTACTGAACCGTGAGGATTGTCTGAAAGTACCCGCCCCGTGTGTTGCTCCCCTGATTGGACACTCATCTCAGGGCAATTGAGTTTAATCGGCCTCTGGTAAGAGAAAAAGATTGTTATCTCCCCCCCCTCCCCCCCCCCCCTCGGAAGTCCACAGATTTCTTCAAGCAAGAAAAAAACCATTTCCACTCCCGGACACGCTTCCTACATGGATGTCGCGCCCACATAAACTGTGATCGAGTGCGGTTTTTAAACCAACGGCCCAGATTTTTATATTTTCTTTTTGTATAACACCGATTAAGTGGAGAGTCTCCACTGTACTGTTTATACTCAGTGCATCCAGAGCATCCTCGTCGGCCCCACATTAACAAGACAGCAAAAACTATAAACACAAACAACATTAACTTGCCTGGTCTGCGACAAGCAGATTTCAGTCTCCGCAGAGTTAAGTTCAAGGGCTTAAAGCTTGCCACTCAGCAGTGGTTACAGCATTGAATTCTGGGCTTTTTAGTGCCTGTCTGTTAAAGAGCCATTGCCGGGTACTGTTGCTGTACTGCTCCATTTGGGTTCTGGAAGCTTCCGCAGCAGAATAATAAGTACGGTGCAAATTTGTTAGTAGAGTAGATTGCCTTAAACAAAAAAAAAAGAACTGTCAGGCCCAGCGGACTCCGAGACGGTTTCCCAACAGCCCCTCTGTTCCAAGCTTAAACTTAAGAGCTGTTTTCTGCAGCAAGGCGGTGTACTGAAGTACAGTACACACACATACACACACACACACACACACACACACCAGTGCCTGTGTACATGTACTCACATGGGCACACACACACACCAGTGCCTGTGTACATGTACTCACACAGGCACACACACACACACACACACACCTGTGCCTGTGTACATGTACTCACACAGGCACACACACCAGTGCTTGTGTACATGTACTCACACAGGCACACACACACACACACACACCAGTGCCTGTGTACATGTACTCACACGGGCACACATACACACACACACACCAGTGCCTGTGTACATGTACTTACATGGGCACACACACACACACACCAGTGCCTGTGTCCATGCACTGGTGAGTGTGTGTGTGTGTGTGTGTGTGTATCAGTACGGAACATTATAACACACACACACACACACACACATCAGTGCTTGTGTACACGTACTCACACAGGCACACACATACACACACACACCACTGCTTGTGTACACGTACTCACACCAGTGCCTGTATGCATGTACTCACTCAGGCACAGAAATACACACACACACACACACACACACACACACACACACACACACACACAAGAAGGTGCACTCAGGCGAGGAGAGCACTTGTATTCGGCAAACAGGTGCAAGGGTAGCTCCTGGTGCCTGAGCACCCGCCCCCATTTGACCCAAGCACTCCATATTCTTTCTTAACCAAAAAGTATGTTATTCACCTCAAGTAAGAGTGCACGATAAACAGATCATTTAACAAAAATCAGTCAAGATTTGCTTAAAAAATCATATTTTGAAGATTGGAAAAATAATGTGAATACCCGAAGCAATCAATGGCAGTGGCCTAGTAGTATATATCTAATAGATATATCTATTTCTCTTTCGGAATGCAGTGTTTATTATGTTCCGTTCTGCACTGATACACCAGTAAACTCAGCTCTCGGGTTGTTTCAAGGACTTTATTGAAGTAGTCTTGACACCATAAAGTTGTTTGTGTGATATTTTCTTTCATTTCCATTACGCTTGGCGATGTGCCTTTTGGCTGAGATTACCCTCACCAGAGGACAGTTTGAACAAGACATTATATTTAACTGAAATGAAACATAAGATAGCAAAAATGATTTTTTCGGGGTGGTAATAACAGGTTGTTTTTGTCCCAAATTTTATTTTTATTTTTTGGGTTGGTGCCAGGAGATATGGGACTGTGCAGAAACATTCCAATTCTCCTGCAGCACGACGTAAGTCCAAATATTTAATGTAAGAAAGCTTTGTCTGTTTTTTGGCCGAGCCAGTCTCTCTCTCTCAGGGGTAATATGTAGACGTTATCCAATCTCGGTTTAGGATAAAGTGAACATCAGTGCCTCTGAATGTTGATTCACAGAATCATAGCCGATGGGTGTAATGGGAGGGAGTCAGCGAGATGTAGAACTAACATAACGTAACGTAACATAGCATAGCATAGCATAGCGTAGCATAGCATAGCATAGCATAGCATAGCATTGCATAGTGTAGCATAATGACAGGAACAGGCCATTCAACCCAACAATGCTCGCCATTTTACTGACTACATTAGTGCTCTGATTAGATACAGACTAGATAGTATCTAACACTGTTAGATACTAACACAGGAGATAAGCCCTACTGACCAAAAAAAGCTGACACGGGCTTCCCTTGAAGCACCAAATCAGTAGCCTTGGAGCAGGAGTCCTCAATCTTATCCAGAAAGGGCCAGTTTCAAACCAAGCAGCGACACACTGTGTTTCTACAATCAAGGTCCTCAGCAAGAAAACTCTAGCGGTTGATTAGTAGAATCAGGTGTGTGTAACTTGCTTGGTTGGAACAAAAAACGCCTGCACCCCTACACCGGCCCCCTCTCTCGATAAGATTGAGGACCCCCCCCCCGCCTTTAAGGGAAAGCGTCGAGTCAGTGATACGTCTCTCCACATTACGCTGGCACACACAGGACTGGATAAATCAACTGGTTAGCATGCTGGCGATGATTCATTTGAGAACTCTGATCTTTCATATGCACAAGATGTCCTCCAGCAGTCTGACAGGGGAAGAAGAGGTCACTGTCACTGTTTGAATTAAACTTTAAATTTTGCTGTTGGTGTCTTTCTGCAATGGAACTGTAATTATCTCTGATTTTTTTGTACCAATTCATAGTACTCAGCGGAAAAAAAAAGCCGATGATAAAATATTGAAAAAAAAAACAAGCTTTTTATCCAAATAATTTTATTTATTTATTATAAATTACAAAGGTTTGTTTTTCATCAGTATTTTTTCTCTCGGAGTAGTATGTAATGGCACAAAAACATCCAAGGTGACAAAGCAAAAAAGTGAAAAACTCGAAAGGTGGTCAATATTTCCTGAACGTACCAGTGCCGTAACCAGGAAAATCATACTCAGGTAAGACTTTGTATACAATAGCTGCAATGTTAATAGCACATGCTATGGAATGCTAAGCATTTTCTAGTCACTTTAAGGGCTCATAATAGTCTGATGTCTGATAATAATGTTGTTGATGAGGATTTCCTGTGCCTTGGCTACAAATGGCTAATTTAGTCTGCCAGAAGGTACGTGTGTATCAAATGGGCCCCAAAAGCCATTCAAAAGATTCATGGGTATTGTTTGTATGGGCTGTATATGAATAAAAATTAAAAATTCACAAATTCAAATTCAACATTGTGACAAGGCCCTCCATAGAGATTTCTGAACCCAGCTGATGACATGACATGACATAACATGACATAATGACGAGAACAGGCCATTCAGCCCAACAATGCTCACCATTTTCCTGACTAATTTAGTGCTCTGATTACCTACAGACTAGACAGTCTCCAACACCTTATCAAGCCCGGTCTTGAAAATCCCCAGAGTTTCTGCCCCTACTACGTGACCTGGCTGGCTATTCCACACATCGACTGCTCTCTGTGAAAGAAAAATTATTCCCAATGTCTGTATGGAATTTACCTTTTTTTGCTAATTTCCATTTATGTCCTCTCGTTCTATGTAATGTGGCTCCTACATTATCTTTATGAGAGGAAACTTGCCTCGTTAGCGAATTATAACGGCATTAGCAGTCGTGATGGAATGGAGTGGGGGGTGGGGGGTGGCGCGGGGGGAGGGGGGAGTATAGTCGAACTGTGTGTCCCAGAGCCCTGGAAGAGGAACATAATGTTCCATTACCTTAACTGTCTTGTCTAATATGCTTCCAAGTCATCTTGTTAAAATACTGTCTTGGCTCATGCGTGCATAAAAACATATATAATGTTGCATGCTGGTATTTTACACACACACACACACACACACACATGATCAATGTTGATTTTCCATTAGTTTTAAACTCTGGAAATACAGGAATGAAAATATGAATATGTGTACAATGATATTCTCTGATCCTGTACGACACTATAGTTCTTTAGAATATATGTCAATTTACCTTAAAAAACAGTAAAAAAAATATGCTTATAATTTGGGCCTATGGCTCCATTTGTGCTTCTGGAATTGAGTCACATAAATTTTTACAGGTGGTGAAAAAAATCTGTTCTGTAAAAGGGGAAACCATTTGCACCTTTTGATTTGATTTGAAGGCGTTTGCTCTTTTTGATTCTAGTCAGAATAATCCCGATCTGTAGTTTAAAAAAGAAATATATATATACATATAATTTTAGATTTTTTACATCGGGCTGGACAATCAGCAGGTCAGAATTAGTTCATTACCAACAGTATTGGTCAGGTCGCACGGTGGACTGTACCTGTAGTGGTGCAGCAGGTAAGTTGCCTCTAGTACATAGGTCAGTCAGGAACAGGGGTGACCCCCTTGGATTTTTGGTCACGTGAAAAAGATCTCACATTGGGCCCCACCATCCCAGGCCACCCCATCTGTACACAGTCAGTTATGGCACAATTTTAGAAGGGCCCCTATCAGTCAGGACACCCCTGGTCAGGAATGAATGTCATTAAGTATTCTCTGGTTTTAGGCAATTTTGGAAGTTTTACTGGTCAGTAGCATGTTGTGGTTGCAAAAAGGTTCCTGTCTGACTTTCATACTCTGCACTTCAGATGGAATCCCTCAAAAATTCAATCAAATGTCCTTAATCAGTTTAAGGGCGTATGCTATTCAATCAAACCAGACTTTATTATTATTGTTGTTTTTTTCAGATTCAATCAAACCAACCTTCTGCCAATAACGGTTCATCTTATTCTCATAAGCACTGAAAAATCTAGCAAACGAGAATGGGCGTGGCCTCAAAGGAGGGACATCGACATGGAGGCGGGACCTCTCTTAAAGGGACCGTGCACATATAATCAATGTCCAGATCGTGCCCTCGTAAAAAAGTAAGACTAATGCCATCAAAGTTATGAGCTGGTGGCCTCCACAGTGCCAGGCTCTTCGGGCAGTGGAACAACATCACTGAGACGAGCCAGACCCTGAAGGCACACAATCAATTCAGCAAGAAATGTCAAGTCATGCTGGCTTATGCAACAATGAAACAATCTCCGTGCCATAATGTCAGCGTTGTGTTGTGTATTTTTTCGGTGTGTACTGATACGCCCATGAGGCAAATGTCAGTCTAATCATGATGAAATTCATCAGAAGGCTACCAACTTGATATTTGGAGTAAAATTTCATATTAACCGTAGCATTTACTTTCCCCATTTTGACTCGGGCTATTTTAAATTCTTTACTTTTTAAATCGCAGGTCGGGGGGAATCAGGGGAATGCAGTACCGTCATTTTTCACAACATTTCTCAGGCTACATTTGAACTGAAAGATAACAACATCGCTATATTTTACTACCAGACAGTAGTTTCCATGTGCTGAATACCCAAAATCTGGGACATACAGCTCTAGTGACAGCACCTCCTATCCTAGAAATCTACTGTTTACTGTTCCACTGATGCAAGTTCCAAAGCAAGGGTCCCCCTCCAGTCTCAGAGAGCATGCCTCAAGCGGCGGCCATCTTAGTTTTTGCAAGCCACTTGATGTTTTGCCAGTTTCTCAGGAAATTTTTGCCAAGTTCTTCGACAACCCCCATAGACACTGACGTTGCACAAAATTAAAAGACCTGCAGGCAAAAAAAAAGTTTGCTTCGTTTAAATAGGCTATGCAATCCCAACATATTGTTTCATGTTGTTATTTTGTGTTATGAGCTGAATTTTTTTTATTCACAATTAGTTTATTTATTTATTTATTTTTTTTAAAGTGCGCTCGGCCTAAAAACAGTTTAGCAAATTCAGAAGTTACAAAGGTTGACGAAAGCATTAACTCAGCTTTGGTCTTCTTCTACTGTTGGGAGCATATGGGTGCCCTTGAACCCCAATGTTTATGAGAAAATTTTAGAGCCTTCAACAGATTTGTAACATTTTATTGTATTGGAGTATTGCAAGGATGCTAGAATTTCATTTTATTGTAGCAAAAATATTTTTCCCATGGTGGGATGTCCTCCTTACACTGATGTAAACATGAAACACTTTAGCATGCTGGAAATCTGCGACCCATATAAACATGTTTAGTATGAAAAGGCAGGTGTGTTTGCAAAAAAATGACCAGGTGCAGCTCATTGCATCGATCACTCAGTGAAAACACGTTTTCCATTGGCTGGACCATAACGATATACAGGGATACAGCGCTGGATTCATCCAGGGCGGCTTAATTGGTTTGCATTGCATATTTGATTGAATCTACCCCTCTAACTTCATAACAAGGATGCTTTACTTCCATTAAAAGTTTGAAGTGAATAGTTTCCACTAGTTTATCATCATTTAAATTGTCGTAATAAATTACTGCAGTTATAACTTCTTTTACAAAGGCCGTGCACAAGTGCTGTGTTGCTTTGCAATAGAAAGGAGTTCACACTCAGGTCTCACATTCATTAAAGGAATATTTATAGACACTTATTATAGCTGACATTAATTAAAGCTTATATTGCCATACACCATAACTGCGTGTTATTTTATTTTATTTTTTTTTTGTTAGTTACAGTTATGGAAGGAATGATTACGAATGCAAATTGGGTGCGAAGAGAGACACGCGCAGACGTTCTTGGGGAAGTTAATGAGTGCGTGTGAATGCAACAGCGACGCTGCCTCCTTGTTTAACGCCATTAACACGTTTTAAGCGAACGCGGAGTTTCACCTGGAGTTTTTCTTAAAGCAAGCGCATCTCATTAAATCCCCATCGGTATAAATACCACACCTGTGATGGGATTCTCCGTCTGATCTGCCGCTGCCTGCCAGCACATGAAATGCAAACACAATAAAAAAATGTAACAAAAATAAGTACGCATGGAGTTCGCCAGGACTGGAGATTAACACCTGTGCTTTAGGCCAGTGGTTCCAAAACTCTCCTTAGGTAACTTCAGCCGAATCCAGGTATTTGATGTGTTTCAACACACCTGGTTAGTTTCATTATTTGAGCTTGAGGTGGAACATGTTAAATGCCTGGATCCAGATTGGAGGTACCTAAGAGAGATTTGGGTTAGAGTTAGGTTTAGCCTCTGCTATTTAACTGTGTCCACAACATTGCATGACACAGATATGTCTGGATCCAGAGGCTGCCAAACCCTGTTCCTGGAGATCTACTGTCCTGTAGGTTCTCACTTCTTCTCACTCCAACACGTACACCAACAAAGCCACACCTCCTTCAACAGCTATCTCAGAGATCTCATCGAGCTGCTAATCATTCGAATCAAGTGTGCCAGATTAGGGTTGGAATGAAAAGCGACAGGACGACAGACCTCCAGTAACAGGGTTGGGCAGCCCCCTGGACTGGACCCTCTGAGGCCCCCCGCCCATCCTGCGGTATCCGATACTAAAGGCCCCAAAAGCTCTGACCAGCGCGCCCCACAGGGAGCAGGCCAGGCCAAGCAGAGCTACTTAGGATCATTAGTACCGGCACAAAACCCAGCTACCAGAGGGAAGGAGAGGGAGGGAAAGGAACGGCTTAATAACGAGACAATCAGTCTAATCTCCCGCTGCACTTTTCAACCACTGTACTTTACTGCTCAAGTTTTAATTAAAATGAAAGGCTTTAAACTAAACGACCTTGTTACACCTAGCATAATGGTAACAAGGCATTTTTTTTTTCTATTCTTTTTTTCCCCCCCTAAGTGCAAGATAATATGCGGCCTTGCGAAATTCCATTCATATAATTTGAAAGGGCGGCACTGTGGTAGCAGTGGGTAGCACTGTTGCCTCACAGCAAGAAGGTGCCGGGTTTGAATCCCAGCCTTTGTGTGTGGAGTCTGCATGTTCTCCCCCATGTGGGGCTTCCTCCAGGTACTCTGGTCCAAAGACATGCAGGTTAATTGAATTGGAGAGTCTAAATTGCCCATAGGTATGTATGAGTGTGTGAGTGAATGGTGTGTGCGTGTGCCCTGCGATGAACTGGCGAACTGTCCAGGGTGTTTTTCCTACCTCTCGCCCAGTGCATGCTGGGATAGGCTCCAGCACCTCTTGCAACCCTGCCAAGATAGCGGGAATAGATAATGGATGGATAATTTGAAAATCAAGGGAAAATGGAAAAAGCTGCTGCATCGCATGAATTGCCAGAACCTGAAAGTTCTCTTTTTAAATGCTGGGGGTAATCTGATTCATGTTTAGCTGCCAGTCAAAAGAAATTAACTTCAGGGAGGGAAAGAAACAAAAAACAAACAAACAAAAAAAAACAAAAGAGAGAGAGAGAGAGAGAGAGAGAGATAGCCGTTAAAGCGGGACTAAGGGGATCTCATTTCATCTCATTTCATTTGATTTATTTTTCCCTCCGTTTAGAAGATATTGCCCTTTCCAGGTGGGCCGGACAATTACAGAGAGCGACCGCCACCCTCCTGTGCGCTAATGGGATGGTCAGCGTGGGGGGGGGAGGGGGGGGTTGGGGAGATGGATGGGTCCTCGCCCGCCGCTCAGTCCTCATTATCAGGTGGCTGCTGGATAATCAGTTTCCATTAGGCCGCCCAGCCTGTGCCATTAGCTCGTGGAAGGTGATGGGAGGGGGGGGGACAGGGTGATGTCATGGTTCGCAGGCACCGCGGGGTGGCCCTCCTCTGGGGGGGAACGCACCTGACCGCCTGAGCAGAGGGAGTGGGGTGGGGGGGGGCGAATGCGAGGATCTTTCCTCGGGTCTGTTTTAGAATTCAAAAACATTCAAAAACCTCAAGGCTCCAGAACAGCTTTTTTTGTTTTGTTCTTCTTTTTTCCAGGAATAAAATTGTCACACTAATATATTTTGATTGCCCCATTAGGGACGGCTAAATAAAAACGAATCACCCGCCCCCCCCCACAGATGCAGCCACTGAAGCGTGCGCTCGATATTTCATCGCAAATTACCCTGATTTTCTCAACGGCCCCCCCATCCCACCCCCACCCCCCACCCTCTAAAACCACCAGGCCGTAGGAACATATGTGGCCTGCAACCTCTACACCTTTTCACAACACATTAGAATGCCTGTGAAGGCCTCAGGCACCTGGAGATAGAGCGGACTGAAAGCACTCCGGGGGGGTGAAGGGGGGGTGGGGGGGTAACTGTGCAGGAGGGTGTGATGAGACTGCATGTGGCAGAATTACGGCTGGAGGAGAACCTCTCTCTCTGGCAGTCCCGCGACCTGCGGAGGGAATACCTGAGGAATGGGTGCTCAGGTAACTGGAACAGTGGCTCTGTAATGGCGTCTGTTGTGATTGGCTCTGCGGTGCCTACACACAAAAAAGAAAGAAAAAAATGAGTCTCGGTGTTCTCTCTCTCTCTCTCTCTCTGTCATAGCTCTTCTCTGTACACCTCTTTTCTATCACTTTCTCACTCTCTCTCTCTCTTTGTCATAGCTCTCCTCTGTACACCTCTTTTCTCTCTCTCTTTATCGTAGCTGTTCTCTGTACATCTCTTTTCTTTCGCTCTCTCTCTCTCTCTCTCTCTTCCTCTCCGCCTTTACAAAAGCAAAACAGCGGAGTGTGCAGAAGTTCCCCGTGGCCCGGCATCCAGAAGGAGCTTAACACGAAAGGCAATCAAACCGAATCGCCAGGTGCCTGTCGAGGCTGTCGCCAAATCCCTCTTTAGAAACCGAGGGCCCACTTTGTTCAAAAACCTAATTTCTCCTTTCTTTCCCCCCCCCCTCCCACTCCGCCACACAGTGCTGTGCAGCGATCGGCAAGCGCACGACGCCGTGGAGCAGACACAGGCAACCTCCCGGCGGAAATCTAAAAGAGAGAGAGAGAGAAAAAAAAGGAGAAAGTCAAACACAAACATCCCCCCGCAGTTTCCTTACACGTTCTTCCTCCCAGATTCTTTTGTGTCTTCCTGCATCGAGGGGTGTGTGTGTGTGTGTGTGTGTGGATTGGTGCAGAGCTCACAGGGTACTTCCTGCCACAGAATCCTGCTTGAGGCACTGTGGTACACGATTTAAGTCCGTAAGATAACGGCTTGCTGTCATAACGCTTGTAAAAGCGGTGGACTTTGTTTACCAAGTGGCTTTGCACGTAATGTGACAGTCATTCTCCTACGCGTTCGGGGTCTGTTTGATACTGTCTGTACAGTGTCGTGCGAAAGTATTTGTCCCCCTCCCGATTTCCTCTGTTATTGGACATTTGTCACTCAGAAGGTGGCAAATACTTTTACACATCGCTGTATATTCATTACATATTTGTATTTGTCTTAATACTGTAGCTTATTCTTCTGCCTAGTTGGCTGTGCAGATGTTAGACCAGGATAGTGTTCATTGTTCTCGGCTAGAAATAGCTGTACAAAATAAGTAATTGTACCTTACTGAACCCGTGTTCAGCAGTTGTCTACGATCATGAAAATGCACTTTTGTACGTCGCTTTGGATAAAAGCGTCTGCCAAATGAATGTAATGTAACATATGGTGCGTCTGTAAGTGGGCTTGCCCTGCGATAGATTGGCGGCGGGCCTGTCCAGGGTGTATTTCTGCCTCTCGCACAATGCACGCTGGGATAGGCTCCAGCACCCCCCGCGACCCTGCTCAGGATAAGCGCTTATAGATAATGCATGGATGGATGGAAGTGGGTTGGCCGTTAGGAGCGGAGGGTGTCTGATGTTAGAGAAGTCTGATCTATTATGTCTGAGGAGTGGGTGAAGATCTGGGAGTGCAGCCATGGCATTCTGCTGACTAATGGTTTTTCTGCAAACCCGCCCCCCCCCCCCTCCACTCCCCTCCTCAAACAGGTACAGAACCCCTCCAGTCAGGGGCAGACTTGTAAAGGTCGGCTAAACACAGAGATTCACTCCACTTTACACACTCTTACTAGGAGACACAATTTTTTTTACAAAGTATATATGTATCCTCAGGTTGAATTCTCAGGCTCAGGACAAAGTATCTTTGTGACAAATAAGTTGGGGGGGGGGGACCGCCTGACCGGGGCCTGGGCCCAGGACAAAGCGTCCTAGCTGCCCCCCCCCCTCCCCCATTTTACGTCCCAGTGGATCATTATTGAGGGGTGATTCTGTCTGCTCGCCTGCTGACAGATCCTGGCCACCGCCCTGTTTCCAGTCTCCTTCGATCTTCTCAATGTCAGGGCCGTCAGGAGAAGATCACATGGAAACGTGTGTGTGTGTGTGTGTGTGTTGATCACACCTGGTTTGATGCAGGCAGGAAGGCAGTGATTAATGTGGGGGGGGCGGTGTTGGGGGGGGGGTGCTTGACTGCTGGCCCTTCTGAAACCGACCAACGTGGGAAAAGGCCTGTGCCGATTTATCATGGTCTGACTGAAAAGCACCAAACCAATGGGCTGAACTCAACCTGCCTCCTCCTTGGGGGTTTTGAGTACAGTCACAGCTTTTCTGTTTTTAAACTGGTTATTGATTGATTTCATCGTCAGGTAAACTCATGATGTTACTTAGATATAAAAATACTGAAACAATTGGTCAAAACCACAGACTGATTAAATAGTAGGAGCCACCGTGTGTGTGTGCATTTATATGTTGGTATTTATAAAAATGTATAATACCCCCCCACCAGTTTTGTACTGTACATGAGGTAAGATAAGGTTCCAGTAAGACCAACTGTATTTTCACTATAAATTCTAAATTCTTGATGGGAAACAATGGCATATGTATGTGAATCACTCCACCATGCATTAGTATAGTTTCTGTGTTTAGATCCTGTGTTGTGGAAGATGAGTGAGGCTTTTCCTGTTGACAGAAGATAAATAATTAACACTGAATACAGTAAGATGGTTAGCAAACTGACTGTGGGAAATTTGAAGACATGTTCATAGTCTAGCATAAACAAGCCAGAATAGTTAACTCTCTTCAGTAAACCTTAACTCCGACATCCCAAGTGCTAATTATTCAAATATAGTCATTGTTCACAGATGAAAGCAAACCAAAGTCACATGTTTTCAGCATTACCTTACTGGTGCATATTTTAACTGACGAATAGTTCAGTGAACAGACAACACTGAAAAACATACTATAGCCTACATTGTATTAGGTTACAACTGAGCTGGTGTAAGAACAAACGAACTAGATCAAGGAACAAAAAACAAGTCAGAGAATGACAGGGACAACAACTGAGAGCTCAAAGAGGAAATCTGTAAACATGGTGGTATAACCATGGCAACGGGAAGGCATTCAAATACATTTGAATGGAATATGAGCCACAACTGTCACAACTTAGGGATTCGAGCAGGAGGGTGCAGACTAATCTCAGCCAATATTCTGTTGCATCAGACTTTCAAAGTCTCGTGATCGTGAAAACATCCGATGTGATTTTGAAACGCAGTCCTGTTCGTCTTTTGCCCACGCGGAGATTCAGAATGAATTTGTACAGAATGACAGTGCTTTGGGGGGGGAGAAAAAAAAAAAAAAAAAACCTCTCCATCTTCATTCTGAAGCAGGGGTGCCAGGTACACCGTCAGAGTGCAGAGATGAGATATCAGTTCATACAAGTTCGGTGCCAGTGAAATAATGGCTTTCCCTTTCAGCACTGCCTGGAAAAGGCCTAATTTTGTCACAGACAGCAATATGTGGGTAATACATTAATACTGGGATTACAGTAAGTCAGATTGTTTTTAGCCACCTATTACAGAGAGTAATGGAGAGGCAGAGAGAGTGCAATGAATCACCACCTGCAGGTATATGTGTGTGCATATGGATGGATGAGGTTGGTTCCAGCATGTCTATAACCCAGAGCTGGTGACGGAAGCTTATTGGAAACAGAACATTGTGGGGCTAACTATACGACCAAAAGTACCTGGACACCCCTTCGTCTGGGGCTGTTTTTCACGATTTTGGCTAGGCCCCTTAGTTCCAGCGAAGGCATGCCACAGCACACAATCGCATTCCAGACAATTCTGTGTTTTCCCAACAGTTTGGGGAAGGCCCTTTCCTGTTTCAGCATGACAGTGCCCCCCCCCCCCCTTGACTGGCCTGCACAGAGCCACCTTTGGGATCATTTGGAAAGTCAACTGCAAGCCAGTCCTAATCGCCCAATCAGTGCCCGACCTCACTAATGCTCTTCTGGCTGGAATGGAAGCAAATCCCTACAGCAATGCTCAAAAAACTAGTATAAAGCCTTCCCAGAAGAGTGGAGCTTATTATAAATGGGCAGACCAACTCCATATTCATGCCCTTAATTTTGGATGAGTTTTCACTACTCTGGTCTGGTCAGTGAATGGTTTCCCACCAGAGAATGACCATGGTCAATTGTTCTATATATTATTGACAGAAAAATATTTGAACCCTGTCTTGAACAGACAACTTGGTTTACTCTTGGAGGTTTACTTTGACCAGGGCCCTGAGACTCAGGTAGAAACTGATGTTCAGGTAGGAACTTGGAAGTGTTATTGATAAAATAAAAAAAACAGGATTTCTACCCGAGTCAGTCCCTGGTTAAAGTCAAATCAAATGTGTATCACATATTCTATCCTCAGTCTGTCCCACACAATCGCTGGACATGTTTTTCCTGCTGTGTCCAGAAGTCAATGACTTTAATACAAGAACGGCAATAGATCACTATTTTTTTTGGGGGGAAATTAATATTTCATCAACTATACATCAGACCTGGGCACTGAAATGGCTATGAACTGAAATAATTTAAAATGCTTTAACGGTAGCTGTTCTTGACTGAGCTTGCCTGGTACGATGAAATGGGTCTGATTGCAGAAGCACAAGCCCCGCCCATCTGGCACTCCAGGCAGGATCAATCAAGCCTCGAACCATTGAAAAGATTTGAATAGTATCTGAGAACGGTCTGCTATAAAACGCAACAAATAACTTCAATATCAATGGCAATCAATGGGTTCATGGAGTAACGCTGTGCTATTCCTATTCCATCACATGCAGTCGTAGTGCATTCAGATTATAGAGGCTGTCTCATGAACATGAGGAAATACTTTTGTTAATGCCGAAATCACAAGATAAGTTAGTCCTGAGCTTGAGATACAGTAATGGGACCACAAAATAAATATTGCACGGCCTCTACGGACTTCCATGCTTATTTGATCTGAGGCATCTGTTAAACATTTTGAGCAGCTTATTACCATTAAAAACCCTTGTTTTGCAAATCACTTTATATTGCCATGGGATACGCATCCACTTTCTTTTATTATAATTATTTTTGGTTGATCATTTAGATTCTCTTTCAAGGATTGTGTTTCATAAGCAACTGCGGAAAAAAAAATGTAATAGTTTTTTTTTAAAGGAATCTGGGTGCTTTTTCAAGAAATGTGTGGAAACGGAAAAAAAAACTGTGAGGACCAATTGTGGTGAGGCGATGCGGGATCTGACGACTTGGACTACACAGAGACAGCAGCTCAACCCCCAGCTGCTGCCATTACCCAGCCATCCTCCTGTTGGAACCCAAGGCTGATTCCATAAAACAATAGGGACAAAGTCACTGTGACATCACCCATCGACTCTCCATGGGTTAGGTGAAAAGAAGCCTGGGAAGTGTAGTTCATGGGTGCCGCCATGTTGTACAAATTGGAGCCAGTGACTGCTCAGTACATTACATTACATTACAGGCATTTGGCAGACGCTCTTATCCAGAGCGACGTACAACAAAGCGTATAACCATAACCAGGAACAAGTATGACGAAAACGCTAGAGAGAAGTACCGGTCCAAGTGCAGGGAACAACCGCATAGTTCAACTTGGACCCTGAAGGTTAAACTGATTAACACTAACACAAACAAGAACAGCAACAACGCAGTCTATGCAAAAATACAAGCAGTTGTTAAGACAGGTGCATTAACTAAGTCACCTACGAAACAGCTACCTAGTTACAACCCTAAGCTTAGTCATTTACAGGGGCGTAGGGAGGGATGGGGGGAGGTGCAGCCTGAAGAGGTGAGTCTTCAGTTGCCGCTTGAAGTGGGTCAGTGTCTCAGCTGTTCTGACCTCCACGGGGGAGGTCATTGCACCATCGTGGGGCCAGAACAGACAGGAGGCGTGTTCGGGAAACATGCAGTACGGACATGAACGCCAGTCGTCCACTAAGCGCATGAGATACAGTGACTCGGTATTACCAAAAAAAAATGCGTTGAGTGCAGGAGGTGCGAACACAAACTGGAATCGAATACAATAAACGTGGACAAAAATATTCATATTGCTGATACAATACCTAAGTTTAAAAGTTTGCTCATTGCACCCATAATAATAGTCTGTGTTTCCAGTGTGTAAACAGTTAATAGTAAAAACTCTATAATGCTCTTAAAGCTTGGGAGCAAATGAAGAAGCCTGTTTTGCCGTTTGCTTTATTTGCTATTGCTGAGGATAAAGGGAGGAAAACAATTTTCAGCATCTCTTTTAGAATTGCCCAGAGCGAGGATCAGGAATTGAGTCGCTTCTAGAGTGATACCCGAGAAAGTAAGGCCAGCATGAAAGACAGTAATTATGCTGAAGCACTAAAAACCCCAGAATGGATTTCTTAACGAACCAATTTGTGCAGAACTGGATGTACTTACTTGCTTTAAGTTATTTGTTGCACAAAACGTAGTGTTCTTTTTCCCTATGTTTTTTCTGACTGTGACCCCATTCAAAACGTTACTGCCTGAAGCCTCTGTGTGTAAGATCTATGTTTGTGATGTGTGTACACGCGCAGTGCATGAGTGAATGTGTGATTGAATGCATGTGTGATTGTATGTGTGTGTGTGTGTCCCTGTTTGTATGTGAGGATGTGCATGTCCATGTGTCTTGTGTGTGCATACATGTGTGTGTTGTGTGTGTGTGTGCACGCTGAATAAATATGTGTGCGTGCGTGCGTGTGCATGCATGTGTGTGCGTGTGTGTTTATGCATGCCTGCGTGTGTGTGTGTGTGTGTGTGTGTATGCATGCATGCAGGCACGTGTGTGTGTGTGTGTGTGATGCATGCATGCGTGTGTGTGTGTGTGTGTGTGTGTGTGTGCTCTGTGTTGCTGTCCTCACCTCTGGGATTAATGAAGCCCATGCTGTAGTGGTTAAGAGCTTTTCTCTGGGACCTGCTCAGTAATAATACTCTTAGAACAGGGATCTCACGCCTAGTGGTTTGGACCTGCTCCCAGACAAGCTCCCATCACTCAAACTGCTGCTCAGGCCAGTCTGAAACAGTCACCACACGCATGCACAGGCACACGCGTGCACACATACTTACATGTATACAGTACACGCGCACACACACACACGCACACACCTACAAACATATGCTCATGCACATGCACACACACAGGTCTGCAAACACAAATACAAAGGGGCACACACTAATGCACAGATACACACGTACGCATGAACGCACATGCACACACATACACACACACACCCACACACACGCGTACTTGCAATGGAAATGCAAGAGAACACATATGAGGAAAAATGAATGTCAATAAGACAAAGCGCTACATGAGGTAAGCCAGGGTAGCAGCGTGGTATGATAGCTGGGGGAAATGGGCTTTTAACCGAAGGACTGCAGGTTTGAATCTCTCACAGGTGGGGGGCACTGCTGTTATGCCCTCAAGCAAGGCTTTCAACACTGAGCTGCTTCGCTAAACGCACAGCCGCAGTAAGGGATCGCACGTTACGGCAAACGGACACGGGCGTGGCCTTTTCCTCATTCGCCATTGGTACTGTACACCATTTAAAAAAAAAAATATTACATTACATTACAGGCATTTAGCAGACGCTCTTATCCAGAGCGACTTACACAACTTTTTTACATAGCATTTTACATTGTATCCATTTATACAGCTGGATATATACTGAAGCAATGCAGGTTAAGTACCTTGCTCAAGGGTACAACGGCAGTGTCCTTACCCGGGAATCGAACCTGCGACCTTTCGGTTACAAGCCCAGTTCCTTACCCACTGTGCTACACTCCGTCCTTCTTTGTATTTAAGTCAACCCTGGATGAGGGCTATCAATTAAATGCATAAACAATAAAAAGGGGATTGAAAGGGTAGAAAATGTCATGTGTAGAAAATGACAGCCTGCCAAAGCATTCTCTCTGCTTTGATAAAATAAAAATAAATATATATATATATATATATATTGCAAGCTGTGTTTGGAAAACATTCAGCTACCTCTCCGCTCTCTCGAACATGGATGAATGGCGTTGTTTTTTGAGTCGGCGCACGGTCACGTTTTCCCTGACATTTGTGGTCCTCCTGCTTTTTCTCCGCGCGCAGAGGTCAGGCTAAAATTTGTAGCACTCAAGGAAACAGAACAACATGTACTAGTTGTGCGAAAGGGTACCTTGAATAACAGTGGAGTGGTCCTTAGAGCTTTCAACAAGAGGCTTTCAGATGTAACCTTTTAGAAAGGGCGAGTCAAGAAACACTTCCTTTTTCCGGCTCATTAATATATATATATATATATATATATATATTTTTTTTTTAAACTTATTTACTTGTGCGAGACTAGGAAACTTCATGTGTCCATCTCACACAATTTGCATGTCAACGCAAAGCAATGGGAAGGCTTTAATAGATGCTGGGGGTTTTGCAAGATCGTTGGCTTGCAGGTTTGTTGCTTGGAAATGAAACTGTGCTCTCGCCCATAACAAAAGGAGGGCAAAGGAGTTGGCTGTTTGCTCAACTAGAACAGCACTGTATGGCAACTGAATACTAAAGAATAATGCCTGAGAGAAAGGGTTTGCGTGCGCGCGCGTGTGTGTGTGTGTGTGTGTGTGTGTGTGTGTGATCGTGTGTGTATGTGTTAGGAACGACACACTACAGAAACAGCATACTATCATTTTGGTTTGCAGTCAAATCCACAGATTTCCAAACGACAGCTGTGTAAAGTACATTGTGTCGTGTGCTGCAGCCCCATAGGACCACAGCTTGAATGGAAGTGTTTGTAATTTGCACACAAGTCGAGGGTAACCAGTGCCCTGCGTTTATTTTGGGGGAAATGTGACCGAAAGGACTGGCGACACATGTTCCGATGTTTAGAACTGTTCTGAGATCTGTCAAGCGGGAACGATGAAGACTTTGTCCCTCAGTGTGGACTAATTCAGTCATTAAGGTCAGAAGTTCGCCTGAAAGCCAGAAACAGACACAGCCCTTGTTGCCCACATCTGCCACACAACATATTGGCAAATATTTGCAAAGACAATGAGTTTAGCTGAAAATCTGAATGACTTCAAAATAAGCATTGTCACTATGTTTTTTTTGTTGTTGTATTTTTAGTGTAATGCATTATTCTGCTTTTGCAAGTCCATCCAAACCCATTTAACGGAACATTTTGTTCTCATAAAAAATAATTTACATTCAACTTCAGAATTCAGTTCGGCAAAACACACGGTCTATATTGTACATGTGACAATTTTCTGAACATGTTAAGACAAAAGCCTTCCTTGCATACTCCAATTGGCTGTTTCAGAAATAGTTTACAAATGAATAAATCCCTGGATATTTCAGAAGGAATTGATTGTTTATGTTGGTCATATTGAAAGTTATGATTATTTTGAAGCATACCCTAGGAAGATGGCAATTCAAATAAAAATCTGACTGTACGTAGTTCATAATATAAATTCCAGTCATTTGTCACATGAACATTTGTGAACATTTTGATGGAAAACTTTGCTGTGCTGTTAAAATCAATGCCTATAAAAATCTTATCTGCATATCCAGTGAAAATTGTATTTTCAGGACTAAATTTATGCAACCATCACGTTATACTATAATGAAATCATGGTGTGGTTTATAGCTGTGCAAGTGCTTTTGCAGAAATCTGAAGATGCCATCATTATGATGAAGTTATGGCAGCAGTATTAGAACGAGTGATGGCATGCATTTTTAAAATCCTGGGTATGAAGTTATGAATGTTATATTAGATTTTTAACGCTGTATATACACATATCAAGTGATATTACTTGCAGTTCCACATTCATGAGTTGGACAGCTTTAAACCTAAACAGCTAAACAGGGCTGTGAATGGTTAGTACTTGAACGCGTAGCGTCACCCTCTACGAATTTGTATGAATAAATGTACAAAATGAGTATTGTACTTTATCGGACCTGTTTTGTAGTTGTTCCAATGACCTTTGGCATGCACTTATTGTACGTCGCTTTGGATAAAAGAATCTGCCAAATAAACGTAATGTAATTACCCAGGGAGATATACGGTATCAGCTGGGCCAGCAGGGATGATTGTGTCTCATTGCTCTCCAGTGACCCCTGCTGGTGACTGGGGGCGCGCCTGCAGTCTGTTTTGCTTGTTGCACAAAACGTAATGTGCTTTCCCCCTATATTCTTCTGACTGTGACCCCATGCAAAACGCACTGAGCTGCCTGAAGCCCCTGTGTGTCTATATCTATGTGCGTGATGTGTGATGTGTGCACATGCGTGGCGCATGTGTTCCTCACTGCACGGGACAAACTTTCTCAGACTCATGTCTGTGTGAGCTCAGCTCATGGACCGGTGTGGGTCCAGTGCGCACACCCTGAATACTGCAGCTGAGTGAGGAACTTGCTCAGACTCATGTTTGAGCGTGCTGAGCTTGTGGGACCGGTGTTGGTCCAGTGCGCACACCCTGAACACTGCAGCTGAGTGAGGAACTTGCTCAGACTCATGTTTGAGCGTGCTGAGCTTGTGGGACCGGTGTTGGGCCAGTGCGCGCACCCCCCGAACACTGCCAGGGGAGCGCAGCTGAGGGACGCACTTGGCAGAGCTGGCGCCAGTGTTTCGGTGCCCCCCTAAACGACCGGCATAGAGTGTCTATGCCAGCGGCTGGCTCTGCCATTGGGTCTCATCCCACCGCTAATAGGGCGGATGGGTGGTTGGGCAGAACCAGCATTATCGGGAAGGAAAATTTGAATGGGTCACTGATTCAGGCCATCGGTATCCCAGAGGTGAGAGTTGTCATAAGTCCAGGGGCCTCATTACTAAAATGGTATTATGATCACGTCGCATCTTAAACAGTGGCTTATGATGAAGACCGTGACTAAGTAAGTGTTATTTTTTAAAATCACACTTTGACTGTGGATACGATCATCCATGTAAAGTTGATACTAAACGCAAGTTAATTACAAGCTGTTTGCAAATCCCTGAAGTGGGATGTGTTTGTGCTTTAAGAATAAAATTTTAATTTGACGATCAATTTTTGGCAAGGAGAGTGCAAGACGTGTTGAAATGCAACATTATTTAGGGAGGAATTGCTATCATTTGCCATATTCACAAGATGGTGTAATCGTAAAATACATTCACATGAGTTAAAATGGAAGTTCATATGGGATTTACATATCACAGGTACATAACACACTGGCGATATATAAATCGCCATTTTAAACAAACGTAAACAACTTTTTTGGTCTCAGTTATTAATATAAATCAGGCGTAAGCACAACTTGGGAAATTATCTTAAGATGTTTAAGCTGATGCTACCTGCAGTTTTCTCCATCTGTCCACTCCATGGCAGTGCCCATGTAAAGGTTCATTCACTGAGCCGGATTTTGAATGACCAGAGGGTCTGAACATAAGTAATATTAAAACCCTGTTTCCTGCAGTCGAAAGATTGCCATAGCTGATGGGATAATGAGGAAGCCCATTTTATCATCAGCGTCCCCCCTCCTTCAAGTCTGTACAACTCTCTCTTTATTTTTGGCGGTAAATTAAATTAAGAGGAAAATCCATTTGCTTGGAGGCCCGTTCTGTTCGAATGAGAATATTGACCTGCGGGCATTTTTTCTGTGAGATTACTGAAGGAAGAACCGACGCCCACCAATCACATGGGCTGATGAAGAAATGTGGGTAAGACGGTCACGAGTGAAATTAGAGAGAGTGGCGTGTTTTCACTCTGTGACCTTCAGCGACTTTGTTAGGATACCCAGGAATATGAGAGAGAGAGAGAGAGACAATGAGAGACAAAGAGAGAGAGAGAGAGAGAGAGGGAGGGAGGAAGAGAAATGTCATGCTGAGAGACATTTAGATTCAAGGAAACAATCACGTTGTATTGACCCAGAGGCCTGGGAGGTGTGTGTGTGTGTGTGTGGGGTTTTTTTTCTTTGGGGGGGGGGGTGGGGGGGGGGGGGTGCGGGAGAGGCGGGACAGGAGGTTTAAATGGCTGCACTCAAGCTCTTAAATTCAATGTAACAGTCAATATTGTGCCAACACTGAGACATGCACAAGAATGCATATTTCCCTTTAGTGTTCCTCTTCCCCCAAAACCTATAAAACCTCAAGAATCATCATAGCGAAATGAGTAGGCTTGGAGTGAGTTTTTATCTTTTTGTGGGTATATATATATATATATATATATATTTTTTTTTATTGATTTGTTTTTCTTCTTTTAGAGGAGGGGAGGGGGGGTATTTTTTATTTTTATGTGTGTTTTTTGTTTTGATTTTGTCTGTTTCTTTTGTAATTGTTTTTATATGTTCTGAAATGTTTTTTGGGTAGCCAGAAATGTCCGTCTCCTTTTGATGGCTAAAATAAAGGGTAATCACAAGGTCATCACGGGAAAATGACACAGAGAGAGCGAGGGTGAGCATAGCCTCGCTCAACTCAGCCTCCCTCACTATAGCAGTCTATTCAGTGCTACCACTGGCCAAGCTCACCGCATTTTTAAAAGGGGCTCGTGTTGTAGTGACATCATCCCAATGTTTTTGCGCGATGCCAAATTGCCTATCGAGTGATGGAAGCCTCCATGGTGGTTCTTACCCTGGATGGCATTTGTTTATTTGTGTATTCAAAGGATCCCCATTAGCTTATGCCGTGGAAATCAGCTACTCTTCCTGGAAAAGGTATTGAGGCAGTGTAGCCCATGCCGTAGCCCCCAAAGCATGCGGAACCTGGGGGAAGAACTCACTCAGGGCTGTTGGACCCAGAGCACATGGTGCCTGATGAAGGAGGAGGAACGGGGGGCGGGGGCAGGGGCGGGGCGGGGCGGGGGGGGGAAAACTGGCCGTCGTACTGAAATAATCTGCTCCACTGCACTGCAGCTGCTCACCACCCCATTCTGTACAGTGTGTGTGTGCGAGTGCGTGCATGTGCGTGCATGCGTGTGTGTGCGTGCACGTGCGTGTGTGCGTGCATGCGTGTGTGTGTGTGAGTGCGTGTGTGCGTGCATGCGCGCATGTGTGTGTGTGTGTGCATGTGCGCATGTAAATGTGTATATGCGTGTTTGCGCGTGCAAGTGTGTGCGCTCACATGACTCGGCTAGCTGTCAAAAGCATAAGCACAGTAATGGAAAGACAAATCGCTCTCCCTCCCGCTGGAATCGATGATATTTAATGTTTTCAAAAGACGGGACTTTTAAATCCGTGGTGCAGTTTTAAATTACACAAGCGCAATTACACAAGCACAATATGTCTTCTTCCTGTTTCAAGCTTTTTCATCTGTCAACTTTTTTTAAATTTTTTAAAAGCACGTTAAAAGCAGAATTAAATAAGCAGGAGTATAAATAAAAGATAAACTTCTTTCATCCTCCATGCCCTTCAGAACGCAAGGGAGCAGAAAAACGTGTAATTTCAATTATGGAGTTTTATTGCCATCCTTTCGCAGAAATTTCTCTGAACTGCAGAATTGAGCGACACAATCCAGATTTTAAAGGTACCGGCACTTATTTTTGTCAAGAGATTTCCCTTTTTTTTTACCCTCTTATACTCACATTTATTCTCTTTATGAAGTTTACTTGGTGATGTAAGTCATTTGTAGGTCATACAGTACCACACACTTAATATTCCATCTGAAAAAGTGCTGATGCAGAACTGGAATATAGATATGCATGTCATCATATATTATAACCCATGTTGCTGGGAAATTATTTAGGCAAATGCATTGCAGCTAATCCTTTGAAATATGCGGGAATTAGGTTAGTTCATTCCTGTTATTTTTTCATTTGAAATCCAATTTGAGGATGAGTACAGGGTTGCCAGGCAATACTGTTAAAAAAATAATTATTAAAAAAAAAAAAAAAAAAAAAAAGGCAGATGGTTTTTGCGAGTATGCTAATTTAGGTTGTGGCCCATTCCTGATAAGGGAATAGCGTTCAGTCTTCCCCACTTCTACTCTCATTGTGTTTTTTTTTGCAAATGGGGGTGAAATTGAGGTTGCAAACGTTATTCGGCTTTTGAGGTATTTGAAATTCCTGAGGATCGTAAACCCGGATCGGGAGCGCCGGATGGGAATGCCGTGGGCTCGGAAATCCCGGATTACGTCTCTTAGAGGCGGGAAGTCTTCCTCATTTATCCCGGGAGAACCAGAGGGCAGCAGGAATGCCAGAGCGGCATACAAACAGCAAACAAAGCAGGAACGACACATCCTCGTATCGTACGACGATCAAAAAGCCAGCTGTCTCAGCCAATTATCCAGCTAAATCTATCCAGTAAATCCAATATAAATCTCGGTCGTAACGAGTTGATTGAACATGGTGTACCAAAAAAAATATTTATGAGGCTGATAATAAACGATAAAGACATTTGTTGAGTGCTGAACATAATGCAATCTACATAAAGCCTTCTTTTATGATACGATATGCCAGGATTATTAGTTCTGGAAAAAGGCTCAGTGTCAGCAGCAGCGTTTTAAACCCAATAATGGATAATCTTAATACAGCCTCTCGGGTTTTTCATATAAACATGGCAAGGCATGAGGGTGACAGACGATGAAAGGGTGGGTGAAAGTTTTCGAAGGATGTGGTATAAAAGTCACATTAAAGATGCTGTATTCCACCTTCATAAGCACCACAAAATAAAATTTGTACACTGATGAAACTGAGCTGCCCCCCCCCCCCGCCCCCACAGCTGACACTATGGCCCCTATGCATTGCCCCAACAAGGACACCATCTGTCTGCGGTGTGTGCATGTGTGGGTTTGTGTGGTGGGTATGCGTGTGTGTGTGTGTGAGAGAGAGAGAGTGTGTGTGTGTGTGTGTGTGTGTGTGTGTGTGAGCGCACGTGTGTGTGTTGTTGCGTCCATGATAGTTGGAGAGCACTCCTCAGGCATTTGTTCCAGGCCGCTTTGTAACTGCCACAGAAAATATTACGATTTTCTATATTCTATAGGACAGCACAGCATTTTCTTAGTGGACTACTTACCAAACCTAAACAGTATATAATGTACAATATATTTATTTTTTACTAATGAAAAACTGCAATAACCATCAGGAGTATGACAATTTATGGACCGTGTTAATTATTTAAAAGTATTTAAAATACAGCAAGAACTATGTTTCTAAGGGTAACAATGTCTGACACATTTTTGGAAATATAGACTCATCCTTATGCAGATCACTCAAATACAACAGCCCACGGCCTGTTCTGTGAGTTAATGCAGAGAAAACGTACACTTTATTTGGGTAACTTCTTTAGTGCGAGTTTATTTATTTATTTATTTATTTATATATTTATAATTGAATCAGCAATACCAGCCCTGTCAGTTACTTAACTGAAGCTACGGTAATTAACACATAGCCACAACTGCCAATAACTCCACTAAACTGCTAAACCTCTAAATTATCTATCCGTAGCTAGCTGAGCACTAACGATCCATTGATTATTTTCAGTCAATTTAAGAGTGTGAATTTATAGGAAGACGATACAGGGACTGCCAGCGAAACGATTGTGGCTTCCTGCAAAAAAAACAAATAAATAAAACTTTGGAATGGTGCACAATACCTTTGAGCTAAGGTGCACAGGTAAATGTGTCCCCTCGTATATATGGGCTCATAAATATGAATGCAACAGCGATGACAAAAAAAAAAATCAAATTCATAAAATTCATACACCACCAGGCTGTTAGGTACTACAGCCATCATGAATCACTGACCTGGTGTGCACTGTAAAACTTTTTAAAATCTCAACGTGGTCTCCTTTCAGCCGGCTGTGTAATGTTTTCAGAACTATTTTGAGAATACATTTCCCAATGTGTCTACAAATATATATTTCCCAATCTCACAATATGCCCAGATAACCTTCAGAATACAGCACGACTGGTGCAAGAGAAAGCCCCAACGTTGCGTCAACCTTAGAATAATGTGTGTGAAAATGCACAGGCATGGGTTCTTTTTCATGATACTAGTAGGGTTTAGACCACAGGTGTCAAAGTCCAGTCCTGGAGGGCCGCAGTGTCTGCTGGTTTAACTCCAGTCCTGGAGGGGGCGCAGTGTCTGCTGGTTTAACTCCAGTCCTGGAGGGCCGCAGTGTCTGCTGGTTTAACTCCAGTCCTAGAAGGGGCGCTGTGTCTGCTGGTTTAACTCCAGTCCTGGAGGGGGCGCTGTGTCTGCTGGTTTCTGCAGACACTGCGAAACCTCTGGAATTCATTTTGACACCCCTGGTTTAGACAATGTACTGGAAATGCAATTAGCAGCGTACTGCCTACGTTTTACAAACCAAACTTTCAATATTTAGCTATATATTTTCTGATATTAAATATTAAATATTGAGAATAAACATTATATTTAGGTTCGTGTATTGGAAATGCTGTATTTGCGGTATGCATGCATGCATGGGTGTTGCCTACACTGCAAGTAAGCTGCACAGCAGAAAACTTTGGGTCAGATCGGGGGTTTTCTGACTCAAATCCAGGAAGGGCACAGGAGCTGCTGGCCACACTTCAGTGCTGATTCTAAGTCACCGATTGGCTAAAGAGTCTGAACACCTTCCAGCAAAGGCCTAAATTGGCTGTGGTGTTAAAGGAAACTACAAAGACCAGCTGACACTGCTGCCCTATGGGAACTGAGTGTCAGGCCCCTGGGTTTCGAGTATTCTACTTAATAAAATAATAGCTTGATTATTTGAAGGTGATCTGTACACCGGCGAGTTCATTGTGATTCAGGAGCTCTCAGGACTCTGCTCCGCTCACCTGGCAGCCAGGTACAGGATTACACCGTACAGGCCACTGGGGTGGCAGCAGACCTGGGTCAAATACGTATATGTTTTGGATTAAAATACTTCTCTGTGCTCTATTGATCTTGCCTGGTGTAACTGAGCCTGCCAATATGACCAGAAGGCGGGGTTTACACTTTCTGAGAGTATTTCATTGGTTCCAATACACCAGACAAGATCAGAAAAGCATTTGAATACAAAACAAATGCGTATCCAATTACCGCAACCATACTAAGCGGTAATTGGATGACGAGCGGGTGAAATGGACGATGACGATGTTGTTCCCCCTTTGGTGTCAGTGTGAAAACCAAATATGAAACCAGCCATACAAAAAAAAAAATAAATGAAAAAAAACCTCAGCTAAAAATATATTTATAAATAATAATAATAATAATAATTCATAAATATTAATGCATGGCTAAGCGTGTATTTGCAGCTGCCACACAGTCTGGAGCCCGAGGCTTCAGATAAATCAAAAACCTCTGACATTAAATCAAAAGAAGAGGAGCTACTCTGCTCCAAAGAAGGGAAAATAATAACTCACGGCAGTGATAATCACTTCTTCTTTTTTTTAGCACTCCTGAGAGTCACACTGATGTTCTCAACTACTGTAAATCGGCTGCACAGAGAGGCAGTGTAGCCATAACAACCTGAAGGTCATAGGTTCGATTCCCGAGTTGGACAGTGCCGTTGTACCCTTGAACAAGGTACTTAAACCCGCATTGCTTCAGCATATATCCAGCTGTATAAATGGATTCTATGTAAATGCTATGTAAAAAAAAAAAATGCCTGTAATGTAATGTAATATCGCTCTGGATACGAGCACAGGGCTAAGCGAATGTAATGAAATGTTAATGTAATGTTCGTCCCCCTGCCTCTCCTGCATCACAAGGCCACACAGGAGTTTATGCCAACCTGAGGAGAGCGGGCCTCTCTCCGTGATGAAAACGGTGTCTGAAGGCGTCTTCCGCGCCGTCATTAAGAACGATGGCGACCCGGGGGGTCGGTCCCCCGTTTCATTAAATTTGGTTTAGAACTGTAACTTATGGGGGAGCTGCAGGAGACACACACACACACACACGGACACACACCGATCCCAGTCCCGCACAGTCATAAGGCTCCAATCTGGAGGGGGAATTCGCAGGTAATCCACTCTCCTGGATTCAATCACATGCACTTACGTAGCCACTCAGCGCATGTGCAATTCAATCAAACCGGTCTTAAGCTTTGGGATTCAATCAAACAAACTAAGGGCAATGTCCCCCTCCCCCCAAAGTCCTAAGGAATGTCAGTATCCTCGACTTTGCAGTATTTAAGTATTCAACAAACATTTTTTTCACATTTTTTGTCAAAATATTTGGGGCATTTTCCTCCCTACCGGCTCACCAATGGTCAGATGACCTACACATCGCACTCCCTCCCTGCCTTCTGGCTCAACCTGAAGACCCATCTGTTCAGGTATATACCACCCCCCAAACCCCCCCCAATCACCCCCCCCCCACCCGTGATGATTCAGATCTGGGGTTTTAGCAGATGTTATAGAGGCTGTACATGTATTGTAGTTTGACCCTGGTTTATAAAAAGAAAATAAATGCTAACACATTGTGTATAGGCTGCTGTACTGAGTGACCTGAGCGCCATTTGCTTCTGTGATTGATCATACATTGTATGTAATGCTGCACAGTAATTACAACCTTGTCTAAATACAGGTTGCACTCCTCACTTTTAAAGCAAACATTAAAATTGACACAAAGCAGTCCAAATCCATTTTCCTTCAACTGCCAATTACTAGAATGCTGATATATACTGTAATTTACCAGTTTCAAAATGATACTGCCCTGTTTTGACATACGCCCAGATATGACGCCTTGTTTTTTTTTATTTATTTATTTTTTACCTAGGAAGATATCTTTGTAGGAACAAAATAAAAACCTCTGCATGTGGATTTATCAAAAAACACTTTCAAAAGAGAAAAAAAAAGTCTGTACAAATCATTACGTTCTCGAAAGCGAGGATGAATGTCACACAGCCGTTCATTATTCAGTGTTGCATCAAAGGTAACATAAAAACACTGCTACAGCAAAGCACCGTTCAGCAAGACACACTGAAGCAACACACGCACACACACACGCACGCACACACACACACTGAGCCAAGAGAAACTGCTCAGTCTACAGGGATATAATTTCAGAGTCACTGCAGTCAGCTGAGTGGATTGCATCCATACCAGAAAACCATCAGCGTTTAAAAAAAAAAAAAAAAATTTTTAAGAATTCATTGCAGTTTTTTATTCACTATTATTACAATTTTTTTTATTTCCAGTTATTGCGTAAGTTACAAGAGGCTTTTTCATTCGCTTGGTAAAAAAAAATAAATATTTCAAATGCTAGAGGATTAGATGAATACATAATAGATAATAGGCACTGAAAGCGAGGTCTATGTGAAAGCTTTTATTTCCACCCACTGCGCTGATCTCAGAGCTAGCTACCTAGCAACCACTCGGCTTGTTTTTGGAACTTTAGATTGCTAATATACAAACTCCTGGTGCAGAATAAAAAGACGTGCAACTCCAGTTGATTTCATTTGCATGCATGAATCCCCTGCACATTAGATGCTGCCAGCCACCCCATCGTCTCACTTTATAACAGGGTGTGCCAATGTGGACCATTAAAGTGCATTTATTCTAGCCAGAGCAGTCAATATCAGACTGCTCATATTTATTCTTGCATAGGCCACATAAATTGCAGTCCAGATCATTTCACAACATAAATGACCATACACAGCAGCTTGATTTGTGCCAATTTCTGTTTATAAGAACGCAGCAATTAACTTTTGTCCCCTGCAGGGGACAAGAATATGATCTCAATGTCAAGAATCATTTATTCTGCAATACTGAAACATACACTACACTACAAGGGACATAAGGAAATTCTATATACGTTTCGAAAAAAATGTTTTTGTCATTCAAAACACTTGCATTATGTTAAAAAAAATGAAATGCTTAAATAAATTTTTATGCAAATTCTGAAGAGGATATATAACTTACAGTAACTGTTAGTGAAGATGTCTAGATGTGTGGTACATATGCGAGTGTCCATGTGTGTGTGTGTGCGTGTGCATGCGTGCATGTGTGTGTGTGTGTGCGTGTGCATGTGTCCGTGTGTGTGCGTGTGCATGCGTCCGTGTGTGTGCGTGCGTCCGTGTGTGTGCGTGTGTGTGTGCATACGTCCGTGTGTGTGTGCATGTGTGTGCGTGTGTGTGCATTATGAGTGTGTTTATAAATGAGTGAATTAGTCGTTGATTTCCTGCAGGATGGGTCCTGCCGGCTTTGCATGTATTTCCTGGGTGGGCCCTGGACCCCCGTGCAGATAAACTGACAAGATTGCAGGAGCACGGTCTCCCCTGCCCCCCCAGCCCCCCCAGCCCCCCCAGCCTCCTCCGTGACTCCAGCCCCCCCGGCCTCCTCAGCCCCCCCCGCAGACCTCCCCCCTGGTTTTAATCTAATCTTTCTTTTTTGCCTCAGCGCATTTCCCCCACTTCCCTTTCTTTGATCCTGTCTTTGCTCTGATCCGCCCCCCCACCCCCACCCTCTGAGACTAACGATTTGGGGGGGTGGAAAAGGAAGGGAAGGGAAAATACGCGTGGATAAACAGACGGATAGATACGTGCGTACTCAGACCTGTGAGCTAATGAGGGAATGAAAGGTCTGGTTCTGCGGGCGTGTGTTTCATCAGCTCTGATTTCATTAATGAATTCTACGGCAGAAGACCCGCTGCCTCTCTCTCTCTCCCCCTACCTCTTTCTACCTCTCTCTCTACCTCTCTCTCTCTATCCCCCCTACCTCTTCTACTCTCTCTCTACCTCTCTCTCTCTCCCCCCTACCTCTTTCTAACTCTCTCTCTCCTCCCCTCACCTCTTTCTACCTCCTCCTGCTCGCTCTCTCTCTATCTCCCTACCTCTTTCTTTACACTCTCTCTACCTCTTTATTTTTCCCTACCTCTTTCTAACTCTCCTCTACCTCTCTCCTACCTCTTCCTCTCTTTCTCACCTCCTTCCACACCCCCTACCTCTTCTAACTCTCTCTTCTACCTCTCTCTCTCTCCCCTACCTCTTTCCAACCTCTCTCCTACCGCTACTCCTCTACTCCTCACTCTTCTCAACCTCCTACTCTCTCTATCCCCTCTCCCCACCTCTCACCTCTTCTCCTCTCACCTCCTCTACCTCTCTCTCTATCCCCCCTACCTCTCTCTACCTCTCTCTCTACCTCTCTCTCTGCACCTCTCTCTGATTTACTCCCTCTGGCTAAGGGGAGAATGTGTCCGGAACACCTTTCAGTTCTGACCAGTACTGGTGTCCCCTGGTCCCTGTGGCGTTGATCTCTTTGTGAGCTGTGCATAAGATCTTCATTCTGCTCACCAATTCATTAGGTCTTGTACAGGCAAAATATTGCATGAATGAATCAATTTTATAAAAAACACATACTATAGGATTTCTTGTCGTATGCAACGCTTAAAAGCTCTGAAATATAAGTGAATTGTCAAAAAAAAAAAAGAATCTAAATCACCTCCTGTCATCCTAAATACAGATATCCCTTAAAATCAAATGTTGACATCAAAGCAAGCCTTGCGACAAAGAGATAAAGTACCAACAACAAAAACAACAACAGCAGCAGCAGCAGGAGCAACAACCGTCACGAACGCTCAAAAGAAGGTGAGCCTGCACTCTCATCCGCCAGGCGCACATTTCCCAGAAGCCCCGTCAGACTCCGCTATTACGGCTGACAAATTGAAGACCGGTCAAAACACACTCTTCCCGTCGAGACCTCGACATTACGGGAGCGCCGCGCATCGATCGGCGCCGAGCGAGCGGCCGAGAGGAAGGAACGCGGCCCCGTGTCGCACGCTCGATTAGCGCTCCCCGTCCTGCGCAAGCTCGAGCACACAAAGGGAGGCTCGGTTTTCCCACTTTCCTCCCTAGGAGAAAAAGAAGAAGAAAAAAAACAAAGGGCCATTCACAAAACTTTTCTTAAATTATTCTTACTTTTTGTTCTTAAAAAATGTTCCTGCAAAAAACCAGCATGGGGTTCACGACAGGTGTGCAGACCTGTGTTTCCGTGCGTATCCCAGGTGTGTGAGATGAATGGTGACTGTAAATTTTATGCGCAATCCTGTTCATGTGATTAACATAAGGAAACAGCCGCGAACAGATACAGATAAGAAGAAAAAAAATTATGAACGCCGAAATGTCCGTGGAAATGTTCTTACGCACGGTTTCCAATCAAATATGATTATACGCATGTTTCGTGAATGAGGCCCAATAACATCGGCGGAAAGAAATCCACTGTTAGAGGCCCTGAGGCAGAGTGATCCAGTAACTTTTGCCAAATGGATCCCAGATTTTGATATGTAAGGTGTGTGTGTGTGTGTGTTTGCTTGTTTTTTACTCCTGATATTCTGTATATGTTAGTGGCGTCTATTCAAGGTACTACTAACCAAAAGGATAGCTCACTTCCAGGCTTTTTTTATATTATTTCCGGTTTAGCCTACATTTTTGATTAGCTCAGATAGTTTTCTTTTTTTTAGATACTAAAAGTTTCCCCCAAAATTTTTTAAAGGTTTAAAACACATTGTAGCAGCGGCAGACCAGCGGCCGATCAGCTAACTAGCCAGCTACTGCATCATGTGTATGGTTCATACGTACATGTACAGGTAACAGTTACTGGATTATGCAGTTATTCTCGACTGTGAGGTAGCCAGGCTTTGGCTGTTACGTGTGTATGGCAGATTTGAATATTAGGTGGCAGGGTTGCGTTATTAAAAGAGCAGACAGCCCACGCACCCACTGGCTCTCTTGATCCTGTGCTTGTTCCAAAGCTGCGTTTTTTTACTTCTGCCGGTTTAGAAGTGAGAGCAACGGCTCAAAGAGAAGATCCACCTAGTCTGTCCCCTCCCTGAAACCGCACCACTATTTTTTTTGAAGAATGATCAGGTAACACACACACACACACACATACACGCACACACATACACACACACGTACAACATCGGCAGGCACAACGTTACTGTATACGCCGCTTCGGAGTCGCTTGAATTTTAGATGAGAGCTGCTTTATATGCAGAGAGACCAGTTTTAAGCAAATTAACAATCATCAACAAGTGCCGCTACATTTGCATCAAATGCATATTTCATCTCATTACCAATTCATTTTCTAAAAATGTAGGCATCATGTTTTCTGGCAAGAGTAGTGGGAGTAGTTTGAAGCTGGTAGCGCAGACACATCTGCAAGAATGAGACAGACAGTAACTAGGTCATTGGCAAGGTAGTCCTTAGGCAAATATAAAGCAGATCCATCTCTCTTTCATTAAATATATGTACATTAACGGAGCCAGTGGATAGACTGAGGCATGGTGTCTGCCCCCATGAAGACAGAGATGACAAAGCAGAAGATGCTTCACTGAACAGCCGACCTCCTGTGGCCTACACACCCCCCGCCCCCCCCCCCTCTCGGCTAGAGGAAGGATGGGAGCTGTGCTGAATCAGCATGTGTGGAATCACTGGATGCTCTGCCCTACAGGCCTGTGCCAGGCAATACAGCAGAGAGATAGAGAGGATGAGAGAGAGAGAGAGAGAGAGAGAGACCCATCAAAAATAAAACAAGCAAAAAAACCCAAACAAGATAAAAACAAGACAAGAAAAGGAAAAAAATGCATATGAAAACAGAAAAACTAGTCCAACAGCTCTCCCTCCCTCAGCCAAGGGAGAGAGAGGCTGACTATTGGAAGGCTTTTTATTTAAGTGGCTATCAAAAAGGATAAACAATGTTCTCATGCTCTTCTAACTCAACCCCTTAAGTGAGACCTTTGTCATGTGAATGCACAGTAAGCTCCCTCCTCATTAATAATATCACTCACAGCTCCAGTAATAGCCATCTTGTGCTCAAAATATTCTTTTATATCAATTTACAAACATTCTGAAACTTACACGGACACTGTCCACGTTCTGAGACAAAATCAGAGAGCGCTTGTATGTCTTTGCATGATGTAAGACACACTAAACGCTCAAATGCACCAAAGGCTCGATGTAACAATGTAGCTGCAAGCAGCAAATTCAAGGGGTCCAACTGGGGGTCTTTTTTAAAAATTACGTGTGTACCCCAAATACACATGCACCTCTGCTACACGCTGCTCATGCACATACACATGCACCTGTAGCACACGCTGCTCATGCACATACACATGCACCTCTGCTACACGCTGCTCATGCACATACACATGCACCTGTAGCACATGCTGCTCATGCACATACACCTCTGCTACACAGTGTTCATGCACATACACATGCACCTCTGCTACACGCTCCTCATGCACATACACATGCACCTGTGTCACACGCTGCTCATGCACATACACGTGCAGCGCTCATGCATACACGCCTGCTCATGCACTCACATGCACCTGTGTCACACGCTGCTCATGCACATACACATGCACCTGTGTCACACGCTGCTCATGCACATACACATGCACCTGTGTCACACGCTGCTCATGCACATACACATGCACCTGTGTCACACGCTGCTCATGCACATACACATGCACCTGTGTCACACGCTGCTCATGCACATACACATGCACCTCTGCTACACGCTGCTCATGCACATACACATGCACCTCTGCTACACCCTGCTCATGCACATACACATGCACCTGTGTCACACGCTGCTCATGCACATACACGTGCACCTGTAGCACAGGCTGCTCATGCACATACACCTCTGCTACACGCTGCTCATGCACATACACATGCACCTGTGTCACACGCTCCTCATGCACATACACATGCACCTGTAGCACAGGCTGCTCATGCACATACACCTCTGCTACACGCTGCTCATGCACATACACATGCACCTGTGTCACACGCTGCTCATGCACATACACATGCACCTGTGTCACACGCTGCTCATGCACATACACATGCACCTGTGTCACACGCTGCTCATGCACTTGTAACGCATGCACCTCTGCTACACGCTGCTCATGCACATACACGTGCACCTGTAGCACATGCTGGCTCATGCACTTGTAGCGCATGCTGGCTCATGCACATACACATGCACCTCTGCTACACACTGCTCATGCAATATACACATGCACCTGTGTCACACGCTGCTCATGCACATACACATGCACCTGTGTCACACGCTGCTCATGCACATACACATGCACCTGTGTCACACGCTGCTCATGCACCTGTAGCACATGCACCTGTGTCACACGCTGCTCATGCACATACACATGCACCTGCGTCACACGCTGCTCATGCACCTGTGTCACACGCTGGCTCATGCACATACACGTGCGTCTGTGCCACAGGCTTCTGACGTGCGTAAAAAAGAAAATATAAATGAACTGTGCAACTCGGTGCTTCCCGGAACGAAACAACGGAGCAAAGTTCAGGCCCGCCACAATAAATCTTCCATCCACTGAAGCCATGCAAAATGAGGTGGGGCAGTTGATATTCTGCTGTAGTGCCGTGCCCAGCAGTACCTCAATTTCTTTTCCAGTTTTGTGGGGCCTGGAGATACACATCTCAGCAAAAAACGCCGTGCGGGCACAGCTCAGGGACTGAGAAGGATTTAAGGGGCAGGGGCTCGCGTTAATTGCACAAATGTGGCGAAAGCCTCGTGGAAACGAAGAAGCGAAACGTACAATAATACTGAACAACCAGAGAAAAGGAGAGCAAGCGCTGGCTGAACAGATGGCCCAGTCGAAACAAGAAACAGCCAATGTGTCAAAATGATCCGGGAAGTTGCAGAAAAACTGCTAACAAATTGCAACCACGATGCCCTCCAAAATAAAACCAGGAATTCTTTCAACCAGCGCACCGACTCCTCGAGGCTGTCAGGGTTTTTGGCCCCAAGCATGTCTCTACACTTGACTTGACAAAACTCCCTCTGGAATTGATTCCGGGGATTTGACAAGAACAATTCTTTCAAACTCATGAATAACAAATTATTTGCACAAGAAAACTGCACTGTAATGGTCGTGCTGGGACAGAGGCAAGAACACCTCCCCAAATATTACACAGACAGCAAAATGATACTCGTCCATTATAACCATCTTGGCGGTTGTTACAGACAGGTGAGTCTCTTCATATGGACAAGTTTACACAAAGCAATTACAATTAATTCAATAAAAAAGTGCACATTTTTATTTAGTTTCAGTCCATCTGTTCTGATCAATTAAATTTCTTTTGCAGCTCATCCCTGCTACATGCCATTTAACGTGTGTGTGTGTATATATATAGTGCAGGTGATATAACCTTTGTACTACTACTTCCCACAGATTAAAAAACAAGGATATAGCACAACATTATAAAAATATGCAACTGCCATATGTCTGTGATTAAACATTGAATGCAGAGGTGTGGTAACATTGCTGTCAATCATCATTATATGGAAACTGACATCAAGGTGTATGACCGGGTAGGGGTAATGTGATAATTGTCTAACGCGTCATGATCAAATGAGGCTTTGTTCTTTTAAAAATAATTATGAAAAGAATTCTAACAAACATCTATGGTAGGTGGGCCCCTAATTAATCATTGAAACTTCTCCTTGCATGTAACTGCTAAGCATTGTTTGTCGTAATTGCATGCAAATGGAAGGCTATATAGTAGCTTCTTATCGTGCATAGCGTGGCTCTGTACGAGTGGCAGTTGGTCTGAGAGGCACAGCCTGTCTTCGCCCCTGCTGAGCTTACAAAGAACACAACTGTTTATTATGGGATGGCGCTATGTATAGGTGAGTGACTTCAGAGGGTATCCAACCAAAGTTATGTGTGTACATGCGTATATGAGTCTATTGTAACCCAAGTAGTGGCATGTGGGAAATGGGTAGGAGCGAGCTTGTACCAAACATGGTTCTCAAACCGTCCTGGGGACCGCCTGGTATCCTGGTTACACCCCGACAGCAGCTCCCCTCCCACTTCAGTGCAGGGCGAGTCACAAAATTACCAGAACCGCTCAGGTGCGTCAAAATATATACCTAAAAAAAAAATTCGCCAGTGAGACTGCTCGCAATTCACCATGCTCCAAGGCCGGAAATAAGAGCCCAAAATTCACAAAAACCAGCAGAGACCGAGGCCCTCCCGGACTGGAGCATGAGTTGTGTGTATAACAAATAGGTAAGTATTGTGTAAGTTACACAGTAGTGTGAAATAAACTCAGTTCTAAGAGCAGCCACTTGGGTCGATAGTTTGCGTGAGGGTGGGGTATGGGGGTGGGTGTGGGGGGGAAGCTGCAGGGAAATTGAGTTCATAGTACGATTTGTTTACCGAGTCCTGCTAGCATCCTGAACATCATTTTCATTCTTTTGGGGGGTAAGAAAGATGTGTTTCTGTTGTCCGTAAACCACCCTACATTACAGAATTTGTACAAGTTTATTTAGCTTTGCCTTGCTTTCTTTTTTAAAAATTCTGTGTGCCCCCCTATTCACAAACATGTCCAGCCAAGGCTCACTCAGAGCTTGTAAGAAACAACCTTGATAAATTCAAAATACAACCTTCACTGCAAACATTTTTATTTTTTAATTTAAGGATGTTTCACCTACAGAGATCCTACTCGCACAACATTTTCCAGTGAGGCTAAAATTTTGATGAAATCATATTTCTTTCAGTAGAGAAATTGAGCTGTTTGTTGACAACAACCTTACATACCTTACTCTATAACATCACCACAGGTGTGCAAGCTGATTAGAGTTAAACTACCAATTTATTTTCATGCAGGCACTTAATGAGTACTTAACACTTGGCAGCAAATCCAGACAGTAATAATCATTTTAAATATTGGCCTCTTTTTTTCCAGCCATTTGTGTTAAACTGAGGCATGTACAACCGAGGAGTTAATTCAGTAACTGCATTCAGAAAAGATCCACACTCAGAGTTCAAGCATACTGCCTTCCTCAATGAAACGGTTACATGTGCACATGGTAGTCTAATATACTTCTAATACGGTGGTCTCAAATGCAGTGCCATGGAGGGCCGTGTGTATGCTGGTTTTTTTTAATTCCAGCCTCAGATCTTGATTATATAATCAAGAATTAGGGATGCAGGTTTGCACATAATGGTGACATGACGTCTATGGTGACCCGCATTGTCCAAATAAAAACGTGCTTAAATGCATATGGCTGAAAGAGTAATTGGACTCAATTAAAGCAGCATTAATTGGTTGGAATGAAAACCTGCATACACACGGCCCTCCATGGCAACGAGTTTGAGACCACTGCTGTAATATAAACCCCATACAGCCGTTACCGCAGAAGCACAAGCTAATTAGAGAGGCGATATTAATTAATCAGATCCTCCGTTTTCAGCCAGACCATTAAGACATACTAACTTGTTGCGGCAAATTTAAAAAACAAACGAAAAAAAAAAAAACATTTTACACAAACTGTGCTTTTTCAAAAGAACTTTTGGTTGAAAGCCAAGGAATTCAGTAAATACATCCTAAAAAGATCAGCATTAAATTTTTATTTTTTTGAGACAAAGGTAAAAGGTTTCAGCCATTTCAACATACTGCATTCATGAGTGAAACGTTTCTGTGTGCTGATGCAGTCTTATATACCTGACTCTAGTGGCTCATATCAGGTGTCTCATATCAGCTAATTAGAGATGAATCGCTATTCAGAGCCTTTATTTTCAGGCAGGCAATTAACCAGTACTTAACGAGTACCTAAAAAAGTGTGGTACATTTTTACATAGAAATGGATTGTGCTCTTATTTCAGACTTGGTTATTAAAAAGAGGGGTGCATAAATCAAAGGAATTTGGTGAATACATTCAGAAAATGTATTCACACTCATTTTTTAAGTTAGGATTAACCAAAAAGATCCATTTGAACATGCTGCCTTCCTTAATGAAATGGTTTTGCATTCTACTGCAGTCGTGTATACCTGGCTTTATAGGCTCATCTCGGACGTGCATCTAATTAGACCGATTACCAATCAGACCCTCTGTTTTAGATAGGCAATTTAAATCATAAAACCCAAAAACCTAAAAATGGCTTTCACTATTATTTCACTGACAAAAAAAAAAGTTTCAGTGGACAAACCTACATTTTTTACTTCAATGTGTTATACATGTTTAAAAAAAAAAAAAATTTTTTTTAGGTTTTCTCAATTTAAAATGTTTAGGTTCATTTGAATGCAACTAAAACTTTTGAATGGAGAAAGCCTAAAAAAACATACAGTAGGTGTAACAAATTGAAGTAAAAGAATTTAAGTAACTTAGTAACTACATTCAGAGAAAGTGAGATTACAGGGAAAAAAACTATTTTCTCTGATCTGGATTTATTCTCTAACAACGTGATCTTTAAGTGTTCAAGAGCACATTTTTTGCCACGTAAACAATGTGAGAAAGGGCAATGGTAACAATTTCCAAGGGGACGATTTTTCTAGCAATTTCCAAGCACAAACTTTATTAAATGCATTTGGTCAAACTAAATTGAGATTGAATTTTTTTGTGAAATGCTCTAAAAGATGGAAAAGGTTTGCACCTTGTCGATATAAGCTTGCACGTGGCATTTTTCATGAAACGAGCCCTTTGTCCGTTAGGCTACATATAGAGGGTAACCATAACAGTATATGGGGAAAGCAGACAGGAAAGAAAATAAGGCCAAAAAAAGGAGAGAAACATGAAGGAGAGAAGAAATAGCCATAGCTATATACCATACGTTAAAATTTCAAAAAAAGGTTGCCAAGTTCCCAGCCAACGGCCAATGAGTCAAAACTACCCAGCCTGCCCAGTACAACAATTTCACTGACCGACATTTCAGAAACAAAAAAACATCAAGGAAATAGGACAACTGCAAACACAGCTTAGTTTAATCGATGTCAACTGTGAGTGCATAAGTTTAATGAACAGTTCTAATCTACACACAGATGTGCGATTAATGCATTATCAATTAACATTCATCTTCAAAGGAATGGTTCACTTTCAAGAATTAAAAAAATATATATATATATTATTATAAGTTTTCTCGTATGTGTCCAGTTGATCCGCCCACACAGGGTTCGTGTTCAATGGAGAATAGGAACTTACATTTAGATACTTACATAGCCTACTTTACTGATGTCCAGCTGGGTTCAGGGCATTCATTCAGCAGAACAGGTTCTAAAGCAAGAAAGTACACTTCAAACACACTTCACACGAATACCCTTCAAGAAAATGCACACACTTCAAGCAACTCCAAAGCAGCAATCTCATCTTTCCAGCAGCTATACATAAAAGCAGATTTGATTTATAGTGTTTATTCACAATCTTATTTTTTTTATATTGTGTCGGCACTTACTTCTTTCCTTTCTCCAGTTATCAAGCAGTTAAAGCTCTTCACTCTCCAATCACCCCCGTAGTAACGTTGATATAAGAAGCCACGACAATTTTATATCGCTCGCAGAGTTTCATAGCCATGTAAAATAGCTCCGACCGAAAATAAGATTAAACATAATTTTAAAAAATATATAATCAGGGAATATACACACCGACAACCCGTCGAGGCATAAAATCGCAGTAAAAGCTGCCTTCGGAGTCAATTGAATTGTATTTTCTTGCTTTAAAAACACAAAATTCCTGAATGCCCTGCCACTGCCACTGCAAACCCTGTCACGGTCATAAACTTTTGTATCTAAAATATCCTTCATTGTACACAAAACCTCTGTGGGCCAACTGAAAAAAATAAAATAAAACACTGAAGTATACTACACTAAAACTGGAATAATGCTGGAAAATTCCAGAAAGAGACGTACTCTTTCAAACAAATGAGCAAAGCTGAGATTTGAGACAGACTGTTGTGCCCATTTATACGCAAGGCTACGGTTACTGACAATGTGTGGTTTGATCCGAGATTGTGGGCCTTCTTCCAGTTGAAGTTGCCGGTGATCTCACGGGCATACAACGGGCATGATCACCGTTTTCAGTCTATAAACAGTGCTGAACCAGTGAGGTCAGTGTCAATGGATTCAAACCAAGGAGACCTCAGTTACCAGCTACATCTTAATACATCGGCTCAATTCGCTCAGATACGGTACTTTCTTTTCTCACATTGTTATACTCTTCTTGACAATGACAAAAATGATAATGATGGTGGTTACGCGCTACTTTTCTTCCTCAAAACACTTGAAATAACAAGCCATCTTCGGTAGGGCTGAATGAATGGCAATTTTCTGTATTTGAGTTTAACCTGCTAGCAGGTGTGCACGAGACAATAATTCTGTCAAGGGCCTTTGACTCAAGGTCACTAATACGATTAAGAAGAGGGTGCTTCTAGACAAAAGAGTCTCCTCCAGAGTATCAGACGTGACTGTTAACTGATCTGGGTTTTGACACAGTGCATGTATAAATTTTTTGCTCCCCTTTTGTGTGAGCAGTTTTTAAAAATAAGAGATATCTATCCTTTTCCTTCCAAAGCAAAAAATGTGTAATGTATTCAGTGCCCTCTGCAAATTTTCCAAGGATTAACAGTTATGGCTGTAAACAGCGTCTGTTGTTCTGGCAACCACGGTGTCTCAGAGAACTGAGAGAAGAAAATCTATGTTCTCTGAGGGAAAGCTCTTTATCAATGACCTCAACATTTTTACAGAATACTAATTAAAATCTAAATTTCAGTAACTGATAAAACAAAAGATAACTGTGGTGGTGCAAATTCGTTATGTAGTTGTTCATTATCCATTGTCTTACCTGTACTTTTATGATGGTGATGAGCATAGCCATCATTACATCAACGACATCAGGATACAGAGAATGGTCAATATAAGGCTACCAGATCAAGCTGCTAGTTGGTTTTAAAAAATTCTGATAAGACTCAATAGACCTCATTCACAAAACGTTTCTTAAATTGTTCTTACCTTTGTTCTTAAAAATGTACCTACAAAAAACCAATATGGGATTCATGACACATGTGCAAACCTGTTTTTGTGCATATCCCAGGTGTTTGAGATGATGAATGCTGACTCGTTCATAAATTTTAAGCACAATCCTGTTCCATGTGATTACCATAACAAAACATGGACAAATATAGAATGAGCAAAAATGATGAATGCCAAAATGTTCTTGGGAACGTTCTTACACACAGTTTATGATCAAACGTGATCGTACACATTTCGTGAATGAAGACCAATGTGTTAGGTTTATATTAGAGGTTTGATGTGTTGCTTTTCCATAAGGGGTACCTCAGGGCTCAGTCCTGGGATCCTCTATTGTTTACTATCTATATATACAATATAGGGCAAAATGTGTCTAATATGTCAAGTTTTCATCCAGATGATACTATAATTTCCTGCTATGCTGCCGCTCTTAATAATACGCTAGAAGAAATCAAGCTGGATTGACCACAAAAGCATGAAGCTTCTGGAGCTTGTAACATTGAATGAGTTTATAAACTGCGTCAAAGACATTGAATACAATGAAATGAGAGAATGCCAGTGTTTCAATTATTAGGTAATTATATGTCCTAATTAAAATTTCTCTGCACTTTTCAATGTTTAAATTTGAAGCTTTGCAAATGTTTGAATTGATATTTTAAAACGGTCATTTTTATTATAATCATTATTTCTGTTTAAATATTAGATTTTTTATGTTGTCATTGTCATTGATACTGTATGTACGATACTGCTTTTCTTGGTCAGGTCTGTCTTTAAAACCCTCAGTGGGACTAATCTGGCAAAGTAAAGTTTAAATATAATATACTATGACATGCCTAGCACCTAGACAGCGAGCGAGAGAGAAAGAGAGAGAGAGAGAGAAATGTAATTCATTCATTCCCTCTCCACTCCTACTGAATTCACTCCCACACCGTAAGCCACAGGGATATGATGGTAAACCCTACATGTAATCCTGTCATTCTTAAGGCTTATGTCACGGTACACACAGCACAGCATATTCACTATAATAAAAAAAAAACCCCATCATGCATGCCCGCGAATCCCACGGCTTTGCACCCCGCCGGATTTCTCTGTGCTGGGCATTGTTTTGTTTTTCGGATCGGAGTCGTTTCCTCGTGTCCGTGTCCGTGCCCGGGCGAACGCGCGGGCCCGCGCGAGGCTCCGTCTGCTGAGATGTGAGCGAGAGCAAAAAAAAAAACAGAGCCATCAGCCCCCCCGGAAGCTGAAGCTCCGCCCCGCCAGGAGCCGCCCGACCCCTGCGGTCGAATAATGAGATGTGTCCCCACCCAGGATGGGGCGTGGGGGGCGGGGGGTGGTCGCACTGGGAGGCAAACACCAGCAAACCCCCACGGGTCCACAGAAAAAAAAAAAAAACAGCCCCCCCAGGACACTGAGGTTTACCGCGAAACACACGCGCGGGGGGCGTAGCGTACACACACGGTGCGCCCATGCGTCATCGTTTCACCACGGGAACGTGGCAGGTGATCTCCCATCCCGCCGCCACGCTAACACATGAATCACGGGAAGCTGTGGAGCCAGCGGTTCGTAAGGGCAGCGATACGAGGCGGGAGCGCGGCGGCAGCGCCATAACTCTGCTGCCTTCAGTTTATATGGGGATTGATGCTGCTACACTCTGCCTCTACTACCCACCGGCGCTAATAACAATAATAATAATATATAAATAAATGCACACATAAATAAAAAAAGACCGCTTGACGTTTTGTAAACAGAATGCTGGGAGGAGGGAATCACAATAAGAGAGAATATCGTTTTTTTTATTTTGTTTTTTTACGATGGAGTGCGACGGCGAGAATGAGACGAATCGTTTCTGAAATCGAAAAAAAAAAAATATATAATTCCATCGCTGGAAATTATTCCACGTTGCTGTGCCTGAGTTTCGAGGGTTGTTGTGCTGAAGAAAACCAGAGCATTTCTCTTCCAGTTTCAAAAAAAAAAAAAAAAAAATCGAATTAGCAGGATGCTACACAGTTCAAAAGCAACACATTTCCTAGCGGAAATAAGCAGCATGCAATAAACAACAAAATGTACTCGGGCAAAAGACTCTCTAATTACCTGTTTCGCAAAGGTGTGAGTGACCTTCACTGCCCAGGTCACAATGTGCTACAGGGAAATCGTGTCAGCAGACCGCACTGCTGAAGGTCAATTAGTGTTTCCTGGCCCTTCAACTGCACCATCCTTAACCCTTTGAAGAGTAAGGTTTTTTCTTTTCTTTTTTAAATTCCATGTTCTAGAACCCCAGTGCATTCAATTTACCAGCGGCGATTGTTACATCAGCATTAGAATGTTCAGTTACAGTAAGAACACTCTAATCATATGTTTGTTAAAGGCTTGAGCACGTTGTGAGATTACAGCAGGAGCCAAGGGGGGAGAGGCCTTCACAGCATGCAGCTGTGTACGAAACCCACATTGCAAACAGTCGGTGCCCCCAGCTAACTGTGATCGGACCGAAGAGACACTCGTCAATCCGCGTGTATTTGAATGTCGCTACCGTTGCCCATCCCCCTCCACCCCCCCAGCCCCACCCCCCACCCCCCTCGTCTCTCTCTGAGATTAAAGTCAGCGTTTATTTTTTTATAGCTGCACTTGTCTTTAGACTCCTCCGGCTCCTGGAAGCTGAAGGTTGCCTTTTTTTTGAGGAGACGAGCAGGAGGACGTTGAGTACCCGGGGAGGAGAGCTCAAGGCTGGGGCAGGTATTCGTGTCCTCTCTCCAGCTTACTGGCAGGGCACAGCTGAGTCCCCCTGGATCTGTCCTCTTGGACTGCTGAAATGAATGCACTTGGTGATAAAAGGCCAAGCGCATTGGGGGGGGGGGATTGGGTAAAGGGTGTTATGTTGAGTATGAGTGTAATGTGCCACAAGCAAAAAAACAGACTTTATTTTAAAAAACATAAAAATTAAAATTAAAATGCAAGTCAGGGGGGGTTTTCTGCCCCATTGAGAATGAAAAATCACTGCTGGTCTTTGAAAATGACAACCCCCCCCCTCACACCCCCCCCACCCCTTTTCTTTTATCTCTGCTTATTTTGCAAGCCTCATGGCTGCATACTTATTAGCCTATAGCCAATTGGCTGTTTTTTTTTTTTTAAAGCTAAACATTCACTTCATTAGCCTAAATTGTTCCCTTTTGTGATTTTCCCCTCAATTAAAACGGACTGGTGGACCTTAAGCATGACTAATGGGCCGGCTGGGTCAGGCGCTGTTTTTTTTAGGCCTGAACTTTTCTCTATTATTATTATTTTTCTTCTCCTTCTTCTTCTTTTTTTCAGACAGAGCGCACAGTAATTAAGCCCGGAGACAGTGTGTGCTGTGTGCCTCCTCAAGCAGAAAAGGACTTGGCACCGGAGCAAGGAGAAGAGAAGGCGAGCGGCAAGGCCCGCGACTCCACTGTCGAGCTGCATCTGCATAAATAATGCAGAGCTGGACTCCGGAGAGAGAGGGAGAGAGAGAGAGAGAGAGAGAGAGAGAGGGATAGACAGAGAGAGAGAAAGAGGGGAAGAGAGCGAGAGACAGAGAGGAAGAGGGTAAGAGAGAGAGTGGGACAGAGAGTGAGGGAGAGACAGAGGGGACAAGAGAGAGAGCAAGAGAGAGGGGAGGGAGAGAGAAAGTGAGAGAGTGGGAGAGAGATTGGGTAAGAGAGGGAGAGACAGAGAGAGAGGGAGGGAGAGAAAGAGAAAGAGGGGAAGAGAGATTTTGAAAGAGAGAGACAGAGTGTGAGAAAGAGAGAGAGAAAAAGAGAGAAAGTGAGAGAAAGCAAGAAGGAAAGAAAGAGACAGATGTCATACTGGGAGAAAGAGCACAGAACAGACGAGCATCCTTCCCTCTCTTCCTGGCCTCCAGTGGTGACTTCCATTCTCCCCCCCCCCCCTCCCCCGTCCCCCCCCGTCCCCCACCCCCCCTGGACGTCCTTAGCGACGAGGCGCTATTTAAACACTGCGGCATCGCCGGCGTCTCATTAGCAGGGCGCTAAGGTAAATGATTCAGTAAATGGCCTTTTATGTTATCGCCATTAGCGAAAACATAAATGCAAATTGACAGCGTTGTCATGGCGTTCTGCACTGTAGGGCTCGCTGGCTTCCAGTTCTCCAGGGGGTGGGGGCTGGGGGTCGGGGTCGGTGGGTGGGGGTGAGGGGCAAGTTCACAGCTTTCCCATGCAGTGTGGGTCGCTGACCTGCAGCACCTGATCACATGACTGCAAGAAAAGAAAAAAAAACCAAAAAAAAAAACAAGCTTGACCCAAATGTCCTGGAGATGCTTGGCACTTGATTAGCAAGTGTATCTTCATCCCCTTGCTCTTCTTCTCTTTCTCACTGTTCCCACCCGAAGACTTCGTACCAAGCAAAAAAAAAATCCCCACCCCCCCCAAAAAAAAAGTCTGTCCAGAAGCCGATGTTGTAGTAAATGTATATTTTAATAAAGTTATACCTTTTATTTCTCCACCAGCATGAGTGTGTTTACTAAACTCACAGCAGACAGCCCCAGATACACAGAGTACTGCACTGGCCAATGTCCAAACAACATACAAAATCATTGCTTGTCTTCTTCTTTTTTTTTTTTTTTACTTCTTGTTATTTACAAGCCTGTTATGCTCTTGTTTTAGCACAAGTTGTATAACATTAACAAGCATTTTTTTTCCCCGGGTGCAAAAACCAATTATTTGTTTGTGTGTGATTGTAACTGTGTGTGTGTGTGTGTGTGTGTGTGTGTGTGTGTACGCTAGTGTGTATGCACGTGTACACGCGAGACGTGTTTGTGGATGCCTCACTGAAATACAAATATTACAGATAAATCAATATACAATAAATACATGACCAAAGGGTGTAAATACATGATTTTTTCCAAATGAAAAAAGCAAACAAACAAAAATGTTGTTGGGGAAGAGAGGACATCGAGACATACAATCTATGCAATCTGTGAAGTTCTAAAATGTGTGATGTAGCAGATATGTGAAGGTTCTAAAACAAGTGATGCACCAGATATGTGAAGGTTCTAAAATGTGACAGGACATAAAAGCAGGAACATTTTCTTTGGGTGGGTGGGGGGTCACAAGCAAAACCACCAAATACAACATGATAATATTTGGTGGAGGGGGGACCATTTGATGTTCACCCAAATTTGGGAGGGGGGGGATGTCTCCTGTCGCCATGAAATCTACATCCATGAAAGAAACATATTTGAGCGTATGTCACGCGGCAAAAAGACAAAAATATACTGGATTGTTTTGGGTAGTATCATAGCAACATTTGTAATACTGCCAAATATCAAACGGTTGCTTCAAGAATTGAAACCATATCCAATCGTGGTGAAACCTTAAATTTACACCCTTTTTGCTCTTTCTCTTCATTCATATGAATTGCAGGTGGTGGTGGTAGTGGTGGTGGAGTGTGTGTGTGTGTGTATGTGTGTGTGCGTGTATGTGTGTACGTGTAATTGCAATTTATTTCTGCACAAAAACCTTAATATGTTTGAGAGTTGTCATCCTTTTCCAAGAACAGTTGATGGTAGGGTCGGGTGATAAAACAAACAACAAAAAAAAACCCCATACATTTGCAGAGGCCTCCACGAATGCAGAGGTAAGATAAACACGTACGTGATGTGAACAACCGATATCGACACAAACATGACAGGTATATACTACAGCGGAACACGGAACCGTATTTACCTGCTCGTGAATCCTCCTTGTGTGTTTGTCTGTGAAATGTTCCATTTCGAAGACCAAATCAATAATTTAGCTAATTAGGCTCAGCAACACCCACCTCTAATGTGGAACCACACGGAATACAGATGTCGATCACTATAAAACTAGCAGGACTTCTTATGTGGAACACGTACACAGTATTAATGCATATCATATCAAAATATAGAGAGAGAATTTCAAACAAAACATTTTAAAATATAATTTGAAATATGATTAATCAATATGACAAAATCTATGGACATTTTCACCATAATTTACATGTTATACATTTTTCAATATAAATATATCCATATATTCAAAAATGTATTGTTTATTTTGTATAGTTAACTAATCTGTGTCTCCCCCCCCCCCCCAAAAAAAAAAAAAAAGATTTCACATGAATTCAGTAATATTTTCCAGCTCAATGTCTAGGAGACGAGGCTCACCATCAAATTTGACCATGTCCCAAAACACAAGCCCACCTGTAAACATGATATTGTTGTCAAACATGGGACTCCTGGGCCCCCCATTTTCACGAAAGATTACTGAGTTAGCTGGATAACTGCACTGAGAAAAATCCAGAACCCTCCCCAAATCTGGAACGTGGACTGAAGTAAAAAGAGCTGTTCTGGGTTTTAGTTATCCAGCTAACTCAGTAATCCTGCTTGGTGAAACAGGGCCCTGTGCAGGTTAAGTAGTCATGGCAGGAGATCAGTTTAGCTCACGGTGACTCAGATTTTTACTCATTAGAGACCTGTGTGCTGTCGTTGTGCACACACACACCCACACACACACAGAAAAAATATCAAATAGAAATTAAATTAACAGACAACAAAAAGGTGTATGTGTTGTGGGCGGGCGTGGGAGGAGGGTAAATGAAGGAGGGAAGTCTACCCATCGCTATCTCACTCCATCTCGATGCCTCAGAGTTTGTTTTTCTGTCAGCACGCGCGCACACGGAGATTTGTGACGGTCTCGCGCAAGTGTTCCAGTTTCCAGGAGATCTTTATGGCTGCCTTCCAAACCCCCTACCCCCCCACCACCACCACCACCACCACCTCCTCCGTCCCCCCACCCCCAAATCCCAAGTGATGTCACAGTTCACAGACACGCCCTCTCTGCCGCTCGCCCGTCTTTTGCCGTGTCTCGTCCCGTGAGAGAGAGAGTCAGTCTGTCCTCCGCGGGAGCCGAAGGTGGAAAACAGCCAAAACGGCTCTGAGAACTTTTTCTCTTTTTTTTTTTTTTTAAACACACGTGCGAGGGAGGCGGAGGCGTCGGTCAGGGCCTAGTGCAGTCACAAGTCACTTCAGCCCCTATTCTTCCCCAAAAAACACATCCACGGGCCTTTCTTTCTTTCTTTCTTTCTTTTTAAGAACAAAACAAAACTGCGGAATCACACAGCAGGAGAGGTGGGTGGGGGTGGTGACCACATGGCAAGTTTCCACCACAAAACCGAGACCCGGGGGGGTGGGGAGGTTGGGGGGGGTTGGGGGTAGTTGATCCGCGACACCCGAAGGTTCGTGTTCCTGGCGGTAATCCCAGTCGTATCCCGCGTACTCCTTGGGTTCAGCAGACCTCCTCGTCACGCTGCGACGCGATTCGTTCCCTCGGTGGGTGGGTGGGCGTGGCTATGGGTGGAGCGACAAGACGGCCAGAGTCAGGTGGGAGGTTTCCGCTCTAGGCAGTGGTGCATTGTGGGATTTGTGGATGAAGGAAATACAGATGCTGGCTTGGTGAATGGCTCCTGGTCCCCTCAGTCCATGGCTGCCAAGAAACCTGCAAGTGGAGAAAGGATTAAAAAGGATTACAGGGTGAGGAGCAGGAGGGCTTTTATCTATTTATATAAATCAATATATTAATTTGCCGATTATTTTCCTTGCTTTAAAAGCGCAATTATTTCATTTGTGTCTTACAGTGGGTGATGATGATAACTGTGCCTCAAGTGCAGGAGCCTTCGAAGCTGGAAGGCGGTCATACCCTAACTGCGCATTTCCGCTCTTCCACATGTGTGACTGTGTTGCCCTCGGGCCAAATAGCTTATCCTTATGTCGACCAATAAAAGCATCTCGAAGTCATATGTCAATGTTCTGCACGTAATAAACGCACGTAAACTGTACCGCGTTTCAAAGAGCACATTTCAGAGATTAATGACCTCTAAGAGTAATGAACCCGAGCCCTTTTGGTTGTAGATGAATAAAACCCCATAAATGCATTAATGAAACTCCCCGTACCGGGGGGGATTGCGTCCCTCTCATTGGATAACGAACGTGACCGCAGTCGTTTTATTGGCTCACACAGCGTAAAACAGACACCGGAGGAGACCAGGTGACCTCCCGCTGCGCGGCTGAGTAAATCACATTTTACACGCGCTAAGAGAGACACAGCACTGCGCCACAGCGTGTAATCAGACACAGAGCTGGCTAACTGCTAGCTGTCACAGCGGTCACAGCCGTCGTGTGCCACCGGTCTGATATGGTACATCTGGAGGGGAGGGGAGAAGGGGGGAGGAGAGGGGGGTGATGGGTGAGGATAAGGCAGCGAGGGTCTGCACCAATCTGTATGGCCCCAGGCAGGACGGGAGGGCGTGTGTATGTATGTGTGTGTGTGTGTGTGTGTGTGTGCGTGCGTGTGTATGCATGTATGTGTATGTTTGTGTGTGTGTGTATGTGTATGTGTATGTGTGCGCGCATGTGTGAGTGTGTGTGTGTGTGTGTGTGTACGCGCATGTGAGTGTGTCTGTGTGTATGCGCATGTGTGAGTGTGTGTGTGTGTGTGTGTACGTGCGTGTGTGTGTGTGTGTGTGTGTGTGTGTGTACGTGCGTGTGTGTGTGTAAGTGTGTGCTGTTGTGCATGCAGCTCCTGGAGAGGAAGAAAGCATGGGGCTGCATACCAAGAGAGGCTAATGCAGTGCAGCATCTCACAACCCTCTCTCCTTCCTTCTCTCTCTCTCTCTCTCTCCCTGTCCTTCTCCCCCCCTCTCTCTCTCCCTGTCTCTTTACCTCTCTCCCTCTCTCTGCCTCTGCCTCAACCTCTCTCTCTCTCTTAACCTCTTTCCCCCCCCTTTCTCTCCCTCTCCCTTAACTTCTCCCTCTCCCCCCTCTCTCTCTCACTCCCTGTCCCTTCACCTCTCTCTCTCTCCCTTAACTTCTCCCTCTCCCCCCCTCTCTCTCTCACTCCCTGTCCCTTAACCTCTCTCTCTCTCCCTCTCCCGTAACCCCTCTCTCTCCCGTAACCTATTCTTCTTTGTCTTTGTCCTCCCTCTTCCTCCTCCGTCTGTAAGGATGCAGGAAAGCGGGCGCCATTTTGCCCGACGCTCCTTGAGAAGATGCGCTGAGCCATTCCGGTCCAGTAAATGATGCACTGTACCAGTCAATAATCAACTAATTGGCACCTAGAGTAGACCTCAGACCCTTTACTCTACAATTAACAATTAAGGCTGCAGTCGAATGAAAACCAGCGTCCCTGAATTCCTGCTTTCAACAATTTACACACACCTTTTGTACAGACAACAATGACAACAAGAACACTTTCTTGTTTGGCAGCCATTTTAATTACAGGAGAAACATTTACCAATCTGGGAGAAAAGACCAGCGAGTTCTCCGGCACAGTTCCAGCATTTACACGTCTGCACCGAGCCGTGGTCGTGAAATATTTACCCCGCGGCCATCAATATTGGTTTTATACCTGTTCTCATCTGGAAACGTAGCGGACTTTTTTTCCTCTGTCGTGCAAGACAACAGTGCAGACCGTTTTTTTTTTTTTTTTTTGCATTTGGGAGAGCTGCGGCATGAATCTTTCAGAACACAGCTCGAGAAGGGCTCCCAAAAGAGAGATTAAGAAAGAAGCCTTCTCTCTCTCTCTTTCTCTCTCTCTGTCTTTTTTTTTTTTTTTTTGGAACATCAGGCAAGAAGGGATCAACACGTAGCTTTGCATGAAACAAGCACAACCCCAAACGATGCTAAGTCAACTGAGAGAGATGATACCGTGTTCACAGTGTAATTAGCCCAAGATCTGCAGTATACGGGGGGAGGACTGTGCCCCTAAAGACCCAGACTGCTCCCGTCCTCCGAAAAAATTTGGGTCTGTACTTTTTTTTCAGAAAAGCGAGCCTTCTCGGCCAGCCCACTCTTACACAAAACCACACATGGCATTTGATTTTTTTTTTTTTTTTTTTTTTTTTGGGAACGAAAATATGCAAATGCGCAGTCATTCATATGCAATGTCGCAATTTGGGAAGGCGAATGCAATGACCCGAGCTTCAGAGCACCGACGTGAAGCTGTCAAACACTCCGGCGAGGGCCTGCCATAGCGGGACAGTGTGACAGGCGGACCAGGGGTTACTGCACGCCCCATGTATAAAATATCCACCCGTGGGCCATCTTATAGGAATGGGACATGACAGGTCTACAACACACATGGTGCACGCGTGGTATTCGCAGAAGGGTTAGGAGGAAGGAGGATGAGTGTGTGTGAGTGTGTATGAGCTCAAGGGATGGTGGTTGGTTGTCAGTGTCTCCTGCTTGTCACAACACTCCAATCCTTGCATTTGAGGGTCCCCTCAGTGGAACAGCAGCACACTCTGCTCTGTGTCTGAGGGGCCCCTCAGTGTAAAAGCACCACACTCCGCTCTGTGTGAAAGGGCCTCTCACTGGGAGAGCAGCACACTCCATTGAGCCTGTGTGAGGCTAACGGGCTGCTCCATTGAGCCTGTGTGAGGCTAACGGGCTGCTCCATTGAGCCCGTGTGAGGCTAACGGGCTGCTCCATTGAGCCTGTGTGAGGCTAACGAGCTGCTCCATTGAGCCCGTTTGAGGCTAACGGGCTGCTCCATTGAGGCTAACGGGCTGCTCCATTGAGCCTGTGAGGCTAACGGGCTGCTCCATTGAGCCTGTGTGAGGCTAACGGGCTGCTCCATTGAGCCCGTGTGAGGCTAACGGGCTGCTCCATTGAGCCTGTGTGAGGCTAACGAGCTGCTCCATTGAGCCCGTTTGAGGCTAACGGGCTGCTCCATTGAGGCTAACGGGCTGCTCCATTGAGCCTGTGAGGCTAATGGGCTGCTCCATTGAGCCCGTGTGAGGCTAACAGGCTGCTCCACTGAGCCTGTGTGAGGCTAACGGGCTGCTCCATTGAGCCTGTGTGAGGCTAACGGGCTGCTCCATTCAGCCCGTGTGAGGCTAACGGGCTGCTCCACTGAGCCTGTGTGAGGCTAACGCGCTGCTCCATTGAGCCCGTGTGAGGCTAACGCGCTGCTCCATTGAGACTGTGTGAGGCTAACGGGCTGCTCCATTGAGCCCGTGTGAGGCTAACGGGCTGCTCCACTGAGCCTGTGTGAGGCTAACGCGCTGCTCCATTGAGCCCGTGTGAGGCTAACGCGCTGCTCCATTGAGACTGTGTGAGGCTAACGGGCTGCTCCATTGAGCCCGTGTGAGGCTAACGGGCTGCTCCATTGAGCCCGTGTAATGCTAATGGGCTGCTCCATCGAGCCCGTGTGAGGCTAACGCGCTGCTGGGACATTACCGCTGTTCAACACAAGGGCGAGCCCCCGCTGAGCCGAGCGCCGCGGGAGCGGGGAGACGTCAGACAGCGCTACGCACGCTGCTATAGCGCTAACCTGCTCAGGCTGCCCGAGGCCCGCGCTGCCCGCTAGCCTTTATAGCGTAGCTGCGGAGAGCCTCGTACCTCATCGCTCACAGAGGAGAAACTGAGAACGGCGAGAAAGCCGAGCAGATTTTCCCTTCAGCGTGTGTGTGTGTGTGGGTGAGTCGGTGTGTGTGTGTGTGTGTGAGCGTGTGTGTGTGTGTCTGTGTGTGTGTGAGCGTGTGTGTGTCTGTGTGTGTGTGAGCGCGTGTGTGTGTGTGTCTGTGTGTGTGGGTGTGTACATGTGCATGTGTGTGTGTATGTGTCTGTGTGTGTCCATGCGTGTGTGTGTGTGTGTGTGAGTGTGTGTGTGTGAGCGTGTGTGTCTGTGGGTGTGTGCATGTACACGTGTGTGTGTATGTGTGTCTGTGTGTGTGTCCATGCGTGTGTGTGTGTGTCTGTGTGTGTGTGTGGGTGAGTCGGTGTGTGTGTGTGTCTGTCTGTGTGTGAGTGTGTGTGTGGGTGTGTGCATGTGCGCGTGTGTGTATACTAATAGTGTATGAAGCACACGTTCACACATGGTCGTTCATCTTCTCTCACACGTTACCGCAGTGCACAGAGACTGAGTGGATCCCTCAAGAGGATCCCTCTTGTGTTAGAGCTCACACCAAGGACCCACAACAGCAACGTATGAGCGAATCAGGGGATAAAAAAGGGTTTTATGCTTAAATGCAAAATCAAATATGAAAAATATATATTCACTCTCTCTCTCTCTCTAAGTGAGAGACCTCCGGCAAGGAGAGTCGGCGATGGGCCCACGTATAAACGGGGCGGCGGGTGGCGGAGGAGTCGCTCTATATTTAGCACACACACTCCACTCCACTCCACTCCGAGCGGGTGCGGACGATGATGCAAGCCCAGGAAGGAAGTGGGCGTGTGGCCCCAACGCGGCGCGCTCGTGATCGCGCGTGATGTACGACGTCGATTTGGGTCCCGTTTGAAAAGGGGGCCTTCCCGCCTGCCTTTTCGGCGCATTCGTTTAGTTTTTTTTTTTTTGAGCTGCAGCTCATAACTCAACGTTCCTACAATGGCAGGGGTTTTAGTACAAGGGATTGTTATGTCTCTTTCTCTCTGCCTCTCTCTTTCTCTCGCTCTCTCTATATATACATATATATACACACACACACACACACACACCACAATCAAATATAGTTGTACACTGGACACAAGCACTCTTTCTCTCTCTCTCTGTATATATATATATACACAAACACACACAGACACCACACAATCTAATATAGAGTTGTTCGCCGCACACAACTAGAAGCAAAAATAAATTATTCTTCCGCTGATGTCATTATAATGTGCAAAGAAACGAGAGCAAACTTCATTCTTCATTCTTGTATCGATGCACCTCGCGCCCAAGAGAAAGAGCGAACGACGCGTTTCGTCAGGCCCTCGTCCACTTCGGGGGTATTTATGTCTCAGATTTGTAAATTTGGCAGAATCTGTACATATCAGCCCATTTCCCCCATAAATGATTCACAATGAGAATTAGCAAAGCTGACACTCTAAACTGGCCGTATGAATCTTTAATAGGCCTAAATGTGATTTTGCAAATCAGAACAGAATTTCATAAATTTGAAGCTCCTGCAAATAAATATTTATGAGTCCCCCCCCCCCCCCAACTCCCCCATACTTTCTTGTCCTGGTAATTGCCCCTGATTCATTCATCTTTTCTCCATGGGGCAGGGGTAGAAATCAATCTTTGGAAGATTCCCGGTGAGTCATGGGCAGGCACATTCCGAGATTCCGATGCCCTGCCCCCCCCCCACCCCACCCAGCCCCGAGCACTTCGCTCCGTCATCAGCTATAACAGGGGCCAGAATTGAGGAGCTTCTGAACGACTCCCTCCAAAGATGATGGACTCTCATCGCATTCGCCTCTATGAGCCAACAAAGTGTCGCTCCCCTTCCAGGTAGCAAAGAACGCAATAATCGGTTGCATTTCAAGTTTTTGAGACCGAAAAAGGACAACACAGCCTACAGAGTTCCCACTTGGGAATTCCCGGCAAAGATGGCGCAGTGTTATTATTTTTTTGGAAATAAATAAACACGACACCGGTTAGGTACCAGAAGTGTCCCAAGCCGACAACTTAAGAAGCTGAAGAAGTTTTTTTCCCCCAAAGGTGTACAATTTGGCCAGGCAACGACACGCTGACAAAGTGACACTCTAATGTCTTTAAGGGTCTCATATTTCTGCAGTAAAAGTGCATTCATTCACTACATCATCACGACCCTGGCTTGAAACTGGGGGGTGTAGCACTGGGACGGGGGGGGACGGGGTCAGGGACTGGGACAGCGATGGGAATGCCCCCCCACCCTCGCCCGCCGCGGGTTTTTTAAGTTTCCCCAGCGCCGCTTTCCGAGACGCCGTCTCCCCCCCGCTCGGCTTCACGCGCGCCCCAATCACCCGCTAATCCCGTTTTAACCCCCCCCCCCCCCCCCTCCACAACCCACTGCCAGTCAGGCAAGCCGGCTCCAGACCCAGGCCTAATCAAGCAGAGCAGCTGAAAATGGGCCTGGTAAATGATCATAGCGGTACGATTTCTCAGCCACTTGTTTGGGGGGGGGGGGGGGCAGGGGGTGACTTTTTGAAAGGGACAGTGATGGTACTGCGAATGCCTGCAGACTCTGTTGTTTATCCTGAGAACACGACTAACTCCCTTCAGAGGCTACCGTGTCCTACAGGACATGATACACCAGAATGCAGGGACAGTGTACACCAGGGGGGGGGACACAATCTTATCCAAAAAATGGCCGGTGTGGGTGCAGGTCTTTGTTTTAGCCCAGCACTAAGACACCTGTCTCAACGAATTAACTAATCAGGGTCTTCGATCAGGTACAATCAGGTGTTTTAGTGTTGGGCTAAAACAGAAACCTGCACCCTCACCCACAGATTAAAGAGTGTGGATACTGTAGCGATGGCAGGGTACAGACACAGCACAGCACAGAAGACGCAGGCTCCAGAAATAGCGCTGTAAAGAGAAGACATAATGAAGTGCGCTCACCTCCCCTTGGTTCCTGTGTACTTTAAGACGGCTCCTTGGGCAAAGGCTGGAAGCAAAAACACAACAAGTCAGAGGCGGAGAAACACACACACACACACACACACACGGCAGCACTGTCCAATCAGAGCAGACCGTGTGGCTCATTAGACCATATTCACACAGTATGCCCACTCTGAGCACAGATGGTAACACTCTCAATTTGATGAAAATGAAAAGACGTGAAAGTAAAATCAATCAATCAATAAAATTTTATTTATATAGCGTATTTTACAACAGTTGTCACAATACGCTTTACAGACAGCCCTAGCCTAAACCCCCACAGGAGCAAGCCTAAGTAAAAAAAGACTGAAGGTCATTTTATCCAAGGTCTTTATTTTGTAATTTACTTAACCAGAGTGGGAGAAAGCCACCCCCCCTCGCCACAGGCTGAACTCACACAGAGAATATTAGTACAGCCCAACGACGAGCTCAGATGAGCAACGAAGAGCACAGCAAGACCAGCGACAGCCATCACAGCAGCGCACCGACCACTTCTGAACACATGCTCTCTTTCTCTCTCTCGCACATTCACTCTCTCTCTCACTCTAGCTCTCTCGTTCTCCTGTCTCTCTCTCTCTCACTCTCCTCTAGCTCTGTCTTACTGTCCTCTCTCTTGTTCTTTCTCTCTCGCATTTGCTCTCTCTCACTCTCCTCTAGCTCTTTCCCTGTCCCCTCTCTCTCTCTCAATCTCCTTTCTCTCTCATCAAAATCTCTCACACTCTCTCTCGCTCTCCTCTCTCTCTCTCTCTCTCTCTCCTTGGCCAAGGCCCCCCGCGTCGCCCCTCTGGCAGAATGGCGGGAAGCCCAAAACGCCAGCTCCACCCCGTCGGCAAAGCGGAACTCCGGCATCGCAGGGGCACAACTCCGGCAACACAAAGAGCTCCGCCAGAACCAGAACCAGCCGCTGCCAGAACCTAGAACCATCTGCCGCCAGAACCAGAACCGTCTGCCGCCAGAACCAGAACCAGCCGCCGCCAGAACCAGAACCAACCGCTGCCAGAACCAGAACCAACTGCTGCCAGAACCAGAACCATCCTCCGCCAGAACCAGAACCAACCTCTGCCAGAACCAGAACCAGCCGCTGCCAGAACCAGAACCAACTGCTGCCAGAACCAGAACCAACCTCTGCCAGAACCAGAACCAACCGCCGCCAGAACCAGAACCAGCCGCTGCCAGAACCAGAACCAAACGCCGCCAGAACCAGAACCAATCTCCGCCAGAACCAGAACCATCCTCCGCCAGAACCAGAACCGTCCTACAGCACCGCCTTCCGCTCGACAAATTTAAAACCGCTGCTTTGTGAGCGTTCCTCTTCACCGCCTGTTAATATTCAACAGCGAGAACATACCGCACCCGTACGGTCAAAAGCAAATTAAAACGCCCGCGATTTATTGACCAGTCAACCAACACAAGTATATATATATCGTGTGGTTGACTGGTCAATATCGTACATCGTACAGCCACCCCTAACTACAAAACTACTCAACCGACTGCTGCCACTTCCACCACAAGACCACCATATCGTAAGCGGTAACGATTCGACTTCCGTTTGACCGGGACAGTCACAGGAACCCTAAAGTCACCGTTACTACTGTACGACCCCAACTAGAGCGGCGCTACCGCACACAGCACCAGTCGGAGTAACCAGCTCTACCGCAGCAATTCAACGACCAAACGCCACCGCCGAACAACCCTACTGTCCACTGGGAACCGCAGGAGAAAAACTACAACAACCACAACCAACCAAGTCCTCCAGACCGCTGGAATCAAACGTACTTAGAAGAGATAACGACTGGGGCGATTAGCGAACGAACGGGTTGTTCGGTCGCTCAATGAGGCGGCGAGACGAGGGTGCGTCTGAGCCGTGCAATGTCGTTCCCAGCATGCCCCCCTGCTGGCCCCCGCCCCGCCCCGCCCCTCCGTACCTCCACCCGCCCGTCAGCGTGCCCCGGCGCGTTGGCGGTATCCGAGGAGCGCTCGGGAGCCCTCGCCCCGCCGCAGTGTCATCTAAATGCTAAGTGCTCGCGCTGCATCGCTAAACGAAAAAAACAAACAAAAAAAAAACAACAACAACAGGGCCAGAATATGAACAGACGACAGAATCCTCCAAACAGGACCCCGTCTCCCTGATTTCATTTTGTTTTTGTATTTTTCGTTTTGCTGAGAACATTCTGGCCTTCTGTGAGTGGAATTCCAAGACTACATTTGTTTTTGTTTTTTTACAGTTTATATATTATATATTACAAGTGGAAAAAAAACAGAAGAAAAAGGTAGAAATTAGCACACCAGTTTCCGGCTTTATTATTGTAAATAGCTTACATTATATTTTAAGGGCTATTTACACCAGGCGGCTGTTTGGTGCGCGTTGGTGTTCTTCCAGACGCGCTCTCTCTCTCTCTCTCTCTCTCTCTCTCTCTCTCTCTCTCTCGCTCGCGCTCTCTCTCGCTCTCCCTGGGTATTGATTGGCTCCGTAGGAACCGCTGACACCGCAGGTGTGGGAAGCACTATTAAACGCCCCCCCGCTAATTAAAAGGCTAACGAGTCGAGCAGATCCTCGTCGGGGCAGGTGTGCCGGTAGAGAGGGAGGACGGCGGCCATTTCTGTTGACAAACAGGGTGGCGGACGCGGAGCGCCCCGCGGCCATCGGGAGAGGCGAGCGCTCGGGGGACAACCCGGGCGATGTTAAAATCCGCGCGGGGGGGGGGGGGGCGTAAACGGGAGTGAGCGGGGCGATCCTGCCCCAGCCTTCCCGAGATACCCACAGCGGAGTCTGCCGCCGTGTAATTCATTAACTGACTCCGGTCTACTTAATTAGTTCAAATTACCTCTGCGCTCCAGCTGTTCGGTGCCGTTAATGCAGGAGGCAGGCAGAACTCAACTGCATGCATGTTTTAAAAGGACACTTCGATCGCTCCCAAATAAGACCTGATGTGGCTTAAGGAATAGAGAAAATTAGAAAATAAAAACAAAAATACAAGCTCATATTGCACCGTAAGAGCTCATATTGCCCCATACGAGCTCATACTGCCCCATATGAGCTCATATTGCCCCATATGAGCTCTTATTGCCCCATATGAGCTCATATTGCCCCATATGAGCTCATATTGCCCCATACAAGCTCATATTGCCCCATACGAGCTATTTATTGCCCCATATGAGCTCATACTGCCCCATATGAGCTCATATTGCCCCATATGAGCTCATATTGCCCCATATGAACTCATATTGACCCATACGAGCTCATATTGCCCCATACAAGCTCATATTGCCCCATATGAGCTCATATTGCCCCATACGAGCTCAGACTGCCCCATATGAGCTCTTATTGCCCCACGAATCAAACCCTGCTTCGGGCCCCTCATAGGCCAGGGCCAGCAGTCGGCATGGTGACGGTGTGCTAACGTCAAACGCTCAAGACGGGACCGTTTTTAACCGCTTTCTGTAACAGTTTTTTCAAAATTTTAGACAAAAAACTCCCCCCTCTATTTTTCCAAAAGGAGTTAATGGCGGTAGCAGCGCTCCAAGCGAGGCGCCATTTTCTCCGCTCCGCGCCGCGCCGCGTCTCGCAAATTTGGCGGGAATAATGGAAGTGTTCATCGTTCCGGGTCTGATCCTCTCAGGCACACCACTCATCTTTCAACACGCTCTTTCAGCACGAAAAAAAAGAGAGAAAAACCCCCAGCATGAATAAACTAACAACGGCAGTTCAAAAGGAAGGCAATGGAAGCACTTCAACGGAGAAAGTTGCGCAAGCGACTGTGGAGAGGACAGCTTCGGTAACATCGGAAAAGAGAGGGGGACAGCGGGACAACACGGGCAGAGACTAAAATAAGAAATAATGAAATAAAGAGCAAAATGGCAGAATCAGATAACTGGGATAAACAGAGAGAGAGAGAGAGAAAGAGGGAAAAGGAGAGAGAGAGGGAGAGATGTTTGTTCATCACACAAGCTTAGTTGTTTAGTCATCACACAGTATACCCCTGGATGCTTTTGACATATGAGATATCTATTTAATTTTTTATTTTTTTAAATGCATAAAGTACACAAAACACTTTCACCGGGGCCAGATATAAGGGACATGGCTGACGTCAGTTTGGTTTGGGAGGAGAGGGAACAAACACAGGAAGTTTAATTATAGCACAGCTCACAGCCACTCTTCTCTGTCCCATCCGTCTTCATCAGTGAGCGCTGAGTCAGAGTCCACACGCAGCCGGACGTGTGTTACACGTGTCACGTGTGAGCAGACCTGCGCAGACGTGTGTCCCAGCATGCACTGGACACTGGGGGATCAGAGCATGCTCCTGGCGCTGGTCCCAGTTACACACGCACCATATGTGCAGACGTGTGTCCCAGCATGCACTGGGGAGAGGGTGGGATCGGAGCATGCTCCTGGCCCAGCTCCCAGGTACACACTCACTCTATGCGCAGACCTGCGCAGAAGTGTGTCCCAGCATGCACTGGACACTGGGGAGAGGGTGGGGGACCGGAGCATGCTCCTGGTGCTGGTCCCAGTTACACATGCACCATATGTGCAGACGTGTGTCCCAGCATGCACTGGGGAGTGGGGGGGATCGGAGCATGCTCCTGGCCCAGCTCCCAGGTACACACACTCACTGTATGTGCAGACCTGCGCAAATGTGTGTCCCAGCATGCACTGGGCACTGGGGAGAGGGTGGGGGATCAGAGCATGCTCCTGGCCCAGCTCCAGGCAATGTTGAGAAGGATGCCGTAGGTTATGATTTAATGTTTAAAGACCCCCTCCACTCAAAAACATGTTTTTTTAAATGACAAAATCCTCTCGAAAACATGAATTTCAAAATACAGATCGATTTTTTCGCATTCATCCACTGTGAAGGCAGTGCTTCTCCGTTCCTCCCTGAAATCTGAGTTGGAAACCTGTACAATCTGTGATGTCACAAATATGTCGAACCTATCATGGTCCACTATGCAAAGACAGATTACAGATTACAGATTACAAGAGCGCAGTACTCCACAGATTTAAGACGCAACCCCAAGGCAGGAAATTTGTCCCAACTGTTACCAAAGGAGCCCATTCGAAAACAAAAACGGGTGGAATTTTTAAAATAAAAATCTTGCGGGTGTACCTGACAGCACACCTGGCAGCAAACACGGAGGGAATCCGTGTTTGTAGCGCACATTTTACTGACGACTGCTTCCAGGACCTCACGCAGAAATCGACGGGTTTTGCGCAGATATTGATTTTGAATCCGGATGCCGTGTCTGCTGTGTACCCTGGGACCACAGCAGCAAGCGTTGTTAACTTGCATATTCATAGATTTTTGCCATTCCCAATAAGGGCAAAGGCGTAGAGATGCTATTAAGCCCTTTTTTTTTGTGGTGGAAAAACCAAACAAATTATTATTCAATATAGAACATTTTAAAAAATGTTTTAAAATACATTCTTTAAACGCAAGGAGAGCTGAAGTCTTATTCCCCAGAGTTCAGGGGGAACATGATCATAACACTGCTACCAGGATAACTGCCAGTTTCTATTTACTCACACCTGTGAGCTTTCAAGCACATGGACACACACACACACACACACACACACGCACGCACGCACGCGTACACACACACACACACACACATGTAAGCACGCACGCGTACACACACACACACACATATGCGCACACACACATGCAAGCACGCACACACACACACACACACACACACATGTACACACACACATGCACGCACGCACACACACACACACACACACACATGCACACACACAGGTGCACCCACACACACATGCAAGCACACAAACGCAATACACTGTTTGGCATCTAGTTACTGAAATTAGCGACACTAGGTAGCGCTTTCCATCTCCTCATATCCAAGCTTCTAATTTTGTTAATTTGATCATGCTGTAAATACACAATTTTTATTTAGGGCTGGCAAGATGATGTACGGTTGGGGATTGTTTTGATGGTAGGCTGTCTTTGATCTCTGATAATGATGCACTAATGACTGCATCAAACAAACATAAGACTTACACCTCACCTACGCAAACAATTAACATGCAAATAGAGAGCACTCAGGCAAGCGTGTCACATGCCTGTTATTAAACTAAATTAAACTTGCATGGAGGTGGCTATTTTTTAAACGCTGAATTTTAATGAATTTAGACACAATTTTTTTCAGTTCTGTGATAATGAGAATGGGATTAATAACAGTCAACCACCACACCTTAGTTCCTTAGTTATTTAAATGCATATTATAATTAAAAAGTATAGTAAGCTGCACTTACAATACAGGGTGCAAGCCTACACAAATATGGATTTAAACTGTTTTCAGTATTTTTCTAACCTGTTTACAGTATGTCATAATTAAACTACACAGCATCCATACATATTTACATTTGATTGAAAAAACTGATGCAATATCAAACACGAATCAATGTCTAACATTTGATTAAAAGATAATGTCACCTAATTAAGAAATAATGTAATTTAACGCATGCGTTACACGTACCTCGGTTTCAACACCACTCTTTCTCGCCACTCTAAAACGAATGGATCAATTTACCTCAGAACACACGGACTTCACGCGATTCCGTGAGAGATCAGATGTGCTCTCCATCTGTACTCTACTCTACGTAAAAAGCACTCCATCAGAGTCAATTTGACGCAGATTATTTTACCACGGTAACTCCTCTGCCCGGGGGCTCAACCACTCAGCATTTTTATAGTGCTGAGTGTAACAGGATACAAGGCTGTGTGCTGCTAACCCCCGCCCCCCCTCCCCCACACACATGAACCAAAGGAGTCCTTTGATTCTGTAAACCCGGCGACTAAAGGTCAAATCAGTCTAGCTAAACAACCAAAATGGATTTGGACTCAATAAATAACTGTGATATAAAAATAGAGAGGGGGTTGGGGGAGAGGGTGGGGGGTGAGATGAAGGGCAAGGGATCTCAAAAGGCCCGCGGGCGCTCCTCAGTGTCAGACATTTAGTCGCCGCTAACAGTGATGGACGTGACCAGAGATGGCCCCACGCCCCTCCCCCCCCCCAAATCTCAAACAGCCAAAGATGCTTCTCGATGCGAAGCGGTTCTCCCGACTCGTTTTTCATCATCCTGTCTGCGTTATATTGCTTCTGCAGAGCGCCCCCCCCTCCCCCCCCCCAGCCCCCCCCCCCAGAATAAAACCCTCGGCTCAAACAGTCTCTTATTGTGTTTGGGAGCAGGACAGTAGGGCAGGCCTCCTTCTCCCTCTCAACCAGTAACCGCGCGGATACACAGAGCGTACCGTTAGCACATGGCAGTGGGGACAGCAGGCCGCACAGGAGTCGTGCCCCCCCCCCCATCCCCCCACCCACCACACCCCCTTCAGAGGTGGAGGAACGCTGTACGTTCAGGACGGGACGGGTGAACGTCCGTGCCTGTACCAGTTTTCGGGGAAAAGTGTAACCGAAGAACTAAGGAAGGGGAGGGGAGATTGGGGTTCGCTAAGGTCTCTCCCTCTCTCTTTCCCCCCCAAACCATCAATCACAGGATCCACCTGGAAAACGTGGCCGATTTAGGGCAATTACAGCCAAACCGCGGAGTCAATAAAGCCCATTAAAAACAGCGCGGCGAGCAGGAGCCACCGCGGCCATCGGAGACGCAGCCCCGGGTCACCTGTGCCCCGGGTCACCTGTGCCCCCGGCTCGGGGGCTCCCGTTCCGTCAATGATGTCACAGGCCAAGATTGTGACGCTCCCCAAGGACCCCGCCGAGCTAATAGGTGCCTTCTCTAACGCCCGCAGAGAAAAGTCCTCGGGGCGACACCTCATCTACATGGAGGGAAAAAGCATTGACGTGTTCATTAAGAGATTAGAGGAAGTTCAAAGAGCCCCTCGGCTTGGCTCGGCTCGGCTTGGCTGTGAATAAACTGCAGTGTACCTGCTCCGCTGTTCTCTCTTTTTCGATCAGAGCATTTGAAGTCCCTTCATAGCTGGGAACGCGGAGTGCAGTGCTGCAGGGAGTTGTGCTTATGGATCGCACCTGGCGTAGCGTCAACAGCGCTAACCCACCTGTGAAATATGCGTGGTGCGATGAAGAATGCCGGAATGTTCTAACAGGTTTTTTTTTTTTTCAGCTTTCTCTCTAGCAAATTTACCGATAAGATTTTTTTAACACAACAGAATATTTTTGCATTCTGGTCATGTTACACGCAGACATGAATGTGAGAATAAAGTAAGTAACTGTTAATATCTGATAATGTTTAGACTTTCCAACTGTCATCAGAACACAGTGATATAATTCTATGTTGAAGAGTTCTATTTATAATTCTGTGCTGCTATACTGCATAAACCACATTCCAAGTGATATTGTAGGAACATAATTTTTAATGCTCCGCTACAGCTTAGCAAGGTCAATCTACAATGAGCCTTACTCAAACATTATAATGCAATCTGCTAAGACATGCATTTACACTTTTTCTTTTTGTCAAAACACCTACTACGCGCAAAGGAGCAATTTAAAGGCTGAATTTGATTTCTTTTCTTTAAAAAAAAATGGTAATCGCGCGAGAAACAGCGACGCGTTTCAAGCGCGACTCGCAATTACAAGGAAGGTGCGGCGCCGTCTTTTTGATTGCGGGATTGCGGACGAAGCCACTCCAGGCTTAAATAAAGAGCCCGCCGCCGCAGCCGATACCCGCTATTCGTAATTCATATTCATAATTCATCTCGCCATCGTGGCATTGTTTCAATCAGGTATGACCTGCGCGACAGGTGGCGGGAAACACGAACGCGGGGGCGGGCGTTCGACTCAAAGCCACCGCATAAAAGATTTCGCCCAAATAAGGAAAGATTGCTTTTTTTCCGAGAGATGGCTGGCTTACGGCACCCTAAGACTTTTCAGGATTTTACACCCCGAAACCCATTAACAGATTATTTTGGATCCGTTTTTTTTGTGCTCGCGCTCAGAAAATATGGCTACGATTAAGCTACTTAAAAGCTTAACCGTCCTGTTTCCAAGGCCTCCCACTGCAACAATGAAGGATGACAGGACTCACACAATTCATTATATCACACATTTTTGAATGGCGTTGCACATGTAGGAGGCTTTTTTATGTAATATCGAAAGGTTATTAGGTGATACCGTCTGATGGTAGGTACTTTGGGGCGTAAAAGGTAACTTTTACGACGCTGCCGTCGCTAGGCAGGGCTTGTCGTGGATCCTGATTGGACGGGAGATGTGGCCTGTGATACACCTCTGATGTTACTGGTGTTTCAATATAAGGCCTTTGAATGAACAAGATTTCCTTCCTTCCTTTTTACCTTCAAAAGTTCAATTATGACACCTATGAGTTCTCAGTCCTATTGCAATAAGTAACGATATGTTGAAAATGTTCTCTTATGTATTTAATCACCGTTTTTGTCAAAATCAATAATAATAATAATGATTGTTACATAAGCAAAATGTAAATAAGCAGAGTGATGTATTAAGTCTCATATATGTACTGCATGAGCTCCCCAAACGTTGCCTCACACAACACACAGGTGCAGTTTCACGAGAATACTTGTTACTGTGAACACGAAATTAACTATTCTTCACAGCATCGCACACGCATTAGAATAACTTCCAAAAAAAACGCTGTTTCCACAGCATTATTATTCCATATTCATCAAGACGCCACTTTTATGTAATACCGATACTGAGGAGGTGAGATGTGGAGGTGGGAGGGACGATGTGGAGATGTGGTGATCCCAGAGTTTTGGGAGAAGTGGGGGAGCTTCTCAAACCCGACAGCAATAACAACAGTCAGCTCCCAGCTTCTCCTCAGACACTGCTCATTACTACAAATGTGCGTGATTCACCAGCTAAATGACAGGAAGTCCTATCACACTGATCACACTCCCACTCTCTCCTTCTCCGCACTCAACATCACACTTCCTTCTGCTCTCTCCCCGGACTGCACGCACCACAGGACTCCTTAGTACATAAGAGATTTCACACACACACACACACACACACAGCACATGCGACATAAGCAACACACACAAAACACGCACGCACCACCACACAGTCACACACACACACACATGCATACATACACACACACACAAACATAAGGCACACACACACACGCATGCATGCGTACACACACACACACACACAAACATAAGGCACACACACACACACA